>NC_081414.1:917322008-918053643 GCF_030272615.1 Cryptomeria japonica
CTGAATCTAACAGGTTTGTTCTTGCTTTAAAAGGTGGAATGACCAAGAAAAAAGGTTAAAAGATGAATTGACAAACCAAATGGTTTAGTGGTTTGGAAATGACACCTTTGACAAAACCAAGCTCCTTGAAAAAGATGGCACATATCTAAAGTATGTGAGGGACCAATACAAGACCCATTTGGAGAGGAACCTAAAGTACGAGCGTCCCCCCATGATTCCAGAGAGGGAGTGGAAGGACCTGATTTTGGATGCCAAGGAGAGAATTGAAAGGAAAAAAGGAAATACACCAGTAGACACCAGAAGAAGGTATGAGATACTATTAAGAATGTAATTATGTACTAATTAATTACTCTTTATATTTATATAATCTAACATATTTCAAACTTTTTATAGACTGAGTGACACGTCAAAGGCAACCAAGGCAAGGCAAGAAAAGCACGGGCAACACAAACTCGGCTCTGGTGGTTACATGAAACTTGTTGCACGAATTGTAAGTATCTCATGTAAATTCCCATATTGTCTCAAAATATTAATAAATTGCAAACATTTTTTTTTAATCAAACAATGCAAGCAAAAATGCAGGGCTCTGAATTCAATAGAGCGCCGACAGAAGATGACAAGAGAATTGCCTACCAGCAAGGCTATTCAGTCGTGGCTAATCGACTACGAGAATTAAGTGGGCATACACAACATTCGAGTGCATCTGTCACACAGGTAAATATGCTAAATGGAAGTTGTTTCAAATTGAATACTTTACCAATAATCTAATTGATGTTGAGTTCCAACATAAAGTGACTATATTTGTTTTAAATAAGCAAGCAATGATAACAATGTGCATGTCATTGGAATGCAGCCTGCTAATTGTGAAACACCACCTGCACATGAAGGTCCGAATGTGCATCCCAGTAGTGGAGGTATTCATTTTCTATTCAAATTGATTTATTTAGCTATTAATACAATTAAACATCTTAATTTGTAATTAGAGTAGTAATTAATGTAACCTTTCTTGTTAATATTTTAGAGCATGTAGTCGGTGGTGAGCAAGTGGAGCATGATCTGGGTACACAACCTCAAGAACGTGATGTTCCCCACTCAGGTAAAGAGGACCACTGTTATTGCTTTAAATAAATATAATTGCAATTGGTGTTCAGCATGTTGAGGTTGAGGCTACACAAAATGATGTGGCCCCATCAGGTAAAGAGCATAACAATTATGTTCTCTAAATTAATGAAATACTTGTAACAATAATATAAAAAAAAAATTGAATTTAACCCATTTCTTTGTTATTGCAGAGGACCCCCCTTCACTTCAGTGTCCTCGTCCTCAGTATAGGACTAGGCATACATTGAGATCACGAGCAGTTGGCAGAACATCTGCAAAGGGGGGAAATGATAAAGACACCGATGTTCCACTTAGTCTTTTCATAGCTTCAAAGAAAAACAAAGAAAGAAATGATTGTAATCTAACTTATTTGATAATGACTGATTTTTATGTGTTAGTAAATGTAATTATGTGCTAATTAATGGTTATGGATGATATGTGTTAATTAATATCGATGAATGTTGTGTGTTAATTAATGTTAATCAATGTTATGTGTTAATGAACATTATGTGATATTAATGAATGAATGCTATATTTTATTAATGGTAGAAAGAATTAATGAATGAATGTTATAAGATGTTAACGTGGAATTTAGAGTGATGTTGGGGAGGGGGGGGAGGGGCCAAATGAGCTTCCACCTTCATGTGGTTGGCCCTGTTAAGTAGAGAATATTAAACTATTCTCGAAACCAAGCGAAGCTCAACAAGGTAACACACTTTTCAATATTTCATTATGTTGCACAGTTAATCTTATTGAATAATGTATATTGAATCTTAATTGTAGGGTCCAACAAAGCCAACACGAACAACAACACCATGAGTTGCTGGGTATAATGAACTCCCATATTGTCTTGTATGTACATGAACAATATGAGTTGCTTCTAGTGTTGATATCCAAGGTGGGACTGCAAAAGTTATGAATATGCCTCATCCTTGTAAGTTTTTTTATTACAACTCCTAATGCTTGAGACTAAACTTTTTGTTCTTGATGTTTTTCACTAGTTGTCATAACCTTTGACTTTGATGCTTGTGCCTTAATAGAACTAGATGTTTCTTGTATGCATACTTGGTCAAGGACTGCATTAATACTCATGTTTCAATGTTGACCTACAAGACATGTAAAAGGACAACTACAATTGATACCAGTGCCTTATCCAGGCCATAGAGTCATCTAAGTTTAAAAAATACTCCCACAATCAAATATATCCACACATCCCATCACCTCGGATTCTATAAAACCCCACATATGCCTGACATACATAAGAATTTACCCTTATCAAACTAGACTACATTCATCAAATTCAAAATCTCCCACAAGGAATTTACTAATAGAAATGCTTCATGCATATTTAATTTCCCTCCTGGAAAGAAAAGCTAAGAAACGCCTCTATTTAAGATTGCCTTAAAATCCATACTCAAATGAATAACCCTAGATTACTCATATTGAAAACAGTAAATATTTGCAAGTAGACCAGAAGACAACACAAAATTTAGGCTTGAAAGTTGATAGTCTGTATATTGATATTTGATGCACTGCGAAATGGACAAGGTTAGCAAATGACAAACAACACAAGACACAAGAAATCATTAGTGTTAGTCAATCAAAAACTAATCTAAACAGGCATATCAAAAGAGATACTAAAATCATGCTAATATATCTAACAAATGAAACAAAGATAATAAGGCATCTCCAAATGCCTCTTAGCATGCTCTTAGCTCCTTCTCCCTTATTCCTCTCCTCTCCAAGTTCCAAAATAGTGTAGCTCTCAGTAGCTTTTTGCACTATGGATGCTTATGGAGGATTGAAATTTGGGTATTTTGCTCCAAATGTAAAATGAAAAGCTAAAATACTAGATGCTATTAAAATGATTGATTTTAACCAAAATAACAAGATATTAGTTTGCTATGCTAAATGCTCTCTAAAATGCCTATAGGTTAAATGAATACAAGTTTTCAGGATCTAGATTATGAAGAAATGGGCTCTATTTATAGAAAAAATGGAGCAAATGGATGGTTGAGATTGAGCAATCTCAACAAGGGTCGGGATTGAATGATTTCAAATCCATGTGAGGGCTTTCAACCCAATCCCAGGATGACAAGTGTCAATGTGAGATAGGTTGAGAGAAGAGGGAATAAGCATTAAATGCTTGACATGACCTTGGGAGTTAAGGTCAAGGTTAGTTGAATGAACAAACTCTTTATTCAAAGAATAAAGCTTTTATCCAATGGATAAACTCTTGTGCAAAAGGCAAGAGGGATAAACATAGTCAAAGCAATAAATGTTTGGGGAGACAAGTTTGAAATAACCATAAATGGTTATGTAAGAGCCATAAATGGTCATGTAAGAGCCATTAGTGGTTTTGGAAGACTTTGAAGGTTAATTTGTTGATCACACAAAGCATTAAATGTTTTTCAAAGACTTTTGAAGTCTTTGAGAAGTGACTTCATTTTGCTTAGGAATGTGACAATAATTAGGGGATGGATTAGGTTAATTACGAAGGGGTTTAGAAGAATCTAGAAGGGGATTTAGGAATGCAATTGGATTTGGTGGGTGAGGGAAAATAGGATTTTATTAAAATAAAAATTCATTTATTTCAATAAATGTGTGCAAGTTGCATTTGTAGGAAAATGCAAGTGGGGGGGATAATGATTTAAATAAATGTTTAATTTAATTTATTTAAAAGATGAAAAGGGGGATTTAATTAAATAAATAGGTTTTATTCATTTAATTGATTGTGAATTTGGTTTAATGAATTAATTAAAATAAATTGAATAATTTATTTAATTAATAGGAGAATGTTTGAAGATGAATTAATTAAATATTAATTTAATTAACTGATGGCTAGTGGATTTTTAATCAAATAAATAGCGAATATTTATTTAATTACGCTGGACAGATTTGTGTGACTACATTTGCCCTCTTTGAGACGGTGCGGTTTATCGCGTCATTTCAAAGAAAGAGAAATAGGTGTGAAGAAATGTCCCATAAAATATTTAATTTAATGGGTGGTATGCCCCCTCGAGAGATGGGCCGAAAAATTTCAAAAAATCGAGCGATCTCTCGAAAAAGAATGAAAATTGGCAGGGTGTTAGAAGAGAAGAAGTGAGCAATATGAGTGAAAAATAGAAGAAATCGAGGGAAAAATGGAGAAATGGTGGGCTCGAGAAGTTCACGAGGACCACGGCGGTGAGCGGGGGGAAGTTATGGTGACGGTGAAGAGTTTAAATGGGGTGAAAGGGATGAAAACAAGATCATTTCTGACCGTGACCAGTGTGAAACCAAAGCTCTTGATAGTGACATTTTGGAGGAGCGAGCAGCAGTCAAGATGCCAGTACCGATTACAGAGCACAGATTTGAGCGAGTCCGTCGGTTCCAACAGCCATACGACTACGGACCAGCGGTACGCAAATTTGAATTTTGAATTTTTATGCATTTTTGATAGGCTTTTTGCTGAGTCTAAGTTGAGTCGGAGCAATAGCGCTGAAACTATGTTTTGGCACTATTGCCCAATTAACTAGCACTACTGTGCCGCAATGGCACTATTGGTCTATTGTTTGAGTGCTTTTGAAATGTTTTAGCGCTATTGTATGTATGTTTAGGCACTATTGATTAATAAGCACTATTGAGTGCTTAATTGAGCGCTATTGTTCTGAATTAGCACTACTGTGTGGTTGTTTTAGCGCGTTTGTAGTTTGAGCACTGTTGGATAGCTTATTGAGCGCTTTTGTTAGGGGTTTAGTGCTATTGTTGATAAACTAGCGCTTTTGTTGGTAAAATAGTGCTTTTGTTGGTAAAATAGCGCTTTTGTTTTAGGATAAATAGATGCCCCAGTTTGTATGAATAAAAGCTCCCGATGCCAATGCTGGATGGATGGCGATGTGAAGTGGGAGTTGTTTTGAACCATAGCAGCCTGATGAGACTTAGGTCATTTCTAGGATAAATGCCTGTTGAAGTCTAGGTTGCCATGATTGTTTACCTATTGAGACCCGAAGATACTTGATCAAAGTATCTGTTGATAGTCTAGGTTTAAACTTAAGAAAGTTTGAAACAAAACAACTGATGATGATTAATGAATGTCCATGTGCAGGAGGATCTAGGCATGTTGCAGTTACACGAGAGACATCCGGCATCATAGGGGTTGCGGGATCGATTGACAGAAGCGAAGATTGATTGTATTGCCGCGACTGGATTGTATGAGGTGATGCACATGCCCGTGATTCGGATGAATCACGAATTGATTACAGCATTAGCAGAGCGGTGGCACAGCGAGACGTGCACCTTCCATCTGGCACATGGGGAGATGATAGTGACCCTGGAGGTTGTGTGGTGCATCCTACGAATTCTGATTCGGGGGGAGCTTATCACGTATGACAAATCCTGGGGGACCCTTGCAGTTCAGAGGTTCTTCGATGAGGATGTTTTTATTGATGATGGCTCTATTGCATGGGAGGAGATAGCTGCGTTATATGAGCCTCTACCAATAGTTCTATCAAGCATCGTGGGAGGAATTTTGTGTCCTGACAGGCGATCACATGGTTTGGCCGTGGGGTGGGGGCAGGTGATCGAGATGATGATTACCAAGGGGACCCAATTTGCGTGGGGGTCGTGCGTGTTGGCGCACCTTTACCAGGAGCTTCATGAGGTGGTTTACCAGGGGAGGGGTTCCTTAGCAGTGGGAGTGACGTTGCTTCGTATTTGGGCTTGGGAGCACCTACCAGTGACTCGACCAATGAATCTTAGGTTTCGTGTAGTACATTAGCCGTATATGTTTATGTATAACGGCATGATGAGTCAGCCCCACCTGGGGAAGTTAGAGTGGTGGCGGTGGGCATTAGATGATCTAGATGCAGTCATATGGCGACCATACCTGGAGTGCGAGCCATGGGATGATGATGCAGAGGCACTACCCTATGTATTTATGACCCGATTCCTCATTGGGAGGACCTCATACCATGTAGAGAGACAGTGCGGGGGAGAGTGATGAGGCAGTTTAGACGGTAGCAAGGACTACCTAGTGGATCAGGGGAGTATGCGTGGGTGATTCAGGAGAGGTACGCATGGGGGCTAGTGCTGCCATATGATCAGGCACTAGTAGAGTTTCAGACGCTACAGGCGAGACCGTGGGACATACGACCGAGGGTTGTGGATGCAGGAGTATCAGATGAGTATACGCAGTACCGTGCGACGCACTCGATCCTATGGATATCCGATCTAGCAGAGCCGATTCCAGATTTTGCGGATGAGAGGGGATGGAGATGGAGGAGGGTAGGAGGTCGAGGACCGAGGGTAGGTGGAGGAGTTGGAGGAGAGGGTGGAGACGGAGGAGGAGGTGGAGGAGGAGGAGGTGGTGGGTTGGGGATGCGGATTCAGTGGAGAGGGAGAGGTGGACTGCCACTACGGATAGCACAGGGACCGCTGATATAGGGAGGAGTTCGACTGGGTGGTAGGGGTATGGAGAGGGAGATCCTGATGGATAGAGGGGAGAGAGCTACTGGAGAGGGTGGTACAGGTGAGGCTACTATGGATACCGGGGAGGGAGCTACTAGAGATCTTTGGGATCATATGAAAGCACATTTGCAGACCCGAGTAGAGGATTTGGAGGTAGAGGTGGCGGCTAGGGATGTGCAGTTATTTTCACGAGAGTCAGAATTGGCTGTAGTGCTGCAGGAGAGGGATAGTGTAGTGGAGAGAGATAATGGATGAGTGAGATAATGGATGAAATGGTTTAACTTCAATAAAAGCTTTGTGTCACAAATGGGACAAACTCTACCTCTTCCCTTTCGGGTGTTGGTGGTATTTCTCGAGCGACGTTGTATGTGATACAGAAGTTTGGAAAAAAGTTGGGATTAATCTTACCTCCTTGGTTTGTGTGATAACTCAGAGCTCTATATTGCATAAAAGCTCTGCAGTTTAATGATTTTGAATCAAATTCATTTGTTTTGCCTTGAAGGTAGAGATGCATGTGACGCAGAAAAACTCTATGGGAGACAAAGATTTGTCTATTTAGATAGAAGAATTTCCTCCTTTTGATCAAAGCCTTTGAACTCAATGGTCTTCTTTTCAAGTTGATATTCTGATAACGCTTCTTCTTTCACAAGATGTGAAGAATGGTCATAAAGTTTGATTCTTTGTTGTTTGCACTTTGTTTTGGATATTTTTGGTTGTTTCGAAAGGTGTTTGGTTGGATGAATACTTTATTTTTGGAAGTGATTTTCTTTCGATGTTTCTTTGACAAGAAAATAAAGTAAGCACACAAACACAAGAATGTAGCCTCAAAGGCACAAATGAGTATGGGTCTAGATCAACCCAATCCTTGGACTTTTTATATGACCCTTCCTTTAGATGTATTTTAAGGTGTATTTCCAAAGCCTGAAGTTGGTTCAATTTGCACTTGGTCTTGACTAAAACGAACACACTTCAAACACTTTTTATCCCTAAGGTCAAATGGCCAGTTGTGATAAATTTAGCCCACATCTTGATATTTCTTCGACTTTGGTACTACATACCTTATAAATCTCGCCTTGGCAAGTAAGGATGTGATATACTAAGTCTTGCACGAGCATAACAAATAGCTGATCCCTATGATGGGGGAGTCACCACTTTTATCAACCCACAAGTGACTTTTCAAAAAGCTATGTTTCTACTCAAGGAATATGGTGAATATCTTGGGAGCAAAACCATCTATGCTCTTGCACTAAATTATATCGCAAATATCCTCAATCAATAGAATGGGTGGGCTACTATTTAAAGGTGTTTAGTCATGTTCGATGTTTTTGGACATAAGTTCATTCTACAGTGACTCACTTAAAAGCCTTGTAACTAGTGGTGGGGCCCATATGTCCTTTCGGCTAGTTACACTGTAGGAACAGCTATACCCAAGGCTACAGCTTTCGCTCTCACCTGATTTCTATAGCGGCTCGAAGGTTTTACCACGCGAGGTCGTTCCCAAGAGTGATGTGTCTCTTGGCAGGCCTCTCTTAAAAAGATGAAAATTTTGAGTGTTACTAACACTTTTCTCTTGCACCTAGGACCACGAAAGCCAAGGGAGAGGATAGTGTGTGTTAGAAGTGGGACCACTCGACCAACTTTTTGCACAAGTGTGCCAAGCACGAAAAACACTTGTTCTTTTTAATCTGTCATTGCAATGTGATCTAACTATTTGGAGATGTTGCTCCAACATTCATGGTGTTCTTTTTATCCTTCAATGGCAAAATGTGTTTGTAATCTAGAAATTGGAAATCTTGGTCAACTGAACTTGAAGGACGTATGCATGAAGAAAAATCGCTTTGCAAAAAAAAGTTTAAACAAATTGATTGTGTATTTTATGTGCACCAAAAATAGAAGTGTGGATTGTAAATTCTTTTGATGCAAGAAAAATGGAAGTGTTGATTTTAAGCACCAAATGAAGTGTGTTTCCTAACTTGCAAGAAAACAAATGTTTGTTTTGTTCAGTTTTAATGCACCAAAGAAACAAGTGACCCTAACTAGAAAGCAAGGAAAGTTTGTTTGTTCAAGTTTTAAAACACCAAAATAAAGTGTTTGATTTTAAAGGGTGAGTTTTTAAACCTACACAAACAACAACCGGTTAGTAAAATCCATGTCTAAGGGGGGCTTCCACAAACCTAAAAACTTTCACTTTTTCGGTTACAAGGTCTTTTTTACAACGTTCTGTTACAATAGCGCTAGTCTGTGCTTGAACAGAAGCGCTATTTAACACAAACGCACTAAAAGAAAAAGAAAGACCGAGAAGGCAAAAGCGCTGAAACAGGGTCAAGGGTACCAAAACAGGGTCAAAAGCGCCAAAATAGTGTCAAAAGCGCTAATCTTGATACAATAGCGCTATTGTAAGAACAATAGCACTAGAACAACAAGTATCAATAGCGCTAGAACGCGATCAATAGCGCTAAAGCGCAACCTGTGTGACAATTTCAACATTCAAACATGTTATTGGTTTAAAAAAATGATCTCTTAGGTGTTTGGATTCACGTCAGGTTCACCAAATGATGCACTGTGAAATGGACAAGGTTAGCAAATGACAAACAACACAAGAAATCGTTAGTGTTAGTCAATCAAAAACTAATCTAAATAGGCATATCAAAAGAGATACTATAATCATGCTAATATATCTAACAAATGAAACAAAGATAATAAGGCATCTCCAAATGCCTCTTAGCATGCTCTTAGCTCCTTCTCCCTTGTTTCTCTCCTCTCCAAGTTCCAAAATAGTGTAGCTCTCAGCAACTTTTTGCACTATGGATGCTTATGGAGGATTGAGATTTGGGTATTTTGCTCCAAATGTAAAATAAAAAGCTAAAATACTAGATGCTATTAAAATGATTGATTTTAACCAAAATAACAAGATATTAGTTTGCTATGCTAAATGCTCTCTAAAATGCCTATAGGTTAAATGCATACAAGTTTTTAGGATCTGGATTATGAAGAAATGGGCTCTATTTATAGGAAAAATGGAGCAAATGGATGGTTGAGATTGAGCAATCTCAACAAGGGTCGGGATTGAATGATTTCAAATCCATGTGAGGGCTTTCAATCCAATCCCAGGATGACAAGTGTCAATGTGAGATAGGTTGAGAGGAGAGGGAATAAGCATTAAATGCTTGACATGACCTTGGGAGTTAAGATCAAGGTTAGTTGAATGAACAAACTCTTTATTCAAAGAATAAAGCTTTTATCCAATGGATAAACTCTTGTGCAAAAGGCAAGAGGGATAAACATAGTCAAAGCAATAAATGTTTGGGAAGACAAGTTTGAAATAACCATAAATGGTTATGTAAGAGCCATAAATGGTCATGTAAGAGCCATTAGTGGTTTTGGAAGACTTTGGAGGTTAATTTGTTGATCACACAAAGCATTAAATGCCTTTCAAAGACTTTTGAAGTCTTTGAGAAGTGACTTCATTTTGCCTAGGAATGTGACAATAATTAGGGGATGGATTAGGTTAATTACGAAGGGGTTTAGAAGAATCTAGAAGGGGATTTAGGAATGCAATTGGATTTGGTGGGTGAGGGAAAATAGGATTTTATTAAAATAAAAATTCATTTATTTCAATAAATGTGTGCAAGTTGCATTTGTAGGAAAATACAAGTGGGGGAGGATAATGATTTAAATAAACGTTTAATTTAATTTATTTAAAAGAGGAAAAGGGGGATTTAATTAAATAAATAGATTTTATTCATTTAATTGATTGTGAATTTGGTTTAATGAATTAATTAAAATAAATTGAATAATTTATTTAATTAATAGGAGAATGTTTGAAGATGAATTAATTAAATATTAATTTAATTAACTGATGGCTAGTGGATTTTTAATCAAATAAATAGTGAATATTTATTTAATTAAGCTGGACAGATTTGTGTGACTACAATATTAATTTTGAAAAAATATTATAAAACTCAGAGTATTCTCCATAAGATTAGAAAAAAGCTCAGATAAATTTCTGCAGCGTTTTCTTACAATTACTTGTGATCATTTTTTTAGGAGTCCTGGTATCCATTTATAATAGTATGGATGCATACAAGCTTTGGACCCTTGAAAAGAAAGTTTGTTACAAACAACCGGTTGTTTTCAAGAAGTGGTTATAAGTCCTTTTCAGCATCTGCGGCTTCCTCTGCTTGTTGTTCTGTTGCAACCTCCTGTAACTGCTCCCGAGCATCTTCTTTCTATCCCATATACTTATATTTCCACTCCTGATACACATCATCACTAGGCCAAGTAAAACTAGCAATCTTCTGTTTCATATCTTCTAGCCGCTTCCAAGTGACTCGTACATGCCCAATCTCTGTTTCTATGAAACCATAATGAGATTTCACTTTTTCAATTTCCTCAATTGTTTGGACAAATAAGGATGTGTCATCAGTACTAATTATCTGATTGATCCTTAGGGACAAATTGTGGTCCACCTCCTTTAACCAAGTCTTCTCTTCCTTTAGCTGGACAGGACCAATGAAACCTCCTGGAAACATTTCAAATTTATGATTTGAATATTCTTTCCTATAAAGTTGGGCTTTTCTTTTTATACCTACTCCTTCCACTGAAAGAATATTCATCTCTTTTATAAACTCACATGTGGACCTTAGATTGTCATTCTCTTCTGCATCTGCATGGGAAGAACACATGAGCGCTAACTCTTTACCTCTAGGCACCCACTTATTCAGGATTGGTTCCAAAGTGGCTTCTTCTTCTTTGAATTTGATCAAAATCTCAAGAATCCTCTTCATATTTATGTATACATTGGAGGTTTTGACTGAGTTAGCAAACTTCAAGATGGTGGCTTTCACCTTCTCCTCATATTTGTTTGCATACAATGTCTGAGCTTGTTTCAATTTTTCCAACTCATGTTGGACATTTTCAGGTAATTGGAAACTAGAAGGCATAGGAGAAGGGGGATATTCAATGATGGGACTAGTAGGAGGGGGTCTTGCTGGAGAGGAGGCTATCATGAGTGTAGAAGATTCACCAGGATGATATTGACCTGCCAGTTGACTCTGGAGTCTAGCAATTGTGTTGTCTCTGTTGGCTATTCATTCTTTAGAATCATTGTAAGCTTTTAAAATAGTCTCCAACTTCAATTGGAGATTAGCCTTTTCTTGTGCCTCTTTCTCTGCCACCACAACACTGAATTTTGCAGTCTCTAGGACTGTGCTTGCAGCTTCCACTACCCCTGTGTCTTGGACTCTTTTAACTATCATGCCTCCTAAGAGGCTAGAATCTGATGCATCCTTCCTTCTTTTGTTTTCATCCTTCTTTAAAGACCACATGACGAGAAGCATTATCCTTGCTAAATGTCACTCCTTCCATAGGCTTTGTTTCTTTCCTCACTGCATCAAGCACTAAGGCATTAGCTATATCCCATTCAGGGAGAATCAACACACCAGCCTTTGCTACCATTTCTCTTTCTTTCTCAGAGGTGATTGCTTTGAATTCCTCCATCATTTCTTGCTTAACCTCTTCTTCTACCTGAGTTGTATTTTTAAGAGGTTGTTCACTTTTCCTCTGTTCACATCTAGTCTTGAATTGATCAATATTTTGCTTCCATAGAAACTGTATAAAATCTCGTGATGTGACAAAATTACTGTCAGCTAGGAATTCTTCACTAGCTTGCTTAATAGTAAGGTCCATTTCTTGTCCCTTTAACTCACCATCATTCAAATCCATTTCAGCATTAGGTGGCTCTTCAGGCATCCCCTCTTGGGTCTCCTCATAGGTATAGGCAATCTCACCAAGACTCCCTAACTGCAATAATTGTTCAGCCACAGCTTGTTCATCTCCAATGTGGATAGGAGACTGAGATGGAGAATATTGAGGCTCATCAGTTTCAATTTCCTTTCCCACTCTCTGCTTCTTAGGGGAATCCTAGATGTCAATGACATCTTCAATTTTCCTCTTCCCTTTTGAAGTGGAAGGCTCACCTGTAACTGGCATTATCACAGTGTACTTTGACCTTTTGTGCATTACATAGTCACCAGGTGGGATATATCTAGCAAAGGCAAGCTTAGCCAATACCATCTTAGCCTTATCAGGCTCATTTTGCATTATGGCCTCCCTCTTTTCTTTTAAGGTCTGCATGAGATCTTCAAAATAAAGAATCAGGAATTTTATTTTCTCCTCAAATGGATTGAAGCTAGAAAGGGGGTCATAGCCAGTGTCAAATTGATGGATAAAATCAAGGGCTTTCTTATATGCCACCCACTTCTCCTTCCTCAGTTCTTTCTCATCTAAGTTGAATTCATTTCTAATCAGATCTTCTAGGAACTGAAATTGATGTGGCCTACCTCTGCACACTGCTCTTTTTCTGAACATGTCATTGAAAAAATCCTCGAGGTCTGCACATCTTGACACTGCAATAGACAGCCTATATGGCTTAAAGAATTCTTCAAAAAATCTCCATCCACCCTTAGTGATCACAAAATGGTGAGCCATGGTAATAGTTGGGAAAATAGTCCCTTTACCTCTATTGGTTAGCTCTGCTTCTTGTACTCCCCCAATTTGTCTCAGGACTTCTGCGATCCCTATCTTCAATGGGACCTGATAGGGTAGTAAAAAGGGGGTGCCTCTAAATCCAAACACTCTAAAAATAGTAGACACGGGGTACAAATATATGTCTCCCCAATTGTGAACAATCTTGATATCCTCTGCAAACTCCTTTGGTCTAAGAAACTCCAAAAGAGCCTTAGGAATTCTAGGGTTTTCTCTGCATAGAAGAATCCTAATTTTAGATGCAAAGCATCTATCAAACTTTAAATAACTTGCATATTCTCTATCCCAAGATAGAACAGTAATCCACAATTGCACTAGCATCTCCTCTTTATCCTTGACCTTAATCAGGTCCATCTCCTTTCCAAAATAATCAGCCCCTTTGAACAGAAACATATGCATTAACATGGAGTACCATCCAAATGACCTATCCACCTTACCATTTTTTATTCCTACTAACCCTTTATGAATTGCATCAACAAGGTATGAGGCATAATCAAATGTTATTGCTAGGAAGGGGTTTAGAGTTTGTGCAATCATTAACATATAATGGGTTGGCATATTCTTTTCAGCATCCTCTCCAAAAATCTGGCATAATGCCCAATACATACCCTTAGCTCTCAGAGTGAACAGGTTGAGAGAGAAAGGTTCCATTGTGTTGGGGCCTACAACTGTTAACCCCCCTATCTTTACAAAGAATTCTTTCAATGGGCCACTTCTAAGATGATCCCTTTGTGTGTTGTAAACCTGGGCTAACGACTCAAAGTCAATAGGTTCTAACAAATTGGAGGACTCGCTGAGTTTAAACACTTTCCTGAGTTCACCTTCATTTATCTCAATCAAGACTGATCCCTTTATGTTCCTGATGCATCTTGCCATAGAGTCATAATTCTATGCAATCATGGCTAATAGATCTACATCCATAAAAACACCTGGGACCACAAGCTTTCCTACATCCTTCTCCCATATGCCATTCAAAGGAGCTGGGAATTCCTCTGCCCAAAACTGACTTTGAAGAGTCCTAAGCCTTACAATCCTATTTCAGGGTCCCTCAACCAATTACCCTTATCATAAAGGCCATCTCCAATTTTTAGACGAGGGTTCTTAGGTACTAGCTCTTTGGCCTTAGCCCCAGCATTGGTGGACATGGTTAATTGCTCTAAAAAATCATCACAGATATTTTGGTCCTGGTAATTCACCTTCCCTATCAATTCTCTTCTGGGTACCATTCTAGTCAAACAATTATACCACTAGCAACTAGCACAGACCTCTAATGAAGTAATTCACACAGCAGTATTTGAGAACAAACCAAGAGTTATCAAGAAAAGCACAAGAAACCTGATTATTGGCCTGAAGAAAATTGCTCTACAACAATTTTCCCTGCAACAAACTTCGATGAAACAATACTTAGCAATCAAGTTGATGCGGACTCAAAAAGGACAAGTTGGCACTTAAGTTTTAGAAATTAACTCCACATGCTTCGGCTTTCTTTTCAGAATTGAATTCGCCAAATCAAATTCAAAACTGGCTCCAACAGGTCATAATTCCTCTAAGTCTTTCCTCTGTTTTGCTCTTTCGCTATTTCATAGAACATAAAACCCGTGCTCTTTTCTTTCGCGAAACAACATCGACCGTTGGATCACGAGAACTTGCACCGCCTTTATCTCCGTTTGATCTCTTTTCTTTAGTGTCGGGCCCTACCTCCTTTTTGCCACTTCGCAGACTTTAATAGTCGTTCACTTTTCCTTCGCGAGGCCACGCCAAGCATTAGATCAAACTCAAATCACCCGGCCTTTAACTCCAACCGGGACCGTCAATCCTTTTAATTAACCGCACCTCATCTTGATGGCTAACGGTTTTCGCCATTTCGCTGAGGTTAAGCTACGGGCATCTTAGGGCCACGAAATAACGAGAAGCATTGGATCAATCTTGAGATGAATGCCTCTTAAGTGGGCCCTTTACCCAGGAATTACTTATCCCACTTGTTCTTTGGTTACTAAACGCCACATGTCAGTCGGCCATCAGCCTTGGAAACTCCTTTTGTTTCCACGTGTTCCCTTTTACTATTCCCACATAACTGTTGGTTACACTTTAGGCGGGTCCTCAACCACTTTTAGAGCCATGTGGCATTCGACACATCGCTATCGAGCTCTACAAAAAGCGGCAGCTGTTATGCCACGTCACACCTCCGTGTGAATTCCACCTATCTTTCACGACTTCGCAAACATTATACTTCATTTGGCTTGCGGCCGCGAATCAACGCGAACCATTGATCTTTTTCCAACCTGATCATTCTTTAACCAAAGAAGACCACTTATCTCTAGGACCTGCCAAACCCTTTCGCCACTTCGCGAAGGTTAAAACACGTTCAGCTTGATCTCACGAAACCATGTTGTCCATCCGATCAAATGAAACTTGATCGGTGTTTAGCTTTGGTCCAAACCTATATGTCGGGTCCACCTTCGCCTTTCTCTACTTCACGGAAACTAAGTTTCGAGCACTTTTTGGTCGCGAATCAATGCGGGCTGTTAGATCAACAGAAAATCGCAAGCTACTTATAAGGCCTGACGGACATTAGAAAAGGCAGATTAAAAGCGAACAAGAATAAAATATTTAAAGGGACCGCCTAGGTAAATGACAAGGGGAGAACACTTTTATGATAAATGGACCCATCGCTTAAGTGAATAAAGTAACGCCAAATTAGAAACCAAAAGGGCTTTTCTCAGGTATTGAAGCAACTTAAAACCTAAACCCTGAACCCCTTAGGATTTAAAACAAATTGAAAGAACATAGGCGTACCAGACACAGAATTTTTAAAAAACCTAGCCATTTATGGACTGAGAACATCCATTTTAAAATAGTGATAACAGGACCATCCCTTTCGGTGAGTCTTTTTGCACCGATAGTGTTATATCCTCGAAGACCTTTTCTTGTCGATGAGAACCATCTCCACTTTCCTCGATATCTTTTATCGATGGAGTTACTGTCTTCGATGAGTCCTTTCTGAAGTTCATTGGCATTTGCTTTCTTTGATGCCCCTTTTATATCGATGAGACATCACTGGATCTCATCGATACTGTTTGAATCTTAGATACTTCGATAGAATGCTTTTAGCCAAGAAAGAAGTCCTTATCATTGGGTCCCGCCAAACCTTTTCACTACTACGCGATAGGTAACTTTCGGGCTTATTGAGTTTGTGAATCCACGCGGGCCATCCGATTGATTGAGAGTTGCACGACAATTACAAGGCCCGACGGTCATTAGAAAAGGCAATTTAAAGGCAAATAAAAATTAAAACATTTAAAAGGACCGCCTAGGTAAAAAACAACGGGGGGAACACTTTGCATGACAAAAGGACCCATTACTTAAGTGAACAAAGTAACACGGAAATAGAATTATAAGGGTTTTTTCTCAGACATTTTGAAAGTGATTAAACCTAAACCCTAAACCCTCTTTAGGACCCAAAGCAATAGAAGTCACAAGGCCATACCAGACCCAAGAATTTCATAGACTTAGCCAATTATGGAAAAGAATACCCATTTTTTAAACAGTGATAACAGTAACCTCTGAACCTTTATCTCTTCCCTCAAAAATGAAACTTGCCATTTGAATTCCTTTCTCATATTGATTAGCTTAATAATATTTGTTCAATGTTTTTTATCATTAAAAGATTACCTTCCTTTTAGATAAATTAGTTAGATTCTTATTATGTTGAAGAACATTTAGTTAGTTTTCTCCTTCAACTGAAGTAGTTATGTTTTATTTTGAAATGCTCAATTTTTTATCTTAATATAGATCACAATTTATTTTCTTTAAGTATAGAATTAATGGAATATTACATATGGTATCAGAGCAACCAAGTTCAACATTGAACCTCAGGCTTTCCACCTATATACAAAACTATATACATATGCAGGCGCACCATGGTTGAGATAATATGCATGCGCACTATATACAAAACTATATTCGCAAGTAAATCTTTTATTCAAATCAACAATATGAAACACAGAGTTTTACTGGAAGAACACAAGTAACCTTATCTCCTTTAGATAATATCACAAGCAACTACCTACAGAAAGATGCAGTAAACCACAGCATATACACAAAGGAAAAATGACTAATTATATTATGTATGTTCGCAAAATGGTACAATAGTAAGCCTAAGGCTATATTCTACTTCTTCTCTAATGATCCTTATTGTTACAAAAATTCCCTCATTTATATGAGGGTATACATTGTCACCAAGCATCATGGCTTTTTAGCACATAACTATTAATTAGCACTTTTGTTAACAAACTGGAAGATAAACAAGTTCAACATTCCTATGTGTTCAGTGTACTTATCATCTTTATACATTAGAACGTCATTGTTTAGTGTCCTCATGTCGCTTTCTGTCTGGAAATGATTGGATAGAATATTGTTAACACAAAGTGACAAATCTTTGTCCCGATCCAACTCTGCTACTGCTTGATTCTTCTCATCACTGAACTCTTGTTTCCACTATTCCAACGATACTAACTCACCATTACTGTAAAAAGAGGGCACCCTAGGGGTATTCCCATCGTCCAGCCTCTAATGCTCTTTCCTTAATTGATTTGCTAGTTCATCATGGGACTTCAAGTGAGCCTCGGCTTCAATTTTCTCACCTGGATTCATCAAATTGTTGTTATTCATCAAGCCTTCCAACTGAGACCTGATCCTTTCATGCTCTTTCATAGCTTTGACTGTTCCAGTGTATGTCTTCCAATAGATTTCTGCAACCTGCATCATACTTTTGAATCTATGGTCAACGACCTCGAGAACTAACTTATCCATCTTTTTTTGTTCCTTTTTTAGTTGCCGAGATGTCTTTTCGGCCCTGTTCCTCCAATACATAGCGTCTGTCAAGGCATCCATGGCATCTCTGTCAACACTGTATGTCATCCCTGTTTGACTGGTACCTATATCAATCTGAAGCAATCTTGCTTGCAGCCTCTATTTTTCTTCATCGATTTTCTCATATAGGCTTTTGTATGTACAATTTTCTCGGACCAAAAACTCTATCTGATCTTGGTTCAGTTTAGCGACATCCAAATTTAGTTTAGCAATTGTTCTAGGGTCAGTCTTTCCAACCTGTTGCACCATCAAATGTCCAAAAGCTTCTTCTGTATCAACCAATATAGGTCTTTTATCTTTGGGATAGATAGCCCACTGTAGAAGAGCCTTCTGCTCTGGATCATATCCTGATCCTCTAAAGAGTTTATCAATCTCTTTTGGCATCATTTGCCTACTTGGGTCCTGTTTCATGAGGAATCCATCAAACAACAAGGTAGAGTTCATGTCCCATCCAGAGTATAATAGCACACCAACTTCCTTAAGCAACTGTCTTCCCATCTCAAGTGTCATTTCTCTCATCACAAGATCCATCTCCTCTTGTAACTTTTGAAGTTGTTGCTCTTCTTCACTATTTCTCATGTTATTCCTAATTTGAGATCCTTTATGTTGATAGAGGAATGCGGTGAACTCCTTGGAAGCAATGAAATCCTCATGCTCTAGGAATCTGATGTCAGCCACTTCTCGGATATTCAGTTGTCCTGTTGCCAAGTCTATCGGTGTATCCTCTGCATAACTAGGGGGGTAATCCTCTGCATAACCAGGGGGGTAATCCTCTCGAGGAGTGAATGGAACGATGACAGATGTGGAAGAAGGAGACATATGAGCCAAAGGCTCTGTATTCCTAATAGTATCAATGTAATCCCTAAAAACATGAGGCGGGACTCCCTCAAGTATTTCCAATTCATGCTCCACAAGTTTGTTGGCCAACTCCAAGGGGTCTTCAATCTTTTGTAGCACGTTCTCATCCATTTTCCTTCTATAAAGCTTCCATTTATAAGCCTGCATTGCTTTCTCAAACTTTATTCGCTTCACTCTGGCCTCTTCTCTATCAATGTTCTTAATGAGGTCATCCGGTAGGTAAGATTTATGCTCTCCAGTCTTCAGCTTTTGTGATGACTGGGCTATCCTTATGTATCCTTCAGGATTGAAATTGGGCCTTGGATCCCCCATAGCCATGCCATAATAATCCAATTTTGTCTACAGCAGGCCATAACTCTTTGAACTTTTCACAATAAAATCTGAAAATACTAACGACCCGGGTACAATTGATTGTTTTCCATGGCTTGTCAGATGTTCTGTACTCACTATTGACAGTTGCCTCACAATTTCCAGACAAGCCACTCTATTAAAGACTGTAAGTGGTAGTAAGTATGGTCTCCCTTCGAACCCGTATACCCTAACTTGTGTGCAGTCTGAAAAACAATACCAATCTCCCCAATTGTGTTCAATTGAGGGATCTTCAGTGAAATCTTTTGGTCTTAGGAATCTTTGAACCTCTGGTGCAAGGGCATGATCGCACGAGCATCCCAACAGTCTATATAATGGCTTGACAAAGAACTCCTCAAAATGCCAATATTAATTATTCACATACCTCTGGTCCCATGAAGAAACCCATAGTTGCACCGGTTTTCTCATTCCAACATTGTCATATGTCCTGACACATAACTCTTCTGGCTATAACCCTTCATCTTGGCCCACATACAATAGCATATGCATAAGTAAGGAATAATAATTGAAATGAACATTGATGACATCCCCCTTTAACTTTTCTAACCCATGATTCAAAACCTCAACCAAATAAGCAGAAAAATCAAAGAAGCGAGGGTCCTTAGACTGCAAATCGGCACAAATGACCATGGCTGCAATATCCATCAAAGGATGGGCTTTTATCCCTAGCACTTGGGCAACACAGTAATAGGTATACTTGAAATATGGATGGAAAGAGTTGACATCATAGGGAGCTTTGTCATCCTGACCTAGTGGCACTAAGGACCTTGCATTCCTAGGTCTATGTATAGGGAGTCTCCATGTTTTGTAAATGTGCTCTAGGTTAAAATATTCACTTGTTAACTTCTTGAGGTCAATCAATTCTTCAAATCCCCAATCCAACTTGAACACGGTGTCAATAACCTCCTTTGTGATTGCAAAAATGGGCTCACCCATGTAGTTATATATGGTCCTGGTTTTAGGGTCATAATTGTTTGCCAATGCCTTCATGAGCTCCACATTCACGAATACATTAGCCACAGCTAACCTTCCTAAGTTCAATCGCCATAAATTGTTGATAGGTTGAGGGGAAACTCTTCTGTTGTACCCATATATGAATAATTCATACCCTCTCAACTCTGTCCATATGTCTCCAAGATCCTCAAACTGGTCCTCGAGGCCTTCCTCATCAGCTCTAATCTTCTTGGACCTCAAACTGGATGATGGGCACTGGTCAATCAGGTCCTGGGCCAAAGAATGCCCTTCCCTTTTCTGTCTTTTAGGTTTTTCTTCTGCAGCGATAGGTTCTTTTCCCTTTCTGGTTTTATTAGTTTTAGATGATGATTCCATTTGAATTTTGAAAAAGAGGTCTGTGTGCAAACAACTTACTTAGAATTACTGAGCTTTATCTGTGAATTCGCCCATTTCCTGCTTTCAGTTCATCGCTTGTGAATTTCTTAATGTTGTGCCCTTTGATGGTTGATCCACTACTTATGGCGTATTTAATCAGTTAGTAATGGTGCTTTAGACAATGGTCACTCGGGCACACGTTTGAATTTAATGGCGATGTGACCTTCCCTGGGATTTGTTTATGATTTTCATGGCAATCAATAATCATTTTGATGAGGATATGTCTTTTGATCATTTGTTTCTTTAGTCCATCGATCTCTTTGTTTCTATCGACAATACTTTTGTTTCGAATATTACTTTGATCAAGTATTTTTTCCCTTCATCAAAACATTGTATTCGGTTAGTATGGTTGTCTTCTCATCAAAACATATCTGATATCCATCGGGTCTTATGTCAAAGAAACCTTGGGCTTTGGTGTCCTCCTTTATTTTTCCATCGAAATACTTATTTCATCGATATCACTATGCCCCGTCGATGAATGAGTCTATTATCTCACCGAAGCTTTTCTTTATTTTCCCTTATCGTTCTTCACTGATAAAGTTACATCGGCAAAACCACGCATATAGAGAACATGCCTTTTAACCTCCTCGAAACCTATATCCTCATCGATATCTTTTATCGATGTAGCTTCCTTTTGTCTGATCGATATTATTCTTTCGATGAAAACGCTCCTTTCGGTGGGTCCTTTTTATGCTGCACCGATAGTATTATTTCCTCAAGAACTTTTCCCGTCGATGAAGACCCTCTCTGCTTTCTTCGATATCTTTTGTCAATGAATTTTAACCTCCTTGAAACCTATATCTTCATCGATATCTTTTATCGATGTAGCTTCTTTTTGTCTGATCGATATTATTCTTTCGATGAAAACGCTCCTTTCGGTGGGTCCTTTTTATGTTGCACCAATAGTATTATTTCCTCGAGAACTTTTCCCATCGATGAAGACCCTCTCTGCTTTCTTCAATATCTTTTGTCGATGAAGTTATTATCTTCGGTGAGTCCTTTCAGTGTTTCCTTCCTTCGATGGCTCTTTTATATCGATGATAATTATTTTATTTTTTTATAAAAATGATCATCATCGGAATTACGACGAATACCAAGCTTTCGACCGACGACTTCTTTGACCGTCGGCAGAGTCCATTGGATTGTCAAATTTCTGATGGGCATGGCATCTTCGACCAATCTGACGCCGAGTTTTCGACGGTGGATTTTGTCGACACTCCGATGAAAATTCATCGAAAATCCGACAAACAGCCGTCGGAAATCAGCTCCGAATGTACTAGTGTATGGATGCCATTCCCCTTTCCCTTCTTACCTTCTTTCTAGGTACTATTTGTTCTATTTATTGTTTTTCTCTTCCTTTAAACTTTATCTGTGGCATCCTTCACCCCTCCTCCTATTTCCTCCATTTTTGAATCAAAAGGTAGTGGATTAAAGTTTTTCATGTCTACCACCACACCTCCTTTAGGGTCAACTTAATGTGTAGTATATGTTAGGTCTTAGAGCATTATATTGCTAGACATATGGTATTATTATACATAATAGCAAGGCTTGTAACATGTTCAAGCTCCTTTTGAGGTATATCCTTTAATTTTATCCCTTCATCTTCTATTGGGTTTGTAGTACCAGAGGAATTTGAGAGAGATTTCTCAATTATTTCTCTTACTTTATTTAATTCTTCTAGTTTATCTAAGACAGGTTCTTGATCATTTTTCTAATAGAATTTGTTGGGTCGGGAAGTTTGGTCCTTATTATTGCATTATTTAGGAATTGCTTCCTAAGTTTATAATTTCCCCATCTTATTCTTATCAGCCTTATGCTCATCATTCTTATAGAATGAAGCCTTGGTTACGTCCTTGGTAAGTGCTATCACGTTTCCACAGTCCATGCTAATGTTTAATAATTTCGTCCATATTTGATTGTGTATGCCAATTTTTATCATCAATGTTTCGAATCACACTCTGTGATTCTTTATCAAGTCTGCAACTCACTATCTTCCATCTCCTTAGTATTCTTGTCCATCTTGATGATGAATCACAAAATGTGATTCTAAACGTTGATGATAAAAACTGGCATACACAATCATATCCAGAAGAAATTATTAAATGCCTCCTTGGTCCCAACAGTTATATGATGAATAATGATGAATCAGTTAGTACCAAACCGGTATTGAGAGGGGAGGGTGAATCAGTACAGACAAAAACTTACCCAGAACCAGTTTAACTACAAAGACTGCACTTAACTGGTACACAGTAACACCAGTCTAAATCCGGGCACTACCGGTAAAACACAGTGACAGTATGACAGACATAAACCGGTAAACACTTAGATCTCTACACAATCTAATATCTCATTTCCTCTTCACCCGTATGCATAAACAAGTAATATATCATCAGAAATATAATGACTACCGGTTCAACATGCCTTACCACTTGACAAAAAATATTAAAGCATCACATGAAAAGCATCACACATGACACACTAATTTTTCACGTGGAAACCCAACTAGGAAAAACCACGGTGGGGAAGAATACCCACAAGCTGCTCTTTGAACTCTTTTGAAGTCCACTCTGTTAGGAGCCTAGTACGGTTAAAGACTTTTACAATAGGTTCTGCTAGGAACTGATCCTGCTAGGGATCACCCGATTAAGGGATGGCTAAATACCCGGTTAAAGGTTAGAACCCTGTTAAAGGTTACCTCGCAAGAGGATTTGAAGAACTCATTGAATTGAGTCGTCCTGTTAAAGGATTTACACAAAAGCTTGTTAAAGCTACCCGGTTAAGGGATTTTCCAACTGCTGAAATGGTCAGAAGTCAACAGGTAATACACTGAGCTAATAACAGCACTCAATGCCAAGGTAGATCCACTTTAGCTCCTTTTCTTCTGCAATCACACTCTGCAGGTATCAATACACTTCTCTGGTCTGGCAAGAATCAAGTATCTCTTCACTTGGATACACACATAGCATTTGCCAACAAAAAACAAAATGAAAAACATCATCGACCTTATAAGAAACAGATAGGTCGGTAGCATAAACCCTAAACCCTAAACATTTAGGTTTAACAATTCAATCGGTTCAATCCTGACTGTTAACCATACTGCATTGAATACAACAGTCTTGAACATATCTCAAGACGTTCTCCAAAGTTCATTCTTTGTCACTTCAGGAAGTTGATAACCCATCACGCGCTCTCCACCGTTTACAGAGACTTCGCACATTCCCGAGGTAGATAGGATCAACCTCCATGCAAGATCCTCAAGGAAATCCTTCACGCGCACAAGGCTGACGTGGAAACATTATCTGGTCTTCATTACAATGCTAACTCATCACAAGATGTCATTGATTGAATCACACAGGCTTGGAATGCATCAACCGGAAACCCTGAAGTTGAGACTACCAACTGGTAGTCATGCCAAATGAAACCCCGATACAAAACTTCCCATATACCGGTTCTCATTCCAGCATACTGCTTCACTTTTTCACATATACCGGTTCACATTATCATACTGGTTCTCACATATACCGGTTCACAATATCATACCGATTCTCTTGCCAGTTTGCTTATTTCAATATATTGACATCAATGACAATATACAATACCATCATGTCATCAAGTTCTGCACATATGCCAACATTATATCCTCCTTTTAAGAGGATTCCTTGTTAAGTGTTGAAAGTTCCTTGTTAGGGTTTCCATTAGTAGGTTGACCAAAGGCTACATCCCCTGTAGGATTTTGAGTTTCCATTTTACTGAAGGCTTCTTTAGGAGGATTGGGATTTCATTTCCTCCTATTATTTAAAATTTTAGGGAATTCCCTCTTATGGTGCCCATCAGTTTTGCACAAAAAGAAAGAATTTAGGCCACCAAGTGCTTCAACTTTTGCATTCGGTCCATCATAGAGCATTCAATTAATTCTGGGATTTTCACTCCCTCATTGAAGGAAATCAAAATATGAGCATTCAAATGTGGTAAAGTGGTGTGAGATTCTTTGATTTGAAGGGTTTTACCTATTGGTTTAAGAAATGTAGGCAAAAATTTCCACATTTGAACTGGATCATTTTTAACAACAATTCTTCTAGGTGTGGAGAAAAACATTATTTCACTTTGTGATACATCGAGAAACCAAGCTATGGCTTTAAAGAGTGGGTTCCTGACATTCTAGTATCTTTTCTCCCAAACCCTCCCTTTCATATTATGTTTTTTTATTTTTTAAATAACAAATAATCATTTTTGTCATTTTATAAAATAAGATATAAATACTTTTTTTCCCCAACATAGAATTCAACTTATTATCAAAGAACCTCCTAGCCGAGAGGGCATTATTGTCCAAACAAGCAAAGAAAATAGTAGTCTTTTTTTTAATATCTAGATTCTTCTTTTTTTAAAACAACAATGATATCCTCATTAGCAATACCCTTGGATGGAGAGGATCCTTACCTCCTTCAACTTGGAAGCTATTGTCTCCTCCTCTTTGACCTGTAAGAGACCACGCACTATCTCTTCCAATTCCTCCAACATAATAATTATAATCATTAAAATGATTTCTTAAAATATTGATATTACGCTTGACTGCGCTACCTAAACCTTTATTTACATAACTATTACATCTTTTATTAATTACATGCATTCACTTATCTACACTACCTAGAATCTTTATTTACATTACTATTAAATCTTTTATTAATTTGCAGTCTTGATTGACTCAAGATCAAAATGAACCATACTCTTTTAAAAAACAATGATATTGAATTTAAAAATATTAAATCTTTTATTAATTTGCAGTCTTGATTGACTCAAGATCAAAATGAACCGTACTCTTTTAAAAAAAACAATGATATTGAATTTAAAAATATTAAATAATTTATTAATTTGCAGTCTTGATTGACTCAAGATCAAAATGAACCGTACTCTTGTAAAAAAACAATGATATTGAATTTAAAAATCAGATAACTTGCTTCAACTTCTTCCTAGAGAATAACTCTGCATAGAATTGTCGGCAACAATCAAAGCAAGGATATTCATATTCTATACCTATAGTCAAAATTTCTACAACGTTAGAAAAAAATAATTAATTAAGTTCCTGCCATTTCATAAAAAATTGTAGTGATTGATACACATTTTTTTTTTAATTCATCAAAGTTGAATTAAAATAAAAAAAAATTGCGATCATTAAAAAAGGACTGCGACAAGAAATATGATGAAACAAAAGAAGAATATACAAATTATAAACTTTATTTATGCTTTATGTGTTTGCAACTGATACAATTAACCTAGATTAACCCTAGAAAAGTGCAATTTCCTTTACAATAATCATTACGAATAGAGAAACAAAACACCCTCTTATTCTTAGTCGAGAGAGAGCTTACAAAGTTGGAAGCCATTTTCTGTCATTAAGAAATATATCACCACCAATGCTTTCCAGTGTGTCAAAAACTTCATTATAAACAATCTCCTTATTGCTGTTTCCAGGCATGCCATGATTGATTGTTGCAGACTGTGCAAGGCTTGGAATGGAACAATACTTGCCTACTTTCACTCCACCACTCTTATCACAATCCAAACTCAATCTTTTAGAAATAGATGACGAAGAAGAATCAGAATCATCGCAAGCAGTAGATGCAAATGAAGATCTCTTTCTTGGAAAAGAACAATACTGCCTTTGATCTTCATACTCACCTACTTCTACTCCACCACTTTTATCATAATGCAAACTCAATCCATTAGAAATAGAAGAAGAAGAATAAGAACCACAAGCAGTAGGTGCAAATGAAGATCTCTTTCTTCCAGTGAGGGACTATACAACCGCAGCAAATTCTGAGGCACTTGCCTTAACCACTTTAGGGTTTGAGATGTAAACTATTCTCAAGTTTTCAGCTCTACAATCTTTGGACTTGCATGAATTCTCAGAGATATATTTTGCCATCTACTCTCTCACAAGTATAGCCTTAAGAAACAAAAATATGTTTGCCCTTAATAGGGAGGAATGGCTAGCATTTAAAGAAATGGGGGAATGGATGTTTCTTGACAATGGGGTTTGCTATTTCTAGAAACTAAGAGATTGGACCGCAAGATTATGAACATATGAAGAAAGTAATGAGAAGGTAACTAGAAATGCATAGAGAAGGCAATGAGAAAGTCCTGAGAGCTTATCAAAGCTGCAAATGGTTGAAATTTGTCCCAAGCAACTGCTGCATTAATCTTTAAACATTTGTTTTTTCAAACTTAATTTCAGGGTAAACATTCCAAGGTATGACTACAGCAAAGGAAAAGAGTCGTGAACAGCCACGCCTCTGAGTTGCAGGTTATTATTAAACAATGTGTTTGGACAAAACTGTCTTCATTAATCGCAATTAGGATTTCACAAGCGTCGACTTGGGGTCAATGAATTTGAAATTTGTGCATTACGTGTGGTACTAGTATTCGGGCAAGTCTAAAATTGAGGCTCATCTACTCGCATGATTATAGGGGAGAGGATCTATTAGTTGACCATCCTAATTTAGTGTTTCTCAAAATCTTATGTGGAAATTTCAAATCATTTTTATTTTTTGACATCAGCTTATTTGGCAAGTCTTCTTCTTATAACTAAGGTTTCAGGGCCACATCATCAAATGTAATGCCACATCAACATGCTTTTTGCCAAGGTGTCCAAAACAGCGCAAAAAAAAGGTGAGACCAATAGTCGTGTGTAAGGGGCCCCCATACTTGTGCAGCTAATGTGGCATCACATGATTGGTTGCTTTTTACAACTAAGGGTACATTTCATTCAATTATGGGTATTAAAGTCACAACTATTGGTGCAATATTGTCTAAAAAATTGGATATTAAATCAACAACTACTATCAAAACAATAGGAACACACTCAACTATTGGATCCTCTCCCCTAGTATTGTCTCCATCCTATGTACTCATGCTATGATTCCCATATCATTTGGGTGTAGGGATGAAATGATGGTGCAATGATTATGGAGTATGCAAGCTTAAGATGGACCACCTCGAGAAGAGAAACACATGCATAGGAAGCTCGAGAAACTGAAAGCTAGGGTTTGCATGCAAAAAAATCATGTTATAAATGGAGAGGTAGCCATTAAATTTAGATAGGTTGAGATCTTTGGGAGACAAAGAGAGTGAGATAGAGATAGGAACAAAATGATCCTAAAGCCTACTAATTACTAAAATTAAACTAATTTTGAAAATAGGAGCTTAGTGATTATTGTAATTTTACTAAGTCTAAGAAATTACAAGATCTAGAGCTTGGGGAGAGAGGAGAGAGTGAGATAGAGAGAGGTAGAGAGGGAGATTAAGGAGAGAGATGGGAAAATAGATAGGTTAATATCTTGGGGAGATAAAGGAGTGAGATAGGAGGACATGTTTATAATGTTTGTGTTATGTCTTAGTCCAATTTTCAGAAGTTGGTGTTGTATGCAAGAAAATATAATGGTGTTTTATGTTTGGTTGGCTCTCTAAAATGAAGTGTTTATTATCAGTTATGTTATGCCAGTATGATCTTGATATGGAAACATGAAAGAAAGATTTGAGAATATTTTTGGATGTTCAAGGAACATCCTAGTATGCTCTACATACTGCTAAATGGTCTATTTGATGGTGCATTGTGACTAGAATGTGTGCCTCAAGGTAACTGCTATAGTCTAGTCGATAGGAGTTTCTCTTCAACCTGTGGTGAATCCTTGGGTGTCTTTTCTTGTCTTGAAGAATGTATTACATTTTTTTTGGGTCATATCATGGCATGTGAGGATCTACATTAGGGTTGTTCATCTGGAAGATATGTTTTGGATCGACTATTGATGTGTTGTTTTGTGTCTAATTTACATGTTGCCTTGTTGCCTACCTTAGAAAATGTGTGATAGTGTGTGAATTGCTCAAAAATAATTAGAAGGAAAATATATGATGTTGTAAGCTCATCTATATCTCCTAAATTAGACCGCTTTCACCAGATTTATGTTTTGGTGGTCGCTTGATAGGACTCATGTTTGTCCCCTATTTCAGTCGACCTAATTGATGTTTGCAAGGAAGAAGATGATATGTATAGAAGACCAAATTTATGTTGAGGGTGTGGATGAGTGTGTGGATAAATATGTGTGCTATGCTTGCATGATTATATCATTTACAAAAATCGATGATGTGAAGTGACAAATAAAGTGTGTGGTGATTGTTGTGAAGTTGGTTGCTTGAGATAGGGATTCAAGGACAACTTCATACTTGGATATTACCAGAGGTAGTGTTGCTAAAGGCCTATTCATTGATGTTTCATATACTCATGTATCTTGCTCAAGGAAAGTGAGTCTTCTCTGCAAGTTTTGTATCTTTCCATTAGGTAGTGTATCTTAGCCTACAAGACCTTTGCATATTTCCCTAGGATAGTGCATATCAACCTACAAGTCTTGAACCATAAAGTAATGTGCTTCCTTGGTAGTGAGCCTAGAAGTATTGTAATAATTTCATATATTGTGAGTTGTCTCTCACTATTATTTTTCCCTATTTGGGTTTTCCACATAAATTGGATGTCCTCCTTGTGCATAATGATTTATTATGAAATAAAGTATAAGTATTTGGTCTGAACTAATTCAGCTCCCCCCGTTAGTGCTAAAGTGAGTTCAACAATTCCAACCACTAATATTACCCATAAACAATGACCAATAGTAACAACATACTTAATATAAAAAAAAATATGAAAACAATCATGACAACCACAAAAGGTATAGTTGACAGGGTTTATGTTCATGAAAAAAACTTGGATAAGAAATTGTCATCTAAAGCAACACTTCTTGGGATCAACTCTATTCGACTAACTTCTAAAACATCAAAAAAAAATTACCATTCTTTACATTTAGGATCCAATTTCTATTTTTTATTCACATGATCAAGTATTATATTAGATTGAGAAAGGATCATGTATAGACACTTTTCTCTAAGATTAAGGAAAGGGGTCTATCTACCCTTTTATACTTAGTGAGGCAATCAAGGTCATTTATTATTCTAATTGTATGTGTCAATTTTTCTAACACTCTCTTCACAACTAAATGGTTCTCTTACTTCTCTCAATTAGATTTAACTCATTTTGAAGAGTTATCTATTCCTTAAGACTATTATTGCATAATACATCTTTTAAGAAAGAAACACCACACATATTCCACTTTATAGCAGAGCATCCTTGTAGCAAAGATGAGGGTTTTTCTTTATGCTTCACTTTCCAACAAAGAGATCTAAAACCAAAGACTTCATCTTTAAGAAAATGTATAGCTTTTGTATGTTGCACTTTATCCTTACACGTCTCCTAGGCCCTCCAAATAGTACAAAATACAATAGAATCTAAAGGGGTAGCATTAAATTTGTTAAAAAAAATGTCAAACATATGAATGTCCTTCCATCTTGTTGATTTCTTACAGTATTTTTCTTGTATGTTATTCTTAATCAAGATCTTCTAGGGTGATGCAGAGCATCCACACACTCAACCAACTAAGGGAGATCTTTCTCCCAACTCACATATCCAATTAGGTGATAACTCTTCACTAACTCACAAAACCCCTCACAAGGTTATTGAAAACTCACAAGGATTCCATACCCCAACAACACACCCATACACCTCCAACCCTAGACATACACTCAACTAGGTCAATACAATATTATTAGACCATAATCCATCATTTCCAACTCTCAATCACCATCAACACCCTTTGTAGCCACTTGCTCATCACCATTCCCTTACTAGGACTTCAATCACAACTAACACCCATTCACAACATGTAATGGATACTCCCAAACACATTTACCCATTTTGACATTCCTAATAAGGTTTCTCAACTTGCTCAAATAAGGTTCACTATCCCCCCAACCACCCAAGAGGACATATTAATGCTTGATGTGGATTCACTATTTTTTTAGGACAGTCATACAAAGTGTAGAGACAATCATGTTTACATAGTTCATTCATCCTTCAAAGGACTCAAAAAACTTGTTCTTATGGTGTGGGGACTCACTACTCTTTTTCCTATCTTCCCACTCAACATCCAACCCTCTGTCAGCCTTGCAAAGTATAAGAATCAGTTTGTTGTCATTCTTTGATAGTCAACACACAAAAGTGGATAGTCGTAAGCCCTCATGAATTGATTGGCTTACTTGATCACCTAACACTTGTATCATGCCAAGGGGTCCCTCACACATTCCTCTCTTCATTTACAAAACCATTCAAACACATTTGTTGCATTTACACCACTCAAACCCATGCACACATTGTGTTCTCAGACTGAGACATAGAAATAAGTGCTTTCCAATACATTGGCACATGCCAAAATGCTCATGAGACCCTAGAAACACAAGAATATGGAAAATCATGGTATTTTACAATTTTCTACCCATTTTGGTAGGTTTACAATGACTAGCAATGAAGATTTGCATTTTTTTACGTTCATTGTTAACCCTAGGAAGGGTTTTAACAGTTTTTACAAAAATTACTATAACTTTTCCAAATCAAAATGAAACAAAGTTAATAATGAAGTATTTTCACTACCCTAACATGTCCAATGAGAATTCAAGTCTAATGAATAATTTTTCACAATTAAAAATATAGAAAATCAGACTGTCACGTTGAGAAAATTGAGAAAATTGTAGGGAACACAGAAATTTTTATAATGACCCTTTTGTCAAAAATGGCTTCATCCATTCAACAACCCCCTCTTGATCAAGGATAGTCCTGTTTAAATTTCCTTCAATCCTCCTCAATGGTTATAAGTGCAACTTGAACTTGTTTTGATAAACTAATCCCTAATCACCCTCAAAGGTGTAAAAAATTGCTTGGACAACTTTTGACAATATTAGCAACTTTGTCTAGAATTGATCATAAACTTAACCTAACACAGGATCCATGACTCAAAACTAACATAAATAGGTATAATTAAAAGCCCCTTATACAACATTGAACATCATATTGGACCCCTTGATACAAATTTTCAACATAATGACAATTTTGACAATGTTGACAATTGTTATCAATATGACCCAAATAAGACTCAACATAACACTTAATGGTCTCAATGGATTTTATTACATCAAATATGGTCTTCTAAGACCTTATTCACCAAAAAAACTCAAAAAATTCAACTTGTATCAATTTGGCCTCATGGTGGCCATCTGGTGCTAGGTGTTCCTACACCATAGGGTTTATCACCCACCATAGCCTTGATTATCCATTTGGTAGCTAGAGTTATTCCTTACATTTTCAAATCCTTAAACCCTAAACCCCCTGATGCTCTGCAAAAAGGATTAGAAAATCTGTTTGATGGCAACACACACAAGAGCACAAGAAACAAATGTTAGTGTTAGCAACAAAAGATTATCCTAAACAGGCATATCAAGAGAGATATTAAGCATGAAATAGAAAGCATATAAACATAGAATGAAATAGCTAATCAAGATGCTCATAGTTGCTCCTCCCTTGTTCCTCTCCTCTCCAAGTCCCAAATGAGTGTAGCTCTCAGCTTTTAGCACTAGCCATGGATGCCATATGGAGATTCAAGATGGTTGAATATGATAAGCAAATACTATGCAAGAGTAGATAGTGATGCTATGAAAAAGCTCTATGCTAATGCCAGTATAACAACAATACTCTAAAATGCTTCTCCTTTTGCTTGAGGAGAAGGGTTCTATTTATAGAAGAAATGGAGAAATGAAGGGTTAAGATTGAGCAATCTTAACAAGGGTTAGGATTGAAAGTTGGGGATCCATGTGCACAATTGGCACCAATAAAATGGTGACAAGTTTCAACATAGGATTGGGTTGAGAGAAGAGGTTGGAGGCATTAAAGGCCTGAGAAGACCTCATGGTTATCTAGAAGGCAAGGGTCAAGTCTAAATTAAGATTACCCACTGGATTAAGAGTTAATCCAAGGATAAACCTTTGTGCAAATGTTTAAGAGATAATCATGGTCAAAGCATTAATGGCCTGATGAGACCTTTGGGTTGGGTAGAGGTTGAGTCAAAACAAATGTTTTAACCATGTGGGAGGGTTGAATTAACCATTAATGGTTATTGGAGACTTTGGGGATTAAGTGGTTGAAGGTTGGAAGCCTTCAATGGTTTTCAAAGACTTTGAGCCATTTAGTGGTTGAAGGTTGAAAGCTTTCAAAGGTTATCCAAGACTTTGAGGGTTAATTTGTTGAACACACAAAGCATTAATTGCTTTTCAAAGACTTTGGAGTCTTTGAGAAGTGACTCCAATTTGCTTAGGAATGTGACAATATTTAGGGGATGGATTAGGCTAATTAGGAAGGGTTTAGAAGAATCTAGAAGGGGTTTAGGCATACAAGTGGATTTTGTAGGAAAATGCAAGTGGGAGAAATTTTGGTATTTTCAATTAAAATAAAATCATTTATTTCAATTAAATGGTGTAAGTTGAATTTGGATAAATATTTAAATAAATATTAATTTATTTAAATGAGAAAATGAAGATAAAGCATTAAAATGCTTGAAGACTTTGAGGGAAACCATTAAAGGCTTGAAGACTTTAAGGAAAACCATTAAAGTCTTAAGAAGACTATAGAAGGAAGCCATCAAGTTTGAAGACTTTAAAGCCATCAAGTTTGAATACTTTAAGGGAAACCATTAAAGGTTTCAAGTGGGTGAGGATAAATAGGATTTTAAATAAATAATTTATTTAAAATAGTTGTGCAACTTGCTTTTGTAGGAAAATACAAGTGGGTGGAGGATAAAGGTGATTTAAATAAATTATTTATTTAAAATAATTGTGCAACTTGTATTTGTAGGAAAATGCAAGTGGGTGGAGGATAAAGGTGATTTTAAATAAATGATTTATTTATTTAAATGTGAGAGGTGGGATTTTGGGGGTTTTAAATAAATATTAATTTATTTAAATGTGAGAGAAGATTTAATTAAATAAATATGATTTATTTATTTAATTAATGGTCTGAATTTGGTTAAATGAATTAAATCAAATAAATTGAATAATTTATTTAATTAATAGGAGAAGAGGGTTAAGATGAATTAATTAAATATTAATTTAATTAATTATTAATTGATGGTTAAATAATCAAATAAATACTAAGTATTCATTTAATTAAGTGGACAGATTTATGTGACTACATTTGCCCCTCTTTGAGACGGTGCGGTTTATCGCATCGTTTCAAAGAAAGAAAAATAGGTGTGAAGAAATGCCCCATAAAATGTAAATTTAATGGGTGGTATGCCCCCTCGAGGGATGGGCCGAATTTTTTTGAAAAATCGGGCGATCTCTCGAAAAAGAATGAAAAGCGGAGGGGAGGTAGAATAGAAGAAATTAGAACTAATGATGAAAGAATGGGAGAAAATGGAGTGAATATGAAGAAACAACAAGCCAGCGAGTACCCTGAGGTCATGCAAGAGATACATAGCAGATGTAGTGTGGGGTTTTGATTGATGCTATAAAATTGATCAAAATTGGTTGGACAATCTGGTGCAATCGGTTTAATTGCCCCGGTCAAGTCAAAGCGTGACAGTTGATGTCAGTTGGTCGCTTGAACATGATAAAGTCTGAGTAAGTGAATCAAAGTGACCTGATGGTGACTTAGACAATTGATGTAATTGTCCGATGAAGTCAAGGTATATGAAGCAAAATACTCGTTGAGACGTAGACAATTGATGTAATTGTCCGTTGGATTGTGTTTGATTGGTTGATCAATTGATAGTGTGTGCGTGTGATGGATGGCTGTGGGGAATCATGGCAGCCCCGTTGAGACTAGGTCATTATGATAAATGCCTGATGTAGTCTAGATTTACCATAATCGATTACCTGTTGAGACCCGAAGATACTTGATCAGAGTATCTGTTGATAGTCTAGGTGTGTGGGAGTCGATGTATCTGTGTAGACAGAGTAACTGGCTTAATTTTGTGGATGAGTGAGGATGGGAAGCGATGAAGGATATGTGATGCTGATTATCGAGATGGGGAGGGTGGGGGGGGGTTCAATGTTAAATAGAAGAAATGGAGGACCTATTACATTCCTATGGAAGAAGAGGAAAATAGAGTATCCATTGTCATTACTAGTATGAATGATATGCAGCTATTTATGAATGTATGGATGGATGGAATGCAACGAAATGCAATATATACAGATGAGATGGAATGACGATCCATGTTGCTTTATTTTTCATCATTGAGCTTTAAAATGTTGTAAGAAAATACAAGCAACTTGACATAAAGATTCAAGATGACCAGAGTATTTCTTACATGGATTTTGATATAGCAAGTTAATACAAGCAACTTGATATAATGGATCAAGTTGACCTGAGTATTGCTTGCGGAATAGGCAAGGATTATCTCCTTTCATGCATGACTTGGATCGTCCTCCTTGATCTTAGGCTGATCATATCCTGAGACAAGTGCATACCGTAATAAGAGATAAAACCTTTATCCAGTTTGGATGAGGTAGGAGGAACCAAAGAAAGAGAATTGTACCTGCAAACAAACAATATATACATAAAGAATAAAGAATATGGATCCTTGGTAATGGTTCATGCTCATATGGTCGAGGTATACGTTGTAGTCAGCAAGCCGTAATGATCTATGACTGCATTTTGCATAAGATCATGTTGCTTGGTGAACTTCCCACGTAGACACCATTAGTACATGCCCCAGTACTTCATCGGAAGTAATGCGCAAACGATACAAAACAATGCTGAAAGATCCCGATACAGATAAACGAACGATTGTACTCACAAATCAACCAAGTATTTGATAGCTTAACATAATTTTCTTGTCAAAGAAAATGTCATCTTGTCTTTGTTTTGATAAGGAAGGATGCATCCTTGTTTTTAAAGACAGTTTGATTGTTGATGTTGATTGTGTTGGTCGAGTGATAAGTGGTCATTTGTGTGAGTATTTTGTTAATGTTGGTTTTGCATCTGCTTGAATGAATATGTACAAGGTGTTGCCATGTTTTGGTGTGATTTTCGATGGGTTTTTCGATGTTTTTGGATTTTGTGTAATAGTTTTTGAATGTTTTTGGATTTTGTGAGTCATTTTTGAATGTTTTTGGATTTTGCGAGACATTTTTGAATGTTTTTGTATTTTGCGAGACATTTTTGAATGTTTTTGTATTTTGCGAGACATTTTTGAATGTTTTTGCCAATGAATCACCAGTAATGTAGAATCCACTTCCATCATCTAGATTGTAAGGGCATTGCCCCCAAGTTGGACATGATTTATGAAAAAGCGGGATGCTAGACGCATGAAGTACTTTCTTGGATGACAGATCAAATAACAAGCCATGGTTAGATGGATGGATGTGTGTATGTATGAATGTGATCGCAATGAGCCTGAAAGATACTGGAGCCATTGCCTTTACGAGTGGCGCCTGTTTGCCAGGTTTTCGCCATCGTACTTACCCAAGGTGCCACTGGAGTGGTTGTTCACCGTTTGGATGCATGATTTTTAGTTACTTTTTTGAATGTTTTTGTATTTTCTTTAGGAAATTTTCTGAATGTTTTTTATATTTTCTGATATGCAGGGGAGCCTGATGCTCTGTACACCTTAGGTATAAAACCGTTTGAGGTGCATGCTATTGATTGGATCTGCGAGCGGTTCTCCGTCTAATGTAGCCAACTGATATGCCCCGGACCCGAATACAGCAGTGACAACATATGGGCCGAGCCAGTTTGATTCAAACTTGCCTTGATGTTCTCTGTTTGGTTGGTTGCGAGGATTTTCTCGAAGAACAAGATCACCTACCTCAAATGTACGAGGTCTAACTCGGTGATTGTAGCTTCTGCTCATGCACTGCTGATAGGCTTTGAGATGGTTGTATGCAGCTTGTCGCTTCTCATCAAGTAGCTCTAAGTCCTGAAGACGTGAGACTCTGTATGATTCATCATCGATGAGATTGTGCAAGGAAACCCGTAAGGATGGTATCTCAACCTCAATAGGTAAGATAGCTTCTGCACCATAGACCAATGAATAAGGAGTTGCACCTGTAGGGGTTCGAATGCTAGTTCGATATGCCCATAATGCTGGATTCAATTGAACATGCCAATCACGACCGGCATCATTGACTGTCTTCTTTAGGATTCTCAATATGTTTTTATTGGATGCTTCGGCCTGACCATTGCCTTGTGGGTAATAGGGAGTGGAAAAGCGGTGTTGGATATGAAATTTCTCACAAAGCTCACGGACATCCTGATTTTTGAAAGGAAGACCATTATCTGTGATGATGGAGATGGGTACACCATACCGGCAGATGATGTAGTTGAGGATGAATGAGGCGATCTGCTTGCCGGTGACTTGGGTAAGTGGAACAGCTTCGATCCACTTGGTGAAATATTCAGTGGCGGTAATAATGAATTTATGGCCATTGGATGAAGATGGATGGATTTTACCCACAAGATCAAGACCCCATTGACAAAAAGGCCATGGTGTTGTGATTGGTTGCAGTTCTTGAGCTGGTGCATGTATTAGGTCGCCATGAACTTGACATTTTTTGCACTTCCTAACAAAGTAGTAGGAATCCTTTTCCATAGATGGCCAATAATATCCAGCTCGCAGGAGTTTCTTGGCGAGTGATGGACCACTTGAATGAGTCCCGCAAATTCCTTCATGTACCTCTTCCAAAACCTTTGTTATCTCATCCTGTTCCAGACATCGAAGGAGAGTACCATCAAGACTACGTCGGTATAAGGTTTCGGCAATAATGGTATATCGAGCAGTTTGGCGAATGAAGGTTTTATGTTGGTTATTTGATTGGTTGGGAGGAAGGGTGTGATCGCGGAGATAGGTGTAGAACTCACCGTACCATGGGGATTTGGAACCAACAAGGCGACATATCATTTCGGATTCAGGGATATCATAAGCAGGGATCCAAAGTTGTTCTACCAAGAACTCGTAGCGTGTTGAATTCTGTGGAAGATCTAGTAGAGATGCGATGGTAGCCATGGCGTCAGCAGCTCGATTCTGATCTCTTGGTATCTGCTCAAAAGTGATAGTAGTAAATGATGTCTTTAGATTGTCCACCATTTGCTTGTATGGCATGAGTTTATCATCTTTGGTCTGATACTCATCTGTTGCTTGTCGAATGACTAGTTGGGAATCACCATATACTTGCAGTTCTTTTAATTTCCATTGTATGGCTAATCTGAGTCCTGTGATCAAGGCCTCATACTCTGCTATGTTGTTTGTGCATGGAAATGTGAGCCTGTAAGACTTCGGGATGCTATCACCTTGAGGTGTGATAAACAGAATGCCTGCCCCCGAGCCATGCCTAGTGTATGAACCATCAAAATATAGTTTCCATGGCTGTGCTTCTGTGATCATGAATATCTCTTCATCTGGAAAATTGGAAATGAGAGGATGATCGCCGATGAGTTGCACCTTGTGTGTTAACAGATAGTGCCTCAGTTTAGTGGCTGCCAAGATTACTGCTAGGCAAGCTCGCTCAATAGGTGTGTAATTGAGTTCATAGCCCTCCAGTGTGCGAGAGATGTAGTAAATAGCACACTCTTTTCCTTCTGTATTATGTTGTGCCAGTAGTACACCCAATGCTGTACTTGTTGCTGAGATATAAAGTAACAACGGTCTACTTGGATCTGGTGGCATCAACAATGGTGGATTTATGAGATAGTCTTTAAGCGCCTGAAATGCTTGCTGGCATCTGTCATCCCACTGAAAGCGGATGTTCTTGTGTAGCAGGTGTGTGAATGGGTGACACTTATCAGCCAATTGTGCAATGAATCTGCGGATAGATTGAAGCCGTCCTTGTAGTGTTCTTAGCTGACTGATATTCCTTGGAGGTGGCATGTCCATGATTGCCTTAACCTTTGCTGGATCGACCTCAATACCTTTGCTTGAGACAATGTATCCTAGAAGCTTCCCGGAGGTCACTCCGAAGACACATTTCTTTGGGTTGAGTCGAACATGGTATTGTTCCAGTCTATCAAAGATTTTATCTAAGATGTGAAGATGTCCTTCTCTAGTAAGTGATTTTGCTAGTAAATCATCCACATAATCTTCCATTATAGTATGCATCATGTCATGGAAGATGGTGGTCATTGCTCTTTGATAGGTCGCTCCTACATTCTTTAGACCAAAAGGCATTACATTCCAGCAGTATGTGCCCCATGGACATGTGAAGGCTGTCTTATGTTGGTCCTCTGGTGCAATCTTTATTTGATTGTATCCCGAAAAGCCATCCATGAGTGAAAGCATGGCATGTCCTGCTGTCAAATCTACTATGATGTCGATATTTGGTAGAGGGAAGTCATCCTTAGGACATGCCTTATTCAGATCTCTGAAGTCTGTACAAATGCGGATGCCCCCTTTTGGTTTGCCAACTGGTACAATGTTGGAGATCCATTCTGCATAATCAATTGGTCTAATGAAACCAACATCCAGGAGTTTCTTGAGTTCTGTTTTGACTAGCACGGCAATCTGAGGATGCATCTTACGAAGCTTCTGCTTGACAGGTTTGGCTCCTTTTGCTACTGTGAGATGATGCATGACTAAATCAGGATCAAGCCCAGGCATGTCTGCATATGACCATGCAAAGTTGATCTGACGCTGTTGGAAGAACTCTATAAATTGAGGTTGTTCCTCTGGAGTGAGAAGAGATGCCAGATGTATGATATGAGGGTTTTCAGGAGTCCCCACATTGTATTCTTTAGTCTCCTCAATGAGAATCGTCGATCGTTCCTGTTGTGTACTAGCAGGGAGAATGTCAAACCCTTCATCCTCAAGTGCCTCAGAGAGGTTTTCACCGTTGGATACGCTCTTTCTTTTTACTTTTGTTGGATCAAACAGTGCCACAGTGTGGTTTTCACTGGAAGATCCATGTTTTAATGTTATATTTTTGCAGCTGAAGGGTTTGGCATCCGCCCCGAAGTATGCTGCGCTATTAAGTTCAATGGCGAATCCAGCTTTGTGATCCCCGCTTGGTAGATTATCCCTTAATTCCAAAAAGTCAATGATAGCCTCATCATTTTGGAAGAGGTCAAGACATGGGGGATTTGGTTGGTTCCATTCGATGAGTTCAGGGTGGATAATGGGCATTACTTCATCGATTAAGTTAAGTGCGGGAGATGTATCAGTGAGGGTTAAGACAGTGTGGTGAAGGTCGTTGATGGTACTCTCCCTATCAGAATCCGGCGTAGGATGAGACGTAGGGTCTGTGGAAGATGTTTCCAGCTCAGGTACCCAAGTGGTCTTTATCTGTGCTTCTCCGTAAACAGGAATGTCTTTGCGTGGCGGAGGTAGTGACGTGTCTTCCTCATCTGAAGTGTTAAGCTGTACAGAATCAAATTCCCACTCATGTGAGTCGGTCTCTGAATCACTCTCCAGCATCCGATTGCTATACCATACTGGGATGTCTTTGGAGTTAAACACGGCAGGTGTGATTGGTTTATGTATCCTTGTAGTGATCGGTGTTGCAGGAATTGTGATGGGGTTTAATGGATTTGTCACTGGAAGTATCGGTAATGGTGACTCAGTGGCTTCTGCTGGAACTACTGGTGCCATAGATGCTGTTGCGGGTTCCAATATAGTTGCTGCTACAAATGGTGTTGCTGATAGGATTACTAGTTCGTTTGATGGGATGAGTGACATTGGTGATGGTGGAGTTGTGAGCCTTGAGGGGGCAGTGGGGATAGTGCTTGATGGTGCTTTAATTATGAAAGGTATCCTCTTTGCAGTAGGTGGGCAAAATGGTTTGCTGGGTTTTCCTTTGAATCTGAGTTTAGGAAGGATCTCTTTTTCAAAGCCAAGGCCTGTATTACCTTTGGGCTTGAATTCTGGTAGTAGAGGTTCGTGTCGTCCTTGTTTGCAGTATCCCAAAGCACTCTGACCATCATATCCCATTCTTTGCATAATGAGGAGGCCTTTGCCATATTGTTCCGTAGGAAGTGTAACTTGCGGTTTGTCAGTGGTGATGGGATCTTTATAGATCCAGTCCGCTAGGTCCTCATCTTGTGTTTCTTCCTCTTGACTCTTTCCAAGGATGAAAGGCGTTAAGGCACATGCTGGCGTGATTAGTGGTTGCTGGAGCAACTGCTGTGGTTTACCATGTGTTCTAGGAGAAGTGGGCATTTGTCCCACACAAAAGAGCTGACTCAAGTTATATTCTCCAGGACCTTCCTCTGCTACTTTCATCTTTAGCTTTTCTTGCTTGGGCATAGGGGTGTTTGAACTGGCAAGAGAGGCGGGATTTATATATGATGTGGAGGAAATGGCTTCTCTATTATTAGGAACGGTAATCTCTGGTTGATGGCTGATATTATGGCAAAATGCAAAGGGATTTGCATCTCCCAGGATTGTGATCTCGACCCCGTTATGTGGGAACTTGATACATTGATGGTAGGTAGATGGAACAGCTTGCATGGCATGTATCCAAGGTCTCCCTAATAATAGATTATATGGCAGAGGAAGGTCCAGAACCTGACAAATGATATGCTTTACCACAGGGCCCACTCGGATTGGTAGTACCACAGCTCCTTTGGATGAACGCTCTGCATCATCATAGGCTTTGATGGTGATCTTCTTACGAGGATCCACTGATTCTATTGCATATCCCAATGCTGTGACCAACTGTAGTGTGCAAATGTTTAGGCCTGCTCCATTATCGATCAAGACTCGCTTGATCCTGTGTTGGTTGACGAAGCCTTCAATGTGGAGTGAGGCGTTATGAGGTTGCTGGAAGGAAGAGTTGTCACTTTCAGAAAAAGTGAGACAAGGTGATGACTTTAGACTTCCAACCATGGCTTGAAATTGGTCCGTATTTAGATTTGCAGGGACTGACGCCTCTTGGAGTGCTTGATCCAAGATTGTTTTATGAGAGGGTGACAGACGCAAAAGCTCCAAAATGGATATAAGTGCAGGGGTTTTGTCTAATTGTTCCACAAGATTGTACTGCTTTGGGACGGAGGTGGTGCCTTGTGGAGCTGCCTTGATGGTGACCTTGCCACGACGTGTAACAACATTGCAATTTGAGGTGGGATTTTTGAAGGTTATGGTTGCAATTTGTTCACTGGCATCATACAGGTGATTTACAGTGTAATTATACGCAGCTTGCGTATAATCAGTGGTATCAGGACCTCGACTGGAGGTGGAAGGACCCCTTTGATCTTGTGATGGAAGTGGATTCTTAAACATTAAATGATCATTATTTGTCATTTTTGGATCATGTCCTTCAATCTCAATTTCTCCTCGATCAATAAGATCTTGAATGAGATCTTTCAATCGATGACAATTACTTGTCTTGTGTCCTCATCCTTGATGGAACTCACAATGTTCAGTATCTCTCCACCATGCTGGTTTGACCTGAGGCTCATAGTTGGATAGCTTAGGTAGAGTGATCAAATTTTGAGAGAGGAGTTGTCGCAACACTGTTTCAATGGGTTCCCCTAAGGGAGTGTAAGTGCGTTTTTGTTTTTGTGGACGAGGTCTTGGTTCATCTTGAGATGTGATGCGACCTTGATTAGGAGGACCATGTGTATTATTTTGAGGTGGAGGATTTTGTCCTGCAAACCGAACCATAGGTTGTGCATTTTGGACAGTCCTGGCATCCACAACTCCATCATTGACGATATTCTTATTCTTGTTCCAGAAGTTCGGTTTATCGCTATTGAAGCGCGGGCGAGGAGCATCTTTTGGTTCATTAAAGATTTTGATGAGTCCTCTTTTGATGAGTGCCCTTTCACATTTTATACCCTTGGTGATCATATCGTTAAAGGAGTCTGTATCTTTGACATCCAGGTGAAATTCCATTTCTTCGTTTAAGTTGGAAATGAAAATTTCCACTAGTTCTCGTTCAGGTAACTGAAGAGAACGTCTGCTAGACATTTGGCGCCATCGTTGCAGGAATACTGAGAATAATTCCCCTGGTTTTTGTTTGGTGTTGCATAGATCAGCCATGGTGATGTCGCGTTCAATGTTATGAGAGTAATGAGATAGGAACTTCTGGATGAGTTCCTCAAATGTTCTAATGCCACCTGGTAGTCGGGAAAACCATGATGTGGTGGTTCCTCCCAAGCTTTGGGGAAAAAGGCGCATTAGGTATGTGTCCTCATAAGCCACTTCAAGACAAGCGGAATGAAATTCTCGGACATGATCACGAGGATCCCCCTTTCCTCTATATTTTTCAAATTTGGGTGTTTCGAACCCGCGTGGAAAGGGTGGCATATAAAGATTCCTATCAAATGGATAGGGACAGATGTCGTTGAGTGAGAATTGATTGGTCTTAACACCACTATGAAGTTGTTGGGCGAGATTCTCGACTTGTTGCCGCAACATCTCTATTTCATTTGGAGGAGGAGGTGGTGGGTTACCTCGAGGGATGTTATATCTAATGGGATCTCTACGCCTTTCCTCCTCATGGCGACTTTGTCTTTCTGATGCTTGTCTTAATTGGGCGAGATCAAAGTCAGAGGGGAGTTTGGCTCCTTCTTGAGCAAGTCGTAAAAAGTGAGCATCCGCATTGCTCCTTAGTATTTCATCAAATAATCTGTTAAAATGAGGGTTATGCTGAACCCTTTCGATTGTTGAAGGAGTGGGAGTACTTGGGTTTTCATCATTCCCATTTCCTCCAAGTCCTTCTTGAAATTCATTGAGGTTGTCCTCTTCTTCCTCAATTTCCATTTCTCGTTGCCTTGATCGTGATCGGGTTTGAGCCATTTTGTTTGCAAGTTTGTTTTGAAGTTGATTGAAGATGATGATGAGTTGGTGATGAAATGAAATATTGATTGGTTGGTGATTTGTGTTGTATGGGGATCTCTAGCACTTTTAAGGTAGATGTAACCGAAATTCCTTTCTTTGAATTGCTTGTTTGTTTGATAAGTTTGGATGTGATAAGGTGTAGAGAAATCTGAGATGTGTTACAGATTTTGACTACCTAGCAATGAGAGGATTCACTCATGAACTAGTTTTAACCTGCGTAGATGTGTCTCTTAGGATGAGCTTATCCTAGATGTAGAAACAATCTAAAAAGTGATGTGATGTGTTTTGATTTCAAGCAATATCTAAAAAAGAATCTTGGGACAAGAACCTCTTAATGTTTTGAGAGTTGGGATGGATTGATGATGAAGTGATGATGTATGAGTGAGATGATGGATGTTTTTGTTTTCAACTTCAATAAAAACTCTGTGTCACAAATGGGACAAACTCTACCTCTTCCCTTTCAGGCGTTGGTGGCACTTCTCGAGCTGTGTTGTAGGTGATACAGATGTTTGGGAAGAAGTTGGGATTAATCTAAAACTGGGGGCATATAAAGATTCCTATCAAAAGGATAGGGACAGATGTCGTTAAGTGAGAATTGATTGGTTTTAACACCACTATGAAGTTGTTGGGCGAGATTCTCAACTTGTTGCCGCAACATCTCCATTTCATTAGGAGGAGGAGGTGGTGAGTTACCTCGAGGGATGTTATATCTAATGGGATCTCTACGTCGTTCCTCCTCATGGCGACTCTGTCTTTCTGATGCTTGTCTTAATTGGGCAAGATCAAAGTCTGAGGGGAGTTTGGCTCCTTCTTGAGCGAGTCTTAAAAAGTGAGCATCCGCATTGCTCCTTAGTATTTCATCAAATAATCTGTTAAAATGAGGGTTATGCTGAACCCTTTCGATTGTTGAAGGAGTGGGAGTACTTGGGTTTTCATCAGTTACAGTTCCTCCAAGTGCTTCTTGAAATTCATTGAGGTTGTCCTCTTCTTCCTCAATTTCTATTTCTCGTTGCCTTGATCGCGATCGGGTTTGAGCCATTTTGTTTGCAAGTTTGTGTTGAAGTTGATTGAAGATGATGATGAGTTGTTCAATGAAAGATGGATGATTAGTGGATTGTAGATCTCTAGCACTCTAAAGGTAAATGTAACCAGAATTCTTTCTTTGAATTGCTTGTTTGTTTTGATGAGTTTGGATGTGATAAGGTGTAGAGAAATCTGAGATGTGTTACAGATTTTGACTACCTAGTAATGAGAGGATTCACTCATGAACTAGTTTTAACCTGCGTAGATGTGTCTCTTAGGATGAGCTTATCCTAGATGTAGAAACAATCTAAAAGTGATGTGATGTGTTTGATTTCAAGCAATATCTAAAAAAGGAATCTTGGGACAAGAACCTCTTAATGTTTTGAGAGTTTTGGGATGAATTGATGATGGAAAAATGATGTATGAATGAGATGATGGATGTTTTGTTTTCAACTTTAATAAAAACTTTGTGTTACAAATGGAACAAACTCTACTTCTTCCCTTTCAGGCGTTGGTGGCATTTCTCGAGCTGTGTTGTAGGTGATACAGATGTTTGGGAAGAAGTTGGGATTAATCTTTCCTCCTTGATTTTTGTGATAACTCAGAGCTCTATATTGCATAAAAGCTCTGCGGTTCAGTGATTCTGAATCAAACTCGTTTGTTTTACCTTGAAGATAGAGACGCATGCGATGTAGAAAGACTCTATGTGAGACAAAGATTTGTCTATTGAGATAGAAGAATTTCCTCCTTTTGATCAAAGCCTTTGAGCTTAGTGGTCTCCTTTTCAAGGTGATATTCTGATGACACTTCTTCTTTCGCAAGATGTGAAGAATGGTCATAAATTTTTGACTCTTTGTTTGTTTGCACTTTGTTTTTGGTATTTTTGGTTGTGTTGACAGATGTTGGATGAATACTTTGTTTTTGGGATTGATTTTCTGATTTTTCTTTGACAAGGAAACAAAGCAAGCACACAAACACAAGAATGTTGCCTCAAAGGAACAAATGAGTATGGGTCTAGATCAACCCAATCCTTGGACTTGTTTTTGACCCTTCCTTTAGATGTATTTTAAGGTGTATTTCCAAAGCCTGAAGTCGGCTCAATTTGCACTTGGTCTTTAAAATGAACACACTTCAAACACTTTTTATCCCTAAGGTCAAATGGCCAGTTGTGATAAATTTAGCCCACATCTTGATATTTCTTCGACTTTGGTACTACATACCTTATGAATCCCGCCGTGGCAGGTAAGGATGTGATATACTAAGTCTTGCACGAGCATAACAAATAGATGATCCCTATGATGGGGGAGTCACCACTTTTATCAAGCCACAAGTGACTTTTCAAAAAGCTATGTTTCTACTCAAGGAAATATGTATGGTGAGTATCTTGGGAGAAAAACCATCTATGCTCTTGCACTAAATTATATCTCAAATATCCTCAATCAATAGAACAGGTGGGCTACTACTTAAAGGTGTTTAGTCATGTTCGATGTTTTTGGACATAAGTTCATTCTGCAGTGACTCACTTAAGAGCCTTGTAACTGGTGGTGGGGCCCATTTGTCCTTTCGGCCAGTTACACTGTAGGAACAGCTATACCCAAGGCTACAGCTTTCGCTCTCACCTGATTTCTATAGCGGCTCGAAGGATTTACCGCTCGAGGTCGTTCCCAAGAGTATCGATCCCTTGGCAGGCCTCTCTTAAAAAGATAAAATTTGAGCGTTACTAACACTTTTCTCTTGCACCTAGGACCACGAGAGCCAAGGGAGAGGATAGTGTGTGTTAGAGGTAGGACCACTCGACCAACTCTTTTGCACAAGTGTGCCAAACACAAAATTCACTTGTTCCTTTTAATTTGTCATCGCAATGATTTTCTATCTATTTGGAGATGTTGCTCCAACAATCATGGTGTTCTTTTTAATTTTCAAAGGCAATTGTTGGAGTAAACTAGAATTTGAAAATCCTGGTCAACTTAATGAAAAACACGTTTGCATGAAGTAAAATTGCTTTAAAAATGAGACAAGTTGATTGTGAATTTTATTTGCACCAAAAATGGAAGTGTGGATTGTGAGTTTTATCTTGATGCAAGAAATAAAATTTGCCTTGTTGATTTTAAGCACCAAAACGAAGTTTGTTTTCTAACTTGCAAAAAAAATAAAGTTGTTTTTGTATAAGTTTGTGGTTCTTTTTACCTTTGAACAATGAAATTCTTTTTAATAGCCCCAAACAAATGTGTGATTCTTTTTCAAAAGCCCAAATTTGAAATGTGAAGTTAATTTTAAACCAAAATAAAAAGTGAATTCATTTTTAAAACCAACTTCAAAAACAAGTTAGTAAAAAATATAAATCTACTCTTTAATCTAATTTAAATCTGCACAAAAGAGAAAAATAGTTAGTAAAATCCGCCTATTTGGTGGGCTTCTACAAGCCTAAATTTTTATTTTTTTTTTGGTTTTTTATTTTTTTTTTGGTTACAAAGTGATTTGTACAACGTTTTGTTACAATAGCGCTAGTCTGCGTTTGAACAGAGGCACTATTTAACACAAACGTACTAAAAGAAAGGGAAAGACAAAGAAGGGAAAAGCACTGAAACAGGGTGAATAGCGCCAAAATAATGCCAAACGCACCAAAACAGTGTCAAAATCGCAACCTGTGTGACATTTTCAACATTCAAACATGTTATTGGTTAAAAAAAAATAAAATTGATCTTTTTGGTGTTTGGATTCACGTCGGGTTCACCAAATGATGCTCTGCAAAAAGGATTAGAAAATCTGTTTGATGGCAACACACACAAGAGCACAAGAAACAAACGTTAGTGTTAGCAACAAAAGATTATCCTAAACAGGCATATCAAGAGAGATATTAAGCATGAAATAGAAAGCATATAAACATAGAATGAAATAGCTAATCAAGATGCTCATAGTTGCTCCTCCCTTGTTCCTCTCCTCTCCAAGTCCCAAATGAGTGTAGCTCTCAGCTTTTAGCACTAGCCATGGATGCCATATGGAGATTCAAGATGGTTGAATATGATAAGCAAATACTATGCAAGAGTAGATAGTGATGCTATGAAAAAGCTCTATGCTAATGCCAGTATAACAACAATACTCTAAAATGCTTCTCCTTTTGCTTGAGGAGAAGGGTTCTATTTATAGAAGAAATGGAGAAATGAAGGGTTAAGATTGAGCAATCTTAACAAGGGTTAGGATTGAAAGTTGGGGATCCATGTGCACAATTGGCACCAATAAAATGGTGACAAGTTTCAACATAGGATTGGGTTGAGAGAAGAGGTTGGAGGCATTAAAGGCCTGAGAAGACCTCATGGTTATCTAGAAGGCAAGGGTCAAGTCTAAATTAAGATTACCCACTGGATTAAGAGTTAATCCAAGGATAAACCTTTGTGCAAATGTTTAAGAGATAATCATGGTCAAAGCATTAATGGCCTGATGAGACCTTTGGGTTGGGTAGAGGTTGAGTCAAAACAAATGTTTTAACCATGTGGGAGGGTTGAATTAACCATTAATGGTTATTGGAGACTTTGGGGATTAAGAGGTTGAAGGTTGGAAGCCTTCAATGGTTTTCAAAGACTTTGAGCCATTTAGTGGTTGAAGGTTGAAAGCTTTCAAAGGTTATCCAAGACTTTGAGGGTTAATTTGTTGAACACACAAAGCATTAATTGCTTTTCAAAGACTTTGGAGTCTTTGAGAAGTGACTCCAATTTGCTTAGGAATGTGACAATATTTAGGGGATGGATTAGGCTAATTAGGAAGGGTTTAGAAGAATCTAGAAGGGGTTTAGGCATACAAGTGGATTTTGTAGGAAAATGCAAGTGGGAGAAATTTTGGTATTTTCAATTAAAATAAAATCATTTATTTCAATTAAATGGTGTAAGTTGAATTTGGATAAATATTTAAATAAATATTAATTTATTTAAATGAGAAAATGAAGATAAAGCATTAAAATGCTTGAAGACTTTGAGGGAAACCATTAAAGGCTTGAAGACTTTAAGGAAAACCATTAAAGTCTTAAGAAGACTATAGAAGGAAGCCATCAAGTTTGAAGACTTTAAAGCCATCAAGTTTGAATACTTTAAGGGAAACCATTAAAGGTTTCAAGTGGGTGAGGATAAATAGGATTTTAAATAAATAATTTATTTAAAATAGTTGTGCAACTTGCTTTTGTAGGAAAATACAAGTGGGTGGAGGATAAAGGTGATTTAAATAAATTATTTATTTAAAATAATTGTGCAACTTGTATTTGTAGGAAAATGCAAGTGGGTGGAGGATAAAGGTGATTTTAAATAAATGATTTATTTATTTAAATGTGAGAGGTGGGATTTTGGGGGTTTTAAATAAATATTAATTTATTTAAATGTGAGAGAAGATTTAATTAAATAAATATGATTTATTTATTTAATTAATGGTCTGAATTTGGTTAAGTGAATTAAATCAAATAAATTGAATAATTTATTTAATTAATAGGAGAAGAGGGTTAAGATGAATTAATTAAATATTAATTTAATTAATTATTAATTGATGGTTAAATAATCAAATAAATACTAAGTATTCATTTAATTAAGTGGACAGATTTATGTGACTACACCCCCTAACTCTTTTCTCAACACAATTCCCACCTAAAAATATTCTTCTTCTTTTTACCCCTATCATCTTACCATAAAAATTTCTTGATTATTTTGAATTATATTGACCTAATAGCTAGTAAAAAACCATACATAGGCATAGTATATAAAGTAGGAAGAAAGTATCTTTTGGAAAACTTGCAATCTACCAATAAGAGATAGATAGTTTCTATTCCAATTGTTAAGCTTCTTTTCAAAATTTGTATACACCCAATTCCACATATTTTACTAAGCAGGGGAAATAGAGAAAGGTATACCCAAGTATCTCACTATCTTGTCTATCTTTCCCACCCTTCCACCCCTCGCGCCCAACCGCCCATCCTCCCCCCATTGCCATCCAAACTCACTCAACCATTAAAGAGCCATATTAGACCAACTCAACAATATATCTAGTTAACTTCAAAAAATTTAGATCTAGATGCACTACAAAAAAATCTAGTCTATTGATAAAGTTGACCATCTCATATTTATCCATTACCAAGAATACAGTTGTTCCATTTACAAATTGTATGTTAAGTAGAAGTAATTTATCTAGTAGTTTGATTCCTTAAATGTTTGAGCCTAATATCTCAAATATTAGTGCATAATATAAAGCCTCGAATACAATAACAAAAAGTGTTGGGACCTAGGGACACCCTTGTCTAATGGATCTACCCAATGTGAAGGCCTCAAATATTTCTCCAATAATTTCAACATGGGAATTTGCATATTTGAACAATACTTGAACCATCTTTCAAAAGGATTTAGGGAAACCCATTCCATCTAGGACTTAATGATGAATAACCATTCAACACGATCATAAACTTTTTCAAAATCCAATAGAAGTATATGCCAACTTCATGGTCATTTCTCTTAGCCTAGTTAAGTCCTTCCCAACTAGTCACTAGGTTTTCTAGAGTGTAACTTCCCTTGATAAAAAAAATTATGTGTTGGATGGATAATATTTAGGAGGATGTCATTTAGCATCTTACGTAGGAGTTTAGAAAAGATCATATAGGAGAAATTGAGTAGTATATTTGGTCTCCAGTTTCTAATGTTACTTTTGTCCCCATATTTTGAAAGTGGTTTAATTATCCCTTTATTAATCTCTTCACCTAGAGTTCCTTCCTCAATGGCTTCTTTGTATACCTTATAGAGGTCATCAAAAATCCATTTCATATTGTATTTATAGAACTCTACTTGTAATCCATCTACCCCTAGAGACTTCCCACCTTTGAAAGACACAATAGCATTACTGACCTCTTCCTCAGATATCTCTCTCCCCACTTCTATGACTAGATTGGGGTTAAGATTTCTAGGTACAATTGTCTTACATAGGGCTTGAGCTTGTTGGAATATTGTCATTTTGTCTTCTATAGTAAACAACATTTTGTAAAATTCTTCGAAGAACCTGTTAATATCATTGTTACCATGAAACCACTAGTTATCTACTTAGATGGGGCCAATAGCCTCTACATTATGCTTGCTTTTAGGATATTGAAGTACTCTATACCTCTATCCCCTACCCGCAACCAATTTATCCTTGCCTTATTTTGGCACCTTATTCCTTCTTGACTAAAACTTCCTCAGTTTATGTTGAGTAGCTTTAAGGCTACAATTCAAGTCTGCATTTTGGGATCTAGTTATAATTTAGATTAAATATCTATAAGATTTTCATATATCTTACACTAATTTCTTCTGTTATCAATAGTATTTCTTTTACCAATGGTACTTAGAAGTTTCTACATATTTTTAATAAGTGTGTTTCAATACTTCTAGTCGGGCCTTTCTAATTTAGAGCTTTAGTTAAACTCCTAAGGGTATGAATACCATCAAGGCAGTTTTGTAGTTTAAGAAGCTCTATTTTCAGCTTATATAGCCCTCTTCTCTTATTACTTATATCTAGTCCACTACCTTTAAGATAATATTGGTCCTAATAGGATAATGGTTTGACAATGCTTTTGGCTCTACCTAAACACTATTTGCATTACAATTATTATCAAACGAGACGACATCTTTTCTAGCATAAAATCTATCCAATTTATAGTAGACTCTTTTCACAGCACTTTGGTTGTTACACCAAGTATACCATATGCTTTTAATTTCTCTTTTCTTACCATCTAGGGGATCAAATATCTTGAGAATCTTTTCCATTCTATCCCAGAAAAAAAAAATTATTCTCTTTCTAGCCCCAAGGGTTACCTCCCATCTTTTCTTCCTTATTTTCAATCATGTTAAAGCCTCCACCTATTATCCATGGGATGTTGGGTAAAAAAGATGTCATCCTTTACCATAGTGCAATTATTTACCTGTATTCATTAAATGCATATATCGAGAAAACCCCAAAGTGTAGGTTATCTTTCTCAAGTTCAATACACAAACATCTATAACATGGGGAGTACCCGCAATTTGGGATGTATTATTTTCATTTATTTCTATCTATCATAGTTCAATTCCCCCTTTCCTCGTATCGTGCTTGTTGTGAAATGCCACTGCATATTTCCAAATAAATCTCAGATTGTTATATAGGAGAAACCCCACTACCTTAACTTCTTGTAGTAGGAGAAAGTCCAACTCTTTTATATGGTTACATAGGGCTTTGATAACATACTTCCTATCAAGGGACTCAAGTCCCCTGATATTCCAACTAATGTAATTAACCATGTTGGCACTAGACCTAGATGGGTTGGCTTTGCTACTTCTATATAATCTTTCAAAACATTAAGGGATGTCCTTTCCCTTTCCTTACTTACCTTCTTTCTTGATACTATTTGTTTTACTTATTGTTTTTCTATTCCTTTTAACTTTATCTATTACATCCTTCACCCCTCCTCCTATTTCCTCCAAATCTGAATCAAAAGGTAGTGGATCATTGAAGTTATTCATGTCTACCACCATAACATTGCATTCATTTTTCAAAATACCTCCTGAAGAGTCAACTTAACATGTAGTATCTATTAGGTTTGAAGCCATTATATTACTACAAATGGTATTATTATCCATAATGGAAAAGGTTGTAACATGTTAAAAATATTTTGAGGTAGATCCTTTAATGTTATTCCTTCATCTTGTATTGGATTTGTATCAGGGGGTTATAAGAGAGTTCTAAATTCTTTGTCTTACTTTATTTCATTCTTTCAATTTATCCAAGAAAATTTCTTGAGCATTTTTCTTATGGGATTAATTGGGCCGAGAGGTTTTCTCCTTATTATTGTCTTGTTTAGTCATTACTTCCTAAGTTTCTAATTTCCTTATCTCATTCTTATCAGCCTTACACTCATCATCCTTATTGGATGAAGACTTGGTAACCTCCTTGGTCCCAACAGTTATATTCTCCTTTTGAGTGGATTCCTTGTTAAGTGTTTAAATTTATTTGTTAGGGTTTCCACTCGTAGGTTGTTCAAGGGTTGTATCCCCTACAAGATTTTGAGTTTCCATTTTATTGAAGGCTACTTTAGGAGGGTTAGGGTTTAAGTTCCTCCTATTATTTAAAATTTTGCGGCATTTCCTCTTATGGTTCCCATTAGTTTTTAAGCAAGAATTTAGGTCATTGAGTGCTTCAATGTCACACTTTTACATTTGGTCCATCATAGGGCATTCAATTATTAATGGGATTTGCACTCGATCATTGAAGGAGATCAAAATTTGAGCATTCAAATATGGCAGATGGTGCAAGATTCTTTGACTTGAAGGGTTTTACCTATTTTTTTAAGCAATGTAGGCAAAATTTTCCACATTTGAACCAAAACATTTTTAACAACAATTCATCTAAGTGTGGAGCAAAACATTATTTCACTTTGTGATACATGAAGTGACCAAACTATGGCTTTAAAGAGTGTGTTTCTAATATTCCAATATTTTTTCTCCAAATCCCTCCCTTGCATGTTATGGTTTTTTATAAAAAGAACAAATAATCCTTTTTGTATCATTCTACAAAATGAGATATAAATACCAAGTTTTGTTCCCCTCATAGAATTTAGCTAGTAATCAAAGAACCTCCTGGCCAAGCGTGCATTATTGTCCAAACAAGAAAAGAAAATAGAAGTGTTTTTAAGTCTAGATTCTTCTTTTTTAAAAGAAACAACCATATCCTCATTAGGGTTTAGTATCAATACCCTTGGCAGGAGAGGATCCTCACCTCCTTCGACCATGAAGCTATTGTGTCCTCCTCCTTGACCTACAAGGGACCTTGCACTGTCTCCTTCAATTCCCACATTGAAAGCTACTTCTTCCTCTGGTAGGATTTCCTTGAATATTTTTGTTGGCCTTAACATTTCCATTTTTCCCTGACTGCAAGTCTATTTTAATATCAATGTCCCCCTTTCCCTTCTCCTGAGCCCTAGTGTCCATATGGCTCGCCTAGATGGTTAGCACATGTGTGTGATCCTTTAATCAACTAGACCAATTAGGTGGTACCACAAATAATTGATAGGCAATTTAAAAGAGGAGGAAAAACACAAATCTAACTCTACCACACAAAATGATTAAACAATCTAAACCAACAAGACAAAAAGGAAACAAAGCACATTCACCAACACGGGATCGAATCTCAAAAATAAGAATGGTAGAAAACATGTATTGAGATATTAAAACCTATATACATGCAGAGCCACCCACCTTACCCTTTTCCTTATTAATTTGCTTAAAAAACTTGCTACAACATTTACAATTCTTCTAACATAATAATGATAATCATTAAAATAATTTCTTAAAATATTAATATTACCGCGACTGCAATCCCTAAAATGTTTATTTACATAACTATTACATATTTTATTAATTGCATTCATTCACTTATCCACACTACCTACAATCTTTAATTACATTACTATTAAATCTTTTATAACTTTGCACTCTTGATTGACTCAAGATCAAACTGAACCTTAGTCTTTAAAAAAAATGATTGATGTTGAATTTAAAAAATCAGATATATGTCATTAAACTATCCCATAACTTGTTTCAACTTATTCCTGAAGAATAAGTCTACACAGAATTGTCGGCAACTATCAAAGCAAGGATATCCATATTTTATACCTGAAGTAAAATTTTCTACAACATTAGAGCGCTTAGTAATTATGTTCCTATCATTTAATAAAAAAATATACTGATTGATATACAAATTCTTCTGTATTGATCAAAAGTGAATTACAATAAAAAAAAATTGCAGTCATCAAAAGAGGACTGCGAGAAGAAATATGATGAAACAAAAGAAAACTATACAAATTATAACTTTATTTATGATTTATGTGTTTGCAACTAATACAATTAACCTAGATTAACCCTAGAAAATTGCAATTTCCTTTACAATAATCATTACGAATAGAGAAACAAAACACCCTCTTATTCTTAGTCGAGAGAGAGCTTACAAAGTTGGAAGCCATTTTTTGTCATTAAGAAACGATCTCTGAAAGAAATATATCACCACCAATGCTTTCCAGTGTGTCAAAAACTTCATTATAAACAATCTCCTTATTGTTGTTTCCAGGCATGCCATGATTGATTGTTGCAGACTGTGCAAGGCTTGGAATGGAACAATACTTGCCTACTTTCACTCCACCTCTCTTATCACAATCCAAACTCACTCTTCTAGAAATAGATGAAGAAGAAAAATCAGAATCATCACAAGCAGTAGATGCAAATGAAGATCTCTTTCTTGGAATAGAACAATACTGCCCTTGATCTTCATACTCGCCTACTTCTACTCCACCACTTTTATCATAATCCAAACTCAATCCATTAGAAACAGAAGAAAAAGAAGAAGAACCACAAGTAGTAGATGCAAATGAAGATCTCTTTCTTCCAGTGAGGGACTGTACAACCGCAGCAAATTCTGAGGCACTTGCTTTAACCACTTTAGGGTTTGAGATATAAACTATTCTCAAGTTTTCAGCTCTGCAATCTCTGGAATTGCATGAATTCTTAGAGATATCTGTTGCCATCTACAAGCATGCATACAAAACACTCCCTATAGCCTTAAGAAACGAAAATCTATGTGCCCTAAATAGGAAGGAATGGTTAGCACTTAAAGAAATGGACAATGGAGGAATGGATGTTTCTTGACAATGGGGTTTGCTATTTCTAGAAACTAAGAGATTGGACCGCAAGATTATGAACATATGAAGAAAGTAATGAGAAGGTAACTAGAAATGCATAGAGAAGGTAATGAGAAATTCCCGAGAGCTTATCAAAGCTGTAAATTTTGAAATTTGTTCCAAGCAACTGGTGCATTAGTCTTTAAACATTTTTTTTTTCAAACTTAATTTCAGGGTGACTACAGCAAAGGAAAAGAGTCGTGAACGGCCACGCCTCTGAGTTGCACGTTAATATTAAACAATGTATTTGGACAAAACTTTCTTCATTAATCGCAATTAGGATTTCACAAGCGTCGACTTGGGGTCAATGAATTCGAAATTTGTTCATTACGTGTGGTACTAGAATTCCGGCAAGTCTAAAATTGAGGCTCATCTACTCACATGATTAACATGATGGGATGGGAAAGGATCTATTAGTTGAGCATCCTAATTTGGGCAAGTCTAAAATTGAGGCTCATCTATTCACATGACTATAGTACTGCCGCCATCCTGTGCACTGGTGCTTGAAAGTTTCGTCACTTTTACGACAAAAGTATTATGATATATTATTTTATTAAACCATATATATATTGGTAGAATTAAAAATTAAAATTAGCATGCTTATATTTGAAAAAGTTAATTGAATTAAAAATTAAAACTATTCTTATATATTTTTTAAATTATGTAGAAGACTTCCATAGATGTCATTACGAGACGGTGATTTTGTTTGTCCACTATTTCACTTGTAAAATTATTGTATTATTATATTATAATTAATATTAATTTATGATTATTATATGATTATATAATTATATTTTTTATATTCTTTCTTTTTTAATATTTTGTATAAGATATGAAATTAGCATCATCTAGGTGCCTACAACATGGATGTTGTCATTAAATAAGTGCCCTTTGACCATATTTTATATTCTTATTAAACTCGTTACAGAGAAAACATATATTGAAACTAAATTATTATTATTGGTGTTGTTATTATATATTATGATGTTATTATATTGTTATATTATTATTAAACTCTGTACAAAGTAAGATAAATAAATTATGAAGACTCAATTATTATTATGTCATTACATTTTCATTTTATATTATTTGTCCATTATTCCACTTCAAAAATTATTATACAATTAATATTAAATTATAATTATTATATAATTACATTCTTATGTTTTTAAATTTTTCATATTATTATATTTTATATTCCTATTAAACTCTCTACAAAAACCAAAAAATAAATGATAAAGACTACATCATCATTATTATTATTATTATTATTATTATTATTATTATTATTATTATTATTATTATTATTATTATTATTATTATTATTATATGATATGATATCATTATATTTTTATTTTATATTATTCTAATTCCTATTCATATGCTTGCAAAAAAAAGTGGATTTTCTTTACACCCACTATTATGCTATTGTAATATACCTTTAGCATAATTACATGTATAGAATATAACTAGCATACCTATATTTTATTTTAAAAAAATTATGTAAACTTGATGTAAGACAGAAAACTCTCCTCTTGCTCCCAACACACACACAAAATCAAATAAAAACAACAAAACTACAAAAATTCTTTGCTTACAACTCAACACTAGATTTCTACAAGAGATTTAAATTTATTCACATCAAACCTAAAAAAAAAATCACTTTCCTTTCAAGGATGGCAAGGTTTGGAAAAACCCTAAAAAAGTAGAAATCATCCAAATACAAGATCTGGTATAGAAAATGTGGAATCAAGTCTCATCTATTGATGTGAATATGGTACCTCTCAACTACAAAGATCATGATCTACACACTAATGCAGTTCTAGTCTAGATCTAGGGTGAGGAAACAACTCTCTACAAACTACAAAAATGGATTCACTATAACTAGTATGACTCTCTTTGTTGCCAACTCCTTTCCTCAGACTTTGTTGTTATTATTTTTAGATCAAAAGCAACAAAATATCAAATTCTAAAGAAATTCTTGTTGAACACACACTGTAGGACTGAGGGGGGTGCTAAATCAATTTGGATCAATTTTTTTCAGATCTATATAATAATTAATCTTATACTACAATTGTAAAACATAAAACCACAAATACTACAATTGTAAAACATAAAACCACAAAGCATATTCAAACTATGAACAGTAGATTTAGATTGAAAACCCTATAAGGGAAAAATGACAATGAGAATCACACTCACAATATAATAAAACTAATTATAAGGTTTTAGGCTCACTGCCAAGGAGAAATATGCACCTGGTGGACTTGCAATGATAAGGTGCACAACCTAAGGGAAAGATACAAAGAGACTTGCAGAACTAAGATGAATAATCTTAGGGAAAGATATAGAAGTCTACCAACAGGCTCACTGACTATCGACAGACTAGAGGAATAGCTAAAATTGAAATGAGTATGATCTCCTAATCATGAAATTGACCTTGAATCTTGGTTTCAAGCGACCAATATCATGGCAAGCATATCTAATCACAAATACTATCTCAAATCAATGTTGCTTTGAAGATATTACTTATCAAATCACTTTTCAACTAACTTTCACACATCACCAACACCAATCTGTTTGAATATTATTATCATCCACTTCACAATGATTCACACTCATTTTGTACCTCAACACATACAACCATACATTCTTATATACAATTTTTTTTCATCAAAACCTCAATCAAGTTGGCCAAAGACAGAATAAACAATATTTAATAAATTAGGCCATCCCAACCTAAAAAAATCACTCTGGTCCTCTCCAAGAGATAAAGAGGACCAGAACACATCATAATACATTCATTCAAGTAGATTCCAATGAACCACACACACTACCATAATCTCCAAGATTGGCACCAAACGAAGCGTGTAGAAATATAATGAAACATATCAACCAATTAGCCCAAAAATATCTTCCAATGAAAATTACTATGTGAATCACCACACACCATGGTGAGATCCATATAAACACTCTAACACATCCTCATAATCTTATCTAGATCAAAAGAGCATAATCCAAACAAGATAGATCACCTAGAACAACTAAGACTCAAGACAACAGATCATGTTGAGCACATACAAACATAACTAACTTACAAAACAAAACCAACACTTGAAAGTTGAATTGGAATACTGCACAAACCAAATGAACATGTCCTCCAAACTGCAACCCTTGAATTCTCATATCCGGAAGTCACCAGGTAATTTTTTAACCAATTTGACAGACAGCCTTACTATCAGAAAACAGCAACAACTAAGCTCAACATCTAGGTGATCAAAGGACCTGGACACTTGATAGTATATCATTCATAAAGCATAAACATTATATCCAAATCTGCACATCGTGATCTTTAGAATTCAAAGAAAAGCAAAACATCCTTCCTCTAGGACTTTAAATACTATTTCTTGTATATTGAGACTTCTTCTACATAACCTTCTAGATATACCTTATGTGTGCACAACATCTCCTAAATGTTAGAGTATTTGGGTATTTACTTTATTAATTAAACAATATTTTTTTAATTATTTAAGTTCCCTTTATCTCTTTTACACTTAAGCTAACTTTAGGTGCATAATAATTAATTATTTTATTAATTATTATGTGCAAACCTAGGTTTTCCCTTTTAGGGTTTCTTGACCTATTAAAGGTTAAGTTCATTCTTCTCATTGTAAGAAGAAGGTTTTTTACATTACACATTTTGTGAATATTGAGCTCTCTCTCTTTGAGCATATTTTTTGTGTATTTCTTTCTTCTGTGATTTGCTTCCTTGCTTCTCCTTGTAACAGGTTTTTCAGCTTGCAAAGATCATTTGGGCTCCTATGGTGTTGTATTTTCTCAACTCCAATATGGTATTAGAGCTTCAGATCTACAGCTATATGTTCTTGTTTTGAGAATTTCTGCATTGGAAGCAGATCTGGGGTTTCAAAAAAAAAATTATGTACTTAGGGATTGGCCTTTTTCTGAGCACTTTGAGCCTAAATGGACCTCACCTTCGTGCTCAGAAGGCCCAAAAACCCCTATGGTCATATAAAATTTGACCTATTTTGGTTCCTTAGCCTTTAGGAGTATTTTTTTCTCAGATCCAAGGTGTATGGCCCTGGCACGCAAATCAAGAAAAAAATTCAAAAAAATAATAATTTTTGCCTTTTTACGGCATGCAGGCCGAAATTTGATTTTTTTGTAAAAAAGTTGAAAAAAAATCAAAAAAGGCGATTGTTTTTTTTTTTTTTGCAAAAATTTTTTTTTTTTTTTTTTTGGGGGGGGGGTTTCTGCGGTACCCGGCTGACAGTCCGACCGCCGTATGGCAACCGGACCTGTCAGTCTGGCCCCCTGCCAGCCCTGGCTCACCAGCAGCTTTCTCCAGCCCCACCGGCAGCTTTCTCCGACGGCCCTGCTCTCTCCCGGCCCCGCCACCGCGCTCCACTCCCTGCCCGCTGCCTCTCCCAACCCCGCCACCAAGCTCGGCTCCCTGTAGCTCCGCTCCACCAGCTCCCACTGACATCGGCCTCCCTGCAGCCCCTGCCGCCGCCAACCTCTCTGCGGCCCCTATCGGCCTCCCTACAGCTTCGCCGCTGTCGGCCTCCCTTTGGCCCCACTGAAATCCGTCGCCCGGTCACCGCTGCAAACCCCTGACCACTGGAGCTCCACCCGGACATCACTAGAGCGCCACCCACTAGCCACCTCTGCCCGCCAGAGCCACCAGACTACCCCTTCCTCTTGTTTTGAAGGGGGGTTTGGTTTTTTGGTCATATCTTGGGCATACGGAGTCATTTTTTTGAAAACGAATAGGCGTTGGAAAGCTAGTTCCGAGCTAGACCTCATGATGGTGGTAATTTTTTTCAATTTTTCTGTTTGAATATGTTTTTTTCCATTCAAAGTGGGGTCTTGTTTTTGCACTCTAGGAGCCATAGAATGAGCATCTGACCTCCGTTTTTTGAAAAAATTATATTTTAGGAAAGCGTGTGTTGTGTACTTTCCAGCCATATGATTTTTATTTCCAGATTCTTCTCCATGCATATTTTATTCAGTTTTTTACTTTTCAGCACTCTGGTGGATATCTTGGTTGTTTGAGGTCCTGGGATCTCTTCTCTGGGTAGGATGTTTCTATTTTGGTTCTCATTTCTATTTCCAGTCTTCTTATCATTGTAGCATTGTATTTATGCAAACGCACTGAGATAAAGTGCCATCATGCATTGTTTACTTGGGATCTTGCACATCTTGTGCCTTGTTGTACATGCACTACTTATAAAGTGCCATGAGGGGGTTGATGTTTGCCTGTTGTTTGCCATCTTCCTTTGTCTAGTGAGTGTTCCTTCCACGACATTCACCTCATGATGTGTGTCAAGTGAGTGTTCCTTCCACAACACCATGTACTTTTCTCAGCACCTTTCATGTTCCTGGTTATTCGTCATGTAGTTCTTCTTGGTTGTTATTTTCAGTATTCATGTCCCTCTCCCTCTTCAGCATTATGGGGAGGTTTGTCCTGTTGGTTCTAATGCTTTCGTGGTTCGATTGATCATCTCTTCAAGCTTTGGTGTTTTCATGCCATCTGTATCTTTGATTTCAGTTGTTTGTCTTGTTTGCCTTCTAATTCGAGTAGTGTCATTTGAGGGCACTCATACAAATTACAGTCTTCTCTACCTGGTCATGTTCTATTTTAGTGGAGGTTCTTCAAATCAGCAGTTATTCTTTGACAGAGTTTGCAGGTTCTTCATGCTTCAGTGGTGTTCTTTTCCATCTCTTTTTGGAGTAGGATTTTGTTCCCACGTGGTTTTCTCTATTTCTCCAGTTCATAGAGATTTCATTGTATTTGGGTACCTGATCAGACCTTGTTGTTGGGACCCATCTTTCCTGCTTTCAGTAGTTGTTCTAGGTTTTAGCTTCTCCCTAAGTCTAGCTTAAGGGGGGGTGTTAGAGTATTCGAGTATTTACTTGATTAATTAAACAATATTTGTTTAATTATTTAAGTTCCCTTTATCTCTTTTACACTTAAGCTAATTTTAGGTGCATAATAATTAATTATTTTATTAATTATTATGTGCAAACCTAGGTTTTCCCTTTTAGGGTTTCTTGACCTATTAAAGGTTAAGTTCATTCTTTTCATTGTAAGAAGAAGGTTTTTTATATCACACATTTTGTGAATATTGAGCTCCCTCTCTTTGAGCATATTTTCTGTGTATTTCTTTCTTCTATGATTTGCTTCCTTGCTTCTCCTTGTAACAGGTTTTTTAGCTTGCAAAGATTATTTGGGCTCCTATGGTGTTGTATTTTCTCAACTCCAACACTAAAAACAACATGACAACATTTGAACACACATCATTGGACCATATACACTACTGAACATCTACAACTTTCAACAACTGTTTTCCAACAAAGTACTAGGCCGTGTCCAGACCTCATTCGAACAAACAGGTTTGTCATTAATGACAACACAACATAACTTAAGTTTCCAACAATTATTTTATTAGTTTAAAAGAAATTTCCTTTTGATTTTTTGTTGAAACTCTTGTCAAAGCCTTCACACGGGTTCTACAGTATGCAACCTACTTGGTTTGTTTTACCAGATCTCCCTCTAGAATTCTCAAGTCCCTCTATTCTGAAAAAAAATAAGATAACCTTTCAAGGTTTTCTTGCATCATGAAAACTCTTTCATATCTAGGGTTTTTTTACTATTAAGATTTGTGTACTTATTGATGACAAATCTATTTCCCCTCGATCTTTGAATTTAAAATCTTGGGATGGGCCTTGGCACCAATCTCTACTAAAAGATGATATTTGGTTTAAAAGATTTTAAAAAATTGTAAATTTAGAAATTTTTGCAAAACTTAAATCTATTACTATTGTATATGCTTAAAATCATCATTGCTATAGGAAATAAGGAAGATCATGAATTCCTTAACTATTCAAGCAATTCAAAACATAAACCAATGAAATAGATGCATAATTGAAATAGATCAAACAATATAAAACTCTCTATTGTGCAACATGGCTTCCATTGTTCTTCTCTTCTTTGTGGTATGATGGCTCTCAGATATTGTGTTGGTAACCTACAAGTGACACAAAGATTCAAAGTTAGTGATTGTTGAAAATGGAGAATTGATGCTTAATTTATAGATTTTCGAGTGAGATTGAATGAGAGGTGGAACAAAATGATTAAGAGGTGGAACTCGGGTGAGCTCACATGTTGATTGATAGTTGAACTGTTGATTTGGAGGTGGAACTCAATTGATTGAATTGTTAATTGAGTTAACTAATTGAGAAAAAAGCTGATTGACAGATGAAAAAGAATGATTGGAGGAGAATTAAAGAATGATGTAATTAATCAATTAAAATAGATTGAATTGTTAACAGATTGAAATATTTTTGGAAAAAAGCAAAGTGGTAGATAGAAATAGAGATTGGAAAGATAATGGTTTAATTAATTAATTTAGCATGTGCTTTAACTTTGACTTTGACTTTGATTTTCAATTTAATCTTTGCATGAAATTTAATTCAAATGTTGAATTTACTTTAAATTCAATTTGTTATTTGAATATATTTAGAACTTGACTTTGGTACTCAATTTGAGTTTTGAAATCATGCACATGTATTTGAAATTAGATGAAATTAGAAGAATATGAATTTGAATTTAAATTTGGGGAATTAATGAAATCAAATTAAATTAGAAGAATTAAATGAAATTAAATAAAATTAGAAGAATTAATGAAAATAGAAGAAAATAGAATTTGGGAATTTGGAATTGGAATTAGAAGAATAAATTATTTAATTAAATAATTTAAAGAAACTATTTAATTATTTAAAAATTTAATTTAATTAAATAATAAAGATTATTTAAATTAAAGGATTAAAATCATAATTAATTAAATAATAAATATTTAATTAATATTTTAGAAAAGGGTTAAATGATTAATTGATGAGAAGATAGAAATAGAATAATTAGTAAGATGATGAAGAAATATGAATTTAGAAGAATAAGATTAATTAAATTAATTAAAGAATTAAAGAATAACTTAATCAATTAGACGAATAATTAGTACGCAATTAATGAGACATTTTTAGGTGTCTACATTTGTCCCTCTTTGAGACGATGTTGGAACAACTTTGTTTCAAAGAAAATAAAAAATTTATGTCTCGGTATGCCCCGGTGATGCTTAGGGTGTAAATATGCCCCAGTATATCAAGAGATGAAGGTAGGATGCCCCCTCGAGAGATTGTCTATGCATTAAAGGTATGCATGATCTCTCGAAAGAAGAAGAATGTTAGATGAAAGATAGAAGAATGGTTAGTTGATTAGAGATAGAGATAGGTGATGTGAAGATGGTATTGAGATAGAATATGAGAGAATGAACCTTAGAATGAAATAGAATGAAAGATCAGAACTAGAAGCAATTGAGGATGATTGATATGAGATGATGGATTGATAATGATAGACTGAAAATGAAGATGATGGTTTTCATGAACTTTTGTGCCTTTATTCATAGTGCAATATATATTCATCACTGAGCCTTATTTTGTAACAATGGAGCTTTGCACATTAGGGTATAAGGAACCAAGATGTAAATATATCTCATTGAAGAAACAAACATGTAGAAGACAAGGAGTGAACCCTCCATTCTAGGAATAATGTTAGGGGTTGAGGTATGTTGGGTAGTCACAAGCATAGTTATCCTTCATGGGATACTTGCCAAATGAACATACCAATCACAAACACCCATTGAAACTATTGTCCCAGACCTTCATTGGTTAACACCACAAACAGAAAATAAAGAAAAGGATCGTGCCCATCACAGCTCCTCTAGTCACTCGTGGACATCCTTGAGTAGCATAGAAACATAATCTATCGCCAAATGATAAAAGATTATAGACTAACTATGAAAAAATTCAGCAGCCATATTGATATGTGTCTTCATTCTTGATTGCTTGATGTGATGGTTGATAATGTGTGATCTCAAAAAGTTTGGACCCTGTTTAAGACTGACCTGTCTGATTTTGAGTGTATCCATCTATGTTTAAGACAAGATAATGATCAATTGATATGGATATGATACGATTGATAAGACAGTTTGATCAGTTGATTGCAGATGTTTACTTAGATAGTTGTATCCTTTGTTAACTTCATGCAAAGTGTTTGTTGGATATCTGCTAGGGTGTTTGATTCTTACAAGACATTTTATTGCAAGTTTTTTTTATTGATTTTGATTTTTTTGGATTTTGTGGATTGATATTTGAATGTTTTTGATTGATTTGTTTAGGACTTTATCTGAATGTTTTTAGTTGGTTTTTTCAAGATTGTATATGGATGTTTTTTATATTTTTGTGTTTTCTCAATGTTTTTTTTCGATTTTTTTTTTCAGGACTTTATATGATTTTTAGGGATTTTATGTTTTTCCCAATGTTTTTGAATTTTGTGTTTTTCACTCTCTTTTTTTGGATTTTTTCAGGACTTTATATGATTTTTATGATTTTTTCATATATGCCCCTAGTATGCATACATGTTATGATATGATGACTAGGTGATGCATATGGAGACAATGAATTTTCGACATGATCTATGTTAATGCAATATGCATGATGAAAATGCAGTTCCTATTTCAACAAGGACGATTGTGTTTGTTTAGCATTTTGTAGTACACCAATTGAATTAGAGGTACAAAATATTTCATAGATAAGTGGCCAATCGATCGTCAAGGTCCTTTGGAGCATCCAAATTAACACCCTTAGTGACTAGGATTTACAAATGGAGACGCGGAAAACTCCCCCATTGATTCTTGAAACTTTGATCATCTTTTGCCCATGTGTGTGCAAATGAGTTAATTTCTTCTCATGTGTTCACTAAAGATCCTTAGCATCCTATATGACTAGCTACATGGATTATTCTGACTCCAAAAGCATCCCGAATAGAGCCTCGCTACCAGCAAGCCTTTAGAGCTCCAATGAGGTTATACATTGTAATCTCTCAAATATTGCTCCATTGCTAGTAGGCATCCATAGCCCTGATGGAGTTATTCGCATGTTCCCATAGTCAAGCTTTTTGTCGCACTTGTATGCATGATATTTTAGCTATATATCATTGCTCTTTTGCCTTGAGATGGATATTTGGCATAACACTTTTTTTTTATATTATCTTGCCTTGACTTGTAAGTAATGAAACCTACTTGGGTGTGACAATTATAATGGTGTTGAAGTAGAATATTGGATTTTTCACTAGTCATATGATCAACTAGGTGTCTAGAATGAATTAGAGATTTTGTTAATGTTTTAAGATATAGCAATTGATAGATTTTAGGTTAACAAGACTCAAATAGTGAAATCACTGCCCAACCAAATGTAAATCATCATCGCAGGGTAATGTTGAAAATGAATGACCTTGGGATCTCAAAGACTCCATGTCCGAATATCTAAGAAAGGAGACAACCCTTGTTTCTCTTCAATGCAAACGAATGATAAACTTGGACATTTGCCTTGTTTTATTGATATTGTAATATGCTAATGCAGGAATTTTTTGAATGTGATGCATTTGAAAAAGAAACTATATGTAATGCAGTGCTTTTAATAAAATGATATGCAATGCAGAAAATAAAACCTACATTAACCCATCCCTTTATATGTAGTATCATTTAAGGTGCATGTTGTTCATAGGGTCAGGAAGTGGATCTCCCTCCATAGTAGCCAAGTTATATGCTCCATTTCCTATGACCCTTGTTATGATAAAAGGACCTAGCCAATTAGGTTCAAACTTTCCTGGCTTTTCACGCTCTACTAGGTTCCTTTGGTTCTCCTTGAGAACTATATCTCCTACTTCAAAATTCCTTGGTCTTACTCGTTTAAATTGTAACTCCTTCTCAGTATGTTCTGGTAACCTTGCAAGTGATTTATGTTGGCAATTGACACTTATCCGGGATCATGGTGTTGTCATTGATGGAAACACATGTAATTTTGGGTTGGATACTTATCCGGTATCCTCTGGTATTCAAGGTTTAACATCTGGCATTCAAGGAAACTGGAAAGCAAGGGAAACCAGCAAACTAGGAACTGGTATTTGGAGGCTGACATAGAAGATTGATCCAGCAAAGGTTTTAGCAGCAACGGTCACGAAGATTAATGTTTATATTTTTGTTTAGGCCGACATGTATTTATCTTTTGTAATATGATTGTAAGTCGACATAAGGCATTCATGTTTATGTATGTAAAGGGTATATAAGTCAGTTTGACTAGGTCATTTTTTGAATATAGATGTGGTAGGTTATGTGATATTATGTGAGCGAGATATTGACTGATAGAATATGAATGTAATGATTTGTTGTCGGTCTTGGTTATTTGTCAAGAGGATTGGGAAGCAAACAAGGTTACCGGTAAGGAAGGAGACAGTGATAACCGATACAATCGGTACTTAAATTGGAACTCATCTAGCATATCAAATGCACACTCGGTGTTCAGAATTTTGTTTGTAATTCAATATTTTATCTGTAGTCAGTGAGGCTCCTTTGTGATGAGCAAAGTGCTCTAGGAAGTGTGCCTTCTTGCATGTGCAGACCCCCTTCTTATGTAATATTTATTTAGCTAGCCATTGGATAGATATTGTGGGTCACAAATCCCACCGTGGTGTTTCCTCTTTGAGGTTTTCCACGTATAAATTTGTGGTGTTATGGTGTTGAGCTTTGTGGTTACTTTGTTCTTTATTATATTTTTTTTATATCCATACCACTTGCTAATTGGAAAAGTATCTAAAGGAATTAAATTCTTAATTACCAATAGAACATTGATTCACCCCCCCCCCCTCTCAGTGTTCTTGGATTCCAATAATTGGTATTAGAGCCTAGTGTCTCAGAATAAGTCTAACAGCTTGAGTAAGATCCTGCATCCGGAATCCATGGAGATGAGTTTGATGAAAGAACTTGAAGTTGCAATTGATGACTATGATTTTGAAAGATTGAAGATCACGAAGCTACAAGATGAGCTGAATTCTAATAAAGATGAGCTAAGATCTATAAAATAATTCATCCTTACTCTGCAAGAGAGGTTGTCATCTGCACAAGCCAAGAGGAAAGAACTTTGTGATCAATTACAAAATCAAGATGATGAAGAGAAGAATGTTTTAAAGGAACTATGTCGGAAGTTGAGTCAGGAAAATGGTGTCATGAAGAATGAGATGCAAGCCCTAACCATGAGGATGTCCAAGGAGATTGAAGAAGAGAAGAAGAAAGAAGAAAGTCTTGCCAAATCTCTGAAAGACAGATTTGATGAATGCATTAGGTTGGCGCACGAGAATGATGTGTTGAGAATTGAATTGGTACAATCACAAAACAATGAGCAAGAGTTGGAAAGAATGATGACAATCCTAAGAAGTGATCTAGATGCTACAAATGAATACAAAGAAAAGTTCAGGGTTAGTTCTGCAAAGCTTGATGAGTTATTGAAGAATCAAAGGGACACTGAGGACACTAGAGGTCTTGGATTTGAGCATGGAGAAAGCTTCAGTACTGCAAATCAGGAGAATCCACCAGACAACTGGAATCAGAGATCACTGGTAAGGCAACCCAATGCACATAAATTTAATGGTAGATGCTTTGTTTGCAATAAGTTTGGTCATATGGAAAGTCAATGCAAAAATAGAGTCAATCAAAACAATAATTCAGGTACCGTTCAATGTTTCAAATGCAAGAAGTATGGTCATAGGACAACAGATTGTAGAATGAATGTGAAATGTCATACATGTGGAAAGTTTGGGCATATGGCTAATGAATGTAGGCCAAGAAATAATCAAGGTTACAATAAGGCAATTCAAAAAAATAATGTCACTTGTTATGCATACAACAAAATAGGACATATAGCTAAATTTTGCAGAAACAAGAACCCACCGGTAGGAAATGATGAGAAGGGAAAACAAAAGGTTGATGATATCCAAAAGGAGCATGAGAATAAATGGATTAGAAATTTTGAGGATCAACAAGCTGAAGCAAATACCCTGGTTACTCAATCGGCAGAGTAAAATGATCCTACACTAGCAAGAGACTCGTCCAGTAACTAAGGCATTAGCCTTAGGTGGAGGAAAATTGATAATAGATCTTGCATTACCCCTGGTAGTTGTCTGAAATCTTATTTCATACATTGGAGAAGTCAGTCTGAAGATTCACCGGTGCAAATTTGATGGATCTTGGATACGGTATGATATGTCAACAAGCATTTATGTCAATGAGGAATTAGGGCTCCACAGGTTAAAAGGAAAATGTGAATCATTTTTCACCACCAAACATTCAGAGTGAAGTAGAGCGAGTTGAAGGTGATTCAAAGTGATCTTGAGTATTTCCAGGTGAATTTCAGTACATTCACAGTGAATTTTCAAAGGCTTTTCACTGGCGAGGATTGTAAGGTATTTCTCAGTTTTCAAGCTATCTTTTTCAAAATTACAATGGCTTTTGGATCTGCCCCACTTCAGAAAAAGTTTCTACTCCTGTTGTGGTTGATATCAAGGATCGTCCATGCATGGTATTCAAGAAACACCCTCAGATTGTGAAGGTTGATGATTCAATCGGTGCATTTTCTAGGGTTCCTGATGGTGTTATTTATGTTGAGGATGTCAGAGCTTATATTCACTGCACTCTTGAGGATTTGGCTTCATCCAAGATGAAAACCATGTATATGACAACATTGTTGGATAAGAACGGTGCGATCAAATCAGAATTCAGACATTTGAAGGATCAAGGGTTTATCGGCATTTTGGAGATACCTGAGTTTGATGATGAGATCATCTGGTATGTGTTGAGCCATGTTCATGGTGAGTTTATGTGGCTAGACTGGCCTCATAAAATCACTAAGGATTTCATTTGAGCGATTACCAGTTTGCCCCAGGTTGGTCAAAGACTGGACAAGAAGAAAATCTCTAACAATAAAGTCAACAAGCTAACTGGTGCTATATTCGACAATTGGTCATGAGGATTAGCACTATCAGAGATAAGGACGTACAATTTGCCAGCATGATTATTGGATATAATGTAACTCAATCTAATTGGTTGAATTTTTTTTCTAGTTCTTGTATCTACTGTGCACATAAGATGGTCAAGGAAAATGAAAAATATGATCTTTGCTAGTGGATGTGTGATGAGTTAATTTTAAATCTTGGAAAAATCAAGGGTGAGAAGAAAGGCGTATTCCAATATGGAAATCTTATTATTTGTTTGATGCTATTCTTTCTTAATGAGATCCCGAGATCTAGTAAAAGGCAATGGGCCTTTGACATTCTGGTAGGGAAGCAAATCAAAGATACCTTAAGAAGCATAGGTCACGACAGAGACTCCACCTTATGGGGATATTTCAAGGCTTTTCAAAAGGCAATGAAACAAAGGGAAAGAGTGCCTAAGCACATTATTGATAAATACTCTACTGAGATCTTCTTTATGGTTAAGAAAGATGAAACTTTAATAGAAGCAGTGCAACCAAGAAAGGTATGGATAACTAAGATGGGCTATGAAGTTGATGCATAGATCTTGGATCTATATGCCAAGACACTTATAGATGCCTTGATAGATGAGTTAGAGAAGACTTTTGGGATAGCTAAACAGAAGGAATTGGAGGTGAAAATAGGGTTCAGTAAGAAGAAGAGGGAAGGTCAGATAAAGAAGGTAGGACAGGTTGTTGAGAAGATGTCTACTAAGATCAAACAGATTATTGGACTAGCAGATTCATCCTCTCTGGTAGGAGTTCAGGCCTCACCAGTAGCAACAACCAGCAAAGGTGTGATGAAAAGGAAGAAACCAAAAACCTTTATGGCCCCTATTGCTTCTATATTTGAGACTGAAGATGAACCTCCTAAGATACCCAAAATTTATATGAGAATTCAGAGGAAGAAGCCTGAGGAAGGAAAGCAGCAGAAAACCAAGGTGACCCCTCTGGTAGTTCATAAGCAACCTTTAAAGGAGAGGAAGCCTATAGAGAAGAGGAAACCAATAAAAGAGACAACTCCCACTCCCGGTAAGAATAAGAAATTTGATTTAGATATGGCTCTTGAATCCGGTAAAAGTGTTAAAGTTATCCCTCCTTTATCTGTACATGAATTGGTAGAACAAATTACTAAGGATGGAATTTTAAGTAATATACAATATTACTATGAAACTATGGATGATATAGAACAAAAGGAGATTGAGGAAGTAGTTTTGTTATACTTAGATATATATATAAGAAGGCCTTACTTGAGATAGAAAAGTAGATTTTGATAGAGTTGTATAACAAATTAGATGCTAGAATATTATCATCTATTGAGGAAGATAGGCATATAAAGATTCAGGAACTTTTAACTATTTGTGTTGCAATAACTGAAGAGGAGATGCAGCAGTGTCTTGAATTTGCTAATAAAACAATTTTTCAGAGTAAGCATGGGCATATCAGCTTAATGGTAGGAAGAGTGAATGAAATAGTTAAAGAGACTCATGAGACATGGGTAAAATTCTTTGTTGATAATCCAGGATTCTTTACATCACCGGAAGTTCCTCCTAAGTCTGACATTCCAGACATCCCGGTTGATGCTAGAGGGAAAGGCATATTAGGTGAAGATCCACCAGTTTTGGATAAGAAAATAACTGAGGATATTCCTTTGGTAGTCACAGATGTACAGGATATAGAGAAAAATAAATCGGCAAATAATATTGAGGACAATTCTCCTCTAGTTATTGATGTAGTGGCAGAAGAAATATTTGCACCAAGTGGCGAAGCCACCGGTGCCGAGGAGAAGGTACAGGAAGATAAAGGACAAAAGGTAAAGGAGAAAGAACAAGAAAAGATTGAAGTCAGGGTACCGACACCCTCATCAGTTGTTGGTCCCTCATTATTGGCACTTGACACATCCGGTCAAATAGATTTTAGTGATTTTAAGAAGAAGAACATTGAGCAGCTGAGCAATTTTGAATTGATGTTTGTTGCAGCTCAAAAGCTTGTGAAGGAAGGATCAGAGGAAAAGCATGTTATAGAGAAATCCATTCCAATCCTACACCAGCTTGCCCTGGAATATAAGATTAGTCAGGTAGCTAGCCCATCCAGCAAGCTTAAGGGTTTGACTGAACATATTTCAAAGGAGTTTCAAACTCTTCAGCAAGTATCAAACCAGCAGTTGGTGGAGAGGTATAATGCAGCTAGGAAGGTCACTTATGACAACAAGAACACATCAAACAAGGCCAAGCTGATAGAAGAATTAGCAAGGATTGATGAAGCTCTTCATCAATGCAACAATATATACTGGTCTTGTACTAACACAGCCAAATTAGCAGTAGACCTGGATGTTAAAATAAAGGCGGCTAAGGTCCGATTGGAGCATCTTGAAAATAATTTTGATGGTACCCAGTCATTGACCAGCTCTGTTGATGATCATTTTTTTTCTTTTTGAATCAGAGATTTCTACTTTGAAGAAGGATATGGACAGGTTAAACCAGCAGGCCAGAGAATTGAGAGGTTTGGTCAGTCCCCGACTTAAAACTTTGTTGCTTCATAAAAGGGAATGTATAGAACATATGAGTAAGCCCACGCCGGTAACATTAATAGAAGAAGAATTATATGCATACATTCTTAATGGGTTTGTATCAATTTTGAGAACATTGAAATCCAACTGGGACACTTACTTGGGATTTTTGAAGAGTGCCTACCCTGATAAATTCAAGTACATCTAGATCTGGTAATCACAATTTTTTATTCTTTCATCGATTTGCCCTGGCTTTGGCATTGTTATCAAAGGGGGAGAGGTTGGATATGAAAAATTTTAAGGGACATAAGAAGTAATGTATAGCTCAGGGGGAGAAGCTTTCTGAGATCAATTTTTGTGAAGTTTTTGGACAGGAACCGGAACAGAACTTTAATGATCCATTTTTCAAATGAGTGTTGCCATCAATGCCAAAGGGGGAGATTGTTGGCAATTGACACTCATCCGAGATCATGGTGTTATCATTGATGGAAACACACATCATTTTGGGTTGGATACTTATCTGGTATTCAAGGTTTAACATCCGACATTCAAGGAAACTGGAAAGCAAGGGAAACTAGCAAACTAGGAACTGGTATTTGGAGGCCGACATAGAAGATTAATCTGGCGAAGGTTTTAGCGGAAATGGTCACAAAGATTAATGTTTATATTTTTGTCTAGGCCGACATGTGCTAGGTTGTTTTTGGAATATAGATGTGATAGGTTATGTGATATTATGCAAGCGAGATATTGATCGACAGAATGTGAATGTAATAATCTGTTGTCGGTCTTGGTTATTTGTAAAGAGGATTGGGAAGCGAACAAGGTTATCGGTAAGGAAGGAGACAATGATAACCGGTACAATCAGTACTTAAACCGGAACTCATCCATCATATTAGATGCACACTCAGAGTTTAGAATTTTGTTTGTAATTCAATATTTTATCTATAGTCAGTGAGGCTCCTTTGTGATGAGAAGTGCACTCTAGGCAGTGTGCCTTCCTGCATGTGCAGGCCCCCTTCTTATGTAATATGTATTCAGTTGGCCAGTGGCTAGATATTGTGGGTCACAAATCCCACCGTGGTTTTTCCTCTTTGAAGTTTTCCACGTATAAATTTGTGGTGTTACGGTGTTGATATTTGTGGTTGCTTTGTTCTTTATTATATTTTGTTTATATGCATATTGGTTGTTAATTAGAAAAGTATCTAAAGGAATTAAATTCTTAATTACCAGTAGAACATTGATTCACCCCACCCCCCTCTCTCAATGTTCATGGATTCCAACAATTTAAAGTAGTTTGTCACTTTTCATCGAGCATTTCTATCTCTTGTAATCTTGCAACTCCATAGTCTTCCTCCAATATAATGTGTTTTAAGGGGACTCTTAAATAAGGTAGTTCTATTTCAATAGGTGATATTACTTCTATGTCATAGACCAATGAATAGGGTGTTGTTCTTGTAGGTGTACGTACCCATGTTCTATAAGCCCAAAGAGCGAGATTTAACTGGAGATGTCAGTCTCGTCCTACGTCAATGACAACTTTCTTCAGGATTTTCAATATTATTCTGTTTGTTGCCTCTGCTTGTCCATTACTTTGTAGATAATAGGGCGTTGAAAACCTTTGTTGTATCCAGAATTGTTCACATAGTTCTCTCATTTATTGATTCTTAAACAGTCGTCCATTGTCAATTACTATACATATTCGAATCCCATATCAAAAAATGATGTAGTTAAGCATGAATTTTGCTATCTACTTACCAGTGGTGTATGTTAGAGGGATTGCCTCAACCCATTTGGTAAAATATGCGGTAGTTGTTAAGATGAATTTGTGCCCATTGGATGAAGTAGGATTAACTTTGCCAACAAGATCTAACCCCCACTGTGAAAATGGTCACGATGATATGATAGGTTGGAGATCCTGCGTTGGTGCATGAATGAGGACCCCATGCACTTGACATTGTCTACACTTTTATACATATTTATCAAAGGGGGGGAGAGATCATGTGAAAAACTGCTTTATATGTCTTGATCTTAGGGGGAGTTTGTTGGAGTTTGCTGGAGATATCTTCTTTCTTTGCATTGATCATTTTTCATATTTATATGTTGCCATCAATGCCAAAGGGGGAGATTGTTGGATATTGTTGGTCATTGTTGCTGCTAGGATATGTTGTTGTCATTGATTTCAACATATTCCTGTGATTTGCTTTGGTGTTTGCGGATTGGGAAGATCTTATGATCCGGTTTTGCAATTTTGTTTTGTTGATCACTATTTTGCAGAGCTCAGTATTTCCTCTGGTATATTCTAGTGTGATCATATCTTGAGCTAATATTTTGAGATTTTGTTTGGGATGGTCTTGTGTATCTTCATTTTAGATGGTTCGTGATTTGGTGCTTTGCAAGTTATCTTTCTTCATGACAGTTGTTGTTGTTTGAGTATTCCTGAGTTTCAGATGTTGATCAATGAAGATTTGATAAGTGGTGTTGGTGCAACTATTTCTAATGAGTCTAACGTGCTTGTTGGTGTTTCTTAATCATGTCCTATTCATTTTGATGATCTGCATTGATCGTTGTGCGAGTTTTTGGTGACTTTGTTGAATCGGTGATGATTTTTGAGTTATGCGGTTTTCCAAGTGGTGTAGCGTGTTGCAATTGATCTTAGCATGATTTCCAATGGAAATGGGAGTTTGGGAATTTGAATTAGGTCCATTTTATGTCTTGTAAATCATTATATTGGCCCGGTGGTTGATCTTTGTATCGTGTGATGTAATTTTGTAATTGAGGGTTGAGGGTTTAGCCGACCTTGTTGTCAAGGTTGCAGAATTGTATAAATAGGTGATGTTGTTATGTAATTTGTGTGTCGATGTTGTGTTTGAATTATTAGAGAGTGGTGTATGTGCGAACAAGTGATTTATCCTTCGGTGTTGTGATTGAGGAGAGATTGGTGTTGCTAAGCAGGCAATTGTTCTTAATCAGAACTATAATCAAGCATTTGGAGATGATATTCTTTCAGTTCACCTCTTCCGGATTGTAGTTTGAATCTTGTTGTAAGTCATTGAGACTTCCCTAAGGGTTGTAGCCTTTCGAGTCATTATCTTTTGAGCAGTGAGCTCTAGGCAGTGTGCCTGAATGCATGTGCATTCCTCATTGTAATGTTTTCATATACTACTGTAGAGTATTATCTTACTATGGGTAGGTTCCCACCGTGGTTTTTCCCTTAACCAGGTTTTCTACGTCAAAATCATGGTGTTGTGTGTTGTGTTATCAATTTTCTTATCTTTACTATTATTGCAGTTTATCAAAAAAAAAATTGTAGTTAAGTTAGATGATCTGGTGAAGACTGATCCAACCCCCCCCCCCCCCGCCCCCACCTCTCAGTCTTCCTTCATTGTTGCTGCCAACAAGCATCCTTTGCCATAGTAGGCCAATAGTATCCAATTCTTAATAACTTCTTTGATAGTGTAGGGCCACTTGGATGTGCACCACAAATTCCATCATGTATCTCTTTTAAAGCAAGTTCGACTTCTTTAGAATTAAGACATCGAAGAAGTGTCCCATCAAGGCTCTTTCTGTACAATGTGTCTGCAAGAATGGTATGTGTTGGCCATTTGGAGGAATTGATTATATGTTGCATTGATGTTTTGTCATTGATGTCAACACTAGTTGTTTTGGATTCTTTATCGGCACCCTTCTGGTCCCGGTTGAGTGGTTCCTGGTTGGTTTGGATCTGGCATGATTCGGTATGCTTCGGTATGATTTGGTAATGGAATTGGCTTACTGGTGTTAATGTTTAGTCAGTTGGTTTTCGTCTAGTGAATGGATGCTATCCCGTTTGCTTGGAATCTTGGTCTGTGGTTCTGGCGAGGGTTTCACCAGCAGAGATTTTGTTGAAGATTTTTTATGATATGCATAAGTAGTGTTGGTGCAGCTTCTGGTATGGATTCAGGATGTTGATGGTGATCATGTTCGATAATTGGTGGATTGAGATCATTGCCTTAGCTTGTGGAACTATATTGGGTCCCAGTTGATCTAGGTTATGGACTGACTTAATGTAACGTGTGGATTGGACCTCTCGATGTGTTTCCAGGATATCTTATGAGTTGGATATTATTTGTTTGGTCTAAGGCCGACATGTTTTATAATTATGTAATTGGTTTATTGTCTGGTGGCTGACTTGATTGTTTATGGTCGAGGATTTGTATATATATGTGATGTAATATCTCATTGTAGATCATAGTCATGGAATGAGAGATGGATATGTAATGTGTGAATAATGTAATATCATTCAGGTAGAGGATTTGGTCAATCATTGGAGATCAAATTGGGTTTATGTAATAGGATTTTGTCCTCCAATATTGAGCTTAACTGGAACTGTACTCAGGCATAGGAGATGTTACCTTTGCAGTTCATTCATTCTTCTGGATTGTAGTTTGGATTTCTATGTGGTCAATGAGACTCCTTCTGTGATGAGCAGTGCGCTCTAGGTTGTTGGGCTTCCTGCAAGTGCAAGCCCCTCAATTGTAATTCACATACTTACTACATAAGTATTATCTAATTGTGGGTAGGCTTCCCACCGTGGTTTTTCCCTTTATCGGGTTTTCCACTTATAAATCTTGGTGTCATGTGGATGGTACTTATTCTTTGATTATTGTTTATGCTTAATTGGTTTAACTGCTATTCTGGTATATGGTTTAAGCATTTCGGTGTTAATGTTTTGGGTTTTGGTATTAAAGTTTTAATTGCTAAATTTTCTGGTAATCTGTGACAACTGATTCACCTCCCCCCTCTCAATTGTCTTCCAATTATTTGAACTGTCTAACAGAATTTCTAGATGTTTGACAAATAAGAGTCTTCTTTTGATTCCTTAACAAACCAGGAGACATTAATTATGTAAGTATGTGTATATCTCATTATACCATGGGGATTCAGGACCCACAATAACACATGCATATTTTGATGAGGGAATCTCATATGTCGGTACCATCAATTGTTCTACAATGAACTCAAACTGAGTTTCATTATTAAGCATGTCTAGGAGAGACCCTATTGTAGCCATGGCATTTGTTGCCTTGTTTTGCATTCTTGGAATCTACTCAAAAGTGATGTTACTGAAATGTTCTTTGCAATCTTCTACCATTTGTTTATAAGTCATCAGTTTATCATCTTTTGTGTTATAGTCATCATTGATAAATATTTCAAGAGCTCTAAAGCACCAAATGAGGTTCCCAAAGAAGGTTTTTAATTTTAAACATCCCGACCTTTGTGATTTCCTGCTCGAAATGTGAAAGGATATTGGTTTTGGCCCCAATAGTTTCCCTCCAACCTAGGTGCCCAAACATGAAAGATAAATATTACATTAAATATAATAAATGATGGGATACCAAGAGACACGTGTTTCCTCTTCTAATCACCCACTTGGGGAATCCCAATAATCACTCATTTGTCCATTTCACTTATCATTAACCATCTCATTCTAGAAATACACGTGGGGAAAAAATTAAATATTCATATCCATAAGTCATCTTCACTTCTCCCTTATGAATGTATTACAAAAAAAGGTGAGAATAAATACTACACATTATTTTCCCAATATGCTCTAAGTGCCTAGGGACAGTATCTAAAGATGTTTAAACCATTCAATATGACATAAGATTTACAAGGGAGATGGAATCTTAATCCTAACTTTCTCCCACTTGACATCATACATTGTATATATACCCATAGGAATCGTAAACAAGGTAAAAGCATCCCTTAGCCAATTATGTACCACTTAATCTTCACCATGCTCTCATGCTCCAACAATATACATACAAACCAAACCATGATAACCACCATCAAGAAAAAACTCCTCACATCCTCCAACATGCCACCTATGTATGAAAAAGAAACATTCCAAGGTGAACCATATCAAATATCACTAAAAAACTACACCAATATTTACAAGAATTCAAACATAAAATACAAATGATAACAAATGCTCTTAGTAGCTTCCTTACTCATACCATATGGAATCATAGGCATAACAAATTGATACTCATCCAAGCTAATCATACCTCAAAATAGTGTATGCCACCATAGATAATACTTCATCCCATCAACATATTGACTCAAAATATGCAATACAATCTCTATGTATCCATCCTCCTATCTCAAATGCAACATATCAATGCTTAAATGGCCACAGTCAAGGGTAGTTATACAATTTTGTATTAACATTGAAAAAACCTTGTAGATATAGGCAGTCCACATCTAAATCATCACATCATACAAATATGGTACCTAGCTAGTCCACAACTTGCATAACTTGTATATCCAAATCCAATGAAACATACAAAATAATTATCACATTAATAATTAGAAATCCAATATAACAACTTGAGGACCTAACCATACATACACCCAAAAACTCTCATTGCATGAGTAATATCAAATTTGAAAAATAGATCAAGATATAACAAGTATCTATAGTACTTCATATAGATAATGTGGCTAACTCCTCTATTGCATAGTGTTAACAAAACATGTATTAATGATATGCAAATCCTATAAACAAATGTTTTGTAATACCTCTCTCAACCTATCTCTATAGTTCTCCCAAGTTCTTCATGCTCAACCATGTGAATACAAAGATCTACGAAGAAGAACAAGACCAAAGAGAGAATCTACAAATCAAACTATATCCTTGTTCCACACTAACTATTGAACACACCTTAGGACTGAGAGGGGGGAGGTGAATCGGTCTAGATCTTAAAAACACTTCACATAAACTTCAAACACAATCAACTTATCATTAAATTTATCATCAGTAATAAAACATGGAATTAAAAAACATAATGCAAAAGACAACACCATATTTATGTGGAAAACCCTAAATAGGGAAAAACCATGGTGAGATTCAACTCACAAAATATATGAAATCATTACAAATATATTTTAGGAAACCTCTTTCAAAGAAGCACACTACTACCTAGGAGACTTGCAAGATGAGGTAGACTATCCTAGGGCAAGATACAAAAGGACTTGGAAGATGAAGCTCACTACTCTACAAAAAGATATAGAGGACTTGTAGGCCAAAACTCACTACTCCAAGGTAAGATACAAAATATAAAAATATCTGAATCAACAAAAATAAATTATTTCTCCAACTGTCAAGTTCTTTTTGAACCTCTTATACAAGTAAAAAACTCCAATGATAATCACCACCACATTCATTGTCTTCGCATCACAACACTCTACAAATGATATGATAATGAACACACTTGCACATGAAACACTTCACTCATTAATTCATTGTCTTCACCACTACTCAATACTCCTCCCAAATCACATTATCACATTGATTTTATCTTCTATATATATATATATATATATATATATATACCATCTTCATTACAAACATCAATTAGGTTGGCCAGAACAAGGGACAAGCATAGGTCCTATCAAGTTGGCCACCAAACACAATTGTGGTGAATGTGGTCCAATCCTAGGGATAGAGAGGATCAAAATACATAATATTACACTTCTTTAATAATCTCCAAGCAATTTACACACTAGCACACATCATCTAAGGTCAACAACAAGGTAATGTGTAGATAAGCAATGTAGCACACAACTAGTTGACCCAAAATTTATCATCCAAATGAAATAACTCAATGCAGATCCCTAAACACCATAGGTATAATCCAAACATAGCTCAATACACTCTCCAAAATTGATACACATCATTAAGAATCAAGCACAAGCAAGAAAATAAACTTTTCTTAGCTAAATAACCATAATTATCTAGAAGCATAACATCAGACATAATGTGACACCAAACTAAACATCCAATGCCATGTGGATCACATAAGGACATTCATAGAGAATCCAACAACACATCTAAATGATTCTTTCTCACTATCACATTAATACATGTTGGTGCAATATAAATAGATACAGGACACCTCATCACCAAACTGCCAGGATACATAGTCTTGAACATAACATCAATAAACCTTCTTGCAAAACACTTCAACACTTGAAACTGGAACTAAGACAAAATTAAAACATTAGAAACATTTCCTCCAAGTCGCATCACCTAAAATATTAATGTATAAGAATGTGGATCATTTCCTAAACCAATCAAATTAACTTATGCTAGACAACCAAACTATCAAAAAACAACCATTACAAACAACTTTAGTTACAACACTATGGACTTGAAAATATAGTAGTGCAATGTCCATAGAACATATACATTAAGCCCAAGTTCAAGACCAAATTCATGATAGTGGAGGAATGTAGAGCATTCTTCCAGCCAAACATTAAATACTCTAACTTACCACATTGCAAAACCTTCCGGAAACATCATTGGGTAGACCAAGAGTGTTAGGACCAATGAGAACACATCCTCAACCAACGTCATTAATCATTAACCAAAAGAAATATTTTTTATACCAACACAATAGCTTTGCCAACAACAATATAACAACTCATACAAAGTGTAGACATCATACAAGAAGGTAACCCAAAGCAACTACAACCAACAACCTTCAAAACTAAATACAAACTCTACATATGACCACATATCAGTAGCATCATCAATACATCAACAAAAATAACAACAACATCAATGACCATACAATCAACTGCTCAAACATCATCATGGACAACACATATTGTTAGGTATCTGGTTGACATCAATGACAACACATATTGCCAATAGTCTCCCCCTTTGTCATTGATGGCAAAACAACTACATAACCTCCCCCTATCAACAAAATTTCCCCCCCTTTGACATCAAGGAGAAAATGCACATAGAAAAATCATCTTTTCAACACCAAAACAGTTATCTCCTTCTTTTATCAATCGATCTCTCTCCCTTTGTAACAATCCAAAAAAATTCAAAACAACAAGCCAACCAACTGCTCCCTTAAGAGCAATACATAACATCAATCCAATACAAAGGATATATCTTGATACTCTCCCCCTAAGCGGATGCACCACCATATGCATATTAGTTAGAAGAACAAGGGGTAATAACTCCTAGATTCTACTGGAGATACCCAAAAGTGTCTTTGGGAAGTGCCTAGTGAAAATGTTTGCAATCTTATACTTGGCAGGTACATACTCTGATCTTACTTCCTTCTCTACAACTTTCTCCCTCAAGTAGTGATTCCACATAGCAATGTACTTGGTTCTTGAATGAATTATAGGATTCTTTGAAATATTGATTGCACTTGTATTATCACACATAATAGGAATAGACTCATCATAAACTACCTTCGCATCCTTAAAAGATTGCTTCATCCACATAATCTAAGTACAAAAGGATGTTGCAACAATGTATTATACATTTTTCATGGATAAAGAGACTGAATCTTGCTTCCTATTGAACCAATAGACCAATCTTCTTTCAAAGAAAAATTTATTTCTACTGGTACTTCTTTTTTCATACACACAACCAACCTAATTAGCATCTATGTAAGCCATGAGTGAGAAATCATCATCCTTTTTGTACCATATGCCATAATCCAGAGTTCCCTTCAAATATATGAATATCATTTTGACAACTACCTCATGAGATTTGTTAGGATTCACTTGATATCTATCCATCATCCAAACTTCTTGCATAATATCTAGGTTAGATGTAGTTAAATACAACAAACCACCAATTATAGATCTATATTAAGTCTGATCAACATCCAGAGATCCTTCATCTTTACTCAAGTGACCACCACTAGCCATGGAGTACTCATTGGTTTAGCATTTTCCATACCAAACTTCTTCAACATCTCCTTGACATACTTAGCTTGAGAAATAAAGGTTTCAATATCTAACTGAGCAACTTGAAGATCAAGAAATAAATTCAACTCACAATCATTGACATTTTAAATTCCTTCTATATTTCTTTTTCAAAACTTTTACATGTCTTATCTTAACCTCGAAAGATAATATCATCAACACATATGACTACTATCAACAGATTTTTATCCTTAATATTGAATTTAATATTACTATTAGCAATACCTTGAACTTGAATCCTTGTTGCAATAGATATTTGTCCAACCTAGCATTACAGGCCCTAGGGGCTTGTTTGAGACTATACAATGCCTTCTTCAATTTGCATACCATGTCCAAATTATTTCTCAACTGAAATCCATTAAGTTTTTCTATGTAGACTTCCTCTTCTAGTTCACTATTCAAAAAAGTTGACGTGACATCCATCTGATATACTTTGAAATTCTTGTAAGCAGCAAAAGATAAGAATATTTTGATTGTCGTCATTCTTTCTACTAGAGAAAAAGGACCTCCTAAAAATAAATGCTTTCAACTTGATAATATCCTTTGCACAGCAATTTGGACTTATTCCTTGTTAATTTTACTTCCCCATTCAATTTGTTCCAAAACACCCACTTAGTTCCAATTACATGACTTATGGGAAAAAGTTCTCATGTATGAGTCTTCTTAATGTGATCAAGTTATGCTTCCATAGATTTCTTCCATCCTTCATCCTTACATGCATAAGAAAAAAGGTTTAGGCTCAAATTCTAATAAGAGAAATATTTACTTGTTCACTTGCCTTCAAAATTCTCCTTCTAGGTTATACTCCTTCATTCTTGTCACCAATAATCTGATCCTCAAAGTTATTCTTTTGAACATATCTTGTTAGTGTCTTGGGGGTCATTCTAGATTCCTTTTATTTTGTTTTCCTTTTTTCTTCACCCTTTTCTTCAATGCAAGGAGCAACATCAAGTCCAAAATCTTATGGAACTAGAGTAGGTTGTTACCAATTTTTTTCTACTAGGACATTTGCACTTTCAACTATCTTCTTGAACCTTTTGTTGTAATATTTGTAAGGATTTCTCCTTGTGGATTATCCAACAAAAATTCCTTCATCATATCTTGCATCAAACTTTCCAAGATCATCTTCATCTCTCCTAATATAACATCTACTTCCAAAGATTATGAAATACTTGATAATAGAAGCTCTCTTACCAAAGTTCATAAGGATTTTTAGAATTATTGGCTTTCACCTTCACTTTGTTAATAATGTATGCAACATTGTGCATAACTTCATTCCAATAAAAATCCAATAGATTATCATCCTTGAACATTGTTCTAGCCATCTTTTGAAGAGTCTTATTTTTTGTTTCAGCAATTTCATTTTGTTGCGGTGTCCTAGGAGTAGATAGATGTCTGGACTTATACCATGCACTTCACAAAACCTCTTAAGCTTATTTGATGTAAATTCTCCTCTTCTATCAAACCTTAAGAATTTTATCTTTGCATCCATTTGATTCTCAACCATAGACTTGAATATCTTAAATCTATCTAGAGCTTTTGATTTTTTTCTTAGAAAAGGAACCCATGTCCTTCTAGAGTAATCATCAACAAGAATCATAAATTAACTCTCACCATTGATTGCTCTTGTTTTTGCAGGTCTGCATAGTTCAGTGTGAACCAACTCCAAAGGTTTCAACGAAGTAAAGACATTGCTCTTAAATCTCATCCTTATCTGCTTTCCCATTTGACATTCCCTGCATAAAGTGTTAGCAGGCTTGGTCAAATCTTTTACTACTTGTGTGGAATTGATCTTCACCATGTTATCAAAATTTATATGGACTACCAATCTCTTATGATACAAACAACTCTCACTAAATCAAGTAGCTACTATCTTTAGCTTCCTTTGAGTAATACATATTTTCATCGATTCTAGTTCCTTTTGCAATCACTCTTACAGAGATACCTTTTCTAATTTTACAGCCCTTACAATCAAATGTAAGTTTATATTCTTTACCCTTTATTTCATCTGACTAACATTGAGAATATTGTGCCTCAAACCCTTTTCATACAGAACATCCTCTACCTTGATCTTCCCATCAATGGATATTATTCCTTTGCCATAGACTTTGAGTTGATTCCACACCACCAAACTTCACTAATCTACCATCATTTTCTTTAAGATTGAAAAACTTCTTTCTATCACCAATCATGTGGTTAGAGATGTTAGACAGCTCATATAATCGGTGAACAACTGAGAGGGAGGGTGAATCAATTGTTAATAGATTATAGAACTTTAAGCATTAAAAACTTATTATCGAAATACATAAACCAAATACCAGAATAAAAAATATAACAGTTAAGCACAAATATAATCCATAGAATATTTACCAACCATCCACAAAAGATAACACCAAGATTTGTACGTGGAAAACCTAGTAAAGGGAAAAACCACGGTGGGAAGCCTACCCACAGTCAGATAATACTTCTACAGTAAGTATGTGATTACATAAAGAGGGGCCTGCACATGCATGAAGGCCAACATCCTAGAGCACACTTCTCATCACAAAAGGAGCCTCACTGACTACAAAATAAATCCATACTACAATCCAGAAAGATGAATGAACTGCAAGAATAGCATCTCCTATGCCTGAGTATAGTTCCAGTTAAGCTCAGTACTGGAGGTCTTAAACCTCTTTCACCAACCCAATTCGATCACCTATGATCGACCAAAACCTATGCATATGATTACAACTGTATTCGCACACATAAACCTATATCCCAAAAACCCACAATCTACAAAGATCTTACATCATATTTATACCAACCCAGGACCTAAACAATTAGGTCGACCACCTAAAAGATAATACAATAAATTCATAGCATAAACCCAAAATCCAATGATCAACCAAGTCGCCCTAAGACCAAAACAACATAATCCAATCAATAGATCCAACCAGAAATGCATCGGGATCATCCACCAACACATTACATAAATTGGTCCATAACCTAGCCGCATAAAATAGCATTAGGTCTTGACCCAAATCCAACACCACCGATCAATAGGAACATGAACAAGATAACCAATAGCATCTTGAAAGCCATCTAGAAGTTGCACCAACACCACTTATCACGTGCATCAAAAGATCTTCAACAAAGCTCTGTCGATAGAACCCTTACCGGTGACCAAAAGGCCTACTAGAACAAATGATAGCTCCTGAGTCATCAAATCCCAAAACAACTGATCATGATACACATTTGAATAGCATGAATAACATACCCAAACCAATTCCACAAACCAAAGCATACCGGCTCAATATCATAATCTAATCGCTCTACCGGAACCTACCGGAAACGGGTAAACAACCAAAACAGCCGATGTTGCCATCAATGACAAAACATCAATGCAACACATAATCAATTCCTCCAATTGTGAAAAAGAGAAGTGACTATCAATCACCCAAGAATTTGATTCTTCTTTAGCATGTAGATTAGACCACACTATCAGAGATATTTCCTTGTTCTTATCAAGTTGTTGGATATAAATTTCCTCGTCGTCATCAACTTTCATAGCCATAAACAATGTCTCATCACTAGAGTCATCATAGTCCTCTTCAGATGAATGGCTACTGTCTTTGGAGTAGAAAATTATTATACAAATCTTGATTTTCTTCAATGGGTGATACTTTAGGAATAAAATATTTAAGAAGAGACAAGAGTACCTTTCTTACAACTTCATATTCTTTCAATTCTCTACCAACACCTCTGATTGTAGTGACAACTTCAATTACTTGGTGCATGTAGATATCAATACCTTCATCTTTAGACATCCTTGGGTTCTCAAATCTATTCTTTATGTTCTACAACTTGACTTGCTTTATCTTCTAGTCTCCTTTACAACGGTTACTAATCTTCTCCCAAATTGCTTTGGAATGTCTGCAATCGATCACCTTCAAAATTTTAGTATAAAAAAATCCACTAATGATCGCATTCCTTGCCTTTCCATTATTCACATGTGCCTTGGTCTCATTCAAAGTGTAGATGAGATGACTAGGTTTAGTATACCCATCAACAACAGAGTCCCAAATATCATATTCTATAGAGTTCAAATATGATTCCATCCTCATCTTCTAGAAAGAGTAGTTGTCCCATCAAACTTCGTAATCTTGTAGGATCCTTCTTGTGTCATCCCAAATCTACCTCAAGAAATTAAGCTTCTTCTAGAGGAACTTAGCTCTAATACTGTTGGTAAATAGATTTGTCTCCCCTTATTTGTTTAATCTTTAAATATTGCAGACCATGAAAAGAAAGACAAATTTTCTACCAAACAGTTGGAAAATCATTATATTGATTAACCTCTGAATTAAGGTATAGCTCCCTCTAATAAATATTCAATCAGCTCCAAATTACGCACAATCAATAGAATGCTTTTCACCAGAAATCACTTAAAGGTAATTGCATACACCAGTCAATACAAAATGAATGCAAGCACTGATTCATATATAATTCTTTATATAAAGCCGACAGACTTCATGTACACTAAAACAAAATGAAAAGCTTATAAAGATGAAATTTGCCAATACTTTTCTGCACATATAGAAAGTATAACAGCCTCTTCTTTGAAATAGATTCTCATAGAAATCAAACTTCAAATATCAAACACACAGACTTGAAACCGAAGATAACTATCAACAAGATTTTCATTCACTGATGATCATCCACTTTCTACATACACAAAATGTTTTTAGCCAATTTAAAGATAGTCTTTTCAAAAACTTAGTGAACCCTTTCAAAGTCATTATGAAACATATTTATAGGTCACCAGACCAATAGTTCATTTAAAACAAAGTAAAATTAACTCGCATGAGTTAATAGAAAGCAACCCTAACTATATAACTGAAACTAAGGAAAATAACTAGACTCACTGGCAAACAACTGCCAGCAGTGCTAGTCATGTCCTCTGCTCAGTCCTGATGTGATCGCTCGGGTTAGTGTTTTGGACAGACACCATCACCGCTTTCACCACACTCCACTCTTGATGCCCTTTTGAAAACTCCTGGATTACAGCTATGTGTGGCAAACTGATGTGAATTACTCTCTGCTTCCATAGCTCCTTCTTTCTCTTCACCATTTGTACTTTATCTCAGTGGGAATCCAAGTGATCAAGACAAACTGTGAGCATTGATTCCAATTTAGAGATCCTCGTAAAGTCTTCTATGGTCAAGGATTTCTCCACCTTAATCTGTTTGATTTGGCTACTAAACTGGTTAATCATCTTCGTACTATCTTCCAAGGTTTTGCTATCCTCTTTAAGTAATTGAACATCCACACAGTGTAAGTCCTTCTGCATGGTTGCCCTTAAGGCTATTAGTTTGCCACGTAGACTGGCCGACTCATTATAACCATGTTCAATAATCTAGTTGCACCACTCAATACTCTCCTTGCAAATAAACATCACATCTTTATTTAATCCGGACACTTGATTTTCAGCAAGAAAATTCATCAGACCATAACGCTCAATATCTCGCATCTATTTCAAAATTACTGCCCATTTGGATTTATCTTTTTGCCACGAGACCAAGTTGGAGTCTAATGCTTTGGTGACTTCGTTGGCATCTTTGAAGATCTGGACCAAATCTGTTATGTAATTGGTTGCTTGATGCATGATCGAGGTGAGCCATTCTGAGAAAACCTCAGCAATCATCCTGTTTCGTTGAACTTCATCAAAGAATTTTTGATTACTCGGTGACTTTGGACTAAAAGGTCCTAAATTTTGTGACAATGGTAATGGACTATTCTACAGAGCATGAATGTACTGGGCCATATGCGTTAAACTTCATTTTAACTCAACCTTGTCTCTTTTGTCCTTCCAAGTAAGAGAGATAATTCTTTTAGTCGAAGTCTCTAGATGTTTCACATCTACCGCTCTAGTTCTGACCCCCAAATCAATTTGTTCAATAGCATAATTGCTTCTGAAGCCATAAAAGCATCTTTGTCGGACTCGGGTCTGGCAATGTCTGTAGTCCAATGCTTTGTGCTTTCATCAAAATCAATCATGGCCTCCACTTTTAGCTTTTTGGGCTTTGTAGACCTTCCCAGACATTTGCTCATAGCATCCTCCATTGATACCAAAATAGGAACCACATTTCTTTTTCTGATGATTGAATCACTTAACCATTTTGGTGCTAAAGTCAGTTCCTTAGATGGCATGGGTGGAAATACTGCTGAGGATGGCGGTGTGGCACGGTCTGTATGAGACTAGATTTCAAGTGTCCCTGGGTCTTGGAGAGTAGTGTCTATGTCAATTAAAACCTTGTCTACTTTAGAAACAGGGGATGCCATCTTGCACAGTGTTTCCTCTACATCCAAATCAAGGATGAGATGAGGCATCGGTGGCTGGAAAGTCTTCTTGGTCCTTGACCTGGTAATTCGACCAACAATAGAAAGCTCACCTCCGGTGTCAAGTTTCTCTTCTTTAATCCTTGTCTGCCTTTTTCCTGCATCAGAAACAGGAACATTAGTTAAAACAGAAGTTTTACTTGCGATACTCTTCTTCCCACTTTTGCTTCTCGAATTGGTTGCTCGTGTCAGATGGAAACAGCAACTCCTAAGCCAACTTTATGTCTTGCGAATTACATTGAAGGTGCGTGTCTAAACACTATCCCCCATCTTTTTGCTCCAATCCACTTCTGGAAGAGGTTCATCATGTACCCGCTTCATGAGCTCGGAATCAAGTACATCTTCATCATCAGTGGTGACATCTGAGGTATCCATTGACAATCTCATGTCATGAATTTGTTTCAAAGTTAATCTGGACCAACTTCATTTCCTTACTTCAAATTCATCCTGGCAACCCTCCCAATAATCCTCTAACCGAGGAACATGTTGATCAGGCACCATCTTCTTCACATACTGAGCAATGAAACCCTTACTATCAAAATTATCCCTCTTCACAAAGGTCTTCAAATGCAACTTTTAAAATTCTAGCTCAAGATTCAATGCATCAGAGACAGACCTACAGCTGTAATGGCCTAAATCAATGGGAAAAATCCCACTTGTGTCGGAGTCCTCACCATAATCCTTTGCGACATAGGCAAGCTGCCTAGAAATTTCGATCAAAATGCAGGGGTCTAAAATATATCTGGGTAGCCTAAAGGTTTCACCTTTAAATCCTCCAACCCTTAGGTAAGTGAAGTGACTGAACTATATAAAGAAATTGCCACAGATGTTAACGAGTTCAACCGCTTCTGCAGACATTCTTCTATGCAAATTACCTTGTAGTTCAAAGGTTAGCCTTCCAGCAGAGATAGTCATCAACATGCCCTTTCAAAGTCAGATTAGGATGATACTCATAAATTCTCATGCCTTGAACCCATTTTACATGAGATAATCCAGAACATTCTCTGACACAGGCAAGCATATATAGCAGATAGGAAGACATATAAAAATTAGGCATCCCAAGATAATTGCTCAAACCTTCGTGTAATCTTTCCGCGATGACAGTTCCCCAATCGATGAACCGACTTTTATCCAGAGTGACCTGGATGAAGAAATACATCCAGTCCTCCTAGTAAAAAGAGTGGGAATTACCCTTTACCCTGCTCAACAATATCACCAAGTCTCGGATTGCAGGAATTAAATGTTCACAGGTTAGAGGTCTCGGCAGCCTTGAGCCTCCTTTTTGGAATCTTAGGAGCCAATTTCGTGCAATAACAGTTCTATAATACTGCTTTTTCTCAGAGAAAATCCCATAAGATTTACCAATAGTCCAGTCTTCATAGGGTTCCCGATGTGGAATACCCATGGCTGCCATTACTGTTTGTCTATCAATGGACAACAAGACTTCACCATCATTTTTCCTTATACATCTATTACCCTTGTCATAATGACTCATACATTCTAAGACTAACTCAGGGCAAGGGGCAGCTGTGGGAAAGGTGGTTGCTTCTAATAATCTGCTTTGTACTACATCTCTCATCATAGGGTCCACGGCTGAATTCCTTACTCTTTCCTTAAAAACATCTAAATCCAACTGGACTAGTGTTGTATTGCCTAATTCCGGTAAAGAGCTTACCAAGGAAGATGAGCTCATCAATTTGGGCAAAACATGCCTCATTTTTAGTTTGTGATTTTCCCCAATTAACCCAAGCAAAGAAGGAAAGTGGAAACGGAAGCAAGCAGTTTAACAGAATACCCAGATCTTTAAAACAAACTGTAACAATTTAGAAAGTTGTTAAACATACCTTCCTCTGTTCTCTGTAAACCTCTATCGCAGCCTATTTTTCCTGCTCTGAAACTCCTTCTCAAAACCTTTTCAAGAAAATAATAATCCTAGCGTGACAACTACTCAGTTTTAAAGTCGAGAAAATCTTACCTATCATTACCAAAAGTTGCCTTCATTACTCTTCGTTCGTGTGACCTTACTTTGAAATGATTGCGCTGGAGCATGCTTTAAATGCTAAGTCACTTCACTTCTAACACAATAGATCCTTACACATACTTGTTGTAAATGGCAGATTTCAAATTATTGAAGAAAGAATATTCCTTCCCTCGGTGGCCGTTTATCATATCCTAAAAATCCGTGTCATCATCTCGTGGCAAGTCACATGTCCTCCAAGAAGCCTATACATTCAACTCTGAACTCTATGAAACAATCATGACACAATATTAAGATGACAAATCTTGAACCTTGAACCTTGAACCAAAAAGGTTCAAGTTCAAAGTTCAAAGAATGCAAAATGCCGACAAGGACTAGCAAAACTTAAAAACCGCGCGGGAGGAAAAACATTCAAAGCAACACCCCTTAAACTTTGAACCTTGAACCAAAAAGGTTCAAGTTTAAGGTTCAAGTTCAACACGGTGAAACTAAACAATGACTGAATTACATGAGGAAAATTTAAGCAAACAACTTGACCGACGAATTAGGCAAGCACTACTTCCAACAAGGACACATATGGAATGGAAATTTTATATGGGCCCAACATATACCAATTGTTGAACAAACCTTAGGACCAAGAGGGAGAATGAATTAGTTTGGATCTTAAAAATACTTCACTTAAATTTGAAACACAATCAACTTATTGTTAAAATTATCTTCAGGAATGGAACCTGACTCTAATACCAATTGTTGAACACATAAGACTAAGTGAGGGAGCCTGTATCAATTTTTTACCAAATCCTTAAAAAAAATTAATCACAAATAATTATCAATTATCATTAACCAACTAAACATCAATGCAAGATGAAACACACAAACACCAAAATTTTATGTGGAAAACCCAATGTGGGAAAAACCACAGTGAGAATTACAGCCACAATATAAATAACTGAATACAATGTTTTAAGCTTAAGGTCAAGGAAGCTCATGTTTCTCCTAATTTGGACTTGCATACTAAGGTGCACAACCTTAGAGCAAGATACAATGGACTTGTAAGTTGAAGCTCACTTTTTCCAAGTGTTTGCCTCACCAATAGGAAAAATAACTAGAGCTAAAGTTTCAACACAAAGATTGGTCATTCATTCTGTGTAGTTATTATCTCCATGACCGAAGTTCATTTACTTGTCAACCCAGGAACGTATTACTTGAAATGGGTCTGCACTATATATGCACTAAGTTCCTGTGATAGCCAATCTGCACTACTGAAACAACTAAATCTATTCTAAATAAACAAGCGAGAATCATAACAACTGAATGGCTACAGGAAAGCTTAGGATTAATAGAAGATTCTAATTAAAGAACTATTAACTAAGTTTAGAGCTGACAAACAGGAATAACTCTATCTTCTTTGGTTGTTGGAATAGTCACAGGATCTGGTTCCAATGGCTACAAGAACAGTCAAATGCTAGAACATCTACTACAGCAAAAGGAAAACTGAATCTAACAAATGCACAGGAATACTCACCAAGTGGGCCCCCTTGGATGAGTGTATCCAGACTTCAAAGATAATTCTATGTACTCATAATAGCATCATTTTTATTCATTATTTTCAAAGGTCGATACAACACATGAAATGAAAGAAATGCTTTAAATTCTAAAAATGCTATATAATTTTGTTTCTAACCCCCTATCTCTAACCTCTGAGAAGAGGTGCAAGCTTTTATTTATAAAAAAACTATAACAACTTCCTACTATCTAGGTCATGCCAATGAAATAAGGCAGAAAATATTTATGACTGCAAACAGAAGAAATTAATCCATAGGAAACGTGGAACTCAGCTAAACTGCAGCCAAGAATATAACATGGCGGTGTTACAAGATTGATGTTTGCTAAAGACAAACATAAATGAATTTGGCAATGCCTTGCTCTTCCTTTGTCGCTTCTTACGCACACTATCCTCTTTGTTATTTTGAATATTTAACCACCCTTGAATATATCCAACTGTTTTTATGACGTGATGCAATAACCACTTCTGCAGCATCTCATTTATTCCTGCAATTAAAAAGATAGAACATACAAGCGCGATATATATATATAAATTTATCATAACACTTATACATTCACACATGATATTACCTATGATAATCCACATGACAATAGGAATAATAGGTAATAGGTCAAAACAATACCGGTTTTAATGGGTTTAGTTATCATCTAGAATGCACATAGTCAAACTTTAATACATCACATGACTCAAACGCTATCCTGCTATACAAATTAAAACATGGAAAAAACTTATCAGTTATAGGAATAAAAGAGCTAATATCTCAGGTCATCATGCTACTCCATACCATCCCCAAGCAAATGGTCAAGTGGAAGTTAGGCTTTAATGGGTTTAGTTATCATCCAGAATGCACATAGTCAAACTTTAATACATAACATGACTCAAACACTATCCCGATATACAAATTAAAACATGGAAAAAACTTATCAGTTATAGGAATAAAAGAGCTAATATCTCAACTCATCAGTCTACTCCATACCATCCTTGTTTGTAACTTCCACTTGACCATTTTCTTGGGGATGGTATGGAGTAAACTTCCTATGTCTGATATTATATTCATTGACCAATGTTGCAATTAATGTAGAAGTAAACTGTGGTCCTTGATCTGAAATAATCTCTGTTGGAACTCCATATCTGGTAAATATTTCCTCATATAGGAATTCAGCTATCGTATTATCTCTTGCATGTGTCATGGCTCGTGCTTCTACCCATTTTGTAACATAATTAGTGCATACTAGAATATAAGATTTCCCATTTGAAGGAGGATCAATCGGTCCAACAAAATCTAATCCCCATTTATCAAATGGTGCAACCAATATCTGGGGATATAATGGCATTTCATCAGATCTGGTAGGCCTACCTATTCGTTGGCATCTATCATATTTTCTAGTATATTGTGTTGCATCCTTATACAAAGTCCAATAATATCTTGTGCCAAGGATTTTAAGTGTTGTTCTTTTAGCAGCAACATGTCCTCCACATGGCTCATCATGACATGCATGAAGGATATCATATGTTTCATCTTCTCTGGCATGTCTTCTCATGACTTGGTCAGGTCCAATATAAAATAAACAATCAGCAATCCATGAGAAATTAAAGCTTTTCTCAACTAGTAGTCTTCTTTCTTTAGGATAAAATTGAGAAGGCATCTTATTAGAAGCTAAATAATTTGCAATATCAGCATACCAAGGAGTGTGTTCTTTTATAAGGAACAAATGTTCATCTGGGAAAGCATCATCTATAATTGCAGGATCATCTTGCAATTGAAGCCTAGAAAGATAATCTGCAACTACATTGGATTTACCCGGTTTATCAATAACTGTTATATCAAATTTTTGCATCAATAGTAACCAGCGAGCCAATCTTCCTGTAATTAAAGGTTTGTGCATGAGATAAGTGATTGTTGTATGATCAGTGTGCGCATATATCCGATATCCTATGATATAATGCCTAAATTTGTTAAGTCCATATATGGCTGCTAACATCTCCTTTTCAGTGATAGTTAATTAAGGTCAAGTCCTTGCATGTTTTTGCTAATGAAATAAATTGCATTCTCCAAATTGTCAACCTTCTGCCCCAAAACTGCTCCTATGGCATAAATCTTATGCATATGTATGAATATGAAAAGGTAATGACCAGTTCGGACCTTTGAGAACTGGTACTTGAGTCAAGGCATGTTTGAGCTTCAAGAAAGCTTCATGGCATGCGGAATTCTAATTAAACTCCATTTCCTTGGTCAAGAGACAATATAAAGGTCTTGCAATTTTACTAAAATCCTTGATAAACCTTCTATAATATCCAACATGACCAAGGAAACTTTTGACATCCTTTTGCTTTATAGGTGCAGGGAGGTTTTGAATGACTTCAATTTTGGTTGGGTCAACATGTATTCCAGTTATAGAAATATGATGACCAAGAACTATGCCTTCTTGCATCATCATAAATCACTTTTCACTGTTCAATGATAAATTGTAGTCTTCACACCGCTGCAAAACTTTCTTCAGATTCTTCAATGCCTCTTCAAATTCTGAACCATAAGTGGTAAAATCATCCATATAGATCTCCATGTTGTCCTAGGAAATATCTGAAAATATGCTTATTACTACTCTTTGAAAAGTAGCTGGAGCATTACATAACCCAAAAGGAAGAACAAAATATGCATATGTCCCCCAAGGGCAACTAAATGTAGTATTTTCCTGATCCTCGGGGGCAATTTGAATTTGGTTGTAGCCACTGAATCCATCCAGGAATGAAAAGTATCACTTCCCTACCAAGGAATATAATACTTGATCCATGAATGGTAATGGAAAATGATCCTTCCTAGTTGTTAAGTTCAAAGCTCTATGATCTACACCTACCCGTCATTTACCTCCTTTGTTTGGAACTATGACTAGAGGCGACACCCATTGACTATATCTGATATAGGATAGATAAATCCAACATTTAATAATTTTTGTAATGTAGGATTAATTCTTCTTTATGGTTGTCTAAGTGATCTACAATCCTCTTTTATATAAATACAGTGGGTACAAACTATAGGATCAATTCCATGCATGTCTTTGTAATCCCACGCAAAAGCGTGTTGATGACATTTAAGCAATTCAACCAGTGTTATTCTTTGAGTCTCTATGAGTTGATTATTGATATTCAAATATTTATTTGGAGCAACTTCCACTTTGATAGTAAGATCAACCTAAGATGCCTCAGAAAGATGAGAAGTGCAGACTTCCTGTGGCAACAAGGTATGTTGTATATCAGTGGCTGCAGGAAAATCCGATGTTGTAATATTTGATGTTAACTTCTACGACTATTGCTCCTGTTTAAACTGATTTACCAGAATTTTAGAGAGGATCGAATCATCATCCTAGAGTTGTATGAATGATTATCTGTTAATCATCATAAGATGATTGATAGAGTTGACTCCCTCCTCAAATTATTCTCCCATTTTAGGCCAATCGGCTTGTTCTTGATCAAGTTGGGGCTGAGTAGGATAATACAGAGCCAGAGTTTTGGTAGTATTTCCATCAGAAATAGTCATATCCCCTAACTGGCATCCAATATATGCATCAGTTGTAGCAAGCCAAGGTCTCCCTAAAATAACCAAATATCCTCCTAATGTGGCTTTAGGAGACACGATCATAAAATCTTCAAGATATTCCCAAAAGTCTAAAGTAATGACAACATCCTCAATCATACCATCAGGTTGAACTGTGGAACTATCAGCAAGCTGCAGGACTGTAGGTGTAGGCCTGAGACTGGTTATGTCAAGTTTTTGCATAATATCTCTTATCATTACATTGAAGGCTACTCCCAAATCTATTAAAGAATTCTTTATCTAAGTGTCATTGACGACTATCAGGATCAGAATATTTAGGAATTGAAACCTTTCCCAACATAATATCAGCCAAATGACCCATTACATGCACTCTTTGCAAATCCTTTTTCTTTCTGACAGGTTTCTTTAAGCATGCATCTTTAATTGCTTTACCATAAATAGGGACATCCTTAATAGCTTGAAATAATTAAATTTTAACAAATATGTGTTTCAGCTGATCTATGATATCAAAATTAATTTCCTCTTCATATGAAATCTCTTTAGCTTGCAACCTCTGAGGAAATGGGGGTATTTGTTACTTTTGAGGTATTTGGGTTGTTGGGCTAGATATTTTCTTTTCCTTTTGTATCTCAGTTATAACTGGAGGGGACGGGTTAGGTAAAGGTGTCCCAGATCTAAGGTGAATAGCACTTATAGAAAGAGAATAAGATGGGTATTGATTAGGGTCAACTGAATAAACTTGTCGTTCTTGTTGGGGTTTTCTATTAGGATTTGGCATGGGTTGAGTGGGCAACTCTGTAGGTTTAGGTGGAACAGTATTAGCAGTAGCGTGAGGCATTATAGCAGGTTGTTGTAGTTGTTGTTGAGGTTGTTGATAAACAAATGATTGATTTGTCCATGGCTGGCCTCCTCTCCATTGAGGGGTAGGTTGTCAATTCCCTTGGAATTGTTGCCATGGTCCCTGAGGCTGAGACCAACTTCCTCATGGTTGTTTCCACTGTGGAGTTTGATTGGAAAAATTCTTCCCTTGGCCTTGAGGATTATACCAATTTTGATAATTTCCAAAATTTTGAGCATATGGAGATTGGCATTGATTATTTTGTGCATAGGAATTTCCACTATAACCAGAAAAAGAAAGTGGATCAGAAGGCATACCTTGTCTTGAAAAATTTGGCCTCCCTTGAGCAACATAGAAAAATTGTTCATCATCTCCTTGTATTGTCTTGAAATTAGAAACCTCAAGATCTGCAACCATCTTACATCTGCAGTCTCTTTTCTTCTGTCTACAATGTGGGCAGAATTTTCTAAAAATTTCATTAGCTTCCTCATGCTTCTTCTTATCTTGAAGTGTGTCTAACTGAGTAGCCATATTGTTTATGATATCCTCCTTAAAATCCTTCAAAAGGTGGCTAAGCTCCATTCGAGAAACTACATTACTGGATGTTGTTAAAGAAATTCCCGACTTGAAATGCCTACTCTTCTTAGAAGAAGATCTGAAATACTTCTGATAAATTTGGCCAGTGCCATTCTATGTTGATTATGTTATATCACCTCCTCCCATAAGGTCCAAAACATCTATGCATTCATCATTGATTCCTCTTAAAAATATTAACTTAAGAGAATCTTCATTTAGAGTACTATTCTTGGACTTCTTGACACTGAATAGAAATCTCTCCAGATAATCTTCTGGACTCTCATCTTTCCTTCTGTGTCATTCTAAAAATATCATCCCCATGGCAGTCAGTCCCTCTACAATAATCTTTATATTTCACAAGAAACAATCATTTCATCTCATCCCATGTAGTGATTGTACTACTCCCTAGACTCATAAACCATCTCAAAGTTGAATATTTTAAAGTGGCGGGGAATATTTTGAGTCTATGAGCATCAAATTCAAACGGGAAAGTGTCAGGATCCTCTGTCACTAATCCATAGAATTTAGGAAGGGAAGAAGCTGGGATGTTCTTGAGATTAGCATTATCATGCAGATCAGAAATAGGGAACTCAAACGTTGGGTTCCCACCAGGGGGTGGGTTATTCCCACCACGGGGTGGATTTCCTTGCATTGGTCTTTGAGGAGGGGTTGTTGAATGAAGTTCCTCTTCAAGAGGTCCAAAGAGGAAATGAAGGTTGTTCTCAAAAAGTTTAAATTCAAGCAGGTTCAAATTATCTGGGGCCTGGTAAAGTGTAGCAAAAGGATTTGCATCTGGTGCTTCATATGGATTGAGTCTTGTATGATTAGGACGGTTAGGAAGGAACCTACCTTGAGCATCTCTTCTTCATCTATGCATGTAGATTCATGAGAATTACTTAAAACAAACTGAGTTATCAAAAACAACTATACTGAAAGCTTGAAAATTCATAACTATAACAAGTTCTTAGTTTGATACCATCCCCGACAATGACACAAAAAATGTTTGCCTCACTAATAAGAACAATAACTAGAGCTAAAGTTTCAACCCAAATATTGGTCATTCATTATGTGTAGTTATTATCTCCATGAGTGAATTTAATTTACTTGTCAACCCAGGGGCGTATTACTTGAAATGGGTCTACACTATATATACACTAAGTTCCTGCGATAGTTATTTTACACTACTGCAACAACTAAATCTATTTAAAATAAACAAGCGAGAATCATAACAACTAAATGGCTATAGGAAAGCTTAGCATTAACATAAGATTCTAATTAAATAAATATTAAATAAGTTTAGAGATGACAAACAAGAATTACTCTATATGATTTGGCTACAGGAACAATCACATGATCTAGTTCCAGTGGCTGCAAGAACAATCAATCGCTAGAACATCTACTGTAGCAAAAGGAAAACTGAATCTAACAAATGCACAGGAGTACTCACCAAGTGGGCCCCCTTGGATGAGTGTATCCAGACTTCAAAGATAATTTTATATACTCAGAATAGCATCATTTTTATTCATTGTTTTCAAAGGTCGACACAACACATGAAATGAAAGAAATGCTTTAAATTCTAAAAATTCTATATAATTTTGTTTCTAACCCCCTGTCTCTAACCTCTAAGAAGAGGTGCAGAATTTTATTTATAAGAAAACTATAACAACTTCCTACTATCTAGGTCACACCAATGAAATGAGGTGGAAAACATTTATTACTACAAATAGAAGAAGTTAATCCACAGGAAACGTGGAACTCAGCTAAACCGCAGCCAAGAATATAGCACGGCAGTGTTACAAGATTGATGTTTGTTGAAGACAAACATAAATGAATCTGGCAACCCCTTGCTATTCCTTTGCTGATTCTTACACACACTATCCTCTTTGTTGTTTTGAATATTTAACCGCCCTTGAATAGATCCAATTGCTTTTATGATGTGATACAATAACTGCTTCTGCAGCATCTCATTTGTTACTACAATTAAAAAGATAGAACAGACAATCACACATGTATATATCTATTTTAATTAATTATAACACTTATACATTCACACATGATATTACCTATGATAATCCACATGGAAACAGGAATAATAGGTCAAAACAATACAGGTTTTAATGGGTTTAGTTATCATCTAGAATGCACATAGTCAAACTTTAATACATCACATGACTCAAACACTATCTCGATATACAAATTAAAAAATGGCAAAAACTTATTAGTTATAGGAATAAAAGAGCTAATATCTCAGGTCATCACCAAGGAAAGATACAAAGGACTTGCAATATCAGGATGCACGATCTCGGGTCAAGATACGGGCTGCCAAAATGACTCATTATCTTTTGGTAGACACAATGAAAAGATGAATTGAACTAAGTAGGACCTCTTAATCATAAACACATCACTACCTCATATTCACACTTCTTCTTCCACACATATACTTCTACATCATCCTCAATTAATCTACACCACAATTCACACACACGTCAATATTTATCGACTTGTTCACTAAAACACTCAATTAGATCAACCATAGATAGAATAAGCTTAAATTACACAAAGTCAACCACCATGATCAATTGTGCTAAATGCAGTTCACTCCAGGAGATAAAGGGGACACAAATACATCACAACATGTCTTCCTAAATTGATTCCAACAAACTGTACACACCAACACATCCTCCAAAGTCAACATCAACACAAAGTATAGATAAAAAGTAAAGCACGCTAACTAGTCAGCCCAAAAGCATTATCCAATTCAAATAACTCAATGCAGATCTTCACACACCAAGGTAAGACCCATAATGACAGTTTAACTCAACCTATAACGCAAATTTGGACAAAAATACAATGATCCATATAAGATAAACCAATTGAGTCAGCTAGAGACCAACATAATAAATGACATCGAACAACAAATCAACATATCTTCATTTGCGGGGCAAACCAACACATGAATTGTGAAGTGGCACACTACATGAATAATATAAAGATGTCCTCCAAGCTATAACACTTGAAACAACATTGCAGAGCAATGTAGATCATTCTTTGGACTAAACCTGACAGACAACCTCATTGTCAGCAAACTGCAACAACTAACTTTAATACTTGAACAACTGAGGACCTAAAAATATAGTGCAATATCCATAGAGTAAAGACATTAAATCTAGAACCGTAAGCCATCATCTTCAAAAACTAGAGGAATGCGAAGCATTCTCCCACAAGGACTTTAAATACTCTTTTCTGAATATTGTAATTTCTAATACTACCACCTACTGAAAATGATACATACTCACTCAATATCACCACCAAGCAACATAACAACATCTGAACGCTCATTCCCGAACCATACATACCAGGAAGCAAACATATATAGACAACACTAAACACAACTATATTGAAAACACAAGTGAATAACTGCAACATCAAAGAAGCTTCTTAAAAAATGGCATGTAGTTAAGTGGGAATGGTGTTTCTTCAGCAAAGATACAGGTGGCCTGGGACTCGAAGACTTGAAAAAGAAAGGCACTTCCTTGGCCAATGAATGGGTTGTTAAACCTTTAAAGGGATCTGAGCCTTGGCAACTATTAATCATAAATAATATTCACAATGCTACTCCTAGAAAAGATTAAAAAATGGAAAGACCTTCAATGGCATGATTTTCTTTTTCGTACCTTTAGCCTTTCATGTTTAGGTTTTGATGTGTTTAGAAGCATTTGGAGGGCACAAGGTATGTGCAGAGATAATATCTAGGGTACTATGGCAATCGATGCTAACAATAAAAAAATCTTTGGTTTTAGATCTCCTTGGTGAAATATTGAATATAAAGGAAAGCATCTAGCTTGGTTGTAGGATTGTTCCAGTCATAAATGGAATAAAAAGGGTATAAATCAACTTAACAATCTATTCTATAATAACTCTATGAAAAGATGGGAATATTTTAAAATTGAGTACAACCTTCAAGATAAGAATAAAAGATCTTATTTAATATGTTGGTTAAGCCTAGAAGTAGTCTTGGAAAGCCTTTTAAGATTGAAAACAATGACGATTTCTCATATTTTTAATGGAAAAATGGTACACCTCTTACAAATATGAAAGCAAGATCCCTATATAAGATACTCAACCATGGTAACTGGGTACTTGATCATGTGAATAGATGTTGGAACCTTAACCTAAATAGTAAATAATAGTCTAAAATCTCGAATGTCACTTGGTCTAATAGTATTGAACCTAAAATACAATGTTTTAGATGGTGGTTACTGCTTCAAAAATTGGTCTTTTGCACGAAACCTTAAAACTACTCTTTTTTTTGGTTTTGTTGAAAACTATTTACGCTTGTTTTTTCATTATAAGTTTGTTAATCATGTTTGGTTTGTACTTAAGGGTAATATTGTTGAATGAAATATTAATAATAAATCCTATTACAATGAAGTCCTTGTTGGATGTGTTAGTGGTCTGCGTAAAAAGAATAACGATTTTTGCATGTTTTATCTATTGAGATTCTTTGGTTTTTATGGAAAGAGAGAAATGAGCATGTTTCCCAAGGCAAACAGAGATTTTTGAATGAGTAATATCGGACTCACAATTCTCACTGTTGTGGAACATATCACTTTTACCTTGAAGATTCCAAAGGAAAAGTTCATGAAGATTTTGGACCAAGGTACCTCCTACATCCATAAAGATGACATTCAAGATGTAGACTTTTGGCCAGTGGATCTTAGAAAGGTTGATGATAAGTTTTAGATTGAATACATTGATTTTCAAAATTAGCATTCCAAGGAGAATCAATACAAAAAAAAAGATGAAAAAGTTAGGATCCTAGAAATGACTCACCAGAACTTTAACTTCTCCAATTGGGACAAAAATTCTCATCCACTTGGCTGAGAATATGATCCATTTGTGGCTAGCAGGCATGTACCCAAGAGGAAGGATAAAGGCAAAAAGAAGGTAACATAACAAGATGGAGAAGCAATTAAGGACCAAAATGAAGACAATATAGAGGAACGAGAATAGGATAGCAAGCTATTATTTTTTGTCCATATATTCTGCTCTATAAAAAAATTTAGTTTGAATGTATTATGTCCCTCTATGTGACTAGTTGAAATTATTATTATGATACTCAATGACACTAATTTTTGGTTTTGATAATCTGTTTGGGCCTTGATGGTGTGATCTACCTGACATTGTGATATAACAAAAATATATATGTTGTGTTGGTTTGGTAATATATCATCAATTCAAAACAAAACAAAAAACTCCAAATCAACCAATCAATCTATGAATACTATTTACTAACTAGGGGAGGGACCTAGAAGCCATCTACCCTAACTTCATGTACCCTGAGTTCCTAAATGGTATGTTAGATTCCAAATTTATTTTTTGGGTTTCTTCGTATGTTATTTAAGAGCTTAAAGATATTGTTTCTTCCTCTAGGTAGTTACAATAGATATGATAGAATTAATTATGCGTACAAAGGTCAAAAAGTGGTCATTTAGAAGTGATACCCGATACTTATCCATAGACGCTCTAATAACTGTGCACTACAACTACCAAACAAATTGCACAACTAATCTAATAATAGTCCTATAATAAATTTGTTTACCTATACCTATGCATAAATGTCCCAGCAATTGTGCATTATGGTTATCAATAAAGTTGCACAACTCCTCTAAATAAATATTTAAATTTCAACTATTGGATGTACAAGTGGACAACTATTAGTACATATGAAGTATTTTAGTAGGCTTTTAATGAATATATATTATTTATTTTTAAAGATAGTAATTGGGAGGTTAGGTGGATAAGAACATGACGATTCTTGCAAATACATGACAACTGCTAGGTCTTTCCCCTAATTATTTGTTCATCAATATTTTATACATATTTTTTCAAAGAATAAACTCAGCTTCAACTAGAGTAATTGTAGTCTTGCTTGGTATGATACAATCATGAAGCTAATGCCAACCCAACAACCATAATTTTTATAGACACCCAGAATTAATTATCTCTTGTAACATGGTTAATTTTATTAATAATGTTAGCCTCTTTATCCTTCCAAAATATTAATTTATCAATTAATTATATTCTCCTTCCCTTCAAAAGGTTTGATTTATTTTAATAAATCAAATTTAACCTTAGCCCATGAGCTACATTTTTTTTTTTTATCAATAAATAGGATTATATTCTATTAATCATAAAAAAAAATACATCATCCAATTTTCAAAAATATGACGAAAGTTTAATGCATTATCAATAATGCATGAATCCCTTAACTTGCAATATATTATCATTCAAACACTACATTCCCCTTCATATAATTCCTAATATCCATTTGAAAACATCAAAAAGAGATGAGCAAAAAATATTTTTAGAAATAGATCCATTTCATGGAGGAAAGATTATCTCCTTGCCTTTCTCGCTGGAGGCCTCGGTCCGATTCATTTCTGCATCTTTGTCCTCAATGTCATTGACGTGCTCCCTCGGGGGGGAATCCAATCCACAGTGTATGTTTGGTCTATCTTTTTCTCTCCTTTCTTGGTCGGCCCCTGTTGCGCTTGGTTGGTGAAGAGCTTCCCAAATGGGAGGGCTTGGATTCCCTACTACCCCACTTCGACATGTCCATCCTCAATTATTGCTTCTCCCATGGCCTTAGAAATTCCTTCACACCATGTAAACCAGTTTATGCAGCAGTGCATCTTGCCTACTTGTTACAACTAGTGTTCCAAAATAAGTATAGGCGTAACGAGGGTTTGACGTCACTTGCATACAACCATGCACCATTCGAGCACACAAAACCTGCACCACCTCTTGTCATACAAAGGAAACTATATAGGCCACCACACCATTCTTCTCTCACATATCCTCGGATTAACCATTCGGCATGTTCTTTGCTTTCTAGTTCCAGGCACCAAGCAACGAACATGGAGGCAACTTCAACGTTTGCCTGATACTTAAATTCCCCCCACAAATACTCATCACCTAACACAATCTTCACCCATAAGAAATGCGTGTTCTTCAAAGAGGAAGATGCTAGTCATTCTCTCGTCCAAAATCGGCCCCCAAAACGTCATCATAGGTCGTGACACTCTGGGGGAGAATTTTGGCTCCATGCTTTCCTACTTCTCTACCCATTCGGCAAGGCTTTGTCTATGGTGAGAAAAAACTCATTGACAGCTAAAAAACTTAGCTTCTTTTTGTGACTTACCCAAGAAGCCAAACCCACCAACATCGCATACAATCAAGGTCATTTACTACATTAATTCCTTGATGCGAGCCAAAATCAATGGGGGAGACGTTGTCTTCCCTCACATGTGTGAGTAGGTGTATGTCGTCGCCTTCTACTTACCTCGCCACCCTGATTTGAAAATTATCGCCAATTCCATGCCATAGTGAGATGGCATCGTATCAACAAGCATCTAAGCTGGTTGTCCTTTTGTCCTTCACATTAATGTCTTTTGCTCACCTGACTTTTCATGGCATACTTATCGTTTGAGTGGTTAACCATTGGGAGTAAGTATTTCCCATTTGACTTCGCCAACTTGGAGTTTAAATGCTTGGTTGGCACAACCATCCGCTTCCTGATTCCCTACTCTTAGAGTATGTGAAATTTTAGGATTTTGGAAATGATTAAGGATGCTTCTTATCCACCTAACCTCCTTATCAATCCTGCAATTATGGGTTTCACTACGGATTAGAGCTTGTGTAATGACTTGAGAATCCCCTTCGAGATGAATCCTCTCTATCCCTGGTCTTTTTCCTAGTTGAATTGCCAGTGAAGCGACTTTCACCTCCACTTCATTGTGAGTGCCTTGAAATAGACGTTGTGCGCCTCTAGCTAGTATCACCCCATCGCAATTTTTGGAAATGCATCCCGCACTTGATGGTCCCAGATTACCTCGGGAAGCATCGTCAAAATTGACCTTAATCCACCCCGGCTCCAAAGGTAGCCAAGTAGTAGGATTTTTTTTTGAAACTAGAGGATTAGCCCTCAAAGACCCATTAACGGGCATGAGCTACATATTACTCTAAACCAAATTAGTTAATTAATTCTTGATTAATCAACTAGTACCCTTGATTCCTACAAACCCTCCCAGTAAACTCATTAATTAATGACTAATTAATTAGTGGTTTAGGATGACTAATCCTTATTAACATTTCTTTCCAATTTTAAATTCTTAACACCTACCTAAGTCCACATGTGACACCCCCCTTAAATGAACTTACATGCACAAGTCATTCTTTGACCATGGGTGCTCACACACATGTGAGAATGTTGTTCCCAATAGAGTTGTTAGCAATAGCCAAGAGGGAAGACTGAGAGGGGAGGGGTGAATCGGTCTTCACTAGAATAACAAACTTGACCACAAAATACAGATCTGATAAACTGCAGCAATAAGATAGATAAGAACAATACACAAAACCAAGATTTTGACGTGGAAAACCCGCTTAAGGGAAAAACCACGATGGGAACCTACCCACAGCAAGATGATACTCTGCAGTAGTATGTGAAAATATTACAATGGAGAACGCACATGCATTCAAGCACATTGCCTAGAGCTCACTACTGAAATAATATTTGCCTGGAAGGCTACAACCCTCATGGAAGTCTCACTGACTTACAATAAGATTCAGACTACAGTCTGGAAGAAATGAACTAAAAGAATAGCATCTCCAAATGCCTGATTACAGTTTCGATTAAGTACAGATATCTGCTTTGCAACACCAATCACACCACAAACTCAACACCGAATGATAAATCACTTGTTCGCACACAAACCTCTCTCTGCTAATGCAGACACAACATCAACACACAAACTACATGACTATATCACCTATATATAAAATTCATCAACCTTGACAATAAGTTCGGCTAAACCCTCAATCCTCAATTACAAAATTACATCACACGATACAAAGATCGACCACTAGACCAATATAATGATTTACATAGTATAGCATGGTCCTAAATCAAATTCCCAAATGCACAGCTCCACCAGAAATCACTCCAAGATCAACCACAACATGCTACACCACTAGAAATAATGCATAACATGCAAATCATCACCAATTGATAGAAACCACCAAAAAATCGCACAATGATCAATGCAGATTAATAAAAAAAATAGGACACGACTAGGAAACACCAACAAGTACATTAGAATCATCGGGAACAACTGAACCAACACCACTTTTCAAGTCTTCATCGGTCAACGTCTAAAAGCTCAAGAACACAACCAATCAACAACGGTCATGAAGAAAGATAACTTGCGGAGTACCAAATCATGATCCATATGAAATGAAGATACACAAGACCATCATAATAAATATCCCAAAAGCTTAGCACCAAATCTGATCACATCGGAGTATAATGGAGGATATATCAAACTCTGCAAAACAGTGATCAGCAAACCAACACTACAAATTGGATCAAAAACTCTTCCCAATTCGCAATCACCAAAGAAATACATAGGAATATGCTAACATCAATGATAACAATGTATCCTAGTAGCAACAATGCATGACAATATCCAACTAGAGCCACCCTACATTTTCCCCTTTTCATCTATTTTTCATATCCCCCATCCTACACCTCTTCTACTTTGCCACTTTTTCTTACTCTTGTCATTCTCGTGTTCTTCCCAAGATGTACTCACACGTGTGAGCACACCTTTCCCTCTTCCCCATGTGAAATGTTATTCCCAATATATCCACCTTTGTGACACTTGTCATAAGGTTAAGCCTTCAATCCAACTCACCTCTTCTCCCTCAATCCTAGCCCTACATCAACTTTTAATCTCAACAATTTGTTGTACCTTCCAAAAATATATAAATTGGAGACTTCTTCACATCCATAACACAATCTCGAGCTAAACTTATACTACTATTTTCATTCCAAAATTCTCCCTTTGTTGTGCTGTTTGGAAAGAAATTCACATCCTAAAAGCATTAAAGAGAAAATCAAGTGGAGAAGTGTGCCTCTACTTCTAGCTCTATTTGTGGAGTAGTAAAGGTATAAGTCTTAGTTTTGCATTTATTTTGAATATTTAACTATTGTTTAAACTTAGCATTTGCCTGCTTTCATTTTGACATGCTTAATGGGATCCATGTCCCGAGCTAGTAACCTTGTTTCTTGAGTTTGTTGTAAGTTTTTGCGACATATACTATGGTTCGATGTCTTTGATCAAGATTTGGCATTTGCATCTTTTAGCGTCTACAACTTTGAAACACCATCTCCGCTCTAACAGTTTGCACAATCTATTTTGTAACTAGAATCTATTAATTAAAAGCTTTAGTGTTACTTCCAACTTGTATTTGCTATTTTTCGCTAACATCTAACAAACTTATACTTTGGAAAATAGAAGGAACTATAAAAAACACTAAGCTTATATTTTGCAAGTTTTGGAATTGACTGTGTTTTGCAGATCTAACATTTGGCATCTTCACCTAGAGAACGACGTCTGCATCTGTAGAATGTCATCTTTGCAAGTATAATTTCTCCATCTTAACTTCCTAATAGATTAATCTTTTTCATCTTTTTTTTCTATTTAAAAAATAAAAATAAAAATAAAAAACTAGGAAAAACTATATATATATATAGATAGAGAGAGAGAGAGAGAGAGAGAGAGAGAGAGAGAGAGAGAGAGAGAGAGAGAGAGAGAGAGAGAGAGAGAGATCAAAATTTGATTTCCTAGACTAGTTTTTCTTTTTCTTTTTGTAGAATGGCATATGTGCTCTTTGACATCTCTGTTGATTGACATTTGTCCCTACACTTCAGTGTCTCTGCTCGTGCTTAGGTTTTTAAATTTCCTATTAACTCTAACCACTTTGTGCAGCTTGTTTCATTTGTCCAAGACAAAATTTATCAAAACTAGTGGCCGGTGGTTTTGTAGGTTTTAACATTTACATTGCATTTAGTTACACCTAGCTTAATTAGGGGGAAGTAACTTGATCATTATTTGCATTTGTTAGGGTAGTCAAACTTATCTTAATCTAGAAAGGTGAATCAATTTTTCTTTTTCCTTTTCATTCTCATCTTAGATTACATATCATTTTGTGTTGGCTAAAGTAGTGGCACATAGTTTAATCTAGAAAGGTAAATTTATCATTGTTTGTTGTGCTTCCCAAGGTAGTATGTGTATGCTATCCATATGCTCTCCTCTTGTGCAAACTTGGGTGTCTAGAAACCAGACCTATCCTTGTTTGTGTTTATTCTAAGAACCAAAAAATAGCGAGTTTAATGTTGGACATTGTTGCTACTAGGATATGTTGTTGTCATTGATGGCAATATATTCCTGTATTTTGGTGTTCCAGTGATTACAGAGAGTTGATCTGGCTGGTTTATTTGTTTGATATGCTAGAGTTACTTGATTCAATGTTGGTTTCATGATGCTATGTGGTGATTTGATTGGGTTATGGATTCCGACATGAGGCCTGGTTTTTCAGTGTTCAATGTTGCAATGTTCTGATGTTTGATCTGTTGGGCTCCAGAATGATTACATCTTGAGTTGCAGATTTGGGAGAGTGTTTGGGATGTTCATGTGTATTTATAATTCAGATGGTTCATGATTTGGTGCTCCGCAAGTTATCTTTCTAGTCCCAGTTGTTGTTGTTTGAGTGTTCTTGAGTATCAGCGTGTTGATCGATGAAGATTTGATTAAGTGGTGTTGGTGCAACTATTGTAGATGGTTCTAATGTGCTTGTTGGTGTATCCTAATCATGTCCTATTTTTTTTGTTTGTCCACATTGATCATTGTGCATGTTATTGAGGATCTTATGGGTCTGGTGATGTTCTTCGTGTTATGTGTCAATTTCAGTGGTGTAGCGTGTTGCGGATGACTTTGGTGAGATTTCTGGTGGTGTTGTATGTTTGAGGATTTGATTTGGGTCCATGCTATGTCATATTGGAATTTGTATTGGTTCGATGGTTGATTTATGTATCGTGTAATGTAATTTTATAATTAGGTCCTTGAGGGTTGAGTTGACCTTGTAGTCAAGGTTGATGATTTGTATAAATGGGTGTCATATTCATGCAATTTGGAGATTGGTGGTTATTAGAGGTTGTGTTTGCATTATTAGAGAGTGGTGTATGTCTGAATAATAAAATTCATATTTCAGTATGAATTGTTGAGCAGAAAGTGTTGCAGAGCAGACAAATGTGCTTAACGGGAACTTTCATCAAGCATTGGGAGATGTTATTGTTTCAGTTCATGTAAACTGAATTGTTGTCTGTATATTATTGTAAGGTAGTGAACCTTCCCTAAGGGTTGTATCCTTCTGGGTTATCATATTTTGAGCAGTGAGCTCTAGGTAGTGTGCCTGAATACATGTGCATTCCCCATTGTAATATTTACACATACTAATGCAAAGTATCATCTTATTGTGGGTAGGTTCCCACCATGTTTTTTTCCCTTAACCAGGTTTCCCACGTCAAAATCTTGGTGTTACGTATGTTTTTATTATTATGCTTATCTTTATTCTTGTTTTTGTTGATCAGATCTAAAATTGTGCTTAATTTATTTAATCCAGTGAAAACTAATTCACCCCCCTCCCCCTTCTCAGTTTTCCTTCATTGTTGTTGCCAATAATTGGTATCAAAGCTAGATCCTTTGGAAGAAGCTTGATCGCTTGAGAAGATCCGGGATGGAAACCTATGTTTTCAAGAAAGAGAGTTCAAGATTTTATGGAAGTAATTGCACTGTATGGAAGGACTGGATGGAGTGTCACTTGAAGTTCCTTGGAGATGACTATTGGAAGATTACAAATAATACCTACAATATTCCTTATAATAGACCGGTTACTGTAAGTGAGATCAAGGATGTTGAACATAACATAAGAGCAAAAGAAGCATTGTTGAGTGCCCTGGCTGATTCAGAGATGACTAATGTGATGGGATTACAAGGTGCAAATGAGATCTGGGAAAATTTGGAGACCTTGTATGAAGGAGATAAACATATCAAAGTTGCTAAACTATAGAGTTTGAAAGGAAAGTATGAGATGTTGAAAATGGGAGAAGATGAGAACATATCATCCTTTATCGTTAAAGTGAATGAACTTGTCATGAACATCAGATGTGTTGGTGAAACTATTAAGGAAGATGAGATTTCTACTAAAGTGTTGAGATATTTGCCTCCTTCTTACAAATCTAAAGTTGTTACTATTGATGAGATCCATTCTGTAACCACTGTGACAAGAGACATGTTGGTTGGTAAGCTTGTTGCATTTGAGTTGAGTGAATTTGGAGAATCACATGGTAAATCTGAGACTGCATTTAAAGCCTCTATATTTGGGAAGCAGAAGTATGATCTGAGAGAAAGTTCATCTAGGGTTTCCAGATATGAAAGAGAAATGAGAGAGATAGAAGAACAAGAAAGAGAGTTAGATGAGCTGGAAGCACTTATTGCTTAGAGATTGCCTAAGGGAGCCAGTAAGTATGATGGAAAGTTGCCTTTGAAATGTTTCTCTTATAATAAGATAGGACATTTTGCTTCTAGGTGTCCTGAAATGATGTCAAAGTATGAAAAATTTGATAAGCATGATAAATTTGATAAGCATGATAGATATGAGAAGCAAGACATATATGATAAGCCTTATAAGTCTAATCGGAAGTTCAGATATCAGAAGAAATATTATTATGTTGTTGATGAAGGTGTGACAGATGAAGAGTCTGAGAATGGGAATTTAGAAGATGAATTTGTATTCATTTCTATCAAGGAAGATAATCCAATACCAATGAATTCGACAAGCTGCATTGTTGAGGAGAAAGCTTTGACTGTTAAGATTGAAGAAAAAGATGAATGGTTAGTTGATAGTAGTTGTTCACATCATATGACAGGTGATAAAAGTAAATTTGTGAATATGGAGAGGTATGATGGTGGTATAGTGAGATTTGGAGATGATAAAGCTTGTGTAATTCATGGTAGAGGTGTTATTTCTCTTGATGGTAAGCATAATACTGATGATTTCTTATATGTTGAAGGTTTGAAGCATAATCTTTTGAGTGTTGGATAGATGGTTGATAAGGGATATGATTTGCGATTCAAGAATGGTAAATGCAAGATTCTAAATGCCTCTGGTATAGAGATTACATCAGGAACTAAGACTAAAGTTAATATCTTTGATTTGAATGTTGGTGAGAAAATTTGTTTGATTGCTCAAATAGATGAAAGTTGGTCATGGCATAGAAGAATGTGTCATGTTAATTTTGACTGCATGATAAGGATAAGTTCTACTCAATTTGTTAGAGATTTGCCTAAAATTGTGAAACCTTCTAATCCAGTATGTAAAGAATGTCAATTGGGAAATCAAACAAGAATTTAATTCAAAAGTAAGTTGTATACATCTAATGGACTGTTGGATCTTGTGCATACTGATTTGTGTGGTCCTACAAGAGTGAGAAACATGCAGGGTAACATGTATTTCATGTTGTTAATTGATGACTATTCTAGAATGATGTGGGTTACCTTTCTAAGGGAGAAATCAAAAGCACTGGAGAAATTAAAGATATTCAAAGCTAAGGTGGAGACAAAAACAGGATTGAAGTTGAAATTTCTAAGATTTGATAGAGGAGGAGAATTCACATTCGGTGAGTTTGATTCATTTTGTGACAAGTATGGAATTAGAAGATAATTATTTGCTCCTAGAACCCCTCATCGAAATGGAGTTGTTGAAAGGAAGAACAAAACTATTTTGGATGTTGTTAGGACTATGTTGATTGAAGGAAATATTTTCCAGACCTTTTGGAGAGAAGTTGTTAGCACTGTTGTATACACATTCAACCGGGTGCATATAAAATGTGATTCTGGTAAGACTCCTTATGAGCTATGGTTTGGTCATGTTCCTACAATTAGATATTTCAAAATTTTGGAAGCAAATTTTATATCAAAAGAGATGAGGATAGAGGAAAGTTTTATGCAAGATGTGATGAAGGAATCTTCTTAGGTTATTCTACTAAGATCAAGGCCTATCAGTGTTACAATAAGAGGTTGAGAAAGATAATGAAAAGTGAAAATATGAAGTTTGATGAATGTCATAAATAGTGGAACAAAGCATATGATTTTGATGATTAGGATGTTATTTCAAAGCAAGTGCAGACTAAGAGCCTGAAGCAGAATGATCTGGTAGAGACAATTAATCTAGTTATTGTTATTGTCGGTGAAGAAGTTCAAAAACCAGAGAATCAAAACAATTAGAAGACTCCGAGGTATGTAAGATTAAATCATTCAAAAAATCAAATTATTAGTAAGAACAATAAAGGTGTGATGACTAGGAGAAGGATTGTTTCTGAAGAGATATGCTTGATTTCTAAGATTGAACCTAAAGATGTTGTTAAAGCTTGTAAATATGAGAATTGGATGAAAGGTATGAAAGAAGAGTTGAATCGGATTGAGAAGAACAATACATGGGAACTTGTTCTAAGACCTAAAGAAAAGAATGTGATTGGTACAAAATCAGTGTTCCAGAATAAATTGAATGAAGCGGGTGAAGTGGTTAAAAACAAAGCAAGATTGGCAAGGTATATTCATAGATGGAAGGAATTGATTGTGAGGAGACGTTTGCTCTGGTATCTAGAATTGAAGTTGTTAAATTACTTCTTGCATATGTTGCTTATAATAATTTCAAGGTATATCAGATGGATGTAAATTCAACCTTCTTGAATGGTGATTTGGAAGAGGAAGTCTACATTGAGCAACCAAATGGATTTTCATTATCAGATGAAGGAGACATGGTATGCAAATTGAAGAAGGCACTGCATGGACTTAAACAAGACCCTAGAGGTTGGTATGCTAGATTGGATAGGTATTTGATGAAGTTGGTATTCTGTAAAGGTACTGTTGATAGTAACTTGTACTTTAAGGTTGATAATGATAACATTTTGATTGTTGAAGTCTTTGTTGATGACATTATTTTTGGAGGAGATTATGATTTGAGTAAGAAATTTGTTGATGATATGCAAAAGGAATTTGAGATGTCTATGATAGGTGAGATGAAATTCTTCTTAGGATTGCAAATTACATAGACTAACAAAGGCATTTTCATTTCTCATTCTAAGTATGTGAAGGAATTGTTGAAGAAGTTTGGGTTAGCTGATTCCAAACCTGTTGGAACTCCTATGGCGACTAGATGCAAGTTGTCTAAGCATGATGAATCTCATAAAGTTAATTAGACCTTGTATAGATCTATGGTTGGTGGACTGTTATACTTGATTCAGACTAGACCAGATATTATGCATGTTGTTTGTCTTTGTGAAAGATTTCAGGCTAATCCTAAAGAAAGTCATGTTACTGTTGTGAAGAGGATTTTCATATACTTGAAGGGGATAGTTGACTATGGCTTGTGGTATCCGAAGAATGATGATTTCATGTAATGTGCTTATACTAATTGTTAGAATCAGGGAACATTGAGAGGGGGGGTGAATCAGTGTTCTACAAATTTTAAACTTGTTATTCTAATTCTTTAACCACCAGATGTATAAGAAAGAAAGTAAAGTGCAACAACACAAAACAAACAACCATGCAACCATAACACCTATATTTTTACGTGGAAACCCAAATGGGAAAAACCATAGTGGGATTTGAACCCACAATATTATTCTACTATGGCTAGTAGCAAAACAATATTACATAAGGGGAATGCACTTGCATTCAGGCTCACTGCCTAGAGCTCACTACTCAAGTATAAAGGGCTACAACCTAGAGGAAGGCTCACTACCTTACAATTGATTACAAATTGATTACAATAAGAAGTGAACTAGAAAATAGCATCTTAATATGCCAAAAATCAGTTTCAGTTAAGTGCAAAATGATCCGTTGTAACTAACCTGCTTATCTGCTTTGTTCTGCTCTGCAACTGCTTACTAGATCAACCAAGATCAAAATGCTCACGTGAAACTGCATCCAGTCACTCTAAAATGGTCTACCATATCACACATCACCCCAAATGCATCATCCAAATCGATCTTATATATCTACAATCACAAAATGAAACATTCATCAAGTCGGTCATCCATATTATGCAATGTAACGTGTAACCAAGTGTCGGCTTAGGCAAGATCTAAAAAACACATGCAGATCAATCAAATGATGTCAAAATAATTTATACACATCAGCCCTATCATTCCATGAACGAATCTGTCCATCGAAATCACCACAAAGATTCTGGACCAAAAGTGCTCTACTATCCTGAAATACCAGTGATAGATTACCGAACCACTCACTCTTTCGGTTACCAAAATCCATAACTACCGGATAGGATTTCCATGTAGAGTTGCCATCAATGAAAACCCCAATCCATTATCCATGCATTGGTATCCACCAGATGAGTGTCAATTGCCAACAATCTTCCCCTTTGGCATTGATGGCAACACTCATGAAAAATGACTAAGTGTTGAGTCAACCTGTATACTGGATCAAAAATTCTAAGGCTCCCTCTTTGACAACAATGCCAAAGTCGGGGTGTTGCACAAAAACTTATATACAAGGGTATATACCGGATATTCTATACATACTTGAAGATATCTGCAAAAAGGGTCTTCAAAAATCCTAAGTGGGTATCCCACCCATTCTTCAAGTTGTCCAAAATAGTAATGAAAACGTTGAAAACAAAAGCATATATCTCCATATCTTTCAAGTTTGACGGAACTAGTTGCACCATTGTCTTCATGCAATCTACTTTTCTACTCAACATGGTGTCTGTCCGGGGGGCAATAAGGTTTTGAAGTTCACCAACCCACCTCAGTATTTTGTCCTTTTTTGTATATAGGCTCAAGATTTCATCAATTAGAGCCATCACTTGAACTTCTATACTACTGGTAAGGGCTAAATTGGAATCAAACGACTGAGATATACCACCAAGCTTTCCCTGGCAAACACTGATCTACTTGTCTATATTTGATGTGAATTTGGGCAATATGAGGCATGACTTATATATCTTTCCTCATTCACTCAATGCCTCAAAAATTGTTTGTAGTCTTTTGTTAAATCTGACCCTATCATCTTCAATCATCTTACGAAATGTTTGCATACGCATGTCCTTGAATTTGTCCAATAATTGCTTGGCAATTGCATTTTCCAATGACTCAAAATTGGTACTGATATTGTTCATCAACTATAACAGTTTGCCAGAGGGGTTAGAATTTGGATCCAATTGTAGTTTTGGTACCACCTTTTGCAAAAAACTTACAATGTTCTCAATCAACTTTTTGTCCTCACTCTCTGACTTAACCAAGTCCTAACTAGCTTGAGCCTAAACTGTTGTAGCAACCATCAGCCTTTTAGCTGAAGACATCTATCCAATGTAAAAAGGTCTATCAAAATTGATGGAGATTTATGGGAAAATCTTTTTCCCCTTGTCCGTCGATGTGTCAATTGCCATGATGACCAGGACATCATCAATTTTCTACCTTCCCTTATTCACCTCTTTGCCCTATCCTATACCTTGTCCTTCTCTGATTCTCCTTTTGCTGCATCTTTTTCTTGATCCAGTTTCTGCTCAGTATGTGCTTCTTCTTTATCCTTTTCTTTTTCTTTCGCATCTCCTTTTCCTTCATCTTCTTCTTCTTCTTCTTCTTGTTTTGGTTATTGCAGAGAGTTGATCTAGTTGGGTTGTTTGTTTGATATGCTAGATTTACTTGATTCAATGTTGGTTTCATGATGCTATGTGGTGATTTGATCGGGTTATGGATTCTGGTATGAGGATTGGTTTTTCAGTGTTTAGTGTTGCAATGTTCTGATGTTTGATCCGTTGGGCTCCAAAATGATTACATCTTGAGTTGCAGATTTGGGAGAGTGTTTGGGATGTTCATGTGTATCTACAATTCATATGGTTCATGATTTAGTGCTCCACAAGTTATCTTTCTAGTCCCAATTGTTGTTGTTTGAGTGTTCTCGAGTATCAACGTGTTGATCAATGAAGATTTGATTAAGTGGTGTTGGTGCAACTATTGTGGATGGTTCTAACATTCTTGTTGGTGTTTCCTAGTCATTTCCTATTTGTTTTGTTGGTCCACATTGATCATTGTGTGCATTATTGAGGATCTTATGGGTCCTATGATGTTCTTCATGTTATGCGTCATTTTTGGTGGTGTAGCGCGTTGTAGATGATCTTGGTGAGATTTATGGTGGTGTTGCGTGTTTGAGGATTTTATTTGGGTCCATGCTATGTCATCTTGGCATTTGTATTGGTCTAGTGGTTGATTTATGTATCATGTGATGTAATTTTGTAATTAGGTCTTGAGGGTTGAGCAGACCTTGTAGTCAAGGTTGATTATTTGTATAAATGGGTGTCATATTCATGCAATTTGGAGATTGGTGGTTGTTAGAGGTTGTGTTTGCATTATTAGAGAGTGGTGTATGTGCGAATAAGTGAATTCATCTTCTGGTATGAAGTGTTGAGCAGAAAGTGTTACAGAGTAGACAAACGTGCTTAACCAGAACCGTCATCAGGCATTAGGAGATGTTATTCTTTCAGTTTATGTAAACCCGATTCTTGTCCATATATTATTGTTAGGTAGTGAACCTTCTCTAAGGGTTGTAGCCTTCTGGGTTATCATATTTTGAGCAATGAGCTCTAGGTAGTGTGCCTGAATGTGTGTGCATTCCCTATTGTAATATTTACACATACTACTACAGAGTATCATCTTATTGTGGGTAGGTTTCCACTATGGTTTTTTCCTTAATCGGGTTTTCCATGTCAAAATCTTGGTGTTATGTGTGTTTCTATTATGATACTTATCTTTGTTCTTGTTGTTATTGATCAAATCTAAAATTGTGCTTAATTTGTTTAATCCAATGAAAACTGATTCACCCCCTCCCCCCTCTCAATTTTCCTTCATTGTTGTTGCCAACATTATCTTCTTTCCACACTCTTGTGGAGTTTAGGCGAAGAAAACTTACATTATTTTTATTGTAAAGGTCCTACCCTTGGAGAGAACTTTCCTCCATAGAAGAATGACCCAAAGTAGTACTTCCTTCGAGTCACTATATAAATGATTGAAATGAAAGCCATGGTCTAACCGGTGAAAACCTTGTTGACAGTGCCAATCTAAAAGGGGAAGTGTTGGTCCAAAGAAATGGATGAATAACTAGGCACTACACCCAAACTTAGAGAAATGAATTCTTTATTGAGCAACTATCAAACTCCATTATTACGGTTCATATATCTTTTCAACCTGAGGATGTTAACTTGAAATGAGAAAATACAATATGTGCACTAAAAGCTTCTAGGAGGTACTTTCATCCTAAATTTGAACATATGAAATGCTATAATGAATCTTCACAAAAGGAAATACTACTAACTATATTGTAATACAAAGGGATCCTACTACTTATTTTGAAATGGAAATTTTCTAATCGAACATAAATAACTACTCTACTTTGCCTTGGCTCTAGGAACAGACATACAATTACAGTTCAGTGGCTATAGGAGAAAGTATGGGTTAACTTGCTGAAATAGAATAGAGATAACTTAGAAAATAAAAGTGCAAAAAGTAAACATCTAGAATCCTCACTAAGTGGGTCCCCTTGGATGAGTCTTCTGAAGTAGTAACTACAGAATTAGATTGCTAATATCACACAACCATATCAAATATTGGACCAAATGAAAATTGAACTTTATTCTTGTTCTCATAAATGTTTTATTAGTACAATAAACATAAACATAACTTTAACTAACTTATTAAGAAGCTCAAAGAAAGACTATATAATGACTGAATCCTAACAACCTTTCATAACAACCGCTCCACTCCTAGTATATAGGAGGAGGATTTTTATTAAAACATAAAATCTAAGAAGCAAAGAAGATGAAACTCAACACAACTCTATTCTGAAATTGCATTCATTACAACCTTTCCTAAATCTGCTCCATTATCTAACATGACAATTAATGGCAGAGCAATTTCCCCCTTGATTGGTCTTTGAAGCCTTTAAATAACATAAATATTTGGTGTCCATGTTATAACAGTCTTGACTTCTTCTTGCTTTGTTGTCCCAAACTTGTTCAGAGATCTGCCATGTTTTGTTGATGGTTTTCTTCATCTTGTTTCAACAACATAGGACTCCTTTCATCCAGCTACATCACCAACCTAGTTAATGTACCAAAAATATAGCACATTCATGATTATTAAAACACAACATATAATATCATCTAAAAATAAAGATATATTCATATTGCATCCATTAAACTACTATAACATCACCATAAGGATTTTTAGGATATAAACGATATGTTCAACATGTTGACTTAAATTTTTTTTTATCACAAAGTATATATCCCTAAGGGTATTAAAACATCATAAAATATTTGTAATAAAGATGCATAAAATAGGCCTCATCAGGAAGTACCCACATTAATGTGAGGTATATAAGTCTCCAAGTAGGGTTGGTCAAATCCTTAAGTGACTTGTTAGACATTAGAAACGTGTCAAGTCCTTGAAAAGCGACTAAAAAACTTTATTCATAAAAGCCACCCTTTTTTTACCGAACATTTTGTTGGTGTTGGTGCAAGGGGATAACATTATTCTCCGAAGTTACTCACCATATGGCTCCCTTCAGATGAGATAGAAATCCCCATCTTAGCATAAGCTACTTGTAGATTTTGGGGAAGAGGGTGATTGGGTCATCCTTCCAGTCTTGGAGGCCCCTACCTATCCTCTCTTGAAAAGATCACAAGTTTCCTCCACCTCTTAAGGTTATTGCATACTTGGGTCAACGTAGATTCTAAATTCACAAGCCTGGCACCATCGCAATGAGCTTTGACCTTAGGATGTGCAAAAGTGCTTGAAGTGTTTTTGTTTGTGTTGAGGGCAATAGAAATTGGATCTGAGGATCCTTCTTTAACTTACTTTGATCACCTAAAACTTGGCCAATGTGTATTTGTATTTGATATTTATTGCCAAGAGATTGACAGACTTGACGTTGCCCTTCAGTTTTTGTGCCTCTGTTTTGGTTTCTGCATCTAAGAAATATAGTCTTTGCCTTTCAACATCTAGGCCTGATAAATATTGTCTCCACCTGGACTTCGTCATCTATATTGTCATAAAACAAAAACATCATTACTTGACACATCAACTGACAAACAAACCTCTAACATTAGAGACAACAAACTTGTGACCCTAGGGAATCCAAATAGACCTCTAAACCAAATAATTCCATCCTAGTCACCTTCCATGTCATTATCCTCATCATCCACTTTCATTCCACTCATCCTAAAACCAATCCCCCATTATCCTCTTTAGACTTAGTAAAATCTTGATGAACCCTATCACTACTAGTCCTTATCATTATCCAAGGTCAAACTAAACAAAGTTTGTCTAAAATCCTAAATCCTTTGTGATCCTTAATTAGTATTGTGCTTAATAATTTTTCCTATCTTAATTATTACACTTAATTAACCCTAATCATTGGGTTAAAAAAATCTATATCTGATTTTTCTTAGGAACTTTGCATATCCCGAGTAAGAAAATACATAAACCAAATCAAAGACCTTCACTAAAGATCTAGGTTTACCTAGTTTTTTGCCCTTGCCTTAATCTAGATCCAAATCAAATTGAATTCAAATTAAACCTTAACCCAATCCAAATCAGATACAATCCAAAATCACCCTAATCCATCTAATCTAAAAATATATATATATACTAAGTCCAAAGGTCATTCAAATCTTCACCATTCATCTTAAGCTCAAAACCTTGTATCCAACCCATCCACCCAACATACACAAGCTAGTTTTATTTTGCTTCCTACCATCCTAAAAGGTTTGCTCTTGTATGGTCTACAAGCAAGCTCAAAAGAAAAAGCTAATGGATTCTCATGCCAGTGAGCTCCCCGATCCAAACCTCCATTATGGGGTGCATGAATTGAACCAAGAGGAAGAGGTACTAGTAGATCAACCCAATGTATCCCGGTGATCATCCTCTTTCCTAAATGATCCATATAACCAAGAAATGTTAGAAAATCTAATTAAGGCTAATCCAAGTGCCTTTTTGTTGAACCTTGTTTGACTTGGGGCTAGACTCCCCCCAAACTTTGACACTTCCATCCTTACTACTCCCACAACCGATGAGTTCCTTCATATCGCCCAACCCATTCTCAATTTTGTCCTTAACCCGTCACCATATAATTCCATTTCATCCACTACCACCAATCCGACCACCACTCCACCCATCACTTCTACATCCTTAAACAACATGGCCAACTTCATCCACACAAGCATTCCACCTCCAAGTATCACTCAAGTATCCCAACATCCTAATACTATTTCTACTACTATATCCGCATACCAATACATTAGTTCTGACATTCCCCCCACTTCTACCTACCATCCATCTACGTCCAATCCACGCCATCAATATCATCTCCTTCACCATCAACAATCTAATGACCATCAACTTAGAAATTTGGAAAAAGAGATTCAAGACATGAAAAAATTACTTAAGATCCTCAAGGATGGACATCAAAAGAGAGCCTATACATTTGAGGAGATATGTCCTTATCCTTTTGATAAATTGATTTATGTGGCTCCCTATCCTCTTAGCTTTGAAATTCTGAAATTTGATAAATATAAAGGAAAGGGAGACCCTAGAGAATATTTCAAGGAGTTCTTCATAGCTTGTTTAGAGGTCTCTTATATTTATGTCTACCTAAGGAGACTTTTCCCAAAGAGTCTAGGGGGGGCCCACTCTCACATGGTTCTCCAACTTGCCACATGGATCAATTACTTGATTTCTTGATCTAGTTGAAAAAGTTTGTAGCCCATTATAAGTATAGCATTGAGAATGACACATCCATGATGGAACTATGTAATATCAAGAAAAGAAATGGAGAGACCTTTCCCAACTTTTTGCGAAGATGGAATCACCTTGTTAAGAGATTTCCTTGGGACATTCCCAAAGCACAACAAGTTTAATTGTTTATTCACAATATTATTCCCAAAATGTCTTTCTATTAGGATTCCCAAAGATACTGAGAGGGGGGGTGAATCAGTATCTGACCAGTATATTAATTTTCTTATCTTATGACATGAAAAATAGATTAACTGTGTACCAGCAAAGCAGAAATAATGCAGCAAATAAGAGTAACAACCACAACATGAAAATCACACCATAACACAATATTTTAACAAGGAAACCCAGTGTGGGAAAAACCTTAGTGGGATTTGTGACCCACAATATTCGCTTACTGGCCAATAAGTGAATATTACTGCTACAATAGGGGCCTGCACATGCAGGAAGGTCAAGTGCCTAGAGCTCACTGCTCAATTACAAAAGAAGTCACACTGATTTACAAAAATGGATTATACTAATCCAATGTCTTGTACTACTTCAAATTAGCATCTGCTATGCCAAATTCAATACCGGTATAAGCTCTGCTATATACATAAACCCTTATCCAATAATTCACATATTAGGTCTGTTACCTTCTATCTTTCGCATCATATCCTACACACATATCATATCACACATCCCTTAAATGATCTACAATGATCTCATACATATATGAGTCATATTACAACCCACCATGTCGGCTTACAAAAAATTTTACAATTAATTACAAAATGCATTTATACAAAACTGTTGCCAGCCAAGGTGTCGGTATTCTTCTTTTCGGTGTCGGTGTTCTATATGCCGATGTAGAGTTTGTCGGTGTCAGTGCCTATGTCTTCCTACTGGTATCACATGATTGCAAGGTTTCCGTCAATGACAATACCTTCAATCATGTACAATTTCTCATTGGAGTGTGCATTTGCCAACAATCTCCCCCTTTGGCATTGATGGCAACACTCATGAGAAAAATTCAAGAATGTATCCAAAAATTAAAGTCCAAAAATCTTGCCAAAAACTATATGTCCAAAAATGTGTTATCAAAACTGTATGCCAAAAATGTATGCTCCCCCTGAGTAGATAACCTCTACTTTTGGATTTTTCTCATTTCTACTACTCCCCCTTTGACATCAATGACAAAGGTTGTCATTCGCTGTCAGTGGAGTCCTGCCTGGATTCTTGTAACCGGTGGGTTACAATCTGAAAAATATCTGTCAAAACCAAATTTAAACCATTACTGAATGATTTGTTGTCTTTTAGTGCCTCTTGAGTTATTTGTACTGTACCAGTGAATATGTGCATTTGCTCTTTCGGTGTCTTCAGTCCGGGAACCAGAGCCTCGGATATTTATTTTCTCAAAGAAATGAGGTAATCTAGTTTTGGACCAAGTCTAATTTTCAAGTCCTTTGCTTTATCCTTTATTCTCTCTTTGTCCTTCTCTAACTTCTTGATTTTTTCTTCTAGATTTGCAATCTTCTTTTCTATCTCCAAAAATGAATCCAATGTACCTATCAGATTGTCAGCAATATTGTTAATCTTATCTTGTACTTTGTTGATTTCCTTGTCTAGATCTTCTGTTAAAATATTTGTTTTACAAGAATCTCTATACAGTTTCTTGAAGTCAAAAATTGTCTCTCCAAGTTCCGGTAATAATGTGTCCATTTTCTCTTTGTTCTTCTTTACAATTTCCTCAAAGAATTTCTCTTTTTCTTTAATCATTCTTTCCTTGAATGTGTCCTCATTTATTTGATCAATAGTCAATATGTTGTCAGTGATGAACTTAGACAATGTGTCTAGTTGACCTAAAGAATCCTTAATATCAACAATGCACTTTGGTGCTATCAATTTAAGAATGGGAATGGTATCATCAATAGCCTTATAGGCTTGTGCATTACATTCTGTGATCTTCTTTATTGAATCCAATAAGACCTTTGTTACATTTGTAGGTCAGAATTCTATCATAGAAGTACCAGATGTTTGTCCAACTATCTTCACAATAGCCATGCTACCAGTTGTAGTAATCACCTTGCTTGATTCGACCTTTGGTAGGTCAGTCTGTGTTTGCATTTCTATAAGTAAAGGTTTGGGCTTTTCAGTTTTAGCTGGTGGCACTGTTTCTGTCTGAACTTGTGTCTCAACCTGTACCTATTCCGGTTTCTCCATCTGTGTCTCAGAAGGTTTTTCTGAGCTCTCAATAGCTGGTTTCTCAGGTGTAGCCTCTGTATGTACTTCTGGTTTCTCTGTTGGTTTACCAGTGGTATCCTCTATCGGTTGCTCTGTCTGAGTAGGTTTTTCTGTGTTTATATTTACAGTTTCATTTACCTCAACCTCAGCATCTGCAGCCGGTGACTCAGTAGTCACATTTGTCTTCTTGTCCTCGGTGGTTTCTCTATCAACCACAACATTTACTTCTTGAGTATCTATATTTACAATGTACAAAATTTCAAACTTAGGATTAGTATCCTCTAGTGGAATCTCCATACTCTCAGTGGCCGGTTGACTATCAGTAGTATCTACCGGTGGAGTATCTAAAGGAGGTGGGGGCACATTATCGGTTATTTTAAGGCTTGGAGGTCTGCCTACCTTACCTTTCCCCTTATCCCTATCCTTTTGATATACTTTAATAGTCTTTGGTCTAAGTAATTCTTCCTGTTTTTCTTTTCCACAAAGAATATATCCTATGCATCTGTTGTTTCCTCAGAGACTTCTTTTATTCTTCCTGCCATCAGTGATACATGTCAGTGAGCAGTGGAGAATACTGTCTGGTTTGCTTCACTGATTAGTTTATTTATTTCATCAGTTGAGTTGACTGGATGTACTACAAGTAATTTTTCAATCTTGATTTTCTTGTCTAGCTCAACGATGGCTAACCTTCTAGCTTCTAATCTCCTATACAGATCATTTGGTATTTCATCAACAACTTCCATAAAAATTTTCTTGTATATATCTAAGTGTAAGATTACACTATTCTCTATGCTTTCCTTGTCATCTCCAGATAGTGTGTTGTATATTTTGTTGATGTTTTTCAATTTTTCCATCTTCAGTTATTTCGCTCAAGAGTATCCAATGGAGCAATGTCTTGCTTTACCATCTTTTTTCTTAGGAGTCAACTTTTTTGTTGGAGGCCTCACTGCATGTTGTTTTTTCCTTGTTTTCCTGGGTATAGGTGAGGGTACCGATGAGGGTTTTCTTTTTCTATCTACCCTTTTGAATGCTACCAGTATGTCACTTTCAGAGGAGGTTCCAACCGGTGAAAGGTGAGCTTCCGGTTGAATTCCTTCCAACTCACTTTCCTTTATACCAATTTGTTTCAAGACATCTTCTTTAATTGCTTTAACCTGTCAGGTTCCTTTTCTTACTATTTCTTCGACCTTCTTAACCCATTTTCTAGATTGAATTCTACTTTCTATTGTTTCAGCATTTCTAAAAACTTTCTCAGTGGGTTCCTTCGGTGCTTCAAGGAGGGCTTTTGCATAAGTTTCAATAATATTATCATCTGTTTCATAGCCCATTTCAGTTACCCAGATAGTTCTAGGGACAACTGTCTCCATCCAGATTTCATCTTTCTTGATTACAAAATAAATTTCTTTCTGATATTTGTCCACAATAGCTTGTGATGGTCTTACTATAGTTTTCATTCAAGCCTTCAATGCTTGAAAATGTTCATTTAAGTTTTTCTCCCATATTGCTCAATAGATCCAACAGTTGCTTTCCTATCGGTATATCAAAACCAAAATCCCTTCTACCAATACTGGGTACTTGTTTAGTTATGTACAACATTAGACAAACAAGAAAATTTCCAAATCTAAATGTTCCTTTCTTATCTCCTTTGATCTTCTTCAGATTATCTATCGGGCTCATCTTTGAGCCATTCACATACATCTACTCTTGCATTATCATTAACCATGTCATAGGCACTTTTAATATATAGGCTAGAAACTGATTTCAACCTATTTGCATGTGTAGCTTTATAACCTAAGATCGTTGATAAATCTCACATTGATATCTTTTACATCGTTTACCCTTAGAGACATTTTGTCAAAAGTTGCACCTGTTAAATCCATCACTGTGTCATTTGAGACTCTTTTGGTTCTATCAGGTCTGCTACCGGTGGAAGGTAACCCTGTTACTGCCTTAACGGCTTCCTTTGTGATTTTATGAATTGAGTCCAACCAGAATAATTCACCATGTACTCTACTTAGAACAATTCTTATAATATCCTCAGGAAAATTAGGGATGCTAAGGATGTCCACAAAACCTAGGGTTTCTACTATCTTGTTTTTTGGCTTGACATTTCCATCTACATCGCAAATCATAGTCTTATACATGTTTTTGATCTCATCATTACCCAATTCCTCAATATGACAATGTATATACATCCTAGGTCCTTTAGCATATACTACTCCCTTAGGAATTTGAGAATATGCACCTATGCTACCATCTTTCTTCGCAATTTCAAGAACCAATTTGAATACGGGTCTAGGGTGCTTAACAAGCTCAACAACAGTGGGGTTTGCAATAAATTCAGGAGTGGATGAAGAAGCCATAGTTATAAATACCTCAATCTGCCTTAAGGATGAATGCTTGGATAAATTGCTTCACTTCTTCGCTAAGAATGCCTTTGCTTGGGAATTTTCGCGCTCTCAAAGATTTGAATGCTCGATGAATGAAAAAGGAGCCAAAACACTTGCTTTATAATGTTATTTTCTCCAAGTACCATATTTAATGCTCTTCAGTTAAGTCACAACTTAACTCATCTGCCGATATAGAAGTAATTTCAATTTCTCACCATCAACCGATGGAATAATAGCATGTTTTTCATTTTGTTGCTAAACCCCCTGATAGGGAGATTGCTAGGAAAGTGCTCAAAAAGGCCAATTTTCTCAATAAGTTTAATTTGTTACCCAAAAACTTGTTTGAGTTTGTTGTAAGTGTTTACAAAATCATTCTTGTGGTTATAGTGCCAAGCACTTCATGTATCACTTTCCTAACTGTTGGTGTAAATAAATATTCATTTTGGATATTATTACACTTTACTTAAGTTGACTTAGGATAATGCATCTCTTTGTAGTTTGGATTTGAGACACTTAGGGAAGTGTGCACATAGGGATAGAGCTTGTAGGAGAAATTCCACCTTTTGTGGTCTTATTTTACTGTTACACTCCACATTTGGTGGGTCATCCACCTCTTGTGGAATATTATATTATTTCTCCTACCTACCCCTAGTATTTCTTACCTACCCTTGTTTCTCATTGAGCCACATGTCATAATTGTGTGCTTGTACATCCATATGGCCTTGCCTATATTAGCAGGCCTATATTCATTGTATTGGTTAATCCAATTGATCATTTGCATATTGATGAGAATACAGTTTGTTCTTGTCATTCTATTGTCTCTCTTTTTATGCTTTTCATTGTGCCCTTGATCTTGGCAAAATCCTACACTAACGAACCCCCTCTTTTGGTGTTGGCTCACACCCATGCTCAAATCTACTCAAATTGCTCACTCCACCCATCTACACACCCTCAATATCTACTCTTTGGGATTCAACCCTCTGTTTTAGAGTGCTTTAGGAGTCTTTTGCATGGACAAGTAGGGGCAGCAGGGTTTTATTCAAGTTTTGATGCTCACAATTTAGTTTAAGGCCCATAGCCTTGGCTTACTCAACCCACCAACCAAGGGTCAAACCTCAAAAAGGGGCTCCACACTATCCAAGGTTCCATTTTACATCTAATTCACTATCTTAGGATGATCACATAAGATTTCATAAGTTCCCAAGTCCTCCTTGCAATCGGGTTCCAAAAAGTGTGTGTTATGCAGTCAAAGGGCTACTAGCCCATGGAGGGGTAATTGTCACCTTTTTACTCACCCTACCCAATGATGGGCTTCTCCTTCAATAAAATTGTTTTGGAAGGTGTTTTAGAGGTAAATACTGAAGTATTTTCATGGTTTGGTCCACTGTTAGAGCTACAAAAGGACTGTCCACCATTTTAGGCATATTTGGAGGGTTTGGTAGGGTTTAGAGCAAAAAACATTGGAAAGTCTCTCCAACTCCACTCTTCGAGCCTCTAAAATGGCTTAGGACTTTTGCCAAATCAAATAGAACCTTCCCCTGTTGTTGCTCTGCAAGCAAAATGCCAAACACTTGGCAAACAAGTGAGAAAACAGTAAAATTGCCACTGTCACTGTCTATGTGTTGCCCTTTTACCAATCAGCAATCATTACACTTTGGGACCTGCATAAAGAAGAGTTTTGGATTGGAAATACACCCCAATGAGGTCTAAAAACATTGGATAATCTCCTATTACAATGCCTTGTCAATTACAAGGCTTGGATGATGCTTCTGAAGCATTCCATAAGCAAATTGACAACATAATTTAGAAAAACAGTGAACTCATTGTTTTTTTTTACAAAGTGAGAATGATTAAATGGAACAAGCTAGTCTAACACATCAAGATGATGCTTCACACCCTTGGTCACATTTCCAAACCTCTGCCTCATTCATTTGTTCACTCCAAATTACTTTTGGGTGCAAATCTTGAGTTTTAGTTCATGCTACTAGCCAAATAACCAATACTTGCCTAGTATTCACTCAAGTCCTTCTTCCAAGAATGCTCTTGGCATAAAATAGAGCATATGTACAGTATATAAATGAATGAAAACTTGACTAAATCCATTATGTGGGATCCCAAACCTGGATTAGTCAAGTGGTGACATTTTAGAACTTCAAACCCTTGGCAGGGCAGTGAGCACACAATTTGCAAATAATTTTGTACAATCCAATTTACAAGAGAAACCAATACCAAAATCAACTAGAGAGAATTATACAACTATTATGAACACTTCCCAAAGGTACAATACAGACTATGGAGCTACAGTATAGACTATTTCATAAAGGAAGGAAAAACCAGTCATAAAAGCCAAAATTTCATGATTTCGTTAAAAAGCTCTTGCTCATACAATCACCAACCTTATTCAAGGAAAAGGGAGGTATTTTTATATTCCATCCAATTATTTATCAATCCCTTTATGGATAGGAGGCTTTCACAATTACATTTTGCAAGAAAAACCCAAAAATGACAACTTTGACAACTTTTCAAGCCAAATGACAACTCTTCTTGCTCAAAGAAGCATTTTTGACAATATAACCTTATCAACTTGTCTAAACAACTTAGAAATGCTTAAAAACATCTAACAAACATGCTTCAATGCTTTGGAAAATGTTAGAAGACCTTTTTGGCAATTTTGCACATTTTTGCCAAAAATTGTCAACTCAAAGCATGAAAGGCAAAACTTGATCTCTAGAGCCCAAAATGAGATCAAAACCACTAAAAATGACACAAAACAACCTAAAAAAACATTAACAACCTAACACAATACATTATAAATATGAAAACATTAAATACTCAAAAATGGGAGTTTCACTCTACTAGGTGCTCCTACACCATCCCCAAAGGATTTTCCTTCAGTTAGATGAAGAGTCTCCTACCGGTGGAGTGTTACTATGTTCTGTCAGTGGAGGAGTATTCCCATCAACATTCTGATTTGACTTTCTGATCCATTGATTTGAGAATTCTTTCTTTACCTCTTCAACCTTTTCTTTACCTTTCAAACTAGGACCTTTGTTATTTCTCGGTGATGCCTTACTTCTACAAAATTTTGCAATATGGCCAATCTTATTACAGACCTATAACAAGTCACATTGTTTTTCCGAATAGCTTTCCCATATCCTATGCCAGTATGTGTTCTGCATTGATTAGATAGGTGTCCAAATCTTCCACAAATATAACATCTTACATTCATTCTGCAATTTTCTGAATTATGACCGACTTTGTTGCATTTAGAACATTGACCGGTGGGCGTATTAGTGTTCTGATAATTTCTAGATCTACACTAATTTTCTCTATGACCATACTTGTTACAGTTAAAGAATTTCCCATTAAATTTGTAAGCATTAGGTTGTCTTACCTGTTTACTATGATCATGATTGTTTGCAGTACCAGAGCTTTCACCAACTTCAAAGTCAAGGCCATTTGTATCACCATTAGGTTTCTGATTATTCAGCATGTCATCAAGTTCCTCTAAACTTTTCTTGAATTTCTCCTTGTGTTGATTTGCAGTAGCCAATTCATTTTCCAAGAAGTCCTTTTGTCTCATGAGTTCAGTTTTATCATGTTCTAAGTGAATTAGATCTGTCTTTAGCATATCATTCTCATGATTGAGTCTTGTGTTTTCATTTCCAACATCATTCAGTCTTCTAACCAAGTCTTCTTCATTATTCTTTCTATCTTCAATTTCTTTACAAAATCTCATAGTCATATATTGCATCTCATTCTTTGTTGTACTGATTTCTTGTTTTAGCTTGTTTACCAAAATTAAGAGTTTCCTTTTCATCTTCATCATTCTGCATCTTTTCACAAAGTTCTCTCCTCTTGTTCCTTGCAATAGTAAAATTCTCTTGAAGTTCTTGAATAATATCCTGAGCAGCCTTCAGATCATCCTCAAGTTTTATATTCATCACTTTTTCTGCATCATAGTCTAAAAGAGTTGTTTCCAATTACTTTCTCAATTTTCCATCTCTACCGGTGTCAAGATCTTCCTCAAGCTATTAGGCTTTTGAAAATAGAGGACCAGGCTCTGATACCAATTGTTAGGATTCCCAAAGATACTGAGAGGGGGGGTGAATCAGTATCTGGCTAGTATATTAATTTTCTTATCTTATGACATGAAAAACATATTAAAACGGTGTACCGGTAAAGCAAAAATAATGCAGCAAATAAGAGTAACAACCACAACATGAAAAGCATACCATAACACAATATTTTAAGGAGGAATCCCGGTGTGGGAAAAACCTCGGTGGGATTTGTAACCCATAATATTCGCTTACTGGCCAATAAGTGAATATTACTGCTACAATAGGGGCCTGCAAATGCAGGAAGGCCAAGTGCCTAGAGCTCACTGCTCAATTACAAAGGAAGTCACACTGACTTACAAAAATGGATTATACTAATCCAATATCTTGTACTACTTCAGATTAGCATCTGCTATGCCAGATTTAGTACCGGTTTAAGCTCTACTATATACATAAACCCTTATCCAATAATTTGCATATTAGGTCTGCTACCTTCTATCTTTCGCATCATATCCTACACACATATCATATCACACATCCCTTAAATGATCTACAATTATCTCATATATATATGAGTCATATTACAATCCGCCATGTCGGCTTACAAAAGATTTTACAATTAATTACAAAATCCATTTATACAAAATTGTTGTCGGCCAGGGTGCCAATATTCTTCTTTTCGGTGTCGATGTAGAGTCTGTCGATGTCGGTGCCTGTGTCTGCCTAGCAGTATCACATGATTGCAAGGTTTCCATCAATTACAATATCTTCAATCACGTACAATTTCTCATTGGAGTGTGCATTTGCCAACACTTTATGCTTGCATGTTCAATTCCTTGAAGACTGTGAAGAAGTCACTAAGAAAGGCTTAGCCTTAGAAAGGGCATTAATAGAAAAAGGTTTGATTAAACATTGTCAAAAGGAGTCCCAAGGTTCATCCTCTAATGACAAACCTAAGTTTTGGCCTAAAAATAAGAATGTGGTAAATGATGGTGTGACGGATGCAAAACATGTCCAAACAATTCATGTACTGGTCATCCAATCCACCTTGCAATCCTTGACCTCAACAAAATCAAACCAAAACCAATCCCAACATTTTTGTCACCTATAAGCCACTGTAGTCCAATAATCAAGCAAAACATGAGTACACATGTCTCACTCAACTTATTGATGTTGTTTTTCAACAACTATTCAAGGCCAACATGGTTCAATATCCTATTACACAACCCTATTATGAGAATTGACCTAGACCTCCATGGTACAATAACAATGAATAATGTTAATACCACCACATTAAAGGTCATGACACTAAAAAGTGTATGCAATTAAAAAACTATATCCAAGACCTTATTTATAGAGGTGAAGTTGAAGTTGAAGGGGCCAAATCAAATACATCCAATGAAAATCCAAAGATTTATCAAGATCCCTTCCCTAAGCATGATAAAGGAAGAGCCTCATCGTCTCATTTTGTAGCTTATGATTATGCCAATACCATATCATCTTTTGATTCCCTTATTGGTTAAATAGAATCAACTGATGACTATATTAACAATATCACCATCAATGGCGTTGATAATCATACCACTCCCCAAAGAGGGAGAGTTGTTATCCAAGCAATACCTCCCCCTTCCGTCGATTTTAATGTAACCACTTGTAAAGGAAGGGTAACTATCCAATGGGCTCCTCATCCTCCCCCTTCATCCTCCAACGCTCCATCCATGTCTCACTATAACATCCTTGATCACTTTGGCAAAACTCTTGCACAAATTTCCATCCTTGAGCTTCTCAAGACATCACTTGTTCATAAGAAAATCCTTGAAAAAGCTTTACTTCAGTCACGTGTCCCTGATAATATTAATGGCTCGCAATTTCAAGTTTTGATAGGAAATATTGCCGCCTAGCACCAGCTCATCTTCACCTCAAAAGATATTACATCCAATGATATATCTCATAATAAACCCCTTCATATTGAGGTCATTGTACATAAGCATAAAATCAAAAGGGTCCTTATAGATGGTGGATCTAGTCTAAATTTTTGTGCATATAAGTTAATAAAACAATTGGGATAGCCCGAGGATATTATTGATTCAAAAGAAAAAATCACAATCAAGGCATATGATGGCGTAGAATGTGTCTCCAAAGGCATGACCACATTACCCCTCCAAGTGGGCCTAACAATAGTGAAAACAACATGTCAAGTCTTAGACCTTGATCTCCCATACAAAATCCTCCTTGACCATACTTAGATTCACTCCATCTAATTCATTCCCTCCAGTTACCATAAATGCCTTAAATTTAAATATTTTGGTAGGGAAATCACAATTCCCATCGATCCACAATCCTTCCAATATTGCAAACTTCTTAAAGGAAAACATACCCATCATTGCCCTCTCAACACCTCCACTTCCACACCTCCCATTGATCACTATAACATTTCCTCTATATCCAATTTCACCAAAACTAAGATCAAGGCTAATATTGTTGACAATGGATGTGGAGAATATATTCTTCAAAATACATTATATGTGGGACATCCCCTACCTCCCCTAAGTCCTATGAAAGACCTAAAGATATTAAAATATAGAAAAATCCCACCATTCATTGTGAAAATACTACCTTCCAATAGTGGGACCCATTAGATGAAGAAAATCTTGAAGCAAATGTCACTTCATGGCTCTATCTAGATGAAAATGAAGAACCCACCAATATCCCAAAAGATAAATATCCTAAAGCATCAGCCATTGTGGAAAAAATGGGATATCAAGGACATGGCTTAGGGCCTAAAGAACATGGAAGAAAATATCCTATTGCACCTATCTCCCACAAGCACAATAGATGATTGGGTTACTTCCCTGAACCTAAGTTAACCCTTGTAGGTGTTCCAACAACTCCTCTTTTCGATGTCAAGAACTTTGATGAAGAGGAATTATACAAAGTGCCCTTTGAATACCTCAATGAGCTTTCTTTTGAGATCCATGTCTACACCATTATTCCTTCCACCTCATTTGATCTTCCACTCGTATACCATAAGCTCATTGATTCAGACCAACAAGGACTGCCTACCCTTGACACATGTGTTGATGATAAGGCCCTCTTGGTACTTTTGGACATGCAAAACCTTGATGATCACACTACCTTTTATGGCATCCAAATCAACGATGATGCATACTTTGGTAGTCAAGTCAACTCCCTTAAACAAAAAAAATGAAATAAAAACCACAATTCCCCTCGTGAAAACCTCAATGAGATGCTATCGAACGATGAAAAAGTAAAAAGAAATGACGTATACCCCAGTGAAAACCTAGATTAGGTGCTAGAGGATGATAGAATTGACTTGCCTACCATGGTCCCCCCATTATGAGAGAAAACATATATCTTTACTAGAAGAGACTAAGGTATTTAACCTTGGGACTAATGAAAATCCAAAGAACACCTTCATTGCCAAAACTCTCAGTGATCAAGAAAAGTTGAATATCACAACCTTTCTCAAAGATGCACAAATTAAACTTTGCATGGTCATATGTCGACATGCTAGGTTTGGACCCTGACCTTGAGGTCCATCATCTTGTCATCCATCATCATCCAAAACTTGACAAGGAAAAATTGAGAAAGATACATCCCCAAATTTCCCTTTTGGTCAAAGCATAGCTACAAAAACGTTAGACTTGGTATTCATCCAATCCATTGACTATCCAGAATGGGTATCAAGTATAGTACCAGTTGGTAAACTAGCAAGGGGCATTCAAATTTTCATAGACTTCAAAGACCTCAATAAATCATGCCCTAAAGATGATTTCCCTTTGTCCAATATTGATATAATAGTAGATCTTATAATGGGACGTGCAGTTCTCTCCTTAATGGATGGATTTTCAAGTTATAATTAGATTAAAATTACCGCAGAGTATCAGCATAAGACAACCTTCACCACTTCATGGGGAACTTTTTGTTACCAAGTCATGCCCTTTGGACTTAAGAATGCCAACACCATTTATCAACGAGTTGTGACAACCATTTTTCATGATCTTCTACATGATACCATGGAAGATTACGTGGATGATCTCCTAGGAAAATAGAAAACAAGAGTGGCATATTTTTGTGTTAACCGAATTTTTTTAAAGTCTTGAAAAATACAAACTGTGCCTCAATCCTAAGAAATGTGTCTTTGAGGCCACATATAGAAATTTTTTAGGTTTCATTATATCAAGACGTGGCATTGAAGTTGATCCCACCAAGGTAAAAGTTATCATGGAAATTATACCTCCTATGAATCTCAAACAACTTCATAGTTTTCAAGGAAGCTTAAGTCCATTAGCAAATTCAATCCCCAACTCATAGATAAATGTCAACCCTTTTCTCATCTGCTTTGCAAGGATATAAAATTTCAGTAGAATTGTCTATGTTAGAAAGAATTCGATAAACTCAAGGAATATTTTACCTCTCCACCTATGTTAATGTCCCCTATCCCAAACCAGTCGCTACTCTTGTATATATCAGCTATGACGGTTGCACTGGGGGTACTACTTGCACAAGTTGATCAACATGTAAAAGAACGTGCTATATATTACATCGGCCTTACTCTCATGGGTTATGAGCTCAACTACATAGCTATTAAACACGCATTCCTTGTCGTGGTCTTTAGTACCTAAAAACTATGCCAGTACATGCTTAATCATAAGATCGAGCTCATTGCTAGAATTGACCCACTAAAGTATCTTCTTTCCAAAGCTGCTCTTACAAGGATAAAAACTAAATGGGTGATTTTATTGAGTGAGTTTGACAATGAATATGTGGATCACAAATCTATTAAGAGAATTTATTGTAGAAAAACTTGTTGATGCACCACTAAAGAAGATCGTCCTTTGGTTATAGAGTTCTCAAATGATGCTATCATGACCATCACACAATCTTCTCATTGGCAACTATACTTTGATGGCTCCTACACACAATATGGGTCGAGGGTAGGCATTTTATTTGTTACCCTTCAAGGAGATTATATCCCTAAGTCATACAAGAGAGCATTCCAATGTACCAATAATGTTGTTGAATATAAAGCTCTCATCACAGAACTCCACATTGCCATCAAATGAAAAATAACTAATTTACATGTCTATGGGGATTCCCAATTGGTCATCAAATAAGTTAATGATGAGTACTAGACTTAGGATAATAAGTTGTTTCCTTGACGTCGCATGGTTGAGGATCTTAAGCAATACTTCACCTTTATTCAGTTTGAGCAGATTCCCAAGGCAAACAATGAGGTTGTTGATGCTATGGCTACTATCGGATCTTCTCTATAGAGAATTTCTGGTTGAGCATCTTCTTATTCCAGGATATGATGTACCTCATGCGAACTTTGTGAGGTACACGAGGGTATCTATGGAGCACACTCAAGTGGTATAACTTTGGCTAAGAAGCTCCTTCAAATAGGATATTATTGTCTTACAATAGAACATGAGGCTCATCACCTGCAAGGTAATGGTCAAGATCATTTACAACTCAATCTCACCCTATGGGCTTATCACACCAGCATTCATACACCCACTAGAGCCACCCCATATTCCCTTGTCTTTGATTCTGAAGGTGTCCTGCTAATTGAGATTGAGCTTCCCTTGTTGCAAGTTTGATTGCAAAACATCCTCCCTAATTACAAATATAGAGTCGCATGACCTTAGGAACTACAATCACTAGATGAAAGGTGCCTCAATGCCTTGAATCACCTCCAGGCATATCAAAACTACCTTCGTCTCTAGTACAATGAGAAATTCAGAACCCGTGAATTTTAAATTGGTGACTTGGTGCTTAAAAAAAATCAGAGAAATCTTCAAGACTGAGAAAAGAAAGGCAAGTTTGAGTCTAACTGGTTAGGGCCCTACATTATCACTGCTAAGTATGGATCTAGGGCCTATAAGCTAGCAACACCTAAAGGTGAACCCTTGGATGACTCCTTAAACATCATTCACCTCAACATGTTTTATGCCCGAGTTCTCAGAGTATCCCAATTTTTGAAATAAATTAAAAAATAAAAAAATAAAAATGTTAATAATCCAAAAAAAATAAAAATGATACCAAAATACAAAAAAATAGTAAAGAGAAATAATTTCATCCATTAGTGAAAACACTTTGTAGCACTATGGGAAAGTACCATGGTGAAAACCTGTTTACAAGCGCCATGCATAGTTCACTGACTCCACCATCTATTTTGGATGCCTCTCATCCCCCTTCCCCACTCGCTATCTAATCTTTTATATAATTGTCATTTCTTTCTCACCTCCCATTCATGTTGACATTCTTCGTATTAGCTTAAAGGCATTCATTTCATACATCACTCCCCATTTGTGTAGGAGTTCTTTACCTTTGCCTCATGCATTCATTCCTCCAATCAACTTCTCCATCCTAACTCCATCTCCCACCTCTCCTTATGAGATAATCATGAATGATCCATTCCATCACACTGAGATTTATTCCCAATACATTAAGATTCCCACCAACCTAAGCTTACTTGACTTGCGCATGCACCAAACACCTGTCAACACTGTGTTCTACAAAACTAAGCTTGTATTACCTTTGCTTGTGTTCTTTAACTAGCATGATAGTTGTCCCACCATTAATCTTTTTCATCATGCCCATTGAGATGTATCCTTCCCACGATTGATAATTTAATCCAATCCTTTTCCCACCTCTTGGTAAGATATGTTTGTTAGTCATTTGCATGTGTTGTTCTTTTGCTTTGATTTTATATGTTGCCCCATGACTATACCTACTTAGGATCACCTAGATCTTTCTATATCTTGGTGTGTCTTGAGAGGTGTACATTGGGGCATGATTTATGCTGCATGACATGTATTTTTGTTTTCTTATGCATGTTCCAACAAGTCTAGCTATAACTATGAATATGCAGGTATGTCGGTGATGGTTCTCTTTTGAATATACCCATTAAGTTCCTGTAAAGGACTTTTGTGCATAAGGATGTCACCATACTCTTGTGCATCTTATATACCATCATATTTATATGTGAACTTGCATATGTGAGATAAACTTTTATTTGAGAGTCTAAGTCCACGCATAGGGTTCAAATCATTACATCCTAACTTTTATAACCAATGGTGTTGTTATCCCTTTACAATATTAAAACTAGGATTTCTCTCCACATAAATGCACAAAAATCCCATCATCCTCACTCATAAGCCTTCCATCCAACCTAGTCCATCATCAAAATCAATCAATCGGTCAAGGAAGACTCTTTACTAACTAGGGGAAGGACCTAACAACTATCTACCCTAACTTCATGCACCCTAAGTTCCTAAATGGTATGTTGGATTTCAACAATTTTTTTGGGTTTCTTAATATGTTATGTAAGAGCTTAAATCTAATGTTTCATCTTATAGGTAGTTACAATAAATATGAGAGGATTAATTATGTGCATAATAGTAAATAAGTGGTCATTTAGAAGTGATACCTGATACTTATTCATAAACGCTCTAATAATTGTGTACTACAACCACCCAAAAAAATGCACAACTAATCTAATAATAAATCTTTTTACCTATACGTATGCATAAATGTCACACCATGGTTATCAATAAATTTGCACAACTCCTCTAAATAAATATTTAAATTTCAACTATTGGATGTACAAGTGGACAACTATTGGTACATATGAAATATTTTAGTAGGCTTTCAATGATTATACATTGTTTATTTTTAAAGATAATAATTGAGAGGTTAGGTGGATAAGAACATGATGATTCTTGGTACATGATAACTACTAGGTCTTTCCCCTAATTATTTGCTCATCAATAGTTTATAGATATTTGTTAAAAGAACAAACTCAATTTCAACTATAATAATTGTAGTCTTGCTTGGTATGATTCAATCTCGAAGCTAATGCCAACCTAACAACTATAATTTTGTAGACACCCAAAATCAATTAAATTTCATTTAATTAATTATTCCTTGCAACATGGTTAATTTTATTAATCATGTTGGCCCTTTTATCCTTCCAAATTAATTAATTAAATTATATTAATTATTTATGCCCCCAATTCCCCTTTCCTCCCAAACATTTGATTTATTTTAATAAATCAAATCCCACCTTAGTCCATGAGCTAAATATTCTTTTAAACGAAATTAGTTTATTAATTTCTAATTAATTAACTAATAAACTCGATTCCTACAAACCCTCCCACTAAACTCATTAATTAAGGATTAATTAATTAGTGGTTTAGGTTAACTAATCCTCATTTGCATTTCTTTCAATTTTAAATTCTTCACACCTACCAAAGTTCACATGTGACACACCTCTTAAATGAACTTGCATGCATGAGTCATTTCAAGCCCCCACATCACTCTTTGACCATGGGTGCTCACACATGTGTGAGAATTCTCTTCCCAATAGAGCCACCCTACACTTTCCCCTTTCATCCATTTGTCATATCCCCCATCCTACACCTCTTCCACTTTGCCACTTTTGCTTACACTTGTCATTCTTATGTTCTTCCCAAGACGTGCTCACACATGTGTGACCACACCTTGCCCTCTTCCCCATGCCAAGTGTTCTTTCCAATATCTCCACCCTTGTGACACTTGTCACAAGGCTAAGCCTTCAATCCGAATCACCACTTCCCGCTCAATCCTAGCCCTGCATTAACTTTGGATCTCATATGTCCATTTTGCCTTCCAAAAATTTATAAATTGGAGCCTTCTCCTTCACATCCATAACACAATCTTGAGCTAAAATTATGCTGCTATTTTCATTCCAAAATCATCCCTTTGTTGTGCAATTTGGAGAGCAATTCACATCCTAAAAACATCAAAGAACAAATCAAGTGGAGAAGGGTGCCTCTACTTCTAGCTCTATCCGTAGAGTAGTAAAGGTAGAAGTCTTAGTTTTGCATTAAATTTGAATATTTTGTAATATCCCAGTTATTTTTTTATTTTTTTTAGGCCAATAATAATCATCCACAAATAGATAACCCCTTAAGGTTATAAAGCATAAACTGAAAACTTGCTGAAAATGCAACCCTTCCACTTTCTGATCACCAAGTGCCCAATGTGGGAAGGTGAGAGCATACAGTGAATAGTTAGATTTCAAATCTGCTGAAAGATGAAGTGGAATACAATACCGGGCAGCAAGCTAGTCCCTTCCGCTTATCCAATGGGAATGCAAGAAACTTGGCAATGAACCAACCAAGAGAAACACACAAAGGCACAAATCACTCGACCGCGATATTTCAGCGGGAGGACTAAAATTACAAACAAACTCAACTCAACCGCTTATGCAGTGGGAGGACCCTTACAATCAATCATCACTCGACCGCTTTGTTAGTGAACAGATTTTGTCTTTCTTTTAATTGAATTAATTCAAAGCTCTGTTACCCTCTTTGAAAAACAAAAAGTTCAACTAAACAGTTGGGTAAGTGTGACATACATCACTTCCCTCTGAATTTTAGATAGGTACAACTCCCTCCATTAGTTATTTAGGGAATAATCTAACTAAATAAAACCAATATACTTTTAACCTGAAAGCACGTAAGGTTGCCTACTTCATTCTTAGATGAGAGGTTGGTAATATGCAAATATTTCAAAAAAAAAAACTTTCTTCAAGATGATTCACCATGAAAATCATAAGTAATCAAAGCAAAGTTCAATAACACTGATTTCAACACTTCATAAAAATAAACAAGAGAAACAAAGTCTCTTTTCAACCAAATATCTTTCTACACAACATAGAAAGAAGCTCCAAATTAATAATAGCATTCACCATCAGAAAGATAATCACAGACAATTTGATTGGATTAATATTTGCAAAGAAACATTACTCCATGGATTCAAACTCGAAGATTTAAAACCTCAAAATGCATATGATCTTTATATGTATATTCCATGTAACAAAGACATAAAGATACACACATAAGTTCCTTCCAATTTCAGATTCTAAAAAAAAACTGATCACTTCCTTCAGAAACACAAAATTTTCTATATCTTTTTCATCTAACTGATAACTTATACTAGTCTACTATTCTAACCTATTCTATATCTTTTTCATCTAACTTATACTAGTCTTTTTGAAGAACAAAGGAGGTCTCCCTGAAAACCCGACCTCCTCTAAAACAATTATAAAACTAACAGAGTATTTAGGGGACAAATGCCTCGAAGTAATTGCAAGGTTTTTGAAAAGATTTTAAAAATAAAAACAAAGCATAAGCATCAAATTATGCTTAATCTCTAGCATCATCTCCTCTCCCACTTTTTTAGGCATCATGGGCGGTTGTAAGCTCCTGAATCATAGATTGACTTAGATTCTTCATGGCATTAGTCTTCGCCTTTGCAACTTCCTTTTCCCACCTGTGTTTTATCATTTTCTCCGCATGTTTAGGTAACTGATCATTGCTAATGAACGTCATGGATTCAATTCGGGCAATCTGTGTTATATCTTCAAAAGTAAAGTTTCCTTTGGCCCTAATTTTCTCCATGTGGAATTTAAATGCCTTTACTGCGTCCTGTGTATTCAGCCCATAAAGTCCTAGTTGCCAATCATGATCTGGGTTAACCACTTTATTATCATTGACCAAGCTATATTGGAGTTCATGGAGCTCGTAAACGGAGGATTTGGCATCAGAGATTATAGCCTTGAATGTAATTACCCGCCACGCTATGGTTTTCTTCAATACAAAGAGCTGGCACTCATCAGTTACCAATTTTATTGATTTTTCTGTTAAAAACTTAGTGGCTCCATATTTTTCTATCTTGGCGAACATGGGTAATACGTTTTCCCACTTATGCTCCTCCTTTTCCCATTGCATAACCTGATTTTGGATCTTCGCAATGAGGTTTTGAATTTCATCGCATAGCTATCTAGAATCTGTAATATATTTTTTGCCATCCTTGATCACCCCTTCAATCCATTTTTCTATGGCCTCTGCGATTCTCTTGCCTCACTGAACTTGATTCATAAGTTTCTTGTTCTACGGTAAAGTAAGATCGAAGTTTTCTGAAGCTTGCGATATAGGGAGTGCTCCAAAACAGCCTAGGCTATCAATGAATTGGGCTAAAACCTTGATGTGTTGTTTCAGTTCCTTTTTCTCTTGTCCATCTTTCTCTGACCTGGTGAGAATTTTCTTAGTCGTCACATTGAAAAGGTGGTTATCAGAGTCCCTGCTCATGTTTCTCAGATCTACTTTGGTGACTTCAAAATCTTCTGCATTTATTTCTTTACTTTCATCCTTGGGTTTATAGGAAGCAATTTCAGCAACCCATCTCCCAGTCTTTTCATCAGCGTCCAACCTGGTGGTTGTTTTGAACTTCTTCTGTCCAGGACCTTTTTCCATGTATTTAACCACCATGTCTTGAATTGGGATAGACACTGGGATCGAGCTCTGTTTCATACTTATTGAAGTAGTTAACCATTTGGGAGTTGTGCTTGAACTAGCTGTTCTTCCAGTTACTTTAGGTGGCGGTGTCATGGCTACAGTGATTGCATGGGAATTTGTCGTGTTGATAATATCACCATCAAGGTCCACGACCTCAAAAATCTGAGGGTTGAGGGTCTTGTCTTTCACCTCTATGTCTCTGACCAAGTCCATTTTCTTCTGTGCACCACTAAGTGACCTTGTAAATCAAGGAGCAGGACAATTCAAAGCAGGATTAGGCTCGTGCTTGGTGTGAGATGACTTCTTATTTTTACTTGCATGAACAAGCATAGAAGTGGGGTTAGAAAACCTTTTTGGAGAACGTAGAGAAACCACATTATCTCTTCCAGGACTGATCCTGCCTGATTTCATTGCTCTTTTCTTATTAACCCAATTTGTTGTTCTCTCCAAGACTCTTTTTGTTTTGAGTTGTATATCATCTTCTTCTTCTACATCCCAATTAATAGAGGATTTTTCAAGTTTAGTTTGATCTGGATGCCCAGGTTCAAATAGCTCTATATTATCTTCTTTGATCCCACTTATATCAAGTTTCACCTGCAGTGAAACTATCTGTCCCCAAACCATTCTCATATTTTATCTCCTGAAAACTTCAAATTCATCACAACAATCTTCCCAAAAGTCTTCCAAGTGTGGGATAGGAGGGTGCACCATCAAACCAAGGCCCCATGAAAAACCTTTATTATCAAAGCCATTCCTTCCTTGATACAGTTTGAAATTAAAATTCTTCAAGTCAGCTCCTATGCTCAACGCATCTGACATTGAACTACAAGATAAAGCGCCCAATTGAACCGGGAAATGATCTTCTCATTTATCTTTGGGTTGATCTTTCTTAATTATAGCAGACAACTGTCTACAAATCTCAGCAAGGACAAAGCAATCTGAACAAAAATGAGGAAGTCTGAAAGGTTCCTCTTCGAAACCACCTACCCTTACGTAACAAAAATGAGGAAATTGAACAAAGAAGCTACCATATCTTTTCACCAAGGCCTGGGCATCTTCAGACATTCTTTTTGATTTCATGTTCTTCAATTCATAGCACAGGTCCCCCAGGAAAGCATTATGCACTCTCCTGAAATCTTGTAATTCATTATCTCTTTGTAGCATGGGGTAAAAGTCATATACAGAAACATCTCCTTCAGTAGGTTGCCTAGGAATTCCCATTATCTCTTTGGTACATGCCAAACAATATATCAAATAAGAAGACATGAAGAAATTTTGTTTGAACCTCTTTGCCATGCTCAGTTGTTCTCTCATAGAGTCAACAATAAGCTCTGCCCAGTCAAGGAACTACTTTTCCTCCAACACCAGTTGCACATAATAGTAAATCCAACCATTAAAGTTGTAGGCTTCAGCCGAACCTCTAACTCGGTGTAACAACAACATAACATCATGAATATGGGGAAGCATGTGATTTTTGTTGGGGTGTTTAGGTAGCCTAGAGCCACCTTTCTGAGGAACTATCAACCAATGCTTCGCTATATTGTTCTGGTGTCTTGTCTGCATTGAACTCGGTGATTGATTAGGTAGGGGAAAATTTTGAGAACTTGTAATCTAGCAATTTGAAAATAGAAGAAATGACTTCCCTATTAATCGCGAAGAGGGTTTCACCATTGTCCCTCTTGATAGTTTCAGAAATAGGGTCATATCGCGCAATGCACTCCCTAACTAATTCTGGGCAAGGAATAGTAGGTGGGAAAGTTGTTGCCTCTATCAGGCCACTACTTATAATTTCTAGACCAAAAGAACCATCAATACCTTTAAACATCCTTTCCTTCAAGGCTTCCAAATTCTCCCCTTTCAGGTCTGTGTCACTGACAATGGGTCATGTACTAGCAAGACTGAAAATATTTCTGAAAAGATGCAAAGGGGACTTCATAATTTATAACCAACAACCCTTATCTCTCCAAGCAATTTTATTACGAGAGAGAAAAATAGCTAAAAATCACTAAAGAAGATAGGAATCAAAACTTACCTTCATGGCCGAAACCAATCGAACGACTACCAACAGACAAACCTGTAGCGTCCTAAAATTGCGACACTTGTAATTTCGACCACATTTGGGTCTTCACGATGGCGACGCAACACTAAACCTGAATGGAGACCCCGAAACTTGTTCATGACATCAAAAACTGCATTTCTCAGCACCCTAGCCTGATCCTCCTTGCATCCTGCTGTCCCGGGAGGTGGGACCAGAGCGCCCAGAGCCCTGGTCCTTCGGGACCAGGGCGCCTTGGTCCCCCAGGACCATGGCGCCCAGCGCCCTGGTCCCTGGCCCTATTTTGGGCCCGGTCTCCTATGGGACTTCGGGTCTTTTTGTTTGCAGTTTGGAAAATAACATTTCCTGGTCGGCCTAAGGTCGGGAAAATCAGTCTATCAACCCTAATTGGCAAGTATATAAACTACATTTCCTCTCCCATTTGGAGGAGGAAGGACATATATGTACAAGACGCGAAAACGATATTCAAGCATTCAAGCATTCCTTCGAGCAATTGATCATTCTAAGTCTCCATTCAAGGCTAGGTGTTGCATTCAAGACAAGGATTCAACCATTGAAGAGGAGATCACATATTACAACATACAACATACAACATACAACATACAACATACAACAACATCTATACCTTCGCATATAAGGATACAAACATCCTTACAACAAGGTATTAGTACTTGTTTTACATTACATTTACAAGCGTTTCTCATTTCTTGGTTAATTCCAAAACCAGGGTTTGACCTAAGGGCAAACCCCTAATCCCTAACCCCCCAATCGTCTTCGCTTTTCTGTGTGTAGGTTGCAGGTACGCGGCTGAAATTGAAGATCTGGAATCCTTGTGTAGAGACGAACAGATCCCCCTTCGTTTCGCGGATTTTTCGGAGGACCATGTGCACGCCGGGCGCCATCGTCCTGTCAACTTTTGCTCAAATTTGCAGGATAGAGCCGTCTCAACATTTTACTGCTAATTCCAGGTCCGCAGCTTCATATCATATTCCTATCTCTGTTTATAAGTGAATCTTTCCTACTTTGCATGCATTCCTAGTTCAATCTTTCTATCTACATTCTTTACAAAAGAGGGTATCTTTGCTATCACAACCCTTGAAACTCATATAGAATCCAATCTTGCATTGCGTGGGATTGGATCTTGCGGGTTTCAACCCCTCTTTTGAATGTAAAGTCCCTCCTAAGTGAAAACCATCAACTCTAGTGACTCTCCCTTCTCTCTCCTTGGAGTTGGGGAGGGGAGGACGACTAGGGTTCGATTTTTCTGCTTTACAAAACCTTCGACCAGACACTCCGCAACAATGAAGAACAAGTTTCAAAAATAAATCACTTCATACCTTATAACAAATGAAGCGTCAAAAGCTCATTTAGTGCATTAATTTTGACCATCAACTCAAATGAGCCGAGCATTGGGATTTGACATCACACATGTGTATTGAATGCACGATAGCGCTCGGCGGTGTAACTGCCAATTCCCAAAAATGATTACTTGCCTTCAAAAATCGGTTGGTTGACGTCACTTGAGATATGGCCAAACCTTCATCACACTTAGCAATAAATGCACCATCATGTCATTTAGTCTTTTCTATGGGACCCACCTGATTTGAACATTCATGAACCATTTGAACTGACTTCATGAGGGTTTAGGTAGTTCAAAGCATGTGCTACGCCAAAGAGATTTTCCTTTGGAAAAGATTAACTTTGTTGATTGCCACCGGTCCTTTGAACTTCATTGAACATTTTGAACATCACTGAATTGTTTGAACTAGGTTCAAACGGTTCACAGTCTGGAGAAAGAGTATATTAAACACCATCCGCTACAGTGAAATAGAGCTGTTGCAAAACACTTGATATGAATGTTATCCTAAAAATATCTTAGACACAACTTAGAACCTGCGGTACCTAAATGGACACTATGAACTCTTTTCAAGATGGTTCAAGGGGTTCATGAGGTTCAAACCAACCATTGAAACGTAATGCTAAGGGTTTAGAAATGATTTACAGGAGGATTAGGAATTGAACCAATGAACTTTTAACAAGATTTCGGAAAAAGAGGGAGAAAAGGACTCAACTAATTTTTTTTTGCAAGGCGACTCACTATTGTTATGAGGATGAATGACAAGGTCACATTGGCTCTGACTGGGGATTGCATTTTGTGAAAAGTGCAAAGAATTCTAAATCTCTGGTTTAACATAGCAAAATATAAAAAGGACAAAAGGACACACACCAAAAAGACAAAAACAAACAACTAATCTACTATGTACAAGAACTCTTGATCATAGATTTTAAAGTTTATAGAGCTTCAGGTCTTGCCCATTATAGGTATAGGGCATGACCATTCCAGCAGGATAATTCAGTCTAAATGCATTTGGTCCCACCACTTCATGGATCTTGAACGGACCTCTCCACAATGAATCATATTTTCCATGGGTACCCTTTGGTTCTCTTCTCTTGTCCTACAACAGTGCTTCATCCCCTTTGAGGAACCCACTTGGTCGAGCCTTTATATCGAAGATTTTATTCACCCTATTCTGATGTTTAGTAATTCTGTCCACTATCATCTCCCTTTCCTCTTCCAACTTCATCAAATACATGACTCTCTTTTCTAGAGCATTTTGGAAGAAGGAGTCCTCAATTACAGTTTGAAGCTTTGTTGCTGCCAATTCTAGAGGTAAAGAAACCTTTGCACCAATTCCATACACCAGTTCATAAGGTGTCATTCCAATTTCTCTTTTAGGGGTAATTCTATCTGCCCATAAGGCTTCATATTTTTTTTATGCCAGTTTCGGGTATTATCATCAACTAACTTCTTCATGATTGCTACCAGGTTCTTGTTGCTCGATTCTGCCAACCCATTACCTTGCGGGAAGTAATCAAAGGAGTGTGAAAGAGTAATTTGATGTTCATAACAGAACATGGTCAATTCCTCAGAAGAGAAATATGATGCATTATTAGCGACAATCTTCTGAGGAACCCCAAAACGGACTAAAATGTAATCTTTGAGAAAATTACATACTACCTCTAAGTTCGCCTTCTTAGTTGGGTAGCCTCCACCCACTTAGTAAAATAATATGTTGCTGTCAGAATATACATATGGCCAGCACTGGAATGAGGATTTATTGGGCCAACGAAATCAATACCCCATTGTTTGAAAGGTCCATCCACTACCACAGATTTTAAAGGTAGGGCCGCAAACTGTGGTTTTCTAGAAAAGAGTTGACATTTTTCACATCCCTTAATATAGGTATATGCATCATGGAACATACCAGGCCAATAAAAACAATTTCTTAAAATCTTAAAAGCAGTTACTGAGGATGAGAAATGTCCACTGCAAGCTTCATCATGATAAACTTCTAGAAGCTTTCGCTGTTGTGGCTTATCTACACATCTCAAATAGGTACCATCCAAGCCTTTTTTATACAAAACATCTTGCCAGATAACATACTTAGCTACTTTTAATATGAGATTCCTTTGTTCTTTAGTTGAAAAATGACTCGGGCAACTACCATAGGTCAAGTAATAAGCTACGCCAGAAAACCATGTATCTTGCAACCCAACAAACAGAGTCAATGGTAGCTCTTCATTTGTTTCCACTTTATTCTCTGCTATCAATTTGCATAAATCCTGTCCTTTAACCATCTTTGTAAGATGAATATCCAGATCATATTCCTGAATTTTGGTTACCCATTTCGCTCTTTTGTTGAGCCCAACTTCCTACTGAGTCAAAATACTTTTCACAACAGAATCTGGAACAAACACCACAGAGTGAGAATGTAGAATATAATATCTGAATTATTTAACAACTTTAACCATGACAAAGGCTTGTTTTTCTGAGAGCGAATACTTAAGCTCATGTTTCTTAAGAGGGACACTCATGAATGCTATGGGTGCTTCAGTGCCAGATTGATCTACCTATAATAACATTCCCGACATTGTATGTTCTGAGGCATAACAGTAAATGATAAAATCCTTTTTAAAATCTGGGTTGATGAGGGTTGGTGCACTGACAACTAAACTTTTAATCTTTTCAAAAGCTTCTTTGGCTTCATCAATCCATTTAAAAGGGTACCTCTCACTCAACAAGCCGATGATATGCTTAGTAGTTTCTGCAAATTCAGGTACAAACCTTCTTAGGAAATTTACCTAACCAAAAAATGACCTTACTCTAGTCCGATTTGAAGGCAGGTTGAGGTGTTGGATTGCATTGAATCTTTCAGGATCAATCTTGATGCCTTCCTTCGAAATGATGTGCCCCAATAGTTTGCCTTCAGTTACACAAAACATTGATTTTTTTGGATTCAAGGAGATACCATGTTCTCGACAATGTTGTAGAACTGCCCTCAGATCTTTGAGATGATTCTTCCTTTCTTTAGAGAACATGGTCAAGTCATCTAGGTAAATTACAATAATCCTGTCACGGAAATCCCTAAAAGAAGAATCCACTGCCCTTTGAAAAGTTGCTCTGGCATTAATCAAACCAAAAAGCATACGATTATATGCAAACGTTCTCCAAGGGGTGATAAATGTTGTCTTATGTTGTTCATTCTATGCAACACTAATTTGATTATAGCTAGAAAATCCATCCAACATTGACATCATTTATGATCTAGCTAATGTCTGCAAAATATGGTCCATATTGGGTAAAGCATAATTATCTTTAAGACTTGCCTGGTTCAGATTGCGAAAATCTACACAAATCCGGTTTTCCCCAATTTTCTTCCTTACAGGTACTATATTGGCTACCCATGTGGAGTGATGGATTGGGTATATAATTCTGGCTTTTAGCATTTTATCTACCTCTTTGAAAATTGCTTCTGCCACCATGGGATTGAAATTTCTCAATTTTTGTCTAAAAGGAGAAACACCAGGCTTAAATGGAATTTGACGTTGAAACAGGCCATTCCTAAATTCCTTCAAATCATCATAACACCAAGAAAACACGTCAATGTATTCTTTCAATAATTCAATGAGCATTCGCTTCTCCTCATAAGAACAACATCTGTCGATTGTCAATATTCTAGGATTAGATTGATCACCAAGATTGATCTTTTCGTAACCCACCTTACTGTCATCATCAAGAATTTTCTTGCCGGTGAACACATCATTACGGGTGAAAAACCTCTCTAGAGTCACCAAACCTTTTAGGATTTTGTTCCCCTCAAACTGAATGAAATTCTTATCATAATCAATACTAGGATCTGGACAAAATTCTTTACAAATATTCCTTAGAACCCTCAAAATATGATTGGACAAAAGAACGGGCACACTCCAAAAAATCTTTAATCTGAGCATCTGCATCAAATACTTGTCAATGATACACATTGTCAGGAACACTAGGTCTGTAAATCATTTCAATTCTATAAGAATCATTCTTAAAGTCTGGGTGTGGAAACAAGAGAGATGCTGAAACAACCAATGAATCCGTCCTAGTGTTCTGCTCTCTTGGTATAGCTTCAATTGAGAAAGCATCAAAAACTCTATCTCATCCCAAACTCTATTTCTATAATGTTTCAGTCTATCATTTTTAACAGAGTAAACATTTCTTACCTGTTTAACAACAACTCAGCATCACCTTTCCCCTTAAGCAATTTTATGCCCTTACATTTGGCTTCATTCAACCCTAAAAGTAATGCCTCATATTCCACAATGTTATTTGTATTCTTGAAATGCAATTTGAAAGAAAAAGGAAAAACATTACCATTAGGCGAAAGCATAACTACCCATGCTCCTGAACCAGAGTTGGCACAACTTCCATCGAACTCCATTTGCCACAGTTCGTCTTGTTCATCAACTGTTTCTTCTAACTCTTTTTTATCAGGTGCAAGAATGAGATAATTTTCAAATTCACATTCTTGAAACAAAATCTGGGCTTTGGGATTATCAGAAGGAAAAAATGTATATTTATTTTTCAGTTCAAGTTCAAGTTTGATCTTCTGTTTTCCTAGTGGAATGATAGCCTCTGACCAATCCATCTTGATCTCACCCCCCCCCCAGATCTCTACAGAAAGTCCTACTTAAACACATCCCATAACTTAAAGGAATTTCAACAACCAAAATGGTTAGCTTTACCCTTTTATCAGGACACGCTGCGAGTACTGCTTGAGCATCCTTTACTTGCCCAATGAGAGGGACCTATTTTCCATCCATCGAGTAACATCTCCCAAATGTCTTGGTAAGTGTTAAACCCAAAGCTCTAGCAACAAATGATGGAATTATGTTATTTGATGCCCCTGAATCTATAATACAATTACTAAGCTTCTGACCATTGAAGAGGAGAGAGATATAAAAAGGTTCGGGTTTCAGAACTTCAGTGTCAAGCTTATATTCAACACTATGAGAGGCACCGGGATTAATCGAATCAGTGGGAGGGCTAGAAGCAGATGTAGGTTTTTCAGCAACAAACAAACCATTATCAACCATACACTCATACACTGAGGACTCTGAGGTAGGATCTCCTTTTACATATTTGACCAACTTGTCTAATTCCCCCAGGTTCAGTTTCAAATATTCGGCAGTGGAAATTTGAACAGTTGAGGATTTGCAAAATTCAATTATGTCAAAAGAGGGAGAGGGAGAAGAATTATTTTTACTTTTAGTATTTCTTTGCAAAATCTTAACTTCAGGAGTTTTTGCATGAAAGGAAGAATCATTACTTGTGGGACCCTTACCCTTGAAATTAGTTCCGGGAGAGTTTGCAATAGGAACAGGTTGGGGGGTTCGTTGATTCCTTGTAAGGATTGCACATGCAGGGTCTTCAAGAGTTACCAAAGTATTACCAACTCTTTCTGAATCTGATTCGTATTCAAGGTAAGATGATCCAGAGTCGTCAGGTACTTCTTGAATCTTCTCTGCTTCAGTGAACTCCCCGAGTTCATCCTTTGTGCTTCCTATTTGGACATGCCTTATCATGTCAGGACAAGAATTCCTATCATGATCTAGAGTAAGGTGAAAAGAGCACATAGCACCTTTATCAGGAGGACCTTCTATCTGCAATCTTTGTGGGGCAGCAGGGAGTTGCAAAGTTCGCCCATAATTGTGTTGGTTTGGTTGTTTCCTACTTATATCTTGATAGGGTTGTGGGTAAGAACCTCCATTTTTCAGAATTTGCCTCTTCAAGGCAATCATATCATTGACTAATATTTGGACAACTGGATCAGTCGACGAAGTGGAAGCTTGAAATTGACCTCGAGGGATTTGCACATCTTTCGTCCACTTCCCTGCTGTTATTAAATCATCTTCAAGCTCCATAGCTAGGTTTTGTGCAGTATCAAGATCAACTGACCTATTTCTTCTAAGATGGAAACCAACATCAGGAGGCATAGAATTGATAAAGAAACATTGTTGGTTATCAGCAGTTGGTCTTTTAGCAAGGGGAATTTTATGAATAATTTTATTATACCTAGCCACATAATCTCTCATTGGCTCATGAATCTCTTTCTTCATTTGTGTGAGCTGAGCCAAAAGTGAGTGCTCATCATCAACACTCTTGAACCATTTCTCGAAAGTAGTTTTCATTGTTAGCCAATTAGTTATAGATCTTGCTTGCAGATGACTGAACCAATCTGCTACTCCCTCAGTAAGAGTTTGAGCGAAAAGCCTAACAACCACATGTTCATGCTGCACTACCAGTATCCCAGTCGCTACATTAAAGGAGTTCAAATGTTCTTCAACTGAGATTTTCCCATCTCCATTGAACTTAGGTAAAACATCCCTAGCCCCTTTTGGGAGAGGATTATGGGCACCGAGAGCAAGAGGCCCGACTGCAGCGCCCCATGGTTGAGCCATGATTGAAATAGGGAAAATAGTTACAAGAGGAGGAGCTTGAATTCTAGAAAGCGTTAATGTTTGTCAATTGCTAGAAGAGAGAGATACTTTGGGAGTAGTTTTAGTAGGGGAAGAAGGTCTACTTTAAGCCTTCCTCTTGGGAGTGAAATTTGTAGAGAGTGATAACCCTTGCAATTCTTCGAAAAAGTTATCAAAAACTCCCTCCCTCCTTTGTGATCTAGTATAAGGACGAGAATCCAGTGTTATTTCTTCTAGGGCCTCTGAACAACTCTATCAATCACAACAACTTCTTGGGCTATGGGAATCCTTCTCAACCATTCACCTATTTCTTCTGCTCTTTCCAATACCAGGCGATCTTGTTGATACTCTTGGTTATGAGTTCTAACTTTCCAGGCAGCAACATTAAGGTCAACAATAATATCTTCCTAAGTGTCTTCAAAATGTAAGCCAGGTTGAAGCACAAGTTGAACTATGCGTTGTCGAGAAATTCTATCATCAGGTAAAACCATGACTTACTCAGTTTTAAAAAATATATAACATACTAATCTATTGAATGTTGACTTCCCCAACAGAGTCGCCAAAAATCTGTTAGTGAACATATTTTGTCTTTCTTTTAATTGAATTAATTCAAAGCTCTGTTACCCTCTTTGAAAAACAAAAGTTCAACTAAATAGTTGGGTAAGTGTGACATACATCACTTCCCTCTGAATTTTAGATAGGTACAACTCCCTCCATTAGTTATTCAGGGAATAATCTAACTAAATAAAATCGATATGCTTTTAACCTGAAAGCACGTAAGGCTGCCTAGTTCATTGTTAGATGAGAGGCTGGTAATATGCAAATATTTCAAAAAAACAAACTTTCTTCAAGATGCTTCACCACGAAAATCAGAAGTAATCAAAGCAAAGTTCAATAACACTGATTTCAACACTTCATAAAAATAAACAAGAGAACAAAGTCTCTTTTCAACCAAATATCTTTCTAAACAACATAGAAAGAAGCTCCAAATTAATAATAGCATTCACCATCAGAAAGATAATCATAGATAATTTGACTGGATTAATATTTGCAAAGAAACATTACTCCATGGATTCAAACTCGAAGATTTAAAACCTCAAAATGCATATGATCTTTATATGTACATTCCATGTAACAAAGACATAAAGATACACACATAAGTTCCTTCCAATTTCAGATTCTAAAAAAAAAAATTGACCACTTCCTTCAGAAAATCAAAATTTTCTAATCCCTAAGTCTACTATTCTAACCTCTTCTAAATATTTTTCATCTAACTTATAGTAGTCTTTTTGAAGAATCGAGGAGGTCTCCCTGAAAACCCGACCTCCTCTGAAATAGTTATAAAACTAACAGAGTATTTAGGGGATAGATGTCTCGAAGTAATTGCAAGGTTTTTGAAAAGCTTTTAAAAATAAAAACAAAGCATAAGCATCAAATTATGCGTCATCTCCAGTGTCATCACCTCTCCCACTTTTCCGGGCATCATGGGCGGTTGTAAGCTCCTGAATCATAGACTGACTCAGATTCTTCATGGCATTAGTCTTTGACTTTGCAGCTTCCTTTTCCCACCTGTGTTTAACCATTTTCTCGGCATGTTTAGGTAACTGATCATTGCAAATGAACATCATGGATTCAATTTGAGCAATCTCTATTATATCTTCAGAAGTAAAGTTTCCTTTGGCCCTAATTTTCTCCATGTGCAATTTAAATGCCTTTACCGCGTCCAGTGTATTTAGCCCATAAAGTCCTAGTTGCCAATCATGATCTGGGTTAACCACTTTATTATCATTGACCAAACTATATTGAAGTTCCTGGAGCTTGTAAATGGAGGGCATCAGAGATTACAACCTTGAATGTAATTACCCGCCACACTACGGTTTTCTTCAACACAAAGAGCTGACACTCATCAATTACCAATTTTATTGAGTTTTCTGTTAAAAACTCAGTGGCTCCATATTTTTTCTATCTTGGCGAACATGGGTAATACATTTTCCCACTTATGCTCCTCCTTTTCCCATTGCATAACCTGGTTTTGGATCTCCGCAATGAGGTTTTGAATTTCATCGCATAGCTTTCTAGAATCTATAATATATTTTTCGCCATCCTTGATCACCCCTTCAATCCATTTTTCTACGGCCCCTGCGATGCTCTTGGCTCACTGAACTTGATTCATCAGTTTCTTGTTCCCCGGTGAAGTGGGATCGAAGTTTTCTGAAGCTCGCGATATAGGGAGTGCTCCAAAATAGCCTAGGCTATCAATGAATTGGGCTAAAACCTTGATGTGTTGTTTCAGTTCCTTTTTCTCTTGTCCATCTTTCTTTGAACTGGTGAAAATTTTCTTAGTCGTCACATTGAAAAGGTGGTTATCAGAGTCCCTACTCATGTTTCCCAGATCTACTTTGGTGACTTCAAAATCTTCTGCATTTATTTCTTTACTTTCATCCTTGGGTTTATAGGAAGCAATTTCAGCAACCCATCTCCCGGTCTTTTCATCAGCGTCCAACTTGGTGGTTGTTTTGAACTTCTTCTGTTTAGGACCTTTTTCCATGTATTTAACCACCATGTCTTGAATTGGGATAGACAATGGGATCGAGCTCCGTTTCTTACTTACTGAAGTAGTTAACCATTTGGGAGTTGTGCTTGAACTAGCTATTCTTCCAATTACTTTAGATGGTGGTGTCATGGCTACAGTGATTGCATGGGAATCCGTGGTGTTGACAATATCAATATCAAGGTCCTCAGCCTAAAAAATCTAAGGGTTGAAGGTCTTGTCTTTCACCTCTATGTCTCTGACCAGGTCCATTTTCTTCTGTGCACCACTCCGTGACCTTGTAAATCGAGGAGCATGACAATTCAAAGCAGGATTAGGCTCGTGCTTGGTGTGAGATGACTTCTTATTTTTACCTGCATGAACAGGCATAGAAGTGGGGTTAGAAAAGCTTTTTGGAGAATGCAGAGAAACCACATTATCTATTGCAGGACTGATCCTGCCTGATTTCATTGCTCTTTTCTTATTAACCCAATCTGTAGTTCTCTCCAAGACTCTTTTTGTTTTGAGCTATATATCATCTTCATCTTCCACATCCCAATTAATAGAGGATGTTTTAGGTTTAGTTTGATTTGGATACCCAGGTTCAAATAGCTCTATATTATCTTCTTTGATTCCACTTATATCAAGTTTCACCTGCAGTGAAACTATCTATCCCAGAACCATTCTCATATTTTCTCTCCCGAACACTTCAAATTCATCACAATAATCTTCCCAAAAGTCTTCCAAGTGTGGGATAGGAGGGTGCACCATCAAACCAAGACCCCGTGAAAAACCTTTATTATCAAATCCATTCCTTCCTTGATACAGTTTGAAATTAAAATTCTTCAAGTCAACTCCTATGCTCAACATATCTGACATTGAACTACAAGATAAAGCACCTAATATAATAGGTAAATGATCTTCCCATTTATCTTTGGGTTGAGCTTTCTTAATTACAACAGACAACTATCTACAAATCTCAGCAAGGACAAAGCAATTTGAACAAAAATGAGGAAGTCTGAAAGGTTCCTCTTTGAAACCACCTACCCTTATATAACATAAATGAGGAAATTGAACAAAGAAGCTACCAAATCTTTTCAGCAAGGCCTGGGCATCTTCAGACATTCTTTTTGATTTCATGTTCTTCAATTCATAGCATAGGTCCCCCTAGGAAAGCATTATGCACTCTCCTGAAATCTTGTAATGCATTATCTCTTTGCAGCATGGGGTAAAAGTCATATACAAAAACATCCCCTTTAGCAGGTTGCCTAGCAATTCCCATTATCTCTTTGGTACATGCCAAATAATATATCAAATAAGAAGACATGAAGAAATTTTGTTTGAACTTCTTTGCCGTGTTCAACTATTCTCTCATAGAGTCAGCAATAAGTTCTGCCCAGTCAAGGAGCTGCTTTCACTCCAACACCAGTTGCACATAACAGTAAATCCAATCATCAAAGCTGTAGGCTTCAATTGAACCTCTAACTCGATGTAACAACAACATAACATCATGAATACGGGGAAGCATATGATTTTTGTTGGGGTGTTTAGGTAGCCTAGAGCCGCCTTTCTGAGGAACTATCAACCAATCTTCACTATATTGTTCTGGTGTCCACTCTTGTCTGCATTGAACTCGGTGATTGATTGGGCAGGGGAAAAATTTGAGAACTTGTAATCTAGCAATTTGAAAATAGAAGAAATGACTTCCCTATTAATCGTGAGGAGGGTTTCGCCATTATCCCTCTTGATAGTTGCAGAAATAGGGTCATATCACACAATGCACTCCCTAACTAATTATGGGCAAGGAATAGCAGGTGGGAAAGCTGCCGCCTCTATCAGGGCACTACTTAGAATTTCTAGACCAAAAGAATCATCAATACCTTTAAACGTCCTTTCCTTCAAGGCTTCCAAATTATCCCCTTTCAGGTCTGTGTCACTAATAATGGGTTCTGTACAAGCAAGACTGAGAATATTTCTGAAAAGATGCAGAGTGGACTTCATAATTTATAACCAACAACCCTTATCTCTTCAATAAATTTTATTACGAGAGATAAAAATAGCTAAAAATCACTAAAGAAGATAGGAATCAAAACTCACCTTCACGGCTAAAACCAATCGAACGACTACCAGCAGACAAACCTTCGATCAGACACTTCACAACAATGAAGAACAAGTTTAAAAAATAAATCACTTCATACTTTATAACAAATGAAGCACCAAAAGCTCACTTAGTGTATTAATTTTGATCGTCGACTCAAATGAGTCGAGCATTGGGATTTGACATCATGCATGTGTATTGAATGCACGATAGCGCTCGGCGGCGCAACTGGCAATTCCCAAAAATGATTACTTGCCTTCAAAAATTGGCTGGTTGATGTCACCCGAGATATGGCCAAACCTTCATCACACTTAGCAATAAATGCACCATCATGTCGTTTAGTCTTTTCTATGGGACCCACCTAATTTGAACATTCATGAACCATTTGAACTAACTTCATGAGGGTTTAGGTAGTTCAAAACATGTGCTACACCAAAGAGATTTTCCTTTGGAAAATATTAACTTTGTTGATTGCCGCCGGTCCTTTGAACTTCATCGAACATTTTGAACATCACTGAACTGTTTGAACTAGGTTCAAACGGTTCACAGTCTGGAGAAAGAGTATATGAAACACCATCTGCGACCGTGAAATAGAGCTACTGCAAAACACTCGATATGAATGTTAGCTTGAAAATGTCTTAGACACAACTTAGAACCTGCGGTACCTAAATGGACACTATGAACTCTTTTCAGGATGGTTTGAGGGGTTCATGAGGTTCAAACCGACCATTGAAACGTAATGCTAAGGGTTTAGAAATGATTTATAGGAGGATTAGGAATTGAACCAATGAACTTTTAACAAGATTTCAGAAAAAGAGGGAGAAAAGGACTCAACTAAATTTTTTTTGCATGGCGACTCACTCTTGTTATGAGGACGAATGACAAGGTAACACACTTATGCAACAAGAGTATTGAATTACAATTCAATTGAAATAGGCGGCAAGCTAGCCTCTTCCACTTTTCAGCAGGATGAGAGTTACAAGCCAGAATTGGTTAGTAGTACTACTACTGAACCTTACAATAATCAAGATAGTGAGAGAAGAAGAGTAATGCTTAACATCCAAATAATAAGCATGAAATTTTTGCTAACATCAAAATCTGCTGGCTGGAAATGCAAAAATAGTAGCCTATGGATTCACTAAAATGCTCATAACACTCTCATTACTCACCCAATTCACCCAAAATCAGTTCTAAACTAAAGCTACACCAGCCACAATGAAAAAAAACCCAAAGGAAGCTATCAAAACACCCATATTTATTTTGCATGCTTCTCAATGCACTCACTAAACCCAACGCCTAACTTGGGAAGTTGGATTTTCATTATAAAATTCCACACTCAACATAATATGCTAAAAACTTACAAGATGCATCGCCAGTGGTAGGAAAGATGGATGAGCCGGTACCCATAATGATGGAATTGCCTGGCCAAGAGGTATGAGCAAAATACACTTTCAGCAGTTCCATGACTAGCAACCAGAAAACACTCCAATCTCACACAAAACACTCCACAATTTGCAACTCACTCACCAACAACACTGGAAATACATGGACACAACTAGGTACTATCTTGCAAGTACAAAACTGAGACTTAGCTAGGAAGCCACACTTCGAAGCTCAGATTTTGAATCGCCAATTTGACAACATAACAATGCAAATTCATATGATAATCAAAATGGGAGCCCAAGGCTCTTATTTATAACTTCTAACTCCCCAAAACCAAATGCAAATGCTTACAAATTCGCCCCAAATCAACTTCTTCATTTGCATTTCCTTTACCACGTGGACCAAAGGATGGCACCCAAACCATAAGTCAAAGAATTACGCCAAAAAGCACAAGACCACAATTTTGACTTAGCAAACATTTGTGGTGAATAAAATAATATCTCCCACATCAAATTGGCGTCCCTTTCTAGACATAAAATTCGCCTAGCACTTAGGAGACAATATGCACAATTTCCATAGTCATTAATCAGTAGTAAAAATAATGAAATTAATTAAATATTAAACCTTAGGATAAAGAAATAATATTTAATTATATCACTTATGACTTCAATAATAATTATTGCCAAAACCAGGATGAAGCTGAGCCAGGAAGACCACTGAACTGCTGCAGGATCGGGACCCTATCCACTGCCAAAAATAGAAATATGCCATACTGCCACTTACTAAAATAGTAAATCATGAACTACTGCTCCGAAAAGCATGATCTTCGCACCCAGTGACAGAGCATGGAGAGCTCAGTAGGACAATATCACCAAAATGGTCAACCCCTGACTTACTAAAAATAGTAAGTTCTCGCCTCATCAATGCTTGACCCTCATTCTTCATTCCACCTAGCCTACCGGTCTCAAGAATAGGCTGATGGACCACTGGAAAGACATCAATGAGGAGGGGACATTACATACTTAACTATTGTTTAGAGTTAGCCTCTACTTGCTTTCAATTTTCATTGAGCTAAGATAGATAGATAGATAGAACTTTTAACGCCCACAAGACTAAAAATAGTCTATGGGACAATCAACCTTGACATAATGATCTTTTGCATTTCTATCCACTTCTTATTCAATAAGATGATAAGCATCCCGACCTTCTCAATTATCTCCGTACTAATAAATTGTGCCAATAAACAACTATCATTAAATTGGAATACTTGTCTTTGATGTCTTTCAAAACATCACATTCTAAAATAAAATGTTTTTTTGATTCCACCATACAATATTGCAAAAACTACACACCCTTTCTCCTTACCTCTAAATTAATATATTGATCTCAAATTATTAATAAATTTAACTCCAAATTAATATATCATAACTCATTTATTAACCATCTACTAAATATTAACTCATCAATAAAAACTTTCATTTCATTCCACTCACCAACAAACACCATTAAATACACACCCTTTCTCTATCATAAATAATCTATTAACTAGCTACCAAATATTATAACTCACCAATTACGACTTTCATTCACCAATTACGACTTTCATTCACCAATTACAACTTTCATTTCATCCTTCACAAACGAATACCATTATTACATTTCTACAAACAAATACTCCATTGCGCTTGTTACCATCGTTCTGGGCGTGTAGATCAATTGGATTTCATTTCTTCTGCATTCAATTCGAATTCTAAACAAAACCTCTCAGAATTTTCAGCACCCCAACAACCCGAGAAGCGCTTGAGATTCGGTCCAATATTTATTCTTATTTTTAAGTTGGTTATGTCGACTCTGAACAGCATCCAATTCAGAGTTCAAGTTTGAATTGGCTGCATACTTTCCCTCGTGAAGTCCTTTTTATTTGAAATAAATAGCTCAGATCGATTCTTTTTGTGTGTTTGAGATCAACTAAACAATAAGCCCTCTGAAACGTCATTGCTATCGGCTTTTTCCTTTTTTTTTGGGTTTAATAGGGTGAATTTTGTTTAATTTTCTGTCAATGATGAAAAACCTAGCTGGGACCACAGAGGATGGCTTGGTGAAGAACCTTTCTGTAAAAGTAGTGCAGCCTGTTGATATGAACAAGAATACATCATGGTTTCATTACCCTGGTGTCTGGACATGCTACATTCTCATTATTTTCACTGGGTGGCTGGTAATTTTATCTCTCTTTGGCTGCAATCCAGGAACCGCATGGACTGTTGTCAATCTCATTCATTTTCTTGTAAGTGGCTTCCAACTATCTTAAATTTTGTTTTTCATTGGTTAGCTGTAGTTCTTTGGGTTTCCAATAAATGTGAAGAATTGGTATAGCTTGAAATTTGATTTTATATGGTAGTTAGTGTTCTCACAATCGCTTGAGAATTGGCTGTTTATTGATTTTAGGATCTCACATGCATAAAATAATATGCATAAGAAAATAGGATGAGTACAAAATTTTAACTAAATAATTCAATGCAAACAAAGCCTCAATTCAATGGAAACAAATCCTTTTGTTGTCATTCACAACGGGTAACTACATTGGAATCTGGCGTGACTCTTTATATACACATTTCTTCAGGTTCTCGAAGAAGGGTCTTTAGGGCATTGATTTATGCTATTGACCTTCAGGTCAAAGGTTTTTAGGCATTTTCCCACAAATAAACACATTGCGGAGGAAGGGCCTTTAGGGCATTTATGCCAAACACTCCTTTGATGAAAGGAGGATCGGGGTCTCATATTGACGTTGGGGTATGTATGCTAGCAGAATTTCTGTTTCATGTTATAAAATTGGCTTCATGTAGTTTTTACTTTTTAATACTGTTAATTACCGTGGAGAAGAAACAGGAAGTTTCACATAGTGATACAGTGATTCAAATTTGTTAAGCGGGGTGCCTGAGAGCTTTACCTCACCTTTTAATAATGTGGTTGGTAGAAGCTCTCATTGACTTTCTCACCGTTTTTTGAGAATGGATGTGTTTTGGTACAAGGATCTTACACACATAAAATAATAGATAGAAAAGAAAAGGTTGGGAATAGGTTGAATAGTTGATAAGATATAACCTAAAATTAGGCAACAAATTCTCTTGTCGTCGTTCACATGGGGGGTGGTTATGACGGAATCTAGTGATTCTCTGCTTCCCTCTTCCCCCCTCCCTCCCTCTCTCTCTATATATATACATACATATTTATGCACTATCCAGATTTTGGAGGAAGGGTGTTCCATGAATTTGTGTGATCGACTTTAAGGTTGAGGATCTTCAGGCACTCCTCTATCGTAAGGACGATATCCAGAGTCTGTAGGAAGGGTTTTTAATGAATTTATACAATCGGCCTTAAGGTTGAGGATCTTCAGACACTCCTCCATCAAAAGGACTATATCCAGAGTCTGGATCAGCCCTTTGATCAACGGTCATTATATATGTGTGTGTGTGTGTGTACTCTCCAGATTTTGGAAAAAGGGTGTTCAGTATATTTATTTGATCAACCTTAAGATTGAGGATCTTTAGACACTCCTCCATCAAAGGAGGACAATACCCAGAGTCTGGAGGAAGTGTGTTTACTGTATTTATGCGATCAGCCTATAGGTCAACAGTCTCTATACACTCCTCCATCAAAATGAGTACTACATATATATATGTTAATTAAACATCTGTAGGTCTTCTTGACCTTGTAGAAGAATTATTTTGATTATAGGTACTCCAGATAAACTGATAATGAGTTTTTACCAGTGGTATATGAGCATTGCCATCAATTTTTTCTGCTTAAAAGGTCTTTTTCCTTTCTTCTCAACTTCTCTTTGCCAGGACTCAGGAGTTATTCATGTTGTGTAGAAACATCTTACTAGGAAATGCACATTTTCCTGTAAACTGCAGCTGAAGGTTGCAGCCCACCATCAAAATGGAAGATATATTTGTACAAATGGGTAAGAAGACCTTTGAGAATCATTCAGACCTCATAACCCACAGCTGAGATGACAAATCAATGCCGTAACAGAAAAGCCATGAAGAAAAAAAATCTTTCCTCATTTTCCAACCATTGAAAACATTTTAGAAGGCAGAGCAAAGGCTCTAAAATCTCATTTCCCTTTTTCTTTTACTGAAACCCTGAGGTATGTTGCTTTCCATGAATCCGTTTGCCATGTTGGCTAGCTATTGTGCCCACTTATTCTTCTTTTGTGGTAAGGATCCCATATACCTAGTTGAGCTTCATGACTATACCCTTGAGCTAGAAATAAATCACCACAACTCACTTGGAGTCTCATCCAAATCAGTGCTAGGATGGCTGGAATGAGTGTCCTCCATGATAGATCCCTCCCACCAGCATTTTCATGCAAGTAAATCCTCTCAAAATGCATCAATATGCTGCTGTCTATGACAATAAACATCAAAACCAACATTATAAAAATAACGCAACAGCTGCAGGTATGGAAAACCCTGCCAAACGTTAGATATGTGATTGGTGCAGATGCAATGAATAGCCAAACATAGACTAAAAACTCTCCATTAGAGGTTTCCAACTGAAATTTATTTTTTCCCACGGCTGGAAACTCTTGCAAAACTACTTGGGTAAATGCTAATGGCATAGGTGGTGGCTGCTAACAATAATGACAGCAATGCTAGGACTGGAAGTTAGGTTCATAGCTACTCTGGGAATGCTTCTGCTGTCATATGAGGATAATGCCTCATCATTGTTCAAGCTCCTCATGCTTTGTTGGTGGCCCCTCACACTAATATCTCAAATCAGACTCATCTCATCATGCTCATGTGGTACTAGCCTTGCAGTCATAACTTCTTCTATTGTTGTACCAAGTTTTGTCTTACTCATGAAGTCCGCTTGTGTGCTAGTGTATTGCACTGGAATCAGCAATTTCAAGTCTAAATATATTAAGATCAGCAATATAAATTTGGTACAGCAATCATTAATTAGTAACATCAACAATTTGGAGGTTGTAAATAACTGAACAATGATTAAAAATCCTCCCACAAATAGCTGCACACTTTTGAGATCCATCAAAATCAGCAGCCGTGCAATGGAAAATATTTGTTCATCAGCTAGTAGTGCATAGTAATGGCTGGACATATTGAGAATAACAATACTAAACATGTAAACCATTTTCACTGTGGCCTTTGGTTCATATATCTTGCAGCCAACACTTATCCCTATCATGTTTAGTTGGTGATTTATCATAAACCTCCTTTCATTTTGCTCTCATAAACCTCCTTTCATTTTGCACACAAGGAATGGAGAACTCAAATGCGTCACTGGCTCCTCTATCCTCTTTGACCCACAAGAGATTACTTGGATCCCATATGGAAAAATCATTTGGAACTTGAAACCAAGAGTCCACATGCCCTATACTACAAGTTGTAGCTCTTACTCTATCACCTTCTTTTGCATGCTTTCCATGGTGACAAAATTTTTGCAATGATATAGGAAGCAATAAATATGAAATATTTGCATACCTTGGGCTATGAGCAAAAGGGTCAACCTCTTTTGGCAAAAGAGAGGTTGTTGGGATATCTTCAACACCATCATTTTTATAACTCAAAACTCCTAACTTGGGAAAAATCAGTATAATATCCTCAAATGCATGTTACTCAATCAATGGTTCACCATTCAGAAGTTCGAAAGATGGTGCATGATTTGGCACATCTTCATTCAACTTTAATTTTTCACACGCAACAAGAGGAACCCTTTCTACCTTTACTTCATCAATATTTTGTTGTTGCATGTAATTATGAGAAAACAATAAAGCATTTTTCAGAGAATCTTTATCTTCTACTTGCTTGTTGAATCCCTCTTTTTCTTGATCCATGATGTCTTGTGTATCCAAATTTGATTGTTCATTCCTTAGCTCACGCTCCTTGATTTCTCCAGCCTCCTTTAATTGTTCTCTTCTCTTTTGATCCCTCTCCTTTATTTAATTATTTCTATGAATTTTTCAAATGGAACAACAAATTTAAAAACTCTAGATTTCTTATTGTACTCTACATAGAATTTTGTAGCTGGAGATCTTTTAGTTGAAGCAGTAGGAACAATTTCTTTTTCTTCCACACTCTTCTTATTTTGCTTTGGCCACATTTTCTCCACAATGAGATCCAATTTATCAACAGTTTCCATGAAATTTTCTCCTGGATCTTCCTTATGCTTCCCTCTTTCTTCTTAAGCCATAGATTCGTCTTTTGGTTTTTCCGCCACTTTGAAATATCAAATAGTCAAACCCTAAAGGTTGGCAAGGTCATGCTTTGATACCACTGTAATGTCCCAAATCAAATAATTTTTAAAAGTAGCCAATGCATAAATTTAATCCATAAACTGCTCAGAAATTTTAAGTAACTAGACAGCTAGATTATATCATAAACATCCCAAATCTTATCAAAAGCTTTCCAAACAGTTAATTATCCATCTTCAATATATTATTAAACTCTTAGGATTTATTTTACAAACAATATCTTCACTACAGATTACAGGAACTAAATCAGAACATTGCACAGTTTGTGCAGAAACAGCAAGCCAAAATTGAACAAGAAAATACCACAATCATATTTTATTCAAAGTTGCATGGACACGGATACGGATACAAATACGGACACGGTATTGGATATGGATACAGCCATTTTTTAAGACCCCTAATATGGATACGGCTGGATACGTCATTCATAAAAAAACACATACACACATATAGTAAACACAATTTTCGAAGTTATTAGAGGATATTTTCATTACTCCAAAAGCAAATATAGACACATAATTGCTACATAAACAATGATAAGTTGATTTAACATTGAAAAAATAGTAGAGTTGCATTGGAAGATAACCCAAAAAATGGGTCTCTGAAGTAGAAAAACATTTCATTTGTCTTTCTCATTTGGAGTAGGTTTTGTTTATACCAATTTTTTTTTTTTAAATGCATGAATGAAGTTTTTTAAAATTAAATTTAGGAAGATGTACATCAAATTTTTTAAAAATAAAATCATATAGTATCTAGCATGGTTAGAAATCAAGGTTTTTTGGGCACGTGTGTACAGTATTCGACGTGTATCTGAGCTGTATCGGATACGTATCCGTTTTGGATACATGAACGGATATGGGGGTACGTGTGCCCAGGGAGGGACAAAGGAGTTTCCGGCTACTCTGATTTTATTTGATTTTCTAACATAACCACATGAAATTAGGTGTGAAACAAGGATTTACATAGCAGTAGTCTTCTGAGATAATGAATTCCCACATCATGAAGGAAAGAAAACCACCAAAACAACATTGAACAGTGCTCTAGCAAACAATACTTCTGGAACAGTACTCCAAGAACAACACTTTTGGACAGGAATTCTAGAACAGCATGACTGTAAACAATAAGTACAACCAAAACAATCCAACATCCTCTGCAAACACACACCACAACCCACAACAAAACCAATAGTAAACTGAAGCTCACACCTGCAAACCCAAAACACACCAAGTAGATGATACTGTTGACTGTTGAAGCTCTGTTGCACCCCCTGGATGAGAATGCCCTCTAGAATCAAAGGGGTTTTGTCTACGAGCTGAAATCTTATCTGGGTTTTCGTCCAAAAAAGATATTGTAGAACAGAAGTATTCATACAATATGAAAGAAGGGATAAATTGGCAAAAAGATTTCAATTGAAATCTCCAACTAACTATATATAGCAAATCAGCACCAATTTGGGCACCCAAGAAAGCCCACGGCACATTTGGAGGGAAAACCAATTTTGAGTTTGGATGTAACTCCCACCAATGTCAATAATTAATTTATTTAATATTTAATTTGCTGGATAATGTTGATCCGGGTTTATATTGATCCCAAATTTACTATTTTAAGAAAGGGGACATGACAATGCCCCCTTTTAAAGTGTAAGTCATTGGGAAACCTTAGCCTATTGTTTTATTTCCTTTCGGCTATTAGTGTGATGTAAAAGGAATAATTTAATAATATAACTTAAGTTGTCTTAAAAGTAACATATTTTTATACTCATAAAAAGACAATTTATGTTTTATTATTAATAAGAATCTTTTTAGAAAGAGGGACAATAAAGTGTCACTAATGTTGGGGTCCAAAAGTGATTTTTGATTGAAAAACCTTTTTTTTGGAGGGAAAAGAGAAAAATAATATAATATTCAATTATATTTTCTCAAGAGTCTATATAAGGAGTTGGGCATAGAAGAAGACATCCATTTTATGAAATTAAAACCCTTTCTCCTGAGATTAAATGTATGTTCATCTTTGTGCCTAAGGATGAAAACCCTTTTGGCAAATGGATTTGAGGACAGAAATTCTCCTGTTCATATGAGTAATTCCATTCACGAATTATAAATGTGCTATAAGGTTGCAAAAATATTTTCAATCTTGGTTGGTTTGGTGTGTGGTGTGACGATTTTCAGTTTTGTTGTGGATTTTGGATATTGAATGAAGTTTTTTAGATTTGAAGAAAATCTTGATTGTATTTGCTTTAGCTGAACATGATCTCTGCTTCTATCGGTTTGTATCTGTTAGCTGTATTGCTCTATGAGGGCTGTACATTTCTAGATTTGAATATTGGTTTGTATGATGAATGAAGACCAAAAAGGCTTGGTTGCTGGTTTAACTCATTTTTTCAGCACCTAAGAAACCTGATCCTAAGTATAAAGGGGATTGTTTGCTGTAATTGCTTGGTTGCAACTCATGCCTGAAGCTGTACCACTTTCAGATTCGGCCATACCAATTTATGAGTTGAATTGCAGTTCTTTTTGATAACATTCTGGTCTATTATCACAGGCTGTACCATGTTTGGGACTGGATATTATGCTTTGACCTGTAGTGTGGTCTGTTGAACCTCCATTTCTGGGTGTTGCATGTGTAATATCATTGCCGGAGTGTAAAACAGTTGTTGCATTGTTATTTTTGCGATTTGCTTGGCTGCACTATCTAATTCGAGCCACTAGTCAGTCTATATAACTGGTTGTACCAACAAACTGTGAGATTATTTTAGCATTGCTGTTTGTGTGACTATTGTAATCAGCTGAGCGTTTAAGGAATATTACTAATTTTCCAGTTATAACATTCTCATATTTAACTAGTACTCCTTGTTGCAGTTGCCCAGTGTTAACCCACCATTTATAATCAATGTGAGAGTCTAAGTGGGTTTTCCACTTGTCAAAAAATTGCCTAAGTGTATCTTTTGTTATCCCTTTTGTACTTATCAATGTGTTGGGTGTGGCAAAAATCTCAAACAATCTAAGTGTGTGGGGTTGTATTGTTCAAATTCTTAAGTTTGTGTAAAGCTGTTATACTTTTGAACTTTTAGAGTTTCCTTTCCTTCGATTCCAATTTCATGATCCCCACAATTTTCACAATCTTGACCCCTTACATTATTTCTTTGTTTTTTCGAAGTTTTGTGCTTACCCTCACCTTGGCATTTGGTATGCCTTCTCAATTCCTAAAACCTCTAAGCTTTGGTCTTTGCACTTAAGTTACTTTACGTGTCGGAGTTTTAGACATTTGCTTTCTAGAACACTATTCCCATGTTTTGCTTGAACACTGATCCTTGATTCTTTTCACTATCGACACCTGATTCCTAATCTATTTTTCGAAGTTACCTATCATAGTTGGAGTTTCAGCCATCTCTTTCCTCAAGTACTGATTCCTTAGATCTTTGATCCTTGAACCCCAAAAGTCTAAATCTCATTAAATCTCTCACCATTGATGCCAAAATTTGATGTTGCAAAATCCATTTGAGTCCTTGTCTTATCCCCCACATTTGTTTCGCAAGAAAATGGCTAAGGAAAAAGAAATTTTGTCAAGACTAATTTTTTACTTTAGTTTCAAACTTTGTTTTACTTGAGTTCTTATTATAATCATTCTCGACACCCAACTCCTCCTTTTAATTAGTATCCAGACTCCCAACTGTTGACTCAATAGTTTCACCAAGTTACGTTGTTGGAATTAGACTTTCAGCCTTACCACTACCTGAGTACCTATTCCTTGTCACTCCCAAAGTCCGAACTTTGTTGTTTTCCTCATATACCTTTTTGGAGTTGGACTTTCACTCATCTCCTTACCTGAGCACTTCCCTCTTGGCATCTTCGATGCTTGATATTTTCTTGCATGTATCCTACTGGAGTTGGAGGTGCGGGCATCCCTTTATGTAATGTCCCCTTTTGGGATTGGCCTAAATCTTGCCTTTGTACATATCAAAGTCTGCTAATTTTCACCCTTATTAATTGTGATATTAGATATTGATCCATTGATTTTCTTGTCTTTTTTGATCTTAGGATGATTCCTCCAATTCCCCCTTCTCAATTGAATTAATCTCTTCTTTATATCTTCATTTGTGGGAAGTCACACCTCTTCATAAGAAATGAGTCATCACTCTTCATTGCTGCCCTTTGAGAATTATAAATTATTCTCCAAATTGATCTACCTTGGATGTCCTCCTCAAATGAGACTTTCTCCTTTTTATATCCTCCAATGTGAGGGAGAGTCACACCCCTTCACCATGTCTGCCCCTTTGCAAGGGTCACAACCTTTCATAATTACCACTCTTTGAAAGAGACACAACCCTTCATCATTTCTACTTATTGAAGGAACCAATTTCTTATTTTTTTCTCATTCCTCTTACGCATCTTCCATTATTTCTTTCTTCCTCCATCCTTCACCCCCTTTCAAATGAAGTTCTCTTCTCCCTTTTATATCTCATGTTTGAGGGAGTCACAACTTTTCATCTCATGCCTTTTGACCATTCATTAAACTTAACTAAATTTTAGTTATGGTTATGCTTAATTTGATTCTTTTATATTTATAATTGAAATTTTATTTTTTTATCCTTTTACATTTTAATTTTATATTATTGTTTATTATTAAAGCCTATTTCAAAAAGGGGACATTACACTTTAGCATGGTAATAATTATGCGATATTCTCGAACCTTGACCCTTGACAATGGTATGAGTTATAGAGTACCCCAATTGCTTACATTTCCCTTGTTTTATTCTGCACTTGTTGATGTCATCATTGAGCTAAATTTTGGTTAAGTGTTGAAGGCTTGATATTTTGGGGAGTCAATAGTTCCATAATTCCCTGAAAGTTTGACATGTAAAAGAAAAGACCAAGAAGAATGGGTGTCGACAAGTGCAAGGGTTCATGAACTTTTCAAAATTCTAACAAAAGAAAGAGGCAAGGTTCAAAATGTCACAAAGATTGCGATTTTGTGAATTTTGCAATGTGGTTCGCTAGGTTGCAAAAGTGTGACAATGAGAACAAGAAAAGAAAGAATTAAGGAAGAAAATTGACGAGGTCCTTAATATCGCAAGGTTCATGAGTTTGCAATCTTTTTGAAAATCTTATGGGTTTCTTGAGTCCCTTCTCCCCTTCAATTCTCCCTCTCAAGCCCCCACGCTTTATTCCACCCCATCAGGTATTGGGCTTACAAAGGAACCTTGGATTTTGGTTCCAAGTTCCCTGCCAAGTTTTTCTTACACCCAATTACCCACTCCCTTTCTTTTCTTGGATCTTGATCCATATTCTGTCCCATTTACTTTGATGCAAGTTCTAGTGTTCCTCTTGGACTTGGCCTCTGCTAGGCACCAAAATGTCCCAATTTTACACCTTGCACGGCCCTCTACAAACCATTGGGATACGTTTTCACCAACATCCATGGATCACCGATGTCACCCCATCGATATTGCATTTGATCTGTAGACATTAGCTTGGATTTTCGTCACATTGAAGCAACTATTCAATTTGAAGGCACATATTTTTTTGCACTATCAGCAATGGAGAAGGAGGACGACCTTTGCCTTCATTTATGCAGTGGTTGAATTTCAAAGTTTTGATGGCTCTTAGGTAATCTCCTAGTTATTCTAATGGATGTCCAAGGATTTTTCTTGGCTTACATGATAATATCTGGTGGCTATTGGCACGAAAGGTCAAAAAATGATTTGTTGTAATAAAAAATTGCAACGTCCAAAACATATTCACAATTTCTCGGCAAGGGTTTCACATGTCTTGTTAGAGTAAATATTATTCACTCGTGCTTAAGTCCAACTTAGGCATTTATCATTTAGTTATTATTGCCAGTATTTAATATTTCCTAAATGAAATGATATACTGCTGAGATATATTTAATATTTACAAATGTACAATAGCCTTGCTTATATAGGCAAAGGTGAGAGATAGGAGATCACATGATATGGACATGTGTCTCAATCAGATGTAAGGGTAGGTACATCTACCATGATGCAAATACCAACGCACTTAGGAAATATTAAATAATGGCAACTAATAACTAAATGATAAATGCCTAAGTTGAACTTAATTATGAGTAAATAATATATACTTTAACACCCCCCCTTAAGTGCAACTTAGGGAGAAGAATTATTATGCAAAATACAATATGATATGATGATTATTCCTGCCAAATAGGCCATGCTAGGTACCCATGTACAACTAATCATGCAACTAATCTCTTACAAATGGAGAAAAGGAGAAAATCTTGTGGGACAAAACTCCTCTCCAAAAAAGAGATTACGCAAATCATGTACAAGTGAGGAATGAAGTGATGTATGGAGGTTTCAACACCAATACTCCCCAAGAACTACATCCATCACAAGAACACAATACAAACACTCCTCCAATGAAGGGAAAGATAGAGACAACATTGGCCCCCCATAATGAAGTATCCTCAAAACCAATGAAGCATGGTGGAAGCCAAAAGAAATGTTCATGACGACAAACAATATGTCTCCCCTTGGGAAGAAGTAAATCCAATGGTGCATGTAGAAGAAACTCCATATCCATGATGAAATGGGAAGGAAGAAGTCTCAGACTCTCATCAATGAAAGCTCTAAAGAAGAGTCAAGAGCCTCCAAAAAGGTCTCATCAAGACTAGGAAGATCCCTAATCAAGGAAGAAACAATGGATGAAGGAGGCTCAAGAACATCCTCCAAAGTGGAATCTGCAAAGAGAAGTGATACCTCCTTAAGCATGTCCTCCAAATCTGAAGTAGAAGAATGAGTAGCCAAGTTGGAAAGTCCTGAAATAAAACCATCTTGCAACCCCAAATCTGAAAAAGCAAATGGCTCCTGCTGTGTCAAAGTCCTGGTATCCATGTTAACTCTAACCTTTGATGTAGTAAGTGATGGAGGAATCAAGAGGAAGATTCACAAACCCATTAAGAGGAATTGAATTACTCCCCTCACTAGATGGAGTCAAAGGAACATATGGATCATCATCATTATCATCAATGAAGTGGTCAAAGGTAAACACCTTGGACTGATGATCAACCCTACCAATTGCAAAAACCTCTCCTATAGGACGACAAATGAGCACTGAATCTGTAGTGATTCAACTGTGTTGATATACCAATAGTAGATAATGAGTAATGTCAAGAATCCAATGAACATTAACTACTAAACCTGTACCTATAACACTATCACCAATGCCAGCAACATGAACAAACTGATAATTTGCAGTCAGAAGTCTATCTTGAAGTGGTGCTCTTAGAGAACCTGAAATCATGGAATCATGCGAACTGAAGCTTTTGAATTAATAATCCATCCAACATCTCTAGGTACATGAGTGATAATCAAGGGAAGTATCCTCATGTTTGGAAGAAGAAGAAGGTAAACTAGAAGAAGGTGAAATATGATACTCCTTGAGCAATTGTTTCAACTCATGGATTTCCTTCTTGTAACAATTTTGTTCATCATGTCCCTTTTTTTTAACAAAAGCTACATGTGGGTCTATCCTTCTTATAGCACTTTTCATCACTATGCCTAGGTTTCTTACAAAGGTGCATTTTTGCCTCTCCTCCTTAGAATTAGCCTTTGTAGAAGAGGTGGGGGGAGACACACTAGATGCTATCTTGGGCTTGTTCTTATTCTTATCCTTGCCTTTAAAAGATTGAGCCATCAAACCACGACTTTTAGGAAGAGCATCCATTTGAATCAACTTGGCCTATTCCCTAGTCGATTGATTACAAAACACCTCAAATGAAGGCATCTTATGGTCTTCTCCCATAGCATTCATAGTAGAATAGAAGGTAGAGGCAAACACTTGGAAAGGACCTTGAAGCTTAGACAGAGCAAGAAAATACACTCCTTATCTTCTTTGGCATGACCACATCCTTTTAACTGTGACAAAATCAACTTGAACTATGCAAGGAAATCTTGAATAGTGGGAAATGCATCTGGAGTGAGAGAAGTGAGATCAGCTTCAAGTTGCGAAATCCTGAACTGATGGACCTTACCATACAACTTTCCAAGCTTATTCCACACCTCTTTAGGTGTTGTACACCCAGCAACATGAAACACCATGAAGACCTATGAGTCCTTTTGCCTCATCCATTTTGTTTCTATGAACAAACTGCTCAAAAGCCTTAGTGAATTTGGGTTGGTCAGCATCCAACATTTGCCAAATAGCTTAAGATTGCAACAATTGTGACATCTTGAGCTTCCATGTGTGATAATTGTGTGGAATGAGAAATTCAATTCTAGGGTATGACATGATATACAAAGGACCAATATAGAGGTAGGGGTCCCCCCTTTTCTACAGTATAGTAGGGGCCAAAACTAATTCCCAAACACCAAATTTGGGAAGAGAAACAACAATGACAACTTGCAACTTCAAGGTAGTAAAACTGGCATAAAAGGGAAAATTTTCAAAATGTACCTCCTTTACAACAAAGTTCATTAAAGCAACTTTCTGACGATATCTTGTTTGTTGAAATCTGCCTCCATTCGCAAAAGTTGTGCAAGTTTGAAAAACACGCCTATAAAAGGCACTTTGGAGACCAAATCATGCCCGTGGTTGCACCATATGACCACAGATGATATCGGGGACTAAAAGTTAGGGGCTGTGTGGCTGATTATCGATGAGTTGGCGGGTGAGCCACGCCAACTAAGCACCAATCTTCAAGCGCACAATGTCACCAAAGCATTTAGTCACAAGTCTAGTCAACTTAGATGTGTGTCCAGGCAGGCTTCCCACTAGCCTTGCAAGCCTCTCCAAGCGCTCACTTATAAACAGTGACCACACACATATAAAAGCTGCTAATAGAAACCTTGCACCATCGACATGGGACTAAAGTCCCAAGAACAATGCCTCCGTCTTCTGATGCTGGGCCCACCTTCAAGCAAATTCCTCACAGGAGCAGCAATCCTAAATCAATATATTGGAGCAAACTTTATTATGGATAAAGTCTGATCATTGTTGCACCAGCCAATGAGTACAGAGTTTACAAATAATGAAGAGACTTGTGTGAGCCTGCAGAGGAAAGAAGAACCACAAACTTGACAAATTGAATCTCTGCAACTCCACTCTCCACGGTTCTGCAAAAAACACAAGCCTTAACTCACCAAGATGGATCACCCCATCGTACGGGTTTGTCAAAATGGAAGAAGCTGCTGCCAATTAAATGTTTGAAGCCAAGAGTGCAATCAGATCTGCTGCAGACAATATGATGCCTGACCATACAAGCAATTACAGCCTGGCAAAGACAATAGCAATCGGCCAAAGCAAAACAACCAATAATAGACTGAGGGCTCTTTCCCTAACTTGATGCAGCAAGGGCCAACTTAATGTAGCTAGGTCGTATCCCTTGATTGGGCCGACCTAGCTTGGTAAATTTTAATGTGGCCTTCGGCCTTAAAATTTATTGTGTATGGGCCTATTTGGGATATTGTGTAACTTGTGAATTCAATAGGTCAGGACCTATTAATATGTAACTTGTAAAGTGTTATTGGTCAGGTCCTAACCGATGTAACTTGTGATATTGGTCTGACCCTATAATGGCGAATGTAACTTGTGGTTATAAATGGGTCTGACCCTATAATGTAACTTGTGGTTATAAATGGGTCTGACCCTATAATGTAACTTGTGAATTTGTAATTTGGCGCCAAAGCCGACCTAGGCATAAGGGTTAAGGGCATGTATATAAAGGAAGTGACTTGAGGTCACAAGTCATATAACATAAGCGGATATCATCTGCCTTAATGCGATCTGTTCTGCTCCAAAAGATCAGCGAACTACATTTTGAAGTCAATGAAATCGTCTTCTAGCTGGGCGAACATCTTCCTAGGTCTGCTGAGCCTGCCCCAAGGCTGCCAAACCTGCTCCAACGCTGCTGAACTTACTTCAGACTGTGCTACATCTGTTCTAGGGCAAGCGAACTCCCTCACATGATCTGCAATCAACAATCTGGGCGATTGTTCAAATCTGATCTGAACTGTGATTCAGATAAGTTCTTTGTATGCCCTAGAAGGGCAATATTGTAATCTGCTGCTATACCTAATCTAATCAGATCTGAGATCCTTGGTTGCTGGGTTTTTCCTCCAAGAGGGAGGGTTTCTCAAGGTACATGTGTGTTATGTGTATGATTTACTTTGCATTCCGATTTTCTGTTCTATACTTCTAATCTGATCACTAAAAACTAACATGGTATTAGAGCCAGGTTCATATTAGCATAATCAGATTAATAGATTCGTGAAGTATATCAGAAGTTTTTGGAGGTGTTTGAGAGGCTTAATGACTGGTGGTTTAGCTCTCCTGTAGCTGGTCGTACCCTCATGCTAGCCATACCTTTATGCTGATTATGTCATTACTTCCTACAAGTTTGGAAACAGATCAGAAAGGAGGAAGATTGAAGGGGCCCTACTATTTTGGCAGGCCATAATAGTCAGTAGGTAAGTACGGGTGAACATGGTGAGAATCGCTGCCTTTAATCATAAATGTTTATATGGCTCCTTGAGTTTACATGTAGTTTCCAGTCACTTGCAAGGTGAACATCTGATGTTTCATTGAATTTAATTAAGTTTGTTATTGGCTGACCTAGCTGTTTGGCTAGATTGAGTTAACAGATCTGCTCTTTCATAAAATAACCCTTAACAAGTTGATATGTCCTTATTCAATAATTTTCTGAGTGTTTTTTGGTAAGCTATAATTTGGTACAGTATTTCCCAACATTGGCATGATACTTGGTTTGTGCAAGTTGACAATGCTGCAAATTAGTATCAAGGTTACTTTTTCAGTCTGCTGTGTTAACAACTTTGAGTGATCCTCGCGTGCAACTCCTACATGTCGTCACTGAGTTGAAGATAGATGATAAGTGATGGTGAGGCCCGAAGGCCATGCAATCATCATCAGATGCTTCATTATGACCTAAGTGGATGGTAATTTCATTGCTAAGAAAAATTAGGAAAGAATGTTGAGGACTAACTTATAAGAGAAGTATTTTTTGAATTTTTGATGTTGTTATCAATTCATTGGATAGTGAATCATGTATGATAGCCTTGAACTATTAATAACCTCTTGTAAATGCTTTCAGGACGGACTGAGGAGCATAAAGATGATGATTGTATTCAAGAGAGGAAGGTTTTGAGACATCTTGTGAGGAAGCATCAGAGGCTGAAAACTAAGAGACATAGCTTAGTTGGTGATACTACTATCAGGTTCAGCTTCAGAGGGAGCTTGTTTGTTGTTTCAGTTTCAGAGGAAGCTATATCCTTGGTTAAGGCAATCATCCAGGAGAAGGTTGAGGTGAAAGCCCTCGTTCCACCCTCTGCAAGTAGGCATGCTGGTATTGCATTCTGCTCTAGGAGAAGTTTGAGGTTAGAGCCCTCGTTCCACCCTCTGCAGAGTGCAACCGGGGATCACCCTCTGCGGAGTGCAAGGTGGTAGTTTCTTTGAGGTGTAAGACCTCTTCCACTCTCTGCGGGCAATGCAAGGTGGATCCATCCTCTGCGGTTGTGCATGATGGGTATCATGGAAAGAGTCCATGATGTACGTAGGATTCATCCTCTGCAGGTATGCATGATGAATATCATGGAAGGAGTCCATGATGTATATTGAATTCATCCTCTATGAGAATGCATGGTGGATATCATGGAAAGAGTCCATGAAGCATGGTCGCGATGTAACTTGATTAATCAAGGGATCCTCCCTAGCTAAGAGGGAGTGTTGAAAATGTAGCTAGGTCGTATCCCTTGATTGGGCCGACCTAGCTTGGTAAATTTTAATGTGGCCTTTGGCCTTAAAATTTATTGTGTATGGGCCTATTTGGGATATTGTGTAACTTGTAAATTCAATAGGTCAGGACCTATTAATATGTAACTTATAAAGTGTTATTGGTCAGGTCCTAACCGATGTAACTTGTGATATTGGTTTGACCCTATAATGGCGAATGTAACTTGTGGTTATAAATGGGTTTGACCCTATAATGTAACTTGTGAATTTGTAATTTGGCGCCAAAGCCGACCTAGGCATAAGGGTTAAGGGCATGTATATAAAGGAAGTGACTTGAGGTCACAAGTCATATAACATAAGCAGATATCATCTGCCTTAATGCGATTTGTTCTGCTCCAAAAGATCACCGAACTACATTCTGAAGTCAGTGAAATTGTCTTCTAGCTGGGCGAACATCTTCCTAGGTCTGCCGAACCTACTCCTAGGTCTGCCGAGCCTGCCGAACCTGCTCCAATGTTGCTTGTGAGATTTTGCCAAGATCAAGAGGAAATGGAAAGCACAAATAAGAGAGAACAAAATAGATGATAGAAATAAACTGTATTCTATCAAGATGAAAATACTGATCAACTGTATCATCAATCATTCAATTACATACAATGAATATGAGCCTCTTTATATAGGCAAGGCTATATGGATATCTGAGAACACAAACATGACATGTGGCTCAATAAGAAACAAGGGTAGGTAGGAAATAGGTGTGGGTAGGTAGGAGAAACAATATAATATTCCACATGAGGTGGATCACCCACTGAATGTGGAATGTAACAACAAGATAAGTCCACAAAAGGTGGAAATTCTCCTACACACACTATCCCAATGTGGCACAAACACCCAAGTGTCTCATACCCAAACTACTATGAAATACATTTCCTAAGTAAACTTAAGTAAGGTGTAATAATATCCATGATGAATAATTATTTACACCAACAACCCCCCTTAAGTGCAACTTAGGGGAATGCACTAAAGTCTACAATGCAACTAAGAAATGCAAGATGGGTCCCGGCTACAAGGCCATGTTAGGTACCCATGTACAAATGCAAATGCATCCAAACCAATGCAATTAAATCTCTCACAAAGCGGGGAAAGAGAGAAAAACCCAATGGGAAAAAACCCTTCCCCAAAAGAGAGATGAAAACCAGATACAAAGAACTCTCATAGAAGTATGTGAAGGACAAAACCCCATGTGAGGAAAAAGTCCCCCCCATATGAGAGAAGAAGAAGAGAGACTAGGAAGCCCCCCCTCAATGTGGAATCTGCACCAATGAGAGAAGCTTGAAGATGAATGAAAAAACTGCTCCACGAATGTCGAACCACGTTCCTCCCCTTAGGAAGAAACAAAACCAAAGGTGGATCCAAAAAATCTTCCTAAACATGAAAGGAAGATGGAGAAAAAATACTCATGATGAAAGGAATCTCTGAAAACTGCTCAAGTGTCCCCATGTCGATGCTGAAAGTTACCCCCTCCAAAGGTGGTAAATTGCGCCACATTGCTGAAAAAGGCACTCCAAGATCTAGTGGAGATGAATGTAGAACAATATCCAAAGACTCATATATCTCCTCAAAAGATAAAGAGAACTCCTCCAAGTGTTGTACAAAAGTATCCACAATCATGTCAACCTCTAAAGTTTGATCATGTAGAGAATGCACAAGAGGGTCAGAGTGATCCCTCGCAACAATCAAAGAAGGATCATCTTCATCAAAGAGAAGATGAATGTCATCAATGGTGTCTCCCAAATCTGTAATGTAGGACTCCACAAACAAACCTGCAATGTCTGTCAAGTAGGCATCCCAACCAACTGAAGCTGGAAGACATGAAATATCCTGCTGCACCGATGCACAAGAAGGCAAAACTGTCGCACTAGCTGCATCATCAGGTGCAATAGGTAGTGTGATATCAAGAGAAGGAGATGAAACACAAGGCTCAAGAACGGGGTCACAAGTGAGAATCCCCAAGTTCAAATGCCCAAAGTTCTCCTTAAAATCTGAATCATCAACATAGTAAGAATCAACCTCACCAATAGGACCAAAATCTGAAAAAGAGTACAACCGAGATGCATGATCAACCACCCTAGTCGTAATGATAGCTCCACTCTCCAAGTCTCTAATGATAACTGAATCAGGTGTAAACTCCACAGTTTTCCTAGTTGCCCCATGTGCGATTTGATAGATGGAAAGAAGATTATTTGTCAAGTGGGGTACACACAACACATCATTGAAGGAGTTATCCCTAATGGCAATAGATCCTTTCCCAATCACATCCATGTATGTATGATTGCCCATCAAAATCTGTGGCATGTGGCAAGGCTCAAATATAGAAAACATAGACTGCGAAGATGCCATATGATGAGAAGCCCCCGAATCTAGAAGCCATCTCCCTGAATCATGACTTGTAGTAGCACAAAGAGCTTGTCCCTTTCCTTTATCTGTTCCAAAAGAGTGATCCTTTCCTTTATCCTTATCTTTGAAAGAAGCCGATGTAGACATTCTGGAAGGTAGGTTGATTCTATTCTTCTCAAGAAGATTCTTCAACTCATCAATATCCTTCTTATAACAATGATGTTCATCATGTCCTGACTTCTTGCAATATCCACAAAAAAGATTGTCCTTATATGATTTCCTCTTAGGTGAGAATGGTGTATCACCTTGTTGTGGAGAGGAAGATTGTGCTCCATCTTGTTGTGGTTTTGACTTAGGTTGCTTATGATTTTTGCCTTTTCCTTGATTACTTTGATTCCCTTTGTTAGCCACCAAAGCTTGTGACTTTGAAGATTTGAGAATCCCCATCGCGGTCAACCTATATTGCTCAAGTATCAACATCTCCGTGAATGAATCAAATGAGGGAGAAGTGTATGAGGAATCGAGCTAACCTATGGGTGTGAAAGCTAGATACAAAGGCTGCATACTCTAAAGGAAGCTTGTCCAACAAGTTATAAACCAATTGAGCATCCTTTTTGTCAATTCCACAATCCTTTAGCTTTGCTCTTAACTCAGTTGCTTTTGTGACATAATCTTGGATTGTATCAAAATCCTTGGGATCCAAAGTTGTGAGTTTACTATCAAGCTTGTAGTCCTTAATCTCATCAACTTGACCATACAATTTCTTAAAAATATCCCAAGCCTCTTTAATTGTTGTACACTTATCATTGTGAAAAATGAGGTCATCTGATACATCCTTTCTAAGAGTTCCAAGTGCCATAGCATTCTTAGTAAGCCATTCAATTTGAGCATTGGGATCAGCCTTAGGATCAACTAGTGCTGTTATAGTTTCATTTACATAATGAATGAGTCCTTTTTCCATTAGTTTACTCCATGTCTTAATTTTCCATGATGCATAATTATGAGGAATTAAAAGTGGAAATTTAGGAGAACCGATAGCACCAAAATGAAAAAACACAAGATAGAGAGAGGCACAATCACACAAGACACCCCCCCAAAATACTCAATCAAGAAAACCACCCCCCCCAAAAAAGGTGATTTGGCACTTTATCCTTAGTGCATATACAATGGGCCACTTGCAAAACAAGGCAAAGTGGATTTTTGATTTCAATTTACAACTTCTCAAAATGAGATCTAAGAGACTTCAACAAATACTGCTAATGATCTAAACTGAGATCCAAGCAAAATGCAAGTACCAAATATGCAAAAAATGGTCAAATACTGAAAGTACAATTTCTACTTAAAATCACTGCAAAAAAATGGCAGATTATGAAAGTAGATGAAAAAATATGCACTTTAAAAAAAAACGACACTTGAAATGGAGTCCATATGAGCCCAAATGAAGCCTCCAAAGTTGTAAAAATCGGGATTTCACGATTTTCGAAAAACCTGTATCCGAAAACCAAAAAAATCTTGCACCATTGTACAGATCACAAAATTCTACCCCAAAACAAAAAAAAAATTGCTCGAAAAAAAGAGTCCGGATGAGTGAGATATTGCTATTTGAGAATTGCCTGCAAAATTTTAATTTTTGGAAAATTTCCACCGCAGCCTCAAACTTCAAATTCCTCTAGATTTGGCCTCTGAAGTCCGATTTGGATGAAACAAAAGGCAAAACTGACTTTCTTGGACCTCCTCAATCCAATGGTAAGCTCAGATTTGACCCATCAAGCCTCAATAAAAACTTGCAATAGAAAGATCCAAAATGCAAACCCCAAATAACATCAAATTTCTCTCAATTAGCAAACCAATGACACTCTAATGGCTCAAATACCATGTGAGATTTTGCCAAGATCAAGAGGAAATGGAAAGCACAAATAAGAGAGAACAAAATAGATGATAGAAATAAACTGTATTCTATCAAGATGAAAATATTGATCAATTGGATCATCAATCGTTCAATTACATACAATGAATATGAGCCTCCTTATATAGGCAAGGCTATATAGATATGTGAGAACACAAACATGACATGTGGCTCAATAAGAAACAAGGGTAGGTAGGAAATAGGTGTGGGTAGGTAGGAGAAACAATATAATATTCCACATGAGGTGGATCACCCACTGAATGTGGAATGTAACAAGAAGATAAGTCCACAAAAGGTGGAAATTCTCCCACACACACTATCCCAATGTGGCTCAAACACCCAAGTGTCTCATACCCAAACTACTATGAAATACATTTCCTAAGTAAACTTAAGTAAGGTGTAATAATACCCATGATGAATAATTATTTACACCAACACTGCTGAACTTACTTCAGGCTGTGCTACATCTGTTCTAGGGCAAGTGAACCCTCTCACATGATCTGCAATCAACAATCTGGGCGATTGTTCAAATCTGACCTGAACTGTGATTTAGATAAGTTCTTTGTATGCCCTAGAAGGGCAGTATTGTAATCTGCTGCTATACCTAATCTAATCAGATCTGAGATCCTTGGTTGTTGGGTTTTTCCTCCAAGAGGGAGGTTTTCCCAGGGTACATGTGTGTTATGTGTATGATTTACTTTGCATTCTGATTTTTTGTTCTATATTGCTAATCTGATCACAAAAAACTAACATACGTTCTAAATTAATAACAAGTCGTTTAAAGCGAACTACTAAAAAGCTAAACGCTAAATAAAGCTTAAAAGCTAATTAACTAAAAAGAAAAAGCTAAACGCTAAATAAAGCTTAAAAGCTAATTAACTAAAAAGCTAAATGACCATTAAACAAGGAACTAAATATAGGTGACTAAAATATAATTAAATATTCTAATACCCTCCCTTAATGGTCATTCTATCTACTAACTACCCTACAAAAGACATTGCAGGTCTTTTGATCACAAACGAAAAGAACACTCTGCTGTGGTGGAGACCCTCCCTGGATCTGAAAAGTGTTAATGACCAAGAATACCAGAATCCATCCAACTTGATGTTGGGTAACCAAACTGAAACTTGAAACCATGATTTTGTGGAAAAATCAGCAAACCCTCTAAAATTGAAGATACAAATCATCATTTTTGTGGAAAAAAAATGGTAAAAAACCCTGAAACGTCGCGCGGTAAAACCCCAAAACATTACATGGTAAAACACTAGTCATCATGTGGCAAGACACTAGACATCACATGACATAACATCAGACATCACATGGCAAAACAACAAACATCATGTGGTAAAACAACAAACGTCACGCGACGAAATAGCAGACATCACGTGGTAAAACAACACTCCCTGATTTTTGAGGAAAAAATCAAGCAAAACCATCCCATGATTTTTTGTGGAGAAAAACTAGAAAACCCATCCGATGACAAAATCAAAAAGCATAGAAGGCTGACTCCTCTTCAGAACGCTTTGCAACATGGCCCTGCACTTGCTCTTGAGACCCTCCCTGGTTGGACTTCTGATCAACCAACCTCTTCGTGCAGAACTTTTGGATATGCCCAAGTCCACCACAATTATGACATGTGAATCTCTGCGTGAACCCCTCCTCAGAGTTGTGCTGCCTTTTCTGCTGTGCGTACTCACCTTTGCCCTTGTCCTTGGTAGTAAAAGCTTGTTCCGCACTGACACTTTGACTACCAAACTGCTGCTTCCATCTATCTTGTTGTAGAAGCTTGGTGCAAAGATCAAGAAACTTTAGATCAACACTAGTAGAAGAGATTAAGCGTGTCAATGAAGTGCTCATAAGAGTGAGGAAGACTTTTTAGCTTGATCACTACCATATCCTCTTCCACCATGGTTCGACCAATAGCTTCGAACTGGTCACAAATCTCCTTGATCTTCGTAAGATGTACCTGGATAGACGTCTTGTCATCCATCATGATAGAAAACAACATATTCTTCAAAAAGAAAGCTTGGCTCTTGTCGGACGTTTTGTGAAGATCCTTCAAGAGATCCTAGATCTCTTTAGCTGTTTTACTTGAAGGCACCTAAGGGAGTTGATCATTTGTGATGGATAACTTGATAAGCATGACAGCCTTTTGATTCTTCACATCATGTTTGTCTTGATCATCACTAGCTATTGTAGGACGAGATTCCTTGCCCAAAACAATTTGATCAAGACAACGATACTTAAAAATTGAGAGCATTCGTTGCTTCCAGGTATTATAGTTTTGCCCATTGAACTTCTGACTGCTCTCCAACATGACATTGGTCAAAGATGCCATTTTGGAAATTGAGGTCAACTCTGGTCAACTCTGTGAAGGCACAAAAATCGAGGCAAAAGCTGTTGATGAAAAATCATAACAGAACTAGTCGGCTCAAAATTTGAGCACGGAACCCAAGGCTCAAATTCTGGAAAACCCAGAAAACTAATGTTCTGAAAACCCATAACAGTTCGTAGGAAAAACTTTGATTTTCCGATAAAAATCTGCAAAAGCCCTTTTTGTCTCTGAAAATTCAGAAAAGATTATTGGCAGAAAAAAACGGTTGATTTTTCTTGAAATCCTAGTAGGATTAAGAACTAGAAAATCCTGCCAAAAATAGCGAAACCCTAGGAGAGGATTACAGAACCACGTAGAACCAAAATTTTTCTAGCAAAAACCCCAGATTTTTCTGTGCAAAAATCGTGGGAAAAAAATGTGGGCAGAAGTCACTACGCCAAAAACGAACACAGAGAAAAGCCCTTTTCGCACCCAAAAAAAAATGCGTCAGATGCTGGCGCCAAAAATCTGCAGAGAGCACTCCCGCCGCCCAGAAGACCCTAAAAACATGAAAAATAAATATTGCGGCGCCAAAAATGCAGAAATCGCGAATAAAAAATTGCGTCAATGTGCAGGTTAAAAAACACGAAACATTCTACCGCTGCCGGAAGGCACATGAAAATGCGAAAAAATCACGTGGGAACCCTCGGCTCAGGACTTGCAAAAAAAAAAATTCCGCGCCTTCAATAAACCTAGCCGGAACCTGCAATAAATTTCGCCCAGAATAAAAACTTTAAATCAGAAATTTTTCCATAAAAAAAACTCTTAAAAAAACTTCTGGAAATTAAATCCAGGTAGTCGGGCACAAAATTTTTTGATGGCTCGTCACCTGCTCTGATACCATGAAAAATTGATTGCTCAAATAATTGGATAATCTATTCAACAATATACAAGTGTATATATATAGATTACAAGACGACGTTCTAAATTAAGAACAAGTCGTTTAAAGTGAACTAAAAAGAAAAAGCTAAACGCTAAATAAAGATTAAAAGCTAATTAACTAAAAAGAAAAAGCTAAACGCTAAATAAAGCTTAAAAGCTAATTAACTAAAAAGCTAATTAACTAAAAAGCTAAATGACCATTAAACAAGGAACTAAATATAGGTGACTAAAATATAATTAAATATTCTAATATGCATGATAGAGAAACACTGTATTGACCACGGCAGAGAAATAAATTGATTGCCAATCATAAATAATGGCCAGTGATAAAAAGTGATATGGTAGCTCAAGCCAATAGAAATCAGACTCCAAAAAATGCAGCCACCAATAATATAATCGTAACCCAGTTGGTACCAAAACAGCGAAATAGATTTTTTTTTTTTTTAAATTTCAAACACCAATAGCTGAAAATCGTACAAGAGCAAGGCTATTGTACATTTGTAAATCATCTCGGCAATATATCATTTCATTTCCTAGTGAAATATTTATCTCTGTCTTTTTCTGTGGAAGCTGTTGTGGTTGTGATCCTGGTTTGGGAGGTTGCAAACTCCAACACGTGTTGCTGTAGGCAGTTTTTCTAGTGGTTCATCATGTTCTCATTGACTGACACACATCATACATCCATGGAGATCACTGGTGTAATCTTTTCTGTTAGATAGATGTATTCTTTCATTTGTAGACGTTGGAAAAAGAGGGAAAACACTCTGTATTGTATACTAGTGTTATTTTTGCAGAAATACAACAGATTCATTATTTTTACGCAATTTGTGATGATACAAACTTCTGGTTGATTTATTTGAATGATGATTTCTTTGCATTGTCGTCTCCTTTGTTGTATTGTTTATTCTTGAAGAGAAGTACACCTTCAAGCAGGGCTGAAAATCTTTATTGGTACATTTGCTATAGGATTTTCTCTTTTGGTTAGTAAACTTTCAAGGAGATTAAGAAATCTTTTCAGAAAACTAGTGGGATTTGTAGTATTAGGAAAGTGATTGTTAAGTAGAACTTTGTATTCAGATTAAATTTGTAGGTTCACGTTATTGTAAGACAATAACAATCAATGTAAGGCAATGGTTTATTTACTGAACCACTAGAAGAGTTGTTGTTAGGACAAATTGGCAGAAGTTTTTGATGACTTTGTTTTTCCTAAATAGGCACCAGTCAATTTGAGAATTTCCTCCCAGTCCACAAACATATAAAGAATGAAACTCCATAGAAGTGTAGTTTATTTTTTGTAATTTTATCATATTCATACTTGAGCTTTAAGGGTACAAGGAATATATCAATAACCTGAAGAATCTTGTAAATCCATGACAAATTTGAATGAATATGGTTGTTGCTGTACACCGTGACGAGTCTATTGTATCCATATAGAATCTAGTGTGTTACTAGGGCTACCCACCTAGATTTTGTAGAACCTAAGTGCTGGTATGTTTGCCGTTGCGCCAAAAGCTCGAGCTGTCAACGAACGTCACAAACACCAGACTTACCCAGATCCAAGGGAGGCAGTTAAGCCATGTCACGAATCCCGAAGGAGGTGCTGACCACCAAGTCAACAATCTCCTTCTCAGCACCGACTGAGGGTTCTGCACTGACGTAATGAAGGAGACCTCCCGGGATTCGAACCCATAACCTAAGGCTCTGATACCAATTGTTGGTATGTTCGCCGTTGCATCAAAGCTCGAGCTCTCAATGAACGTCACAAACACCAGACTTACCCAGATCCATGGGAGGCAGTTAAGCCATGTCACGAACCTCGAAGGAGGTGCTGACCACCAAGTCAACACTAAGGTGCAGGAGGGAATATTTTATTCTCTTGTTAGTTGGCCATCCTTCCAGCAAACTTTGAGCATAAAAGTTATCAGTAGCAGGTTGGAATACCAATAGGTTGCAATTGTTTCCACACACTTTTGAAGATAAGAGAGCTTGTTATTGCATTTCTTGCTTGATGGTGTATGTCTGAACTTTGGCATAGTGCTTGAGGGGAGGGACAGTCACCTCTACTGCCTCGAGTATTGACATGTCAAATGTTGTAATTCACATCATGGATGAAATTATTGTTATTTAGTTGGTAGGAGGTCCTTGAAATTGGAATCCTATTGGCAATGCCATAAATTATATTATTTGGGCATTTGTTTCCATAAGTTGTTGCGAGATCCTTCATTGTCCTCCAAATCAAAGCCTAAGCAGTTAATGTGTCATGAGAGTTCACCATGCCACATTGTGTTAAATTTTTGACAAAGGTAAATAGATTTTGCATTTAGAAAATTAACCCTAACTATAAAAGAGTAGACCTAAGTATGGTAACTTGCAAATGCACATTGTTGAAAATATGAACAGAAATCACCCCAAATCTATCTAATATTAAGCTGAAATAAATCACATTGCACTAAAAACTGTTTTTAATTAATGCTTTTTGCTCTATTGTTAGTTATGTGCCTTTAGTCTCATTTACAAAATAAGAAAAGCTTTTAGGCTTTATAAACACCCATGTAGTGCCATGTTAAGGAAAAGACAATTTGTCCAAACGAAAAAAGCTAAAGCAAAAGATAGAACTTGTCTTTTTCTAAAAGAACAACAACTAATCTTTATAATTGCTCTAAATATAAGAAAAACAATTTCATGCTAAATAGAAGACCTTTGCTTGGCTAAGGATTGAAGGAGAACAACAATTAAGCAATATATGCAAAAAACTAACACTCCACTCACATTGTGAGTAAGGTGTTTTCAATCAAACCCAACCTTTACCATAGTATTTCAAACTTTATGTTATTTCATTGGTTAAACTATTTGCATCTTGTTAATTTGAGGGTAAAATGTTTAAGAACTATTGCTCCCTTCTAGATTCTATCTTTGAAGAAATTATTAAATAATATAATGTTTCTAATGGTCATCTTTAGTGAGTTTAGTCGTAGTAGTTAGTTTCTACTTTCGCATTCAGTTAATGATTGTTTCTTTTAGAAACATCATCTTGTACTTTTCTATTTAAGTAGATTTTGTCTCCATTGTTTAATAGAACATCAATTTACCATAACATGGTATCAGAGTGGGTCGATGGCCTTTTTTAGGGTTTGGCGAAAATTCATAAGACTACTTGGAATCTATTTTCTAGAAATTTTTTAATATTTTTTTAATGATTTTTAAAAAAAAGTTTTTTGAGGGCATTTTTCGCTGATTTTTACGGAGGGTAGTTTGTGGGTTAGTGCTTGAACTAAATCGTTTTTTTTGGCTGGCATCCTTGTTTGATAGAGGGTTTAGCAAAGCAGATTTTTCTTCTTTTTTTTCTTTCCTTTTTTCTTCCAAAAAAATCGCGTTTATTTATTTATTTTAAAAACACGTTTTTCCTGGCAGTGGGGCTTCCCGACTTCCTAAGTTTTTTTTCGGCGCGATCTTCTACTTGCGAATTTCATGCGACTTTTTGTCGGGATTTTCTTCATTTTGCGCACACGTTTTCATGTTTTCCGCCACCTTTCTGCGTTGCGTTTGTCATGGCTATGGTTCTTTGTCTGCGTGATTTTTGTGCTGTCTATGAGTTCTATGCCTGCGATTTTTTCGTCGCAATTTTTGAAGGAGGGTTTTCTACATGCTCAGAGGTTGTTTGTTATTGCGTGCGATACTTGGTTTTCTGCAAGTTTCGACTGGCGGTTGTTGGTTTTGGTGGGCATGCAAATTTTTTTTTGCTAGGGTTTTATAATTTTTTCCTAAGTTACCGGTTCGGGTTCGAAGAATCCGGTACACCGGTACGACAAAATTTTGAAAAGGGGTTTGGGTTCGTTTGGGTTTGTTAGTACAAAAACATGTAATTTTTTTTTTATATATATATATTTTGATATTTGTGAAGCCTATAAGCATGAATTAAAAATTTGCATGTCACATAGCATCATATAAACAACAAAACAAACATCAGTCTTCAACTCCTCTTTGATCTTGGAAGCCAAATTTTGTTCACCCTTTCTTCAACCTGCTCTCATAAAACATATGTTTGCAACACAAATGAGGTGAAATGAGTGAATATAATGTTTTAGAAGACACTTTTAGGGTATAAGTTTCACTTTTTAGCAGGTGGAATTTAAAAAAAATAAAATTTTTGCATATAATTTGCTTTTTTGGGCTGCCCAACCGCCCAGGTTCGACCTGGGTTCACTTGGGTTCGACCCGAGTTCGTCCCGGGTTCGACCAGGGACGAACCACCTTTGGGTTTTTTCGAACCCTGGTTGAACCCAATCTGAACCGGACCCGAACTAGGAACTCGTTTGAACCAGGACCGGTACCAGGGGGGTCCAAGGCGAACCCGGTAACTTAGATTTTTTCCATAAAAATCATTTGTTGGGTTTTATAATTTTTTCATTTTCATAAAAATTATTTGTTGGGTTTATAATTTTTTCACCTCAAAAAATTAATTTCGGGTTTTATAATTTTTTGTTCCTAAAAAATTATACTTTTGTTTTATTTTAATAATTTTTTTGTCCAAAAAAAAAAATATTATTTTGGGTTTTCTGATTTTTTTGCCACAAAAAATCATGGGGGGGTTTTAATAATTTCTCCTCAAAAATTATTTGTTGGGTTTTTATAATTTTTTGTCAAAAATTATTTTAATGGGTTTTCACGATTTTTCCCTCGAAAATTGTTTGTGGGGTTTATAATTTTTTCCTTGAAAATTAGCATCTATAATTCGCGATGTTCGCGTGGTATTTTGTTATTCTGGGGTTTTATCGTTTTTCCACAAAAACGATGATTTGTAACCTTAGATTTATGGGTTTTTCGATTTTGTCCTCAAACATTGTGAATTCTCTTTTGGAGGGTTCTTGTTTTAGGGTTCGACGGTTTTCTCCACAAAATCGTGCTTTGTTGCAGTTTGTTTTGTGTTGCACTTGGAGTTGTTGGGGCGAACATTTTCAACTGTGGTATCTTGCAGCCTATTTTAGAGTTGCTGGAGCAAACAGTGCTCAATGCTCATCTACAAAAGTTTTTTTGGTTTTTGACAAATTCGTATTTGTTGCTCTATGGAGGTTTTGCCGGTTTTTCCTCAAAATTGTGGTTTTAGTTTGAGAAGCTGTTCTCGGTGTCTAGCTATAGGGAGGGACAGTTTTTGTTTTCCCAACATCAAGTTGGAAGGTTTTTGGTTATCTTGATCACTAATATTCTGCAGATCCAGGGAGGGTCTCAATAGCATTGGAGTGTTTTGAAGAGAAGGGGCAGCCTTCTTTGTGTTTGTGATCAAAAGACTGTCAGATTGTCTTTTGTAGGGTTGTTAGGACAATGACCATTAAGGGAGGGTATTAAATAATGTAATGTTTCTAATGGTCATCTTTAGTGAGTTTAGTCTTAGTAGTTAGTTTCTACTTTCATATTCAGTTAATGATTGTTTCGTTTAGAAACATCATCTTGTACTTTTCTATTTAAGGAGACTTTGTTTCCATTGTTTAATAGAACATCGATCTACCATAACAGAAATGATATGGAATGTCTATATGCTTGAAGTGATGATGAAACATTGGATTCGTAGAGAGCTTGATGCAACTTTGATTATTGTAGCACAATAGTTTGAAGATGTGGATTTGGCAAAAAACACACAAAAGAAACATAGCTACACAAAAACCAGAAATCAATGCTTTTAGAGAACACAAAAGCCTTTTTTGATAATCAATTTGTCATAATTCAAATATTACATGTCATATGACCCTTAAATGCATAAAATTTAAGAGTTCAAAGTATCAAACCAAACAATACATCGTAGTACAACAAAATTACAAACAATAATTGTACAACACCACTATAACTATTTACATATGTCTCTTCCCTCTCTGTGTAACTTGATCTTTTGGGCCTCAAACAAGAAGGTAACTCGATATCAACATAAGAATTAATTCTTTTCCAAAAATGTCTTCATTTTCTTTTATTGTATCCACTTTGCTACTTTTGTTGTTGCTTTCTCTCTAAGTCGGCAATATTTTTATTAGTAAACATGATATCATTATGTTATTTCATAGTACAATCACCAAAAGGATCGTTGCCATCCAAGTCTATGGCATTATGGGAAAGACCATCCACTTTTTAAGATTGAAGGCAAATTTTGTATTGGATGAAGAGGAGGTCATTGAGGAACTCTTGGTATTAAAGTAATGTTATTAATATTTAGCATATAATGGTCATTTATGTACTTTAGTTAGTTTTAGTAATTTTCCTTTCTTGTTTTAATCTCGATTGTTTTTCTTCTTCTTGGTTAATAAATGAATTACCATTTCATGGTATCAAAGCAGAGGTCAATTTTTTGGCAAACTTTTTTATCAATAAAATCTGTGGACTATTTTCCTAAAAATTCACAATTTTTTAGAAGTTTTTTTTGTTGGATTATTAATTTTTGATTAAAAATTGTGTTCTGTTCTATGAAATTCATAATTTTTTCTCAAAGCGGACTGTGCTTTTTTCGTGATGAGAATTTTTTTTTGTGGCCTCCGCATTCTTTTTCTTGACCTATTTTTTGACCAATTTTTTATAAAATTTGTTGGTTTTGTGGGTTTTGCTTGGATCTAAGTTCTGCTCGTGATCTAGGGTTTTGCAAGTTGTGATCTATTTTTTCTCTGTATTTGAGCAACATGTTTTGCACGATTTTTTCTTAGATCGTGGGTCTGTTTTTTTCCAGCATCGTGGTCTACGGTTTTTGTCGGAATTCTACAATTGTTTAACAGACTTGTTTTTGATGAATTTTTTGTAAAATTCATGGTTTCTCTGTCAAGTTGAACACCTTGGGATATGTGTCAGCAGGGTTTGATTGTTGTTTGACAAAAAAATTTGAGATTTAAGTAGCTGAAGGTGACTTTTGACCTCATTTTTTATGCCTTTGGAAAACAAGAGGGATGGCGTCTTTGACCAACATCATGTAGGAAGGAAATCAACGCTTCAACGGTAAAATAACAATACCTGGAAATAGCTTATTCTCACCATTTTCGAGTATCGGTGCCTTGATCAGATTGTCTTGGGTACATGCACATGTCCCACTGCTGCAGGCAAAGACCAGGATACGTTTGATGGGCATAACCATGAACCGGTTATGTTGTTAAAACTACCAGTCATCGACGAGATGCTTCCAGAAATACCTTTTGGTAAGACATCTGCACAAATCTGGATTCACTTGAAAGATTTCCACGAGATGTTAGACATAGATCTCTATTTTTTTAAAGACCCAACATTGAAGTTATTTGCATCTTATAATGGTTTTCCGTTGCTAATTGCATTTTGAAGTAAAATTTCATGTATTCTTGTTTCTTAAGGGTGATGTGGCCATTGTGGCCCAAGCCATGAGTAGCCACAAGTATTCTTAGTGATGGCTTATGAAATAAATGTGCAGAAACAAGTATTCTTAGTTATGCATTAAGTCCATTACAATGCCATCCATGTTACATATTGTGCATGATGCTAATGGATGGATTTGTGTTTGGCTTTGAATATTCAGTCAATTGTTCTAGATATCATTTGATCTAGGCTTGTCATGGCATTAATGCACCATCACTGGGTATGGGCAGCATAAGGTAGATTATCCCAAAGTTGAACTACTCGCCACTCGACAAAACTCGCCAAGGCCTGGAAACAAAACTCGGCGAAAAACTCGGCAACTTAAAAACACACTTAAATTTAATTAAAAATGCATTTTTTTTGCAAAATTTAATGAGAAGAAGCATCCAATGATTCAATAAATGATAACACAAAAGAAACAAGCTGATTCTAGATATATTTAAATGCAAAGTATCTACAAAATCGCATCCTCATGAGGAATGCTGATGGCTGGAAGCCTGGAAGCAAAATAGTAAATAGTTTTTGTAAAATCAAAAGTAAATACATCATTACAATTACAACTTCCTTTTCCCAGCTCTAGCAAAAACTGGGGGAGAGGTAGAACTAGAGGGTCTAGTCCTAGAAGTCTGCAGTGGGCGTGACTTGTGTGACTGTGCCTCTTCGCTCGGTATGGCTGGCTCATCCTCCATCCTGGCTGAAGCTATGTCTCCACCTACTTGTGGCACTAGCAATGACTCCTCATCCTCATCCTCTTCCTCCTCAATGTTATCTAGCATGAAACCAAATCCACCCACCTCCTCCTCCATAGCCTGCCGCTCGAAATTAGTGATGTCATCCGCGAAAAACAATGGAGGCTGCTCCTGTGATGTCCAATCATTGTAAGGATCTATATCATCCAAGTCAATTGGACCACCTTCTACTTCCTCTACCTTCCTTATACACAATTGAAGATTATATTGCACGAAGACAAGGTCATTGAGGCGTTTCTGTGCTAACTTGCTCCTCTTCTTCGTGTGGATTGCTTCAAACAAGCTCCAATTGCGCTCACAATTGGATGAACTACAAGGCTGACATAAGACTCTAAGGGCAAATTTTTTGAGATGTGGGGTGTTTCCACCCCAATTTTGCCACCAAGCATCTGCAAAATAAAAAAATTTGAAAAGTTAGAAATCAAAGAGAAAAGAGAAAACATAATTTATCAATTTATCAATCACTTTAGATCCCAAAATCCAAATGGTAAATGTTATACCTGGGGTTTGAGTGGTTCTTTCTCTCTTAGCCTGCTCTGAAGAGAATAGCTTACCCCTTGCTTCCTCATAATTTTGGAGTTTGCCCACAATGAGTTCTCTCTCCTCAACATCGGGTACCATCCTCTCAATGCATGTACTGAGGCCCTCGATAACCTCTCCATTAGGATTTGAGTAAGAACCCCCAAACCTAAAATGAGGGTTGAGTAAGTGCCCTGCTGCATGATTGGGTTGGTGGAGCTGATTGTTCCACCTCCTATCAATAATTTCCCAAATGGGATCAAATTTGAGTCTATCCCTTGTTGATGTTATAGCTAGGTCGGATCCCTTCTTGGGCCGACTGTTGTGACCATTTCACACATCGCCCCATCGCAAATGGGGACCCCCTCTTTTTGCTTGTTTTTCGTTCGTTTTTGTTTTCGTTTTTTAGGGTTTTGTTTGTTAGTTAGTCGTCTGGATTTAGGGTCAAGCCTTAGGGTTTTAAATTTTATCTTTTCAAGCCAGAATCCAGTCGTTTTTGAGAGTTTTGAGCTTCTTTTCTAGGATGCAAATTTTGAATGCAATGAGTTCGCCAAAATGGTCTAATTTTCAATAGGAATGTTAATGCAGAGCTTAAATTTGTCTAAGTGTTGAAAGTCAATGAGAATTTTTGTCCGATTGAATATTTTGACCAAATTTTGACTTTTTTTGATTTTGATCCTGGGCATTGGGATTGATTTGTTTTCGCCTCGTGAAGTGTTAAAATGTGAAAAATCATGTTATTTTGGCCTGTAGGAGCAAAATCGCTCCTGTCCCTCAGTGAAGGACGAGAGCTCATTTTCAAATATCTCATCGTCCCTGCAGAGTCCAGACAAATTTCGAGTTGGAAGTGATGGAGAACGGCGATATCTTTCCATTGAATATAAGTTGAAGATTTTCATGAGCACAGAAGCGCCTCCAGGAGGAAAATCGCTCCTGTCCCTCAGTGAGGGACCGGAGCTACAAATTCAATTTCGCCTTGTCCTTGCAAGATTTCGAAGACTTAATGATTTGAGGACGTCCAAAGGAAGATGCTTTGCCAAATGAATATAATTTGAGATGCCAAAACGAAGGAGAATGACCTATATTGACCAAATTGCTCCTGTCCCTCTCCAAGGGACCAGGGCGAGGTACCTTGTAGCTCTCGTCCCTCTCCCAGGGACTAGAGCGATTTCCTTCATTATGCAAAATCCAGACAAAGGTCAAGGCAAGTTTACGTTCAAAAACAAGGAAAAACATGAGATACATGCGTTGAATATAAATTGAAGATTTTTGGGACATCCATAACAGTGCTAAATGCCTAGTTCGCTCCTGTCCCTCAGGAAGGGACCAGAGCGATTTTTGATATAATTGATTTTCTTGCAAAGTTACAAACAATGTTAAGGCATGAACGAATAGAGTGAAGAAGGACGAGTTCGTTGAATATAAACTCGAAACCTGGCAAGGTGAGATAAAGGCTACAAAAGGAGGATCGCTCCTGTCCCTCTCCAAGGGACAAGGGCGATACAAGGATGATATTGCTTCCTACGCAAGTTCAATGACGATCCAAGTTAAGTCAAGGTGGCGAGGGACACTTCAAGACTTTTTTTAGCAAGCACAAACATTCAAAGGTCGTCGCAATGATGAAATTCACACCCTATAGCCTAGATCGCTCCTGTCCCTCAGGAAGGGACCAGGGCGATGTTGAATGCATTGGCCATTTCATGCAAAATTTACGTAAGGACAAGACTTCGCAATGTTTTAGAGGGTCCAAGGCATCGTATGAAGATAATTCGCAAGGGTTTTCAACGTCCAAACATCGCCAAACAATGTAAAAGCCTCACATCGCTCCTGTCCTTTGGACAGGGACCAGGGCGATCTTATCAATGCACTTACGTTCCTTCAAGATCAAAGCAAAGCGAGGTTAGGAGGAGCGAAGGACGGCGTCTAGAGGACATTGCAAAGGAGATCAAAGTGTAAAGTTGCCAAGGTCAAGGAAAAGGACATGAATCGCTCCTGTCCCTCTCCAAGGGACAAGGGCGATGACCCCTTAAAATGACCAAACACATAATGAAGACAAATGAATCAAGCGCAAAAGGAACAAGTAAAGTATGTTATTCGCCAACAATGAAAGATCGAAATTAAAAGATGCAAGATGAACGTGAAAAACATAGATCGCTCCTGTTCTTTGGACAAGGACCAGGGCGATATGCACTTAAAGGACACCCATATGCGCACACAAGGCAATCAAATTCGAAAGACCATCGAGATGATCGATTTTCAACGTGGAGATGAAGGAGTTGGACGTAAGAAATGCAAAAATCGAGACCAAAGTCATGGATCGCTCCTGTCCCTCTCCAAGGGACCAGAGCGATGAGGTACGTCCCTTTGTTTTCCAGTTTTGGCGTCAAAATAAACAATTCGAATTTTCCTCAAATGCTAAATCGATTTAAAAATTGAATATCCATTTTATTTAGCATTTAATATGGCGTTATCTTTTATTAATTATTTTTTGCCTTTATTTAAAAATCGAAATTCACATTTAAAAAACGCAAGGCATTTATAATTAATTAATTAATTAATAAAAATCGATTTGGAGCGCTCAATTAAGCAAGTCGGCCTTGTTATTTTATTGAAAATCATTTAAAAAATGGTTTTATTTATCAAGTCGGCCTAGGGGATGAAAAGGTGTGAGCGCTATATATAAGGGGAGTGAAATTTTCATTTTCACATAATCATTTTTACCTTTCTTCATGCGAATTGAGGAGAGGCGAATATAGTGCGAAGTGTGTTCAAAGGTGGTGCGAATTCAAACCAAGGGTGGCGCTTAGTTATCAAAGGGTGGTGCGAATTTAAAGACCACACCAGATGCGAACTTGAGGATACATTAAGGCGAATTTGCTAAAGACTTGGAGGATTTGTTTGAGCGATTTGTCAAGGGCAAATTTGAAGATCATTTAAGACCACGTCTAAGGCGATACTTGAAGATCACATTGAAATCCAAAGGTGGCGAAGTCTATTTTGAGGAGACCACATTGAAGACTATTTTATTCCTCCAATTTTGCCTAGGCGATTTTGTTCTTTTTGCATTCTAGAGTTAGCTCTCTATCGAGGTATGGCGATTTAATTATTATTGCTTTATTCATTCGTCGTCATATTTTAAATTTTGAAATTTTGAATTTTGAATCTCTTAGCTCAATCGTTGTTTTTTAGGAAATGATAACTCTAAAGACTTATCATGATGTTTCCTAAAACTTTTCTCTCTTATTTACGCTATTTATTGCAAAATCTAGTCCTTATAATGAAATGTTGTGTAGGTATGGCAACCCCAAAGGCGGGAGCATCCACCAGCCGCTCGGCTCTCATGAAAGAAGATCAGAAGACCGAAGAAGTGGAGACCAAGATCGTGTCTAAGTGGAGCAACATTGGAGATACAAACTTAGGGAACTTTAGCACGAAGAAGTTCCGAGAGGTCCCTTACATCGGCAAGCCATCACCTGTCGCCCGGAGAATAATAGAGAGTGGCATCATTAAGGCGGCCGGTTTTCCTCCAGCTATTCAGTGCCACGAGTTGATGATCGAGTGTGCCCGTCACTACAATCCACAGTCCAGGACAATTGTGTCCAATGAGGGAAACACTTTGGCGTACCTTTCAGAGGAAGCCATAAGTGAAGCTTTCCATCTTCCAGAGCACAGGGACATGATATATAAGAGCGTTGAAGGAGCCAGATCAGTGTACGATGATGATCCAGATGCTTGCCTAAGCATAATCAACAAGAACTGGCTACTTAAGAGTCGTCCCCGTCTGAGCAAAGTACCGAACACACCGCATCGGATTGATTTCCAGGAGGAGTACAGAGATTTGATCACCATGCTCAACAGAGTTACAGGAGCACCTCATGCCTTCTATTTTGAGAAATGGATGTTTTACTTCATCCAGGTGATTGTTCAAGGAAAGGGTACGATACATTGGGCTAGGATAATCAGCCATTGCTTAGACGTACAGTTGAGAAGACTCAGGGCTACTAAGTCCTTCCACATGAGTTCATACGTCATCTATGCGTTGATCAGGAGTGTTGAGTACGCAGGACTACCTCACAGAGGAATGATTGGAAGAGGACCCGGCGAGGTCAGAGCTTGTGAATCCTATACCTACTTGCATCATCTGCCAGGGAAAAACTACAAGTTAGTCAATGATACTTTCACGATGAACGTCACAAGGACGTTGCAAGGAGGGATCCACAACAGATTATCTCAGGATGCCCAGGAATTCATCAAGAGGTACGGTGCTTGGTTCATTCAGTTTCCCAAGTTCACTTACATTAGAGTGCATGGATGTCCTTTACCTCCATACATGTTGCCGAGGTACCCGACAGACAGAATTGTGTTACTTGAGGTAACAAGGCAGTTGGCAGCATATGTGAAGGCGTTCAGACACAGACATCAGAATGGAGTTCAGGTACCTATTATTTTGGGTAATTCAGTTGAGGTATGTCCTAATGTCTTAGCCATGGATGACGCAGAGAAGGAGTTAGCTTTGTATTCTTTTTCATCTTTTGCTTGGAGGAATAGTTTTGATCCACATGGACATTTAGAGGAGACGGTCGGTAGAAGATTTAAACATGAGCACCAAATTGAAGATTTTATGATGAATCTCCTAGATGATCTCGAAGTGAAACGAAAGATACATTCTAGATTGCCTTTGGATTTCATCAGGAAATGCAGGATTTACAGAGTGGCCGACCAAGCTCAGGACAACGGCAGGCACATCCAGTCTTCATATGATAGAGAAAGCAAAACAATAAGTTTGAATTGGAATGAACCTGAGGTCGTGGATTTAGATGATTTGATGGCACCAGTCTTGTCTTGTACTCGCAGATGGGTAGACGTTCAACATCAGAAGTTGAGAGAACAAGGCATAGCTATGTCTTTTACTTTGGAAGAGAAACCAGCCGAAGGTGGAGCCAGTGTTAGTGAAGGCAATCCTAATCCTAGGAATTCAGGTGAAGGTAACCTTCGATGTGCCAGTGAAGGCAATCTCCATTCGAGAGGTTCAAAGAGAAAGGAAAGATCAGAAAAGAAAGAGCCTTCCAAGAAAAAGCAAGGTGCCAACAAAGATCAAACACCGGGTACTTCTTCCAGACCAGAGGATAGAACAGTTCGAGTGGAAGAGTCCATGGAGTCGATGGTACAGAATGACAGACAGGAGGAAGGGCAGGCGCAGCATATTTCGTCAGATGGATCTCTCCAAGATTATGAGTTAGAAGAGGATAATGAAGTAACATCTCCTCCCAGACAAGAAGAAATAGTACATAAAGAAATTCAAGTTCAAGAGACAAGATCGAATATCCCAGATTGGTTGAAGGAAAGATTGACTAAGGTGATCGTAGTAGAGGACGAGGACAGTGCAATTGATTTAGAGAGCCTTGTTGGACGTTCACATGTGATAACAGAAAAGAAGAAGGCTACCAAGATGTCCAAGATGATTCGAGATGAGACTGGATCTAGAAAACTGCAGATAGCTACACCGGCAACAGATAAATATGAGGGTGAGATCCTAGCAGAAGATTATGATGTACAGACTTTTGAGTTAGGACCATCCACAGTAGAGCAGACTTTAGATGATGCCACCGACACATTTGAGGCATTGAAGGACAAGTTTAGAGAAGAAGTAGAAAAGAATAGAAAGCTTGAGAGAGAGGTCGGTGCATGGAGGACATATTTCAGTCACATCAATGAACCTTTGGGACGTCAGGATCCAATTAGATCACCAGTGCAGGCATTGCCCCTTCAATCGATCAATGAAGCAGAAAGATTCAGGAACCTGGTCCAGCGTACATGTAGTTGGATGGATAGATCTCATACAGTGGCCATAGAGTTTGTTTCAAGGATGTCGAAGATCACCCATCAGGCTATCCAAGTTCTTGAGATAATCCACAGATTGATGGCAACAGTAGCTGCATTTGCCCATACCAAGGACGTTGTCATCCCTGTCCTGAAAGTAATAAGACATACATCCAGAAGAGTTTTAGTGCAGGAGAGGATCTTGGAGGGTGATTCTCACAGTTTGTTTCAGTGGTCAACCTTGCTCCATATAAAGAGTGTTCTCTTCGAGGACATCAGTGTTAGATGTAGTCAAGTTGAGGAGGTGATCAATCCGATCCAGGACAGAGTATTTGAGGTACTTCGTACCATTCTTGGCAGAAGGATCGAGGTCGAGACAGATGTGGATATCCAAGAATTTGAGGATAGAATCAAGATCATCTTTCGTAAGGACGCAGATGTTACAGATGAGCAGTATGATCAGATGTATGCCACCATGCTCCTGATTGATAGAACAAAGGAACTTGAACCTACTTGGGACGCAGCTCTTCTAGATGCATTCGATCAGGTCATCCACTTAGAAGAGAGTATCAAGAATCTTCCCGAGATTCCAATCACAGAAATCGAAGGAATCGTGACGAAATTCATTGCATATGCTAAGAAAGAGAATTGGAAAGGGAATAAGATTCTAGATGAAAGGTTGTTACAGATGACATGACATCTTATTTCTCATTGGTTGATACCTCCTAGATTTTTGTGCCAAATTTAATATTTGGCTATGTATTTAATATTGTTCAGTAAAAAGGTCATTTGTAACAAACCCTAATTAGGGTTTAGGTGTCATGATCTTGTCCGTTGATTTATTTTCAATCTGGACCTTTCATTGTAACTGGGATGCTATTTATACCCCCATTTTTCATTTCATTTGATAATAGTTAATAGTCGAATAGTCAGATAAGAGTGAAATAGAGAGATTAGAGTTAGAAGCAATTTTTATTTTGTAGCAAGATTGAGTCTTGAAGAGAGAAATTCAAGCAATTGTTTTATATGATGACTTGGAAATCAATAAAATATTGAAGTTATGGTGTTTTGTTGCAAATTTCTTAAGTTATCTTCATGGTTGTTGGATGTACTTGGATCACGCTCAATCAAAGTAGTTTGTTAATTTGAAAGACTAAGTGTGAGATTTGATATTTGGTGGGATTCGCAATCCAAACCACTAGCTTCTTGCTGATTATAGGAACGCCTTGCGTGGTCGACTGGAGAACATTTTGAGTCCTTAACCTTCAAGCATTTTCGTATCTAGGATATGTACCTTCGTAGTAGTGTCCTTGGTCTTTGATGCATTGAACATCATTATTACCTTAGAAGATCGCACTAATTTCAATTGAGTTGTTATCTTATGGCAAAATTGAAGTTGGTTGAGTCTTGCCAAATCTCATTCATGCTAAGTCGTTCATAGGGTTAGGCTAGATTAGACTTCCTTAAACCCTATCCTTTTGCTATTTTTTGAAAGTTCCTTTTTAGTTTAGTAGAATCTTCGAGCCTTTGGAATCCGTAAGACGCCTTGGAGGAAACAGCAAATCACATCATACCACTAAAAAGCTTGTCCACACGTGGAGACCCCACTAAAAGAACCTTGGAGTCCATCTAACTGATCCTTTTTGCAGATCTTCAGCAGTTAGAGACTATTTTCTCAAGAGAGGATAAGATGCCTGTCGGTATTTTATTCTGTGTATGATTGTGTATAAAATACACGTCAACACCGACCTAGCACGTATATGTGACTAATTGGCCTTTGGCCTTAGTCACGCCCTATATGCAGTAATCATGAAACGTGTGGATGAGGTCAACCCCATAATGGGTGCTTAATTGATGGTATTATATTATTATTTAATGATTCTCCTATGAGCCGACCTAACGTAATTAAGGTGGCTGAATCTCATATATATGCAAAGTCTAAATCATTGTAACAACACACAATTCAGCGAATTCATTTTACACTCAGCGAATATCTTCTTCAGCAGTGTTTAGCGAACCATCATCTAAGATCAGCAAATACACCTAAGGGCAGCGAATCATCTTATAGAGACAGCGAACTGCTTTTGGAGACATCGAACTTCACCTTAAGGTCAGCAAACTCCATTCAAGAGACAACAAACTTCCTTGTGGCAGCGAACATCTTCTCTTGGTCTCCAAATAAGTGTATTACAGATAAGTTCTTTCATTGTTGTGCATGCCCTAGTTTGGAGACATAATACTACTGTGCATAGCCTGCTGGTCCTAAATGCTTCAAGTGTTGAAGCCGAATTGTAAAGATACCGACTGATTACTGCATAATAAGATCTGGGATTTATAGCTGGGTTTTTCACCTCCAAGAGGGAGGTTTTCCTAGGGTATTTTGGTGTTCTTTGTGTTCATTGTTTTGATTCTCTGATTTTGCTATCTATTTTTTACAGTCCGATCTTAAAATTAACATCCCTCTTGTAGAAATTTTTGATAGACTCCTTGGCCCTATCCATAGCCTCATAAATATTACCCATTGGGGTTTTATCCCCATCCACCAAGTAGAGAACTCTAACCAAGGGCTCTGACACCTACAATTGAAAAATACAAATTACAAAAAGATTAATTAATGAAGTTATAGATAAGTAATGAGAGACTTGAATCAAGAATAATTAAAAATTAAAGTTTTGAAGTTACTTTCACAATCTCTGTAGCCCTTTGTGCAAATTGGCTATCGAAGACTATGCATGCGACAACCTCTCCTTCAGGCTTCTTTGAATATGGTGATTTTAGCCATGCTCCACTCACAAACATTTGTTTCAAAGAAGTCAATGCAGCAAGAAGGCTTTGCAACGTCAAGAAAATCGTTGCAAACCTTGTGACACGAGCTCTCACCAAATCTTTCCCTTCGGTGTGCTCTCTCATCAAATTTAGAACCCAAGGGTGATTATAAATATATTCGGTGATCCACCTTGCATCTTCCACAACTAGAGTCACCCACTCAAGTTTTCCTATGTCCTCCAAAAGAAGGTCAAGGACGTGCTGCACAAGGTGTCCAAAAAAGAGTGGGGTGCCTCTCTTGGAGGATTCGACCAACAAAAGAAGAAGTTATTCTTAAGAAAGATGCAACCAAGAAAAACAAAGCCACAACAAATGAAAATATTACTAAAGGTGATAATTCAAAAGGATTCTACTTGCTGACATATATGCTGTTGCATTCATCTGTGATGATTTGCACCACATTCTCTACTCCCACCTCCATGACAACGTGCTCCAACATTTCAGCCAATATTTTTGCATTTTTCACCTTGCTAGAGGCATCAACCGAGTTCAAGAACACTACATTTTCCTTGCAAGCAGCCAAAATATTAATGATGGTGCAGTTCTTGCCATCTATCCACCCATCAGAAAGAATGGTGCAGCCATATTTTGCCCATTCAATTTTTTGTTCCTCCACAACTTCTTTTGCCCTAGCAACTGCATTTGTCAGCAACCTACAAGAACAAAGTGAAATTAGTTCTTAGTACACAATTTTGATTTAATAAATAAGAAATCTAGAAAACAATTAAAAATGAAATCAAGTGGATTATTTAGTAATTTACTAACCTCCCACTCAAATCCTTGTGAGAAGGGGCCTTGTACCCCTTTCCTGCAACTGTCATTGCGGTCACCAAATTCAGCCAAAAAGGATTGTCTGCCACATTGAATGCAATGTTGTTGAAGTACCAAAATCAGCACATGCAATGTCGGCTTTCTCATGTGCCTCCCTATTCCATCCAGTGGCATCTAATGATGGTTGTGCTCCAGGTGTGTTCCTGGGCACAAAATAGTCACCTATGGACCCTAATCGTGATGCAATAGTGCCATTGTCAGTGCCAGGTACTCTACTAGAGGAAGCAAAAGCGATGGGCGAGGTTGTGGTGGGTTTGTGGATACGTGGGCCATGCGAGAGCCCACTATGCCCTCAAGTACTTCTTGTTCTTCTTCAATGTCAATAGAAGCACCTTGAGATTCAGCTATGACTGATCTCATGGCTAGCTTTGCCCTCACCCTTTGCAATTTCTTCTCTTCCCCAATTGCAAGTAGGGCATTCATTTGTCTTTTTATTTCAGGAGTTGTCCCTATGCATTCTCTAGCATCATCCCTGTCTATGCCTGCAAGGTGGTATTTGAGGCGGTTGATGCCTCCATGAAGTATTTTTTCACACTTTATGCAAATAACTATCCCAGGATCCAGTCCCTCATAGGCATACCTCCAAGCCCTATTTCTAGCATCTTTAGGACGAGTGCCTATATATCTAGATGGGCATGGTTCTTGTAGCCAATCAGAACTTGCCATAATTAATGCTTAGTTAACCTATACATACACAGTGAAAAGAAAAGTTAACATTTTAGTTAAACAATTTAGCAAACTATCTAAATTAGTTGAAAAAACTTTAGACATCATTCAAAGTTTAAAAAGAAAAAAAAACTAGTAGGGTTTGATTATTTTTTGGAAAATTAGATATTCTTAAAAAAAATAGTGAAAAAATCAACAAAACTTGTCAAAACTAGTGTTAAATCTTGTTCAAATAACTTAAAAAGATTTTAGACTACTTAGGAATGATTTCTAACTCATCTAGATTCAACAAAAATAAACAAAATGTTTTAAAATAACATAGGAAAAAAATAAAAAAACCAATCTAGGAATCTGATTTTTCTTGAAAAACCACCTCAAATCCCCTTAAAATCCACTTGGAATTCGCAAGAATCGCTCAAAATCACCTTGCAAGAGTGTTGGAGTCACTCTTCCCCCTTCTCAGCAAAAAACCCAAGCTAAAATGATGAATTAAATTGTGTTTTTTACGTTTTTCGCTTTTGTGCTGTAGTGGCCAAGTTTTTGAATAAATCTCGCTGAGTTTTTGTCAAAAAATTGGCGAGTTTTATTCGCAAGTTTAAGTCAAAAAAATTTGTAGGGGTGGAAAACTTGGGGAGTTTTTACAACTCGCTGAGTACCCTGTGAGTAGTCCAACTATGGATTATCCTATTGGATTAATTTAATTCTTTATGGAGCTAAGATTCTATAGGTGCATTTAGTTATATCTCTATGTGCCTTCTAGCATAACTTCTATCTGAGTGTCTATTTGAATGAGAGATCATTTGATGTAGGTCGGTCTGCTTCTACTGCCTTCAAAACAGGTGTGCCTGTTTTTCTACACTCTTATGTTATGTGTTAGATACATGTTAATTTACACACAAATTTACACAGGAAACTTTTATTTTATTTGTTAAAAAACTTATTTTTAATTTGTTTAATCTACTTGAAACATTCTGTCTAGGTATTCTGTTTTTATATAAAATTTTATAGATTCAGTTGGAGTAATTTATCTTTTTTGTTTGTGTAGAAATATAAATGTAGAGGTTTTCAAGATATCAATTTCCATTTCACATTCTTTCTTTTTAATAATTGCTTATTTCATTTGTTTTCTTGATTTAGGTGACCTACATATTCTTTCATTGGAAAAAGGGCACTCCATTTGCTGAAGATCAGGGAATGTATAACAAGCTCACATGGTGGGAACAGATGGACAGTGGGAGGCAATTCACAACCAACAGGAAATTTTTGACTATTGTCCCTCTAGCGTTGTGAGTAAACACTTATCAAGTTGGTTTTTTTCAATTAACTGCTATACAATTTTAATTTCTTTAATAGTTTTTCATAGCATTTTTTATTCTGAAATTTGAATTAGGAATTTTTACTGCATTGAATAATATATGGACCTAGGAACATATATTCCTATTAAATAATTGCAGAACTGTAATTCTAGTCATTGTATAAATATCATCTATAACAAAATGTGAGCTATTACAAATAACCATATTATAACTTAAGCTTCTGTTTTGATTTTTTTCCTTTGGAAGTGTGGATTATTTTATTCCAACTTAAAATGAAGCAAGACAATATTGATTCCATTTTCCCTGTACAGTTGATAACAAGAATGATAATGTGATTTATCTTATTATTTCACAACTGATTAGAAGATTGAGAGAGAAATTATACAAGTTAGAAGATCAAGATGGAAAATCTACATTAGATTGCATATTGAAAACTTATTTATACATATTATTTCGATGTAGGTTATAATGTCATGCTTCCGCCATGACTTCCCTCATAACCTACCTTAAGGAAAAACAAATAAGGAATATATCTATATCTTCAGAGAATTATCTTATTATATAAGACTTAACAATTTTCTTAACTAAATCGAACTCAGACATTAATTTGACCTCATGCACAACATCCACCTATGTAAATGATCAAGTAAGAAGATTCGCTAAGACAACATCTCATTATTATTTACTAAGTAGTGGTTTCAATATTTACAAGGGGTGCAATGACAAATGATCACCCACATGTCTTATTTAAAGGGACACATCAAATTAATAACAATTAAGATAACAATGGTCAGCGGTGGCAAGAGGTAAAGGTCACCAAGGAAAGACGCCACCTTAGGAAGGGATGTGATTATAAAAGAGGCATGACCCTTCCCTTCTAAGGAAGAGGTATACATATGGAAGATTAGCATTTATCAAGGAATCATCGATTGAACAGTGAACAGTAGAAAGACAATCAAATATAAAAGATAGATCCAATTATAGAGATATCAATAGTAGTCAGTAGACTTTGCTAATCAAAGTGCTGGGTATGTGTTGTGACCTTTTCACACATCGCCCCATTGCTAACGGGGACCCCCTCTTTTCCAGCTTTCCTGCGTTGTTGGGTTAGGGTTTTGGCTACTTAGTGGGCAATTTTGTGTTTCCCGTGCCTGAGTTTCGGAGTTTTGATCGTACCTAGTGCCGTTTAGGGTTTTGAGGTTATAGGATCATGTGCGTGAAAATTGAGATTTCCAGATGATCCTAGTTTTTCGTCTAAGTGTAGACCCTTTTGGAGCGTTAACGTGTTTTTAATGTCCTCGTCGGTGATTTCAAGTGCTGAGGTATTTTCAAGCCTTTTGGAGTTGTTTTCTCGCTCCTAGAGAATTATTCAAGATGATTTTGCACTTTATCCCGATAGATTCCCGTGTGTTATGCTCCAAATTTTGATGAATTTGCCCAAGTCCAGTTGAGTTTTATTAAGTTTCGAAGTTTCTAAGTGATTTTGAGTCATCATCTTTCGGAGTAAAATCCATATTCTAAGGGTTAAAAGGTCAAAATTCCATGCTAGAGGTGCTTTTCCCCACTCAAAATCCGGACTGGACATGGATTTCCCCTGAAATCCATACTTGCCTCATTTTTCCACCACTGATAATCCATACTAGGGTCGTGTTTTCCCCTGGAAGCATTAGAATTTGACTAAGTGTCAGGATTTATCCTGACTACCCACGTTTTTCCACCAGGGAGGTATGAATAGGTTGCTGATGATGTTTGCATTCATTCCACACCTGGGTCGATTTTCCACCAGGTATTTGTGATAAGTTTCTGAGGATTTTTGTCTGGATTTTTTATCCAGACTCAGCGATTTTCCATTGCGAATGCATTTCATAATTTTTGAGTCCGGATTTTCATCCAGACTGAGGTCGTTTTTCCACAAGAGGGGTATTTTTGGGTGATGACTTAATTTTTGAGTGGAATTTTCACTCCACACTCATATCGATTTTCCCCTAGCCCATTTTTTGTGCACATTTGATGAATTTTGAGTCCGGATTTTCATCCCGACTAGGATCGATTTTCCCCTAAGGGGATACTTGGCGATTTTTAAAGTGATTTTGGTGAGGATTTTTTAATCCTTACTGGGATCGATTTTCCCCAATTGGCTCATTTTGATTTAAATTGAGATACTTTAATAAATGAGCTCCATTTTAATTGTTTTTAATGAAAGACAATGATTATTTAAAAGATGAAAGCAATTAATAAATGATTTGCAACAAGCATTTAATGTTTTCAACCTTCTAGAAGCAAGTTAGTTTCACCCAAGCAAGTATAAGAGCAAGTGTTTTATCCCACATTGCTTGTGGTGAAACTTGGTGATGAAAGTTAGTTTAAAGGGAGGAGTCCAGCAATATTTTATTATTAAGTTTGCCAGGTGGATTCCATGCAAAGGCGATTTTCTCCATTGTTGGCGATTTTGGAGCAAGTGTTGAAGTGAGTTGTTAGATTGGGGTGTGCATTGAAGACATTTTCAAATTTAAGTATTTGGCGCCATAGCTGGAAAAGTTCGATTTTTGTTTTACAAGTGTTGAGGCGTATTTTGGTGAATTCCCTTCACACTTGGTGGCTGCCATTATTCCTACTTGCTGTCATTTGCTTCGATCTGAGCCTAAACGCCATTATCACAGCAAGGTGACCTCCATTGTTGGTTGTACATTCATTTTTTCAGACTTAACCTTTTTTGCCCAGCCAGCTGCCACTTTAGCGATTTGTATTTGGAGACATTTTGGAGGCACTTTGGGATCATTTTCAGACCATTTGAAGGCTGTTATAGGTCTGCAACTTCGCCATGGCTGCTTGTCTTCAGAAAATTTATCTTTTACCAGCCATACCTATGTTCCCAAAATTGATTTGTTTCATCATCAAGGCTGTTTTTTATCAAGTTTGTGCATATTTTTTAGATAATTGCAACATGTTTTGAGAGGTTAATTTATTAGTTGCAGGTTCTCTTCAGATTTGCGACCTCCATTGTTGACTGCGGAAGGTGTCTTAAGACATTATTTTTGTGAAAACACAACCTTTCACACCTTTCCCTAGTCACTCTTAATCTGGTATACTCCTTTGCACTATGATTTGCACGAAATTTCGAAGTATAAGGAGGTGTTGATTTCTTGAGGGTTTCATACCCTAGTCTTGTCACATTTTGTGTTTAAATTGTTAAGATCTACCAAGAGTGTGGACTATTTTCCTGTCTTCATGCTTTAATTTAGCCTAAAATCGTTAGGAAGTCAGGAATTCTATTAAGAATATTGTATTTTTTCCTAAATTCTAACTTCAAGTTTTGTACATGTGTGGTGTCGAAGTCCGGATTTAAGGAAAAAAGAGAACAACAGAAGATACTGGAGACTGGATTCTATCCAGAGTCTAAGATTTCATCCAGATGGAAGGAAATTACGGATACAAACATGCATTTCCTAAGCCTGAACTTGATGCGACAACAGATGTTCGGAGTCGGAAATCAGATTCCTTCACCAGCATATGTAAACATTATGAAGAGTGGTATTTTTCAAGCCGCTAGATTTCCACAGTCCATACAATGTAGTGAGCTTATCTTGGAGTGTGCATGATGTTATGATCGTTGCTCACGAATGATCAAGACTCCAAAGGGCGTTGTCATTGCCTACCTTGCTGAGGATGCGATTACTGAGATGTTTGGAATTCCACGTGGAACAGATATGAAGGATGCAACTAAGGATGAATATGAAGAGTGGTACATGAAGAAGATGGATGCGTGTAAGAGTATGATAAACAAAGAGTGGATGATCGAGCCTAGGGTTCATCATTCCAAGGCTCCCAGGACACTCATGTGCACAAACTTCAAAGAGGAGTATAGTGACCTAGTATTCCTACTTAACAGAGTGATGGGGACGTTGTAGGGTGCAATATTCGATGGATGGATGTTCTATTTCATCCAGGATTGTCTTAGAGGGACATTGGTAAATTGGTCTAGAATCGTAAGTGACAATCTGGACTTTCAGTTGAGGAATGTAGAGCGGTCCAAGTCATTCGCCATGACTTCCTACTTGGTATACCTGCTTGCACGGTTTGTTTCATACAAAGGATTGATATGCAGAGGTGAAGTCGGGAATGGGCAAGGACAATTTAGGAGTCATGAGTGCTATCCCCAGCTGAACATGTATAGAATTGAAGACTATAAGAGAGTGAACAATGTATTCACCATGTACATCACGCGGATGCTGCAAGGCGGAATCCACAAAAGATTGTCCAAGGAGGCAACAAAGCTAATAGAGAAATATGGATCGTGGTATATTCAGTTTCCCACTTTCACGTACCTTAGGATTCATGGGTTTCAATCCGAACCCTACAGGCTTCCTAGGTATCCGTCCGACAAAATGATTTTGTTCAAAGTGGTGAGAAACTTCTAGAGTTTGATTCCATTCAAAGAGAGAAGCATGGGACATGCATGATATTCCCTATTTCAGTTGGGAAGACGTTGGAGGTTTGCCAGTCTGCCTTAGCCACCAGCACTGCAAGTGAGGAGCTTGCATTCTATCGATTTGCAACCTTCAAAAAAAGAGAAAGATTCGATCCCGATAAGAAAGTTGGAAGGATCAGGGGAGAGAAGCTCATCCACAAGGTAGACATAGAAGATTATTGGGCCAACCTGATGGACGAGTAGGCGGTGAAGAGACGAATGTGGTCCAGAATGTCAATGGATTTCATGAGGAAGTGTGGACTTTTCCTCATTCCTGATTAGGTGTCAGATGACAGGGATCATATGCATCCACAGTATGAGAATAAAATGAAGAAGGCAATCTTATTGCCTAATTGGTCAGAATCAGAAGAGATTGATTTGAATATATTGATGAGAGAGGTCTTGAGTTTCTCCCGTACATGGGTAGATATTCAGATGAATAAGTTAGTTGATATGGGTGTTCCCTTCACTTATGAAAAGATGAAGCCAGAAGAGTTTGCTTTCGAAGACGATCAAAGGACTATCAGTGATGTCAGGATTCATGCAGACGAAGAGAGTTAAGCTCCCAAGAGAGTCAAGGCCAGAGGGAAGAAGATTGAGGAGGTGAAGAAGAAGAAACAAAAGACTATCATTCCTTTACCTATCATTCGTTCACCACCTCTCAGTGTCTCATCAATTAAGGTAATTGAAATAACAGAGCAAAATAAGGAAACCCAACAATGTTCCAACATAGTGATACTACTAGAGAATATTCAGGAGTTACATGCCATAGTGACATTTGCATCACCAAATGAGAATGATGATCAACCATGATCCTCTACTGTCCTTTTGGAGGTTAGTTTGGGAAATGAGGTGTACGATTTGACCAAGAATAATCCTGATGATGATGATGATGTTATCTTGGCATTGAGAGGGCTTGATCGAGAGATGTGTCTCAATGATGGTATGGAGATTGCTGCTATTCCTGATTGGATGATGAGAAGTATGGAAAAGAGTAAGAAAATGCTAGAGGTACAACCTATTGATAACATTGATGATTACCTAGCTAGGAGCAATAATGGGAAAGAACCCAAGAGAGCTGAGATTTTGTTGCACATAGCTAGAGATGAGACAAGAATGCCGATTGCACATGTTGTTGTTCCTATTGGAGGTGTGACAACGGACATTGTTACTCCTATGGATTTCTAGATTACTTCAGTTGCCCGTGGCCGTACATCAAGAGAGCAAGAGTTTCAAGAGGTTGGCGATAAACTTAAGGCGATCAACGCAAGGTTAGATAGAGAAATTGAAGAGAAGGAGAAGTACAAAGAAGAGAATATCAGACTTAGAGAGTATATTGCAGGGATAAGGCGTGAGAATCCCACCCTTATTTCCCCTATTGCAGTTGATCATGGACTACATTCACACTATGAGTTAGCGAGAGATACACTCTTGGAGGTGGAAAAGTGGATTGAGAGTGCAAGAAAACAGGCGGATGATTTCCTTACTCAGTTTGTCCAGGCATATGATAGGACAACAAGGCTCGTGTTTAGAATCCGGTATTTGGAGGGAGTTTGGGAAGAATTCCGGCCTATTCAGGAGAAGACTATTCCACGCCTCAAGGCTTTGAAGAGGATTCCTAATTCCACCTTGGTCAGCAAGAGCATTGTGCACAGTGGAGACATATATGATTTCCATGGCTGGTATTGTTCATTGGCCGTGAAGAGATCAACTTATGAGAACGCCCAGTTGAGCTGTATGGAGATGGAGGGATTGATTTAGGACATTCAGATGAAGATCCTTGCCTCAATTGAGGAGTTATTGGGTGTTGATGTTAGTGATGCTAGTGGTTTACATTTAGCCGAATTAAGAGACAAGATGAAATTTATGTATTTTTGTCAGTTGGACTCTTTGAAGAAGAGTCAGATAGATGACTTGGTCTCTTTGTTGATTCATGTTAATAGTTCGCAAAAGATCATGCCAGATTGGGAGATCACTTTGGACGCTTGCTCGGATTCACTGGATGTGATTCATTTGCAGTAGGATACCTTGCCTAGCATTTCCATGGAGGAGTTAGATTCTGTATTGGCTAGATTCTTGGAGTATGCTAGGAGAGAGAGAGATGCAAGGAGAAATCTTCTAAAAGATTCCCTATTTGATGACTAGGTATCTTTTTATGGGGCCATATGTTGGTGGCGCCATTTTTGAAGTAAACCCTAATAAGGGCAATTCTAGGGTTTTCCATTTTGTAAGAGACTCTATATATACCTCCTTGTCTCTCATTTGTAAGAGAATTTTTGTAAAATTGTTCGTATATGCTGCAACTATTTTTATCTAAATTATTGCATTCATGGTTCTCAATTCCTCCAAGCTAGATTAGAATTTTAGATTAAAATTTATTTTCATGTATATTAGATTGAGTGGAAGATGTGTTGAATATATTTGTGTGGAATCCTTAATCCATACCACTAGCCTCTTGCCGTTGGTAAGTGTGCCTTGTGTGGTCAACTGGAGATTTGAGTAAGCTTAACTTCAACTATTATACGTCCCTTGACAAGCATCAACTTGGATGGTGTCAACGTTTGATGGTAATAGTTTGAAAATCCTTAAGTATACCTTAGACGATTGCACTAAGCTTGTGTCAATACTTGTTTGTGAGACCTTGTCTAGTTTGATTCCACTAAATTCATTCATCATTTCCTACATTATTAGGTCTAGAATAGATTTCATGAACCCTATTCCTTTTGCCCATTTTTTAGTTAGAATTAAGTCTAGAGCCATATTGTTAAAGCCTAAGTTGTCAGCACACCTATTCCGCATATTTCATGATCGAAGAAGATAATCCTAACAGTTGCGTAAGCCCCCAAGTGAACACAACAATTCACATCGACCATTGGGTTACCCACTCGTCAAGACTTGACATGTAGAAACCTTGGAATCATTTTAGTTGATCTTATCCTTAGCATCTGAGGTGATTTTGTTCAAGAGAGGGTAAATTACCTTGGTCATGATTCACTCATCATATAGGAGCATCGACTTTGCCTCTAAGTTGGAGCGCTCACCCTAGGAGAAGCCCACGATGCCATTTTATACTTTAAGGGGGCGTATCAGATGTTATTAATTATAATATAGTCTGCAGCAGTCAAGAATACCTACGATTTTGATCTTTAAGCTCAGTTCTTGCATCGATTTACCTATCTAGCTGAAGTGCTCCCTTGGTGAGAGCATGGCGATGATTCTTGGTGTTGGAGGGAGCACTTAGAGGCTGCATACATTTTATTAATTACTGCTTACTACAGAAACAGGGGCGGTAGATTGGGAATCACGATTTGGCTTGTGGAGGATTCATACACAGTGGATATGGCTTGCTTCTTCAAAGATCAGGATTAGGCAATCTTCCTATCAGGTTCATGCTTCACTTTAGTTATAGATTGCATTGTCAAATAAATTGTTGGTATGACTGCCTTGGCTGGTAATTAGTAATTTCTGAGTATAGGAATATGTATGTAATTTGCAAGTTTAGAGCTTGTTGGCTGTAACAAGGATTGTATTGAATAAAGAAATCAGTTCTGAGCCCTATATATGCTGTAATAAGTTTGTTCAAGTCCGAGGATGCATGATAATTGTTTGACAAAATGTCAACTAGCTGAATAGGATGATGGTATGCTTTCTTTATCAGTAATTTATTTCAGTTCATTGCATTCATATGTTCCAATAAGCAAAACCAAAGAAACTGCATAACACGCAGAGTTATACAAAAGCTGTCCAGTGTCAATAACACGCAAGTTATTCAGTCTGAAAATTAGAACAGTAGATTGAAGGTTATTAGTCAACTGTTTGTCAATATTCCCTACACATTTCAGTCATATAACAGCAGGGGATATTACAAAAGGCTACTGGAGGCCAATGAAGTGAAGATGCAGCTGAAAACTCTCATTGAGCAGGGACTTGTAAGACAAAATCAGGATGGAACTTGGTGGGTGTATGTTGACAAAATCAGTGTCAGGAATACACATTTACTACCAAGGATACACCAACTACAACTGGTTAAGTACTTCTCCAAACTTGATCTCAAATTGAGATATTACCAAGCAAGGGATAAACGATGGAGATGTTTGGGAAACTGTATTTAAGACTAGGCAAGGGCTATTTGAAAAGCTTGTTCTTTTGTTTGGGTTGTGTAATGCATCAACTAGCTTCCTAAAATTAATGAGTGAGGTCCTTAGACCACTCCCTGGCTCATGTGATTGTTTATTTGGATGATGTCCTTGTTTTAGGAGGACATAAGAGGAGTATATGTTTCATCTCAAGCAAGTTCAACAATTTTGAGGAAGAATAAGCTATTGTTGAATGGAAAGAAATGTAAGTTTGCGCAAACATCATTTAATAATTTTATCCCTTGAACATTGTAAACATTTGCATTGACTAGATTTATTGGCACAAGGAACATGAACTCACTTTTTTCGAGTTTTCTTCCCTTTGGAGGGTTTTTAGGATGTGTGCTGCCACATTCCAAGCCTTGACTCAAATGGAGGGATTTTTACTTTTCCTAGCCAATAAATTTCCTTGTCTAGCAATTTTGTTCCCTTTTCTCTATAGGTAGGTAGGTGGTATCATTTCCTATATTGATGATGATTTATGTTTTTTCTTTTTGTGTAATGTGTTTGCATATTGTATTGTTTTAAATTTTTGTTTAGGTTAGGTGTTAGAATAGGCTTGACGCTATTGCTCCCATAAGTTCTCTTATGCCACAAGTTTGCTTCATGGTCCCCAAAAAGAGCCAATGGTTGTACTTGTACCCATACGAAACTCAACTATTGTACTCCCTTTTGTAAAGTTTGTCATCAACTGATTGCTATATGTGTGTCAATCCAAGCAATTTTGGTTTCCCTAGGTTAGTTTGCAAGATCATCCTATCAAAATCCATGCACTTCAACTAACACTTTTGCAAGGTAACAGTGATGTCAAAGGAAGCAGGAGATCAGCAACCTGCGAGAGCAGAACACGAGCAATAATAGGGGCAGAAGAAAAACAAAACAACAAAGTGGCAAAATAGTTGGTGAATTCTCCCTAAATTTCCTCTTTTTGGTTCAAGTCATCCTAAAGTTTGCTTAAACTCATGAAACTTGTTTCAATTCATGTTGGTGCACATTTCAATATGGCCAAACCATCGGTAAACTCCACCTTATCTTGAAAACAATGTTGAACCTTAAGTCTGTACGAGCATTTTTATGATGGTTACTAAGCACAATTTCTGCCCAAGTGTCTCTATGCACACTTTTATGATGATTTAACTAAGCTCAATTTATGCCCAAGTGTCTCTAGGCACGTCTATGATGGCTTAACCAATCACAAACTCTGCCCAGGTTTGTGAGAAAGTTGAAATTTAGTAGACTCTCATTTTAACTGGCTTAGGGCAGCAATATTTCTTACAAACACAATAAAATGGTTGAAACGTAAGTGAAGTGTGCACGAAAGGCAACATAAGAATGACAAACTTGAAATCAGGCATACCTTTTGAGTGTCTTTGCCACATGTTATTTCTGCCAGCGGTTATAAATCTTTGGCAAATCTATTAGTGATCTATGCCTTTGACAAAGAAATATAATTAAGGAAGGTTGTGCACACCTTTTGGATGGTTAACCTGTTACTTTTTTTCTTCCAAAACACCTAAAATAAGGCTGACACGTGTTTAGCACATGCCAGGTGTAATGTCCCCAATTTGAAAGGTGACAGTTAATTAAATTGATTTTTATTAAGTTGTCAAAAATAAATAAAAATATCCAATGATGACTTAATATTAATTAATTAATTTAATTAAATAAACAATAAAATATTATCATATTGTCACTTTATGAAATAAAGTTCTCCAAATGTGGCTGGGCGAATATTCTAGAAGCTTCTTGGAGTTTTTTATAAGGAGACTGGAGGGAGGAAGTAAGACATGCTTTTGATTTGATTAATTGTTTATGATTTCTAGAGACGAAAACCTTTAGAAGTTTGAAGTAGGGCTGGATGAAAACCTAGCTCTTCCAAGAGGTGGATTTGCAACGGAGTTCACAGCTGGGCCAAATTTGTGAAGTCTCCGTTGGAGACAAATTTCTAGATAAGTCATACTTTCAATATTAATACTGTATCTACTTGGAATGTTTATTTTGAACTTGGGAAATAAGAATATTTATGTTTAGAGTCTTTCGGAGAATATAAGGATTAGGTATTTTATGACTTTTTCCTTTTGCAATATTAATATTAGTGCCTTTGAAAGATCGTGGCTTATTGAATTTTGGCTTGAAAAATATTAAGGCTGCCAATTATATATGTGCCTAAAGTTTCTAGGCTCTGGAAATAATTATTTTGGGCCGACACGAGAAGAAGGATATTGTCTATCAGGGGTGTTAGATTCGAGCTTCACATAAATTCGACTCATTGTTGCTAATACCTGTGCCATCGCTGCTATTAAAAAATAATATAAAATCGAAGGCTTCAGTATTCCTAGTGTTTGGCAACTAATTATTTCTTATTGGGCCTAGTGATATTGGTGCTGATATTGTACCTAGTCTGGAGAGAATATTTTATAGTTGTTAATGCATGGTAGCTTCGGTAAGATAAATGATTGAATGAGAGATAAATGAAGTCTCTCATTCAATCATTTATCCTATCGATAAACCATCAAGAAAATTTCAAGCTATTTCATTTGATAATCCTTCCTCATTTATATATTAAATATACTTAGTCGATCAATATCGATAATCATATTATAGCATGGCATATCGGTGATCACCGATGGCTATCGGGTTAACCATGTATCGCGATTTACATTGGATTTGTTCCTAGCGATAAACAAATAATGATTATCGAGTTGCTTTCGGGTGGCAAAGTATGCATCGCTTGACATATATAACCTTTAGTTAGTGATCGATGTTGGTTAACTTAGACACCGATTCACATCGGTTAATATGCCATGCAAACATCGTTTGGCATACATCGTGAATACCGATTGGCATACACACTAAGTTACGTGGACCTCGATTAGTATCGGGCTGGTAATTATAGAAACACCGGTTGATAATATATATCAAAGGGTGCGATCAAGTAGTGTCTTGATCGGTCATGTCCATAAGACATGACTGGTCAAGGCACTGCTTGATCCTCCCCTCTTGCATCTATATATCATTTGATATTTGTGAAGAGGATATTGAAATCGATAAATATTCCTCTCACCTGCCAAACAAAGAAGATAGTCAGATTTATAATAGAGATAGATAATACATAGATATAGAGAATACAAATTAGAATACATCTTGCATATTGAATTGAAAATTGAACAACATTTACATGGTATCAGAGCTATAGTTAAATCAAACCTGAGGCCGTTCAATTTTACGTAAAATTCAAATCAAGCATATATTCAAAATCACAATTCTCTCAATGGCTAGCGCTATTAGATTTGAAGATAGACTCGGAGGAGGTGATGACTTCTCAGCATGGAAATTCAGAACTCAAATGATTCTAAAAGAAAATAAAGTCGAATCATTTGTAAATACTGAAACTGCAGAACCTGAGACTGCACCTGACAAAGCAATTTGGAGAGAAGGAAATGATAAGGCTATTAAAATCATAGTTGATGGGGTAAGAAACAATATCATGCTCATCATAAGGAAACATGAAACAACCTTCAACATGTTCAAAGCACTTGAATACGCTTTTGAGATATCTAATGCCAGTAGAACCTTGGCTTTAAAAAGAGAAATAAATCACATAGCCATGATAAAAGGAGAATCAATCAATGCCTACTTCATGCGAATATCTGCCCTAAGGGATGAATTGGCAACCCTTGGATATGAGATCCAAAGCAAAGAATTAACCCTCATTGCTCTAGATGGGTTGCCTAGCATATGGGAAACATTCGTCCAAGGCATCAGTGCAAGGGATGAATTCCCAAAATTCGATAGGCTAAAGGCTGACTGTCTCCAAGAGGAATCAAGGCAAAATAAGAAAGGGATCAAACAGAAGAATATAGGTGATGATCTTCAAGTTCTAAATACAAACTCAAACAAGAAAAGCAACCAGAAGCAATTCAAGAAGAGAAAAAGTCGTCACGGCAAGAACACCTTCAAGAAGGACCTTTCTCAGATTCAGTGTTACAGATGTGACAAATTTGGGCACTATGTTGCCAAATTTCCATAAAGAGCTAAGCAAGCCACATTTGCCAAAACAGGAAAATCTAAAAGGGAAGAGGACTCTGAGAAGTATGTACTCTATTCAGCACTCACAAACCAAGCATCAAACAAAGTGAACTCCTGGGTGATTGACAGTGGCTCATCCAGACACATTACAGGATTCAGAGAAGTACTAGACTCAATGAAAGAGGAGAATGATGAGGAAGTAACTATCGGAGATGTCTCTACACATCCAGTCAAAGGAGTTGGAACCTGCACCATCAAACTAAAGTCGGGTGTATCATTACAACTTAGAGGAGTACTATATGTTCCAAGCATCAAGAGAAATCTAGTCTCAATATCAGCACTGGAGGACAATGGATACACAGTAACCTTCATGGACAACAAAGTATTGGCTTGGCCAAAGAACTCATCCATCAAGAAAGCTAAAACAATTGGTCAAAGACAAGGCTACTTGTATGAGCTATGCACATAGCCCAACTTAGTCCTAATTCATGAAACTACAGATGCAAATGAAATCTAGCATAGAAGACTAGGGCACCTAAATTTTAGAGCTTTATCATCAATGGGAGACCTTGTCACAGGTCTACCTAAGTTAAAGCAATATCATTCAGGGGCATGCACAGGATGTACCCTAGGTAAAAATACTAAGGGTGCTTTTCAGAATAACACTAGGAAAACAAGTAAAATTTTAGAGTTAGTTCACTCTGATGTATGTGGACCTATGTCCGTACCTTTATTGGGGGGATTTTTGTATTATGTAATATTTGTTGATGACTACTCTAGGAAAACTTGGATCTACTTTCTGAAATGTAAAGAATTAGAAGAGATCCTTAATAGGTTTAAAGAATTCAAAACACTAACAGAGAACTACACAGGAAATAAAATTAAAACCCTAAGAATTGATAATGGGGGGGGATACACATCAGAATTATTTAAGGAGTTTTGTAAAAATTCAGGGATTAAGAGGGAGTTAACAATAACTTATAACCCTCAACAAAATGGGATAGCTGCAAGGAAAAATAGGACAATCGTTGAAGCTGCCAAAGCTATGATTCTTGATCAGAATCTAAATATCAATCTTTGGGCAGAAGTAACTAGCACTGCTGTATATATTCAAAACATATGTCCCCACTCTCATCTTGAAGATAAGACCCTTGAGGAAGTCTCTACTAAATCAAAACCTGATATTAGCTACCTTAGGATATTTGGATGCCCTGTCTATATTCATGTACCTAAGGAGAAAAGATTAAAATTAGAGCCTTCTGGAAAAAGGGAAATCTTTGTAGGATATAGTGAAACCTCCAAAGCTTACAGGATCTATATACCTGGTCAAAAGAATATTGAACTAAGTAGGGATGTGATCTTTGAAGAAGACTTAGCATTCAAAAGAGCCTAAAGCTCTCTAGACCCTGAAGTCTATATCCCCACCCCTAGCATAGATAGAGATCCTACTCCTGAGCTTTAGAGGGAGAATCCTGAGGAAACTATAAGTGAAACTCAAAGTTGACCTAGAGAAAACTTCAAGAAAAGACCACTATGGGCCACCAAGATTGTAGCAGAAGCTCAGAAGTTTGTTGCTCCTTCAGGGACATTTAGGGAAAGCAAAAGGCCTAACAATTTCACTAGCTATGTTGCCCTTATGAATGATCTCTCTAAAGTTGAACCAAACAATGTATCAGAGGCTCTTGAACATCAAGTATGGAAGGATGCCATGTCTGAAGAGTATCAATCTATTATGAAAACTGATGTTTGGGAGATTGTGACTAGGCCAACTAAGAAATCTGTCGTTTCATCTAAATGGCTTCTTAAGATCAAACATGCTGCAGACAGTAGTATTGAAAAACACAAGGCTAGATTTGTAGCTAGAGGTTTCTCACAAAAGGAAGGAATAGATTATGAAGAAACTTTTGCACCTGTTGCCAGATATACATCAGTAAGAGCTGTATTAGCCATTGCAACAGCAAAGGGGTGGAAGTTACACCAGATGGATGTTAAGACAACATTTCTAAATGGTGAGATCTCAGAAGAAGTCTACCTAGAGCAACCTGAAGGGTTTGAAATTTATAATGCAGTCTCATGTGTGTAGACTCAAGAAAGCTCTCTATGGGCTTAAACAGGCTCCCAGGGCCTGGTATGAAAGAATTGACACCTATCTCTCAGGACTCGACTTCTCTAAAAATGATGCAGATCCTAATCTCTACTACAAAAGAAATAAAGGTTATATGCTAATGTTGATTTTATATGTTGAATTCTTATTAATCACAAGAAATGATCACCTTATAGATCAATGCAAGAAAGATCTATCCAAAAAATTTCATATGGACTTAGGACTCCTTCATTACTTCCTAGGATTGGAAGTATGGCAGAATTCTGACAACATTATACTAAACCAAGGAAAGTATACCTTGGATATTTTGAAGAGATTCAGAATGCCAAACTGTAGGCCCATGACCTCTCCTATGGAAACCAATTTACATAAACTTAAAGAAGCAGCCGCAAAGTCACAACCCATTGACTCTACTCAATATAGACAGCTGATTGGGTTCCTGATGTACTTGGTGAATACAAGGCTAGATATCTGTTATGCAGTCAATGCCTTAAGTCAGTTCATGTGTGAACCTAAGGAGATACACCTGGTTGTAGTAAAGCACATCATGAGATACCTACAAGGTACCCTAAACCTTGGTCTCAGATATGAGAAAGTTGATATAGACCTACATGGATTTACAGATTCAGATTGGGTTGGAAGTGTAACTGACAGAAAAAGCACTTCAGGGTGTTGCTTCAGTCTAGGTTCAGCCATGATATCTTGGATCAGCAGGAAGCAGTCCTCTATAGCTCAAAGCTCCACCGAGGCAGAATACATTGCAGCTTCTATGGCTGCTCGAGAGGCAATATGGCTTAGGAAGTTGCTTGTGGGGTTATTTGGAGAACCTATGAAACCCACTATTATACATTGTGACAATCAAAGCTGCATAAAACTTTCAGTTAATCCAGTGTTCAATGACAGATCCAAGCATATTGAGATCCCATACCACTATGTGCGAAATATGGTAGACAAAAATGTGATTCAATTAGAATTTGTTTGTACAGGAGATCAAACGACAGATATTCTGACCAAACCTCTTTCCAGAGTGAAGGTTGATCACTTCAGAAAAGGTTTAGGTATGATAGAAAGGTAATTTGCTTTGTAATCTGTATTTACATATCAATAAGATGTTTAATGTGTAAACTTCTTTGTCATGATAGGACATTTTGGATTTTATCCCTTGGGTTCATATCTAAGAGGTGACGATCTCCCAAGATAATGAACACTTGTATGGAGACATTATAAAGTGACGATCTTATAATGTCCAAACCAGTTATCATGTTGGATCTTTGGTGTGTCATGGATGAGCCATGATTGTGTTGTGGTAAAACATTTATATGAGATGTTAGTGCACCTACCACAACTTGGATAAAGATGAGAATTGAATATTTTCTCATATGATTATCCTTAAGTATTGCGTGCTTAGGCAATACTGATATCACATGTTAAGGTGATATCCTGTCATCACAAGATTGATGTGATAGACATGTTGTATCACGTGTTTAGGTGATACTTCATATCATGTGATTAGGTGATATGATTTCCTAGAAAGTTGGATTGTGTAAAGAATGCTAACTATCATTTGAATTGTGATGCTTGATACACTGCTCTCATTTATCTTACCTAGCTAAGAGGGAGTGTTAATGCATGGTAGCTTCGGTAAGATAAATGATTGAATGAGAGATAAATGAAGTCTCTCATTCAATCATTTATCCTATCGATAAACCATCAAGAAAACTTCAAGCTATTTCATTTGATAATCCTTCCTCATTTATATATTAAATATACTTAGTCGATCAATATCGATAATCATATTATAGCATGGCATATCGGTGATCACTGATGGCTATCGGGTTAACCATGTATCGCGATTTACATTGGATTTGTTCCTAGCGATAAACAAATAATGATTATCGAGTTGCTTTCGGGTGGCAAAGTATGCACCGCTTGACATATATAACCTTTAGTTAGTGATCGATGTCGGTTAACTTAGACACCGATTCACATCGGTTAATATGCCATGCAAACATCGTTTGGCATACATCGTGAATACCGATTGGCATGCACACTAAGTTACGTGGACCCCGATTAGTATCGGGCTGGTAATTATAGAAACACCGGTTGATAATATATATCAAAGGGTGCGATCAAGTAGTGTCTTGATTGGTCATGTCCATAAGACATGACCGGTCAAGGCACTGCTTGATCCTCCCCTCTTGCATATATATATCATTTGATATTTGTGAAGAGGATATTGAAATCGATAAATATTCCTCTCACCTGCCAAACAAAGAAGATAGTCAGATTTATAATAGAGATAGATAATACATAGATATAGAGAATACAAATTAGAATACATCTTGCATATTGAATTGAAAATTGAACAACATTTACAATAGTGAAGAGTCATACTTCTCGGTCAGACAGCTCAGTTTGGTCTCTCTGGCGCCATTCATCTTCAGCGCAACTCCTTTAAAGCTAGAGTGATCCTTGAATAGTGAGCTTGGGTTTGTATTCATTCTGGAGGCAGCTGTGTATTGCTGAAGCATTGATTGTAGGGAACTATTATGAGGTGAATGCTTTGTTAAGGTAAATTGATGTTATTAAACAATAGAGACGAAAGCTTTATATAAATAATTTACAAGAGACATTGTTTGTAGAAGAAACAATCGTTAATAGAATGCAGAAAAGGAAACTTCCTAAACTAACTAAGATGACCATTAAAGAAACATTATATTATTTAATACCCTCACTTAATGGTCATTGTACAAACTACCCTACAAAAGACATTGCAGAGTGTTCTGAAGAGCAGGGGGTGCTTCCCAATGCAAGCATTCATATCAGTATCACTTCCTCATGTGGCATTGGTTCAACCATATGAAATTTCTGTGTCCCTTGGTGTGGGAGGAAGGACTTCAGCAATTCGTGAAAATCTCGCTGTGAGTGGAAGTCTCTGATATTGATTATTCAACAGTAGTGACTGTTATGTTCCTATGAGTATTGGAGGCATAATTTCATATTGAGTCACAAGACTGGAAATTCTGAGTTGTTAACGGTCAGAATATTCCATTGCATTCCGATTGTCATGCAGTTGCATATTTTATTCTTAGAGACTCCTTTATCTGCTTGTGGTTGCACTGTTTGTTCATTATTAAATGAAGGGAATAATCATCATCTTTTATGCAAACTGTTTGTGAAAATTCTGTATTGTCCCCAAGTAGGGATTACCTGAATTTTGTCCTAAATTAGTAATTCCACAATATAGTTTTATCATTTTTTCAAATTAAGAGAGTGACTTAATCTAGTCATTCAATAAACTGACAAATACATACATGGATTAATAGCACATATATTACAAAGAATGATAAACATGTCTTTCTACCTATAACCAATCATAGTTTAGTTTGGTAGGAAAGCCTTGAGAGGGCCCCTGTAAACTGCTCGACCCAACTAAGCCCAAGAGCGCACAATGTCACACTATGACAACTCACCTCTTGGCCCTCAAAAGGCAGGAGCGCCCCACTATGACAATTCCATCCGTTGGGGTGGCCTACTTAGCCTGGGAGAACCGGTAAACTGCAATTCCCTAACTTCATTCATTCCTTTGATTGATTACTGTTGAGTATGTTGTCATTGTTCTCAAAGGTTTGATGATTAAGGCCGTATAAATCTCAGCGAATTACTTGAAGTATTGAAAATTGGATTGAACTGATTGAGGTGCTTGAGGTGCTTGAGCTGCTTGCTTGGCTGTCAGCTTGAGCTATGTGGGTGTCTACTTGTGCTGCCTGCTTTAACCTGCTGCTTGTCTACATCACCTGCTTGACAACCAAGTCATACTGACATGTCATCAATTGGAGTCGAATTAATCTTTGCCCAGTGGTTACTAAGGGTACAGGTGTTAATATTGAATGGTGCGTAGAGGTGCAAAAATGAAGGGAATCATATCCTTGTTTAGAATTAATGTGTGGTAAAAGGTTGGAGAAAGTTCATAAGTTTTATTTTAATTAAAGCTGCTGCTTTCATCGTGGAGTTTCTGAACTAATACGTTTACGTGTTGAGTATTTTAGTGACGGGATGTAAAAGAGACAAATATGCAAAGACAGAGTGCATTTAAAGTTTTTTTATACAGCAGCCGATGATATAATTTTGGAGGGGCAGATGTGGTAGAAATTTTTAAAAATAGCGATGCTTGCGGTGGTTGAGTAGTGGTGCACAGCAAGTGCGAGTAAAGTTTTTATAATAGTCAGATATTGAATGTTCTGGTGGTTGCTATTTTTTCTGAAGTTTTGTGCAAACCGTTGGTAAGTGTTTATGAAAAACGTGGTGCATATTTACAGTTAGGAGTGGTAGCATTCAAAAATACTGTGGTGAATCGGGGAATATGCAGTTAAGGAGCAGTCGTGTGGTTAGTTAAGTAGTAGAGTTTTAAAAAAAAACATGTATCTTTTATCAGCATACGCAGAAGTTTAAGAAAAATATATATGAAGATGGTGCAGTGTAGAGTATTTTCATATGCAATATATGTTTAGTAGATGAGAGATAGAAAGTGTGAATGAAAGGGAGTTTTCTATGGCAGACTGTGATTAGATTTCAGAAGTGTTTGATGCAAGGTAAAAGACTGGTTATCATTATGCATGAATATTATTATGGAGCTTATAGGCAGGTGAGAAATTAGTAATTAATCTTGTGAACCAAAGGCTTATTTTAAGTAGCAAATTGTAAAACTCTATAAGGAGATAAGTTCGAGGTTGGTGTCTCTTTTTGATGGAGTAGGTGCTTCGTCATTGTTGATCAAGTTTCTTGGAGAGTTAGTGCTCTCAGAAAACTGTCTTTTTGTAATCAGGGTTGGTGCCCATTAATGTTAATGAAAGCTTTTTGATGCCATGGTTTTTTTTACCCGAGAGGGTTTTCCACAAGAAATCTTGGTGTTCATGTCTTAATGGTTGTTTTCTTTATGCTCTATATGATTTTATGCTTTCATAGTTTTAAAAAGTTCTGAAATACTGATAGCCATATCTTGTAGTGGCTATTTCCAGCATTCTATTCTAGGTAATGGATAAAAGGCTATTTTAGGCAATTTGTATCTTATTAGTTGTTTTAGGATTAGATTTGATCAAAGTTCATATCTTTTTGCCTTTTTTGCAGCTTGTGGACAGGTTTGTTTTAAAACAATTCTGTTTGCGATGTTCTATTTTTATGTGTAAATCCACGAAAGCTATTCTTTGTAACCTATAAAAAAGTGCTTTGAACACAAACTCTTAATTATACTTGAAGTCAAGTTCATGCCGTAGAGATTGTCATTAACATATTTGATCGAAATTTTTTTGTGTTTGTGTAAAGTTTTCATAAGTGGATTATAGAAAAGAATCATGTTAAGCTTTGTATTGACACTGTGTTTCGTCTTAGTAAATAGCTTTGTATGCTTCTAAGGGTTATCTTTTCTCGTATCTTACACCATGGCTTCATTATTAGTAATAGTTTTGCTTAATGCTCTCTTGTTTATTTGGATCTACTCTTCTCTACTTTCAGCCAGTTAGTAAGAATTTCTGTTTATCTTCATTTTGGATATTTGTGAGCTTTATTCATCAAAAAGTTTTGTTTGTGAGATGAGTACCTTTTAGGTCTTGAATTCAACCTTTGAGATCCAAAAGATAGGTCAAGTTTTACTTTCAGTTATTATCTTTAATGCAAGATCCCATTGAGAATCTAGTACAGTGTGCATAATTGTTAATTCTTGTTCATTGCTTTAGGTCTAGGAGTGGTTTTAGATCTTAGGGAACCACCTTTACTATTTTGAAGAGAGGTTGTCCTTGTGTGCTGTTTTGTTTTGTATTTTCTCACAACAGAGAAATTAAAACCCTAATAAGGTGCATTCAATTTTTAATATGTATGCCAAAGGGCACCACTTACCCATGTAAGCTAATCAGATTATTCTTTTCCCTACAAATGAGTGATTTGAGCACATGAACTCTTAAGGATAGTTGAAGTTAAGCTTATGCTGCTATTTGATGTAATTTTATTGTTCATTTATGAATTTCATAAGTGGATATAGTAGAGAATTGAGTTAAAATTTGTTTGAACTCTTGGCATTCATCTTGCATGCTTCTAAGGTTTTCTCTTTTTCAATCTTACAGTATGGCTTCATTATTAGTACTAGTTTTGTTTAGTATTCTTGTTTTTGTGGTACAGTTCGATTGATCTCTACTTTCAGCCAGTTAGTAAGTGTTCATGTTTTAGTTTAGTCGCAAGCTTTTATTCATAAAAAAAGTCCTTTGCCCAACCTTTGAGATCCTAAAAGATATGTTCGGTTTACTTTAAATTATTTCCTTTAATGTAAACCCCTTTGAGAATTGTGTATAGCGTGCAATTCTTGTTCGTAGCTTTAGGTTCAGGAGTAGTTTTATATCTTAGGGAGCTTCCCTTGCTAATTTGAAGAGGTTATCTGTGATGTTCTGTTTTGTGTTGCTTCACAAAAGAGAATTTAAAACCCTAATAGGGCAGATGCAATTTTCAGTATGCACATGAGAGGTTATCACTTAATCATGTAAACTAATGAGATGACTTCTGGTACCAAATTGCAGTAAGTGGTTGATTTGTAGGGTCTATGATGCATGATATATTATTAGTATGTTCATTTACCTAATACAATGTAACTCTTGTATATATCGCTGTCATTGAATGAGGCTGTACTTCTAGAGTTGGGCACAATCTTCCATTTTGATGTAGTTGGTATATTTTTCCACTTGCCTCTTTTATTTTGTAATGTTAGTTCATCATAAATACTTGGGAATGAAGTGCTTTATTTTTAATATTTGCAGGTATTTAATTGCGTGCCATACAACGAACTATCAAAATCCGTCACTATTCTTGAATACCTTAGCAGTGGGCGTTTTAGTTATTGCAAAATTTCCAAATATGCACAAAGTTCGCATTTTGGGCATCAATGCTGATTACCCATCATAAATGTAAACGAGTTACATGGCACTGAATCTACACCTCGATATTCATGTTTGCAAGACTATTGCCATGGGCTCACTACCAATTGTGTCATCCCTTTGATGCAAAGGTGACAATAGATGATCTCTGGGAAATCGGAGTGACTATGTACTTTAATAATTAATGTTTTTTAGATGTTCAGAATTGATACGCATCAATTTGAACTGTAACATTTTCAAATATGCAGTTCAGTGTATAATGTTACAGAGATGCGAAAATTGGTTTTGCATCTGCAGGCACTGTAGGCCCATGTGTTGTGTCACAAAGGATGATTCTATTTTGTATACATGGTGCAATTGTCTATAGTTATACTACAAAATATTCATAAATATGGCAGCTGACTTTAAACAGAGTTAATGGGTCTGCAAATTGTGATAATTATTGTATCTTATATGTTAAACAGGCAAGAAAATGCTTTTAGTTCTTTATTGAAGGAGAAAGTTACATAACAAAACTCAGCTTCAAAGAAGTTCACAAGAATTTCATTAAACATTAAACTCATGAAACTCCAAACTCCAATACCGTAATTGAATGATTGAGTTCAATACAAAATCATAAGTATACAGAGTATCAGTAATTCTGTCAAAATAGCCCCTTAGACTAAGCAAATTTGAGGAATCACAATGCGTCCTCTTCATATTTTCTTGCAATAAAATTTGCTAAGACATTAGCATCTGAATACAGGGCCTGAGAATAGAGGCAATGTGTTATATGATTAGATTCACTTATTTTTATTGTCAGAAAACATTTTTATTAGATTTGTAAATGTTATTTTCCATGGCACTACTAAGAAATAACCTGACTTTGAATGATGAAATTTCCATCAGAGTGGGACTGGTAGGATGAATTCCTTAGCTTTGATTGAAGAGTATTGGTGAGTTGATCGCAAAAAATCGTAATGATATTGGCACTAGTTCAACACAACGAAAACAAACATTAATATCAATTCATTTTCTTGCATGTGTGCTCTATTAAATATCTAGCTGTTAGTTTAGTTAGAAAATGACATTAATGGTTTGGCTTTGGTACAGCTTAGGGCTTACTGTTTGGCTCCTTTTGGTTCTCTAGACTGCATGCACGGGACAATCTAAGAGATTACTCATTAATTTTGCCCCTAATTCTGCCCTTCGTGAAAATTTAGTCCATTAAAATGGCTCTTGCCTTACTTTCTGCAATCTTGCTACAGACCATAGGTAGTTGTCCCCGAAGAGAGCATGCAAATTTGTCAAGGTCCTTGACACGGTAATGATAACCCTTGTAAATGTTTCTCTTAAAATAGATGTTAATTTTGTTTGCTAGTTGAATGAGATATAGCTTTATTGCTTATGATGTTGGTAGTGTCTCTTAGAACAATCTCACTACTTCAGTTAACCATACTTGGTAACCCTCTAGCATCAAAGCTCACTAGGTTTTTTTTTTTTTTTTTCTATTTTCTTTGAAAGGCAAATAGGCACACAGTTTCAAACCACTCTAGCTTGTGTTTTTGCAAATCACCCTTTTGGTGTTGTCTCGCTATCATTTGAAGTCTCTAAGTAGGCCGTACTCACCTATACTAGTCAAGCTTTTAGGCCTTGGTAGTTCCTATTCAGGCTGTCTTGGAGCAAATCTTCCAACTTTTGTGGCAATTTATTTGTCATGAGTCATATGTCTCCATTGGTGGGTTTGTGTTGAGGTGAATCTCACCTTTGATCTTAAAAAACTTATAAAGATACAAGCTAGTACCTTTCACTTTTCATAGGTGTCCTATATTATATTCCCAAGTACTTGCTTGAGATGCCATTTTTTGACAATAAAATCAAGGGTTGGTACTTTTATGCCATGTTTGTCTTATGACCTATTGGGCTGGAATACCATGGGAGGGAAGAAGCCCTCAACCTTGATTCTTGTCAAACCTAGTGAGGCGACTCCTTGCAAAACCCAATAGTCTATTTGTAAGAATGATCTAATTCCTTTTGTTATGTGTTTAGTCTCTAGCTATAACACTTAAATTTTGTTAGCTCAAGGTAGTTGATTGTCTTTTGGGACATCCACAATGAAATCTTAATCCTCCATGTATTGTAGCCCATTGCCAAGCAATTATGATTCATCAAGGATAGGTTATGGGTGCAAATGTTGCAAATGTTGTTTGCTTGGTGACTATCTTTTGTCAAACTAGCATGCACTCTTCGGTAGTGTTGGTAAATAGATTTGTCACTGCGGTCGTTTATCTGAAATTGACCCTGTTTGCCTGATGAGCAGTGACAAACGTTCCAACAGTTGGAGAGATTGAAGTGAAACCACAATCTTCTTTTGCGTTTGAGAGGGGCAGCTCCCTCGTATGATAGGGGTATTTATGATTTTTGTGTACTTTTAACTTGAAAGTACATAAAGAAGAAAACATAAAACTAAAAAGAAATAAAGATAGAAACCCCAACAATAGACATAAGACCATCAACTGAGATTTCTCAACATTAGCAACAAATTACAAGGGGAGTTTATAAGGTAATATGCTTAGCCATGAGATGACGATAAAAAAGAATGACAAATCTCAACATACGGAGAGATAAGATACTTCAACACATTCAAACTGAGATACCAAAGGTTGCTTGTGCATCATCACATCAATTGTACAAATCACATATGCATTAAAAGACTACCAATTTGACATACGAGAAATCAACAATGATAACACATGAATACATTTAGAACACACGAACTAAGACGTATTCTTCATTATCCTTTTGGAAATATACAAGCCCAAAATCCTTTCTATACATAGTGCAAATCAAAATGTCATTACAAGTTTCTCCTAGAATTCCAGTAGAGTTTTCCCCTCCGTAAAAAGTCTCCCCTTTACAAATGAAATAGCCTTGCATTTATAGGTTTCCCAGAATAACCACCTTAGTAACTAACTTTGGATAGGTTAATAACTAACTCATTTTTATGCAAAAAGAGATTAGTTAGAAACTTCACTTTTGCGTGAATAAGGTCCACTTTCTAACCTTTAGTTACAATGAGCTACATAATTCACTTTTACAAAAATACAAATTCAGACTCGCAATATCGATGAAGAACCAAGTCATGAGTTATGTTGAGGCACTTCTCCATCTTCATCCACTTCATCTGAAGTTGTCATCATCTTACCATCTACCCATTTGAGATCACAACATGCCCATTCTTTGCAAATTTGCAATCATGTGTTTCATTCGTTGGGATGACATCTCTTTGAGCTCTCTATCGAACAATTCAGGCACCTTCCATATTTGGCATGTATATTGGCCGTAGTATATTTGCAACTATAATATCAGTTGTATTTGCTTTGAAATTTATAAAGCTTTCCCAACAAAAAGATTTTGTACATATCCTTGTTTCGAAGCTCCCATTTAACCACAGGTAGAGGCTTTACACACACCAGTTGTTTGTGCTTCAAAGATTCTTCGACCTTTTCAACAACCGTTCCACTCGAACGAAACTTCTAACTGAACTTGTTTCAAAGGCCAAAGACAATGAAAGCTAGTGTCAATTAAAGCTCGATGATCGAGTGGCTAAAGGCCAAACTATAATTGCGCGTAGCATAGTCATTCTTAATGAATTGCAAAGGTCAATTCCGGATCCTTCCCCAAATTCAAGGTAGCCTCGGTTCTGAACCGCAAACAATGGAAGGGAAATGGAAAGTTGTTAAAAATACGGGGTTGGAGCAAGTTGATAAGGCTTGGGACATATAGAAATACTTGGGAATTTATTTTGTGTATTTTCATATTGCGTTCCATGAGATTGACATCTCTTTGAGGCAATTTGTCGAATAGTTCAAATGCCTTGCCGATGCCTTCACATTTTATGTGCATTCCAAACAGAGCATTGATTGGGGAATTCGGCTTTGCTCTGCCGATTGCATTAGCTTAATGTTGAAGCCCCACCGATAGAGAGATAGTGGATGCCTCTTGGTTGGAATGCTTTTTCTAATTAAGTGTATGGCATGAAACCTGCCAGTCGGCGTGACTTCCTTCATCGAAAGCACCCAGGAGTCCCTCACATCAGATAAAGAATTGCAAAAAGCCCAAATCATCAAAGGAAGGAAGGCCATCCGAGGGTGGAAGAGTGCGAGACTCGGTGGCTAGCCTAACTTCGACTTATTCGAGTAATGACCATCCCATCCACAAATAGATCTCTCCGTTCGCCGAGTGCTGTATTGCCAAGATTCTTGATTCTTAGTTCTGCGTAGCATAGTTAACCACTTGAATTTTCATTGACCCATGGCGATAAAAACACACGAAACATGCACCCCCCATCTACATCAACCATTCAAATTGCGCATAAAAGCACACCAATGCAACACTTAGGAAATCCATTTTGTGCATATCCTGCAATCATTGGATTAAATGAGACCACATTTCTTTAAGGCATTCAGTCAAACAATTCACATGTCGTGTCTAAGCTTTCCACATGGCATATATTTCATGACATTCTGTTAAACAACTCAATGTGCTTTGTCTATGCTGACATATTCTGCAACATTGCAAATGAATCCAAACAGTTCATGTGCAATGTCGATGCTTCCATGATCTGCAATTATGTCTTCCAGTGCTGCCTTGATGAATGTCCATCCTGTTGTTCTTTGTACACACACAAAATCTTCTAGAAAGGTTAAGAATGCTCCAAAATGGAGCATTTCTAACCTTCTTGACAAGGCAGGTCCACAAGGTTAGGAAATAAGGTTAGAGATGCTCCATTTTGGAGCATTCCTAACCTTTTTGCGAGAGGTTATAAATATGGGTTAAGAATGCTCGAAAACGGAGCATTCCTAACCAATTTTTTCTCAAAGGTTAGGATTATGGGTTAAAAATGCTCGAAAATGGAGCATTTTTAACCATTTCTTTTAAAGATTATGACCTTGACCTCCAGAAACCATCGACCATGAAGGAGAATAAAGGAGAGATGAATATGACATTTTAGACAATGTTTTCCCTCAAATGACCACAATATAAAAATAATCTAAACTATTAAATTATTTATTTGAAAAATAATTTAAATATTTTAAATTTAATGTTTAGGCTTGAGAAAAATGACCATATCTTCCAAACGGTAGGGAGTTAGATCCTGAAATTTGAAACATGAGTCGATGGTAGGGAAACGAGCCAACAATATCATTTAGTCATGACGAATCCTAAAATGAGAGATTTTAATCATTTCTAGGTGACTGACACCAAAATTTGAAAGTTTAAAATATGACAAACTATGAACTGGGTTCATACGAAAATTGGCCACATGACATAAAATGATGCCTAAAACCTATCTATCAAATGATTTCCCTCAATTCTTGGAAATTTCCAAAATTCATCCATTTTTCATATTTTGATTGGCAACGACTTTGGACCACGTGCTCACTACTTACGCATAAACACCTATTGGATCTTTACTCGACACTGATATCGATTTGATGTTCAAATTTTATGTAAGCCAAATATGGGGGCAATAGGTAGTATGTCTTGTGTTGCGGTGATTGTTATTTAGTGCCCAAGCTTTTTGAAACTTAGTAGATTGGCTTCGAGGTACTATCTTCTATGGTTTCTAGATATGACCTGTCTTATATTTCTTTGAGTTTATTATTATGCTATCATCAACAAACAATATTTCTTCCTTCCTTGAATCAACAATTCCATTTGAATCAACGAACGTTTTTAAACCTAACAATGTTCTAAAAGTATTAAAGGGCTCTTTCGTTTCAACTACTTCAAAATCTATTATTTGTGAAAGTCCTTAGATGTCTACTTCCACATTTTTCCAAGTTCCCAATGTTTCCATTGTAGAGCCTGTTGTCCTCATTTTTGAGTTTTAAAAAATGTGACAACCCCTACAAATTTTTACCTAAAATGTGTCATTTTTGTATCCAAGGCACATTTTACGAGGTACAAAAGTCACATTTGTTAGTGTCAAATCATTGGTGGGTGTCTTTTCCATCATTGTCCAAGTTTTGGTGAGTTTTGATATTTTTCCTAGCTTTTTGTGCAATTTCGGGTTTCAGAGCAGTCATTGTAGGTTGAAGATTTTACTCTTAAGGCATGCTTCCTGAGGCAAAATTTTTGCTCCTTGGTGAAATGGACTAATCTTTGGTCCATCCTCGATTCACGTTTCAAATTTCATCGCGTTTCGAGTTCGTTTGTTATGTCTTTCCTTCAATTTTGGGTTTTTTTCTCCCTGACTGTAGGTGGGAAATTTTCCTTTGATTGCAAGTTTTAATTTTCTCTTGTTTAGGTGTTGTAGGAAAATTTTAAAACAATTAAAAGTGCACTTTATTTAAAACTTGTCACTTGTAACTTACTTTTTATCTCCCCCTTGCTTTTTATGGCTGTGTCTATTCTGGCTCCAAAATGAACCTTTCGTACAACGTGTTAGTGGCAAGTTAGTCAATCGCAACTGTTAATTGCAATATCGACGGTGTAAAATGACGGTGTAAAATGCGCGACTAACACGTGTTAGTCAATCTGTACTGTTGTTTTGGAGCAAGAATAGATGTGTCCGCTTTTTATGTCTTTTAAGTCATTGTAGGAACCTTTTGGACAAATTACAAGTGAATTTAAAATTATATGTTTAAAAAGAACTTGTAATTTCTTTTAAAAGTTCCGACTTAAGTGATTTTTAGATGTAACCGGGATTTTATTTCCCTATTACATGTTTTATGTCCTTTAAGTCATTTTAAACTTGTAAAGGGGATTTTATTTCTCTATTACAAGTTATTTTGACATGTCTTTTTGTAGTTTCCTCTCACAAACCCGAATTTGCCTAAGTGATGAAAAGTGAAAGATTTAAAACTTGTAGAAGGGTTTTTAAAACCCGATTACATGTCTTTTGCAAAGCATTTTAAACTTGTAGTTTCTTGCCAAGAACCCGACCTGCCTTTCCTTCCAAAGAGTTCGATTTTGGAAGAGTTTGAATTCGATTTTTGTGGGAGAATCCATGAAATGAGGGATGCGTGTCATATTTGAAGCGTTTTTGCTACATCTTGGGCCACGTTTTTTGCCAAATGGAAGGCGTTTTGCTGTTCATTTGCCATGTTTTTGCCTCCTTTCAATCCGTTTTTGCAGCATGTATGGAGGCGTTTTTGGTCTCCTAACCCAAGCAATTAATCTCTTTGCTTCCATATGTGGGTTTGCTAGGCGTATGGACCCGTTTTTTCTTCTCCTTGGGTGCCGCTTTTTAAGGAGGAGGTTGAATCAAAATCCGTTTTTGGCTACCAAGGGTTTTCATCATGTCTATTTATGGAGCATTTCAGTTCTTCCCAAGCTCATTTGTTTTGGTCTAGGGCCTTGACAAAGCAAGGATTCGGGTTTCTAAGTAATCTTCCCAAATGGATAAGTTCTTTGAATGCAATTTGTAAATTTGCATGATTTTTCTCTCTTTCAGATTTTTCCCATTAATTTGATTTCGGGTTTTACAAATCTGATTGCAAACAAGAGTTTTTGCCATTTTCCAAGTTTGCCATTATCGGTTGGTATCATTCTTTCCATTTTCCCCTCATGTTAAAACCCTATTTCATCTTCATCCATTTTTCCCATTTAAAGTCTACTTGCAATCAAAATTTTAAAACTCAATTGCAGTTGTATCTTCACTTGCAGTTAGCCTTTCAGAATCCGAAATTGGTCTAAAATGCACTCAAAAACACTTGAAAATGACTCTTAAATTTCCAATTACAAGTGCAAACTTGTGGATACCTATTACAAATATGAAGTTGCATCTTTGTTCTCCACAATTGCAAGTTAATGCTCTTGTTTTTCTATGCATGTAATGAAATTTCCAGAACCCGAAATTTGCTTTTGAGCCCATTTTTGCATCAATTTATCCCTTCCCTTGTCAGTCTTGTTTGCACACACGACCTACCAAATCAGTGGATTAAGGCATGGGCCTTATTTTGCAAGCAAATTTCAAGATTGGAGGATGATACAAAGAAGAGATACAACAACAATTCATGGATGCAAATTATAGAATGATTTCAAGACAGAGATGGTCATGACATGAAAAGAGGAAGGCAACCCTTTCCCTCTTGAAGAAATGGTACTGCCCCAAGCATGTGAAAGGTTGGAGTTCACTAGTTAAAGATACAAATACTATCAAGGGTGCAAGTTCTTGTTCTGATTCAAGATGTCTTCACCTATCCAAAATACTTCAAGTTCTAACATCTTGTAGCGGCATGAAGATCATAATAGATAAATGATGATGTAGTTAGAGTCGTGCCTTCAGACATATAGAATAATTTCAATTATGCATTTGTAATTTTGTTTTGACAAGTTACATGTAAAAAAAACAGCTTTGTAATTGCAAGTTAACTCATCACTTGCACTTTTGTAATTACATGTAAAGCAACTACAAGTTGAGTTCAATTAGGATTGTAGTTGGAATAAGTCATGGTGGTTGAGAGAATTTCTCAAGTTAGTTAGGATCCTCCCACCTTTTTCTCAAGGTTCCTCTCCTATAAATACTTGAGGGGGTTTATTGTAATTTTTGTCTTTTGGCAATGCAACAAAATTTTGCCAATTTGTATGTGCACTCTAAAACTTTGAGCTTGGATGTAAATTAGATTGCTTTCAATAAAAGAGGCAAGTTGTGTTAAGACGTCGTGCCAATCCAAGTTGTTATATGATGACATTTTCTGGAGTTGATTGTGATTTTTGTTTCATTGTTCAAGAGGGATTTAAATTGAATCTTGCAGACTTTGAGTTGTTAATTGCATTTGGAGATATAGGTTTGATTTTTTAGACTTGGTCTTGTAGACTTTGAGTTGTTTATCACATTTGAAGCTAGTGTAGAAAGCTCGAGCAAAGGGGGTAACTTGTAGACTTTGTGCTGCGTTTATTTCCTATGTTTGTGCGTAAGAGGTGCATCATGTAGTTAGACTTTGAGCTGCTACATACTGTGCTTGGCTAAAAGAAAATCATCTAAAAAATAGGTTGATATGAGAATAAATAGTTGAAGGCTTTGAGCTTTCTTTCTATTTTCCCGTCTTGGGGAAGTGACAGAGGTCTTTGTGCTTTCATGGAAACTTTGCTTCCCTTTATGTTCCAAAATTCCTACAAAAAAGTCTCATTTCTGTATTTGTTGTTATTTATTTACAATCGCTATTACTTTTCTATGAAGAGAAAAGAGTATAGTTTTTTTTGAAAGAAAAACTGTTGTCTCACTCATATTAGATTAGTTTAGTTTGTAGATAGGGGGAGCCTTCCCTAAATTAGGAGAGTATCATACTCACACACTGTGGCTGAAACCACAATTTTGCACATCCCCCAGGTGTACAAAATTTTCAACCAACAAAGCCATCTGCCAAATTGATGTTCATTGATATTTTTGGTAGCTTGGGTCATCCTAATCTCTCCCAAGTGGTTGTTGAAATAATACTTAGTTCCACACCTAAATCCACCATTACATGTTTAGCTTTAACATCATTAAGATGCACAATAATTAAAAGATGTCCATTCTTCTAGTTATGGTCTTCTATGATTTGATGAACAACTTGTTTTTTCTCATTCCAATTCTTCCATAGTTGTTTTAACCTTACCGGTGGGTCTTTTTGTTGGGCCAAAGATGCTAAACTCTTCAACACCATCACTTGTTTTTTGATCGATAAGGGGCGAAAGCCATTAATGCTTTTGATTGGAGCTATGAATCAGTGAGGCCACATTTTTTAGGGACCTCATCCTTAGAGATGATTTTTTGTCACTGCGCGTGCATGACTTCTCCACCTTATCACTCTGTTGCACACTCATGACAATTGACCCTTATATCTCCACTACCTCACACAAGCGAAACCTTATCTATCACCGTGCGTAGGCGTCACCTTATCTCTCCATCGCCATGCGTAGTTATCACCCTATCTCTCCACGGTGGCAGTATTGTCTCCTTATAACCTCCACCACCACCATCATCATGGCCACCTCCACCATATTCTCCACCACCACTTCAATGACCTTCATAGCCACCACTGCCACCATCAGCATATCCTTCGCTGCCACCACCTCCTCCACAATAGCTATCATCGCCTTTGGATTGGGCACAAATTACTTGTCGGGGGTGCTTGCGTGATGAAAGACACAAGTTTTGAACTCATGACCACCCTATCAACAAGGCTCGTGACTTACCGTCACGTTGTGGGGTCATCCCCAACACCATCACTTCTTTTGAAAAACACGCTACAACATAATTTTGTTGCTGAATGATTTGTTGCTTTGTATCTAACATAATCCTGTTATGTTGCTACTTGCTAGGATGAAAGTAATCATACTCCTCTTCTTTCAGACTTGACTCCTCACTTATTCAATTTCTTTTTGTTTATTCTTACCACTATCAACCCCTTGTTTGGTTAGCACAATAGCTTTATTATTCTTATTTCTAGATTTCATCTTCTTATTGGTCCACAATTGTTGTTCTTCATTGAAATACTCCCCATTTGATGTATCAGATGACCATTGATTCATTCTTTGACAACCTCTTACTCCTTGCGGTGGTACTCTTCTTTTATCATCCTTGGTCCCTTATGCTCTTGTAAGTCATCACTTATTAATTGTGGTTTTACGTTTTGATAATATGGTTGTGCTTTATCGTATTTAAATATATTATGGCAGTCATCTCCACAAAATGAGCATGTTTTTTTCAGCCAAGCATTTAATAGCATAATGTCATACCTTTCCACAATTTAACATGTTGCATCATTTCTCTTGTGGTAGTTTCTATTGCATCCTCTTCCTTTGCTATAATATGAATATCTATTATCTCCTATGTAACGTTGCGGTGGATTGTTATGTAGGGCGTACTCATTTCTATCATTTCTTCGAGGTCGTTGCCTATATCCTGCATCATTGGCATATAGTGGTATTGTCACAAGTCCTTTAACATAGGCCATATTTCTATCTATATTCACATCACAATTATTGTTTAATGGGCAATTCTAGACTTAAAATTGATTTGCAGAGTGATTCTTTGTAAGGTGGTTGTCTCATTCTCAACAAGTTTCATAGTATAATGAATTTGTTTTGATCGGTATTGTTTTGCATTCCACTTGTAATGTTGCAACTGTTCTCCCTCCCTAAGCTTTAGGGCATCATTCTGGACATGGCCTTCTCTTTCCTTAGCTTTCTTTGATTCACCTCTGGCCAAAATACCATTTTGTATTGTCAAATTCGCTATAACCAATTGTAGCTTTTCAATTTTCTTTTTTATTCCATCCTTATTTGATCAACCACAAGTTTGGGCCTTTATGTGGTAGGCCATTGTGATAAGATATGTGTAAGTATGAAATATCCTTCCACCTAATGCTACTCTTATATCTTTCTACAATTCAAAGATAAATAATTCAATCTTTCATTATTCTATTTGTGATTCCTCCAATTTGTGATAGATTTCCTTGAATCTCTTGTCATAGGCTTTCACAAACTCATCTTCTTTTTACACCAGATCCCTCATTTTTTTCACACTCTTCATGGGGATATCCAAAGTGTCAAAGTTTTCTAAAAAGTCCTATTTAGCTTCATCCTAGTTTTTTTTCATGCTTTGGATAGGTCTTTTTATACCAATCTAGTATTTTGTTTCGCAAGGAAGATACACAATCTAATAGTTTTGGTTTGTCCTCCATAATGTCTTGTCTCCCCCAAAATAATTCCAATAAGAATATGTGCTCCACGACCTTTGTTATTTCTTTGCCGAAGTTTGGTATTTAATTGATGACTCCCTCTTTGTTTGTTTCTTTTATGTCTTTAGTTTGCGGGTAGCTAGATTATTTTCATTTTCTGTCTTTACACTCTTGACTATATGGGGCTCATGCTCTCTACCCTTATTTCTCTCTAACTTAAAGTATTCCTTTCCAAGTATCTGTTCCCAATCTATTGCTGTCTTCTTTCTCTATTGTCTCTTTGCTTTGTGGTATCTCTTTTACTAAATTTCTCCTACTCTTATAGGAGTTAGGGAATGGGTCTTGATCTGGGGTTGTGACTCTTTAAAACATCTCTCCATATTCTTGTTTGTTAATGCGATTTCATTAGTTGGTGAACATAATTCTTTGTCCAAATTAAATTTAAGCTTTTTTTCTTTTTCTATTTCATTTCTCCTTAATTTCTTATTCTTTTACTAACTAATTCTTCCAAATACTCTTCTTGAAAGGAAAGAACCTTCCTCAAAGTTTCCAATAATTTGATAAATACATCATTCAAGTTTATTGATTTTGATTAATAAAGCAACATTAACCAATGCGCTGACCCTTAACATAGCCAAGAGCTATCAACATCACTTTCACAACACAAACAGTATCAAAACATCAAAAACCAAGAGTTCGAAGAGAGTTTAACAACATAACAAAAGGGTCCAACCCCAAAAGAGAGAAACATAAAGACCAACAACCTAAGACCTAAGGGGCCGATTTACAAACCCTAGTCATGTCCATGACCTTGTCCCAATCATCATAGAGGAACTTGTAAAGTTTCCTAGCCACCTGTTTGTCAACATCATCCTCAACAATTCTTTCGTGTAGGAGGGAGAGTGTTAGCACAGAGCTATGAAGCACCTGTAGGTAGAATTTGTTGACGCTGACCATCTGTTTATCTCTAATATCCAGCCTGTATTTAATTTCCTTGATTTCCTCTTTGAGATCCTTAGTTTCCAGAACCGGTCCTAGGCTATCAATGCGGCTCAAAAGCTCATGGACCTCGCTGTTGAGGCCTTGCAACTCCTCCATACTAGGGTTACGCTTGGGGACCTCTTCCTCCTCATGAATATCCTTGTTCTCTGCTTGTATGGGAAAACTCATGCCACCTTCTTTTTCTTCTCCATCCCTACCAAACTTTGTGTCTTTAACTCCATCATCTCCAGGAACCCTCACATTAGCCTAAGCTCCAATATGCACCTCAAAATCCCTACGAAGAACAAGGTCCACCATTTCCATAATTTTGTCCAGGTCCACAAGGTCAATTTTACCAACTAGTTCCTCATCGTCAGAAATTAAGTTCTCAGTACCTAGAGGGGGCGCAGAGGTATCCACATCCGCCGTAACCATAGAGGCCTTGACAGTCTCTTCATCCGCCAACTCATTCAAATTACCACCACCCCTACCCTTTTCGAGATCATCCTCACAGTCAGTAGCATTTTGGGGTTCACCCTTCTTCTCAGTGGAGCCCTTGGAAGCAAGTCTACAAGACCTTCTTCTACCCTCAGATTCAGGAGAACGGTTTTACTCTTCCAACTTGTCAGAGGAGGAATTATCAATGACAATTCTCTTACGCTTCCCTTGGGACTTGCTTTTCCCTTGTTAGAAATGGGTTTCTTATCCTTCCCGACAGAGGAGGAGGGGAAGGTGTGATGGGCAAGTTCAGTAATAGAAAAAAAGGAGGAGGGGATCGGGGAGGAAGCAAAAGCTTCATTAGAAAGTTGAAACAATCTAGAGGGGACCAAACCACTAGCAAGGGTCGCAAGAGGATGAGAGACAGTCAGCGGGGGTTGAACGAGCATGAAATTCCTGGAGGGGTAAAGAGCGAAGTGGTATCTGTAAAGCCTGTAAATGAGACCCTAGTGAAGGGGGATGGGGGGCTTATCTGCATTCTTAGGGTTGAGGGCTTCCTTGATAGAATTTTCCAAGGAATGCAGATTATAAAAGGGCAAACAAAGTAAATAATTGTTAGGTTTGATAGGTCCAGACTCATTTTATATAAATTTTGGAGAGTTGTGATAGGAGTACAAGCTCCTAATAATAACCTTCTAGATCTTCCATAATCATTTAGGTCCTCCAAATGTTTTAATAGTTGTCCTACTTTTTACCACCTTGAACTTGACTTTTTTTGGGGTCTTCTAATCTTCTTCCATGTTTTATTTTCTCTTCTTTTAGACCTTCACACACTTAACAACACCCTCATTAGTGTGCTCGATCATTGTTTTTTCTACATTCTCCATTCTTTTGCAATATCTTTTCTATCTCAACAATTTCTCTCTATCTCTTTCTTCTACATTTGGGTTTGCCTTGTTCAGTTTTCTCGCTAATTTAATTTTCTCTTTTATTTCTCTTGAATTCTCGTTATCTCCTTTGGCCATGGGTGTGTTTGATTTGGGATTACATTAATCCTTTATTATTCCCATGGTAGTTATTTGGTAACTTTTCTATCAATCACATCTCTTCAACGATTTCTTTTAGAATTCCTCCCATTTCCCATTATCCACCCCCTTGGTGCCTAAAACCCTCTCATAAGGAAAACAGTAAAGAGTATATTATTGCAGATTATCATATCTTCCTCATTCTTCTTTCCTCTTTTCTATCTGTTGATTTTTTTTTAAAATTTGTATGTCCTTGATGTCCTTTATACAACCTAGCTAGGGCCTCAAAAATTGAACCAATATTAGCAAGAAAAATGTGGAACAAAAAATAAAGTTTTGAGCCCCCAATTACTTTACGAGTGTTGTACTTTATACCTTGAACTTAGTTTTACAAAGGAAGCAAGTATTTTATCCTATTAGAATACTAACTAGTCAACTAAACATAAAAGAATATCACGTAACATTTTGTATATATAATTATGGTATATTTATATTATCAGTATCAATTAGATATATTCATTCATCCTTATATCTCCTTTTACATTATCTTTATTCGTCCATATACCATCATATACCTTCCTCTATGCTCTCATATATAATCACATACATACTCCTAAATACACACTATGTCTTACAGATAACTTTTCATACAAATATTTAGAGGTTAGGACGTGACCATATATTCTATGCCTATCCTATATGGTGTCTTTCAAATATTAGTCTCCACGAGCTCCTTGCAGTAGAATGCAGTAAGGTTTGCCCAACTGTGTTTGCTCTGTACCATTAACCTGCCAACAAACCAAAAATAATGATGTTATGGAGATGGATTTTTAAGAACATACTCATTTCTAATTTTCCCGTTTGTTATAACTTTAGCATGGTGATGTCATTTGAGGATAAAGAAGAAACTAGTTGACCCATTGATATGTTAGCTAGTGTAAAACTCGATATTATTCTAAAAATAATTGGGGGTTGTGAGACGTGGATTTGTAGTGGTGGCTTGTCATGTTGAACACCTACATTACATGATCATGCATGGTTTTTGAGCAATATGTGTTCCACCTTTTTGATGATGAGCACTTGAAAGTACATCTAAGATCTTCCTTTTTCATCATTATCCCATCAAATTTCAACTTGTGTGGGATAGTGAGCATTTGCAAATTTTGAGCATTAATTTCTCCTTTAACATATCATTACTTTCTCATATGGGGACTATCTAACTCATCACACTAGCATGTAAATTTAAGTCACATCCATTTATTTTTGCTATCTAAACAAAGTAGTGCAATGTAGTTGTTGTTGGTACCACCACCTTTATAGGGTGGTTAGAAGGCCCTTGAATTGGATTTCCTTCCATGTGAATTATTTAAAGCTACATGGTGTAACATTTGTCTAGACCTTTAGTAAATTCTAAACTATTTTGTTTTCATTAGGCAGAACTGCTTAATGTTTCTTTCGCTTTATCCTCTAGCCACTACATGAAAAATGTAATGCATATCTTAATTATTTCTATCTTAGTTATAAGTTTTTTTACATATAAAAAGTTTAAAGTATTCATGCATAATAAAGTTAAGTTTATATTCAGACTTTAAAAAAAGTTTATAAAGTTTCTTTTAAATTTTTTTTTTAAATATATAAAGTTTTGTTAATATAAATTATTTTATTATTAATAAAGATTTAAAGTTCTTTTAAAATACAAAGTTTGTTTTAAAAAATTTAAATTTGTTATTTAAGATTTGAATATAACATTTTTTTTATATAAATTTTGTTATAGTTATTATTCAAATCTGGTTTATTTTTAAATCAAGGAGGTTAATTTTTTTGTTTTTTTAATCAAAGGGGTAATTTTTTTCTAATCATTATTTTGCTATCATGTCTACATTAATTCCAGAAATTAAATTAAATAGCAGTAATTATCATTCATGGAAAACACATATTTCGTTTATTTTCGTTTCAAGCACCTTTTGGATGTTGCTACCAATAAAAGTTTTGAGCCCGCTTCAACCGCTCCTCAAGCCGACCAAGATAGATGGAAGGCTCAGAATGAGGAAGCACTTGGTTTAATTGGTATTTCAATGGTTCCTAATTTGTATGTTTTAATTGGAAATTGTACAAAAGCGTATGAAGCTTGGGAAATTTTAAAAACAACTTATGATAGCTCAAATGAATCCCGAAAAATTCAGCTTCAAGATCAACTTGAAGATCTCAGGTATACGGATTTTAAAACCATGGATGAATTCTTATTAAAGTTTGATTCTGTTAATAGTCAATTAACTGGTTTAGGAGTTACTCTAGCTGATTTACGTTTAATTCATCTTATTCTTAAAAAATGTCTTCCTTGTCAATTTTAGCAATTTATTACTAATATTCATGCTCAACTTGCTATTCCTAGCTTAGCTACTCAATTAACTTATGATATTTTTCGTAATTTATTACGTCAAGAGGAAGCTAAATTAATTCAATTTGGTACTCTTAAAAGTAGTAAACATGTTTTAATGTTTAAAAACCAAAATCATAATAATAATTTTAGATCCAATAATAATAATCATAATCATAATAATAATCACAAAACTTCTAATTATCAATCTCATTCTAAATCCTATCACACCAATTTTCATAATAATAATCATAATAATTTGTACAATAATCAAAGGAATAATTCTCAAACAAGACCCCATTGCACATATTGTGGGAAAGATGGACATATTACTAATAATTGTTTTAAGAAACAAAATGGTAAAAAGCCCATGAACCAAAATAATCAAAATAATCAACAACATAAACCTCATTATAAGAAAGGTAATAATAATGGTAACTGAGCTTGTCATGCATTTACATGTACTTATAATGTTTCTCACCCACTTGAGTGGATTATTGATTTTGGTGCATCTCAGCGTGTTACTTCTCATAAAGAATGTTTTGAATCTTTGCATCCTAATACTTCTAATATTCCTGTTCAATTAGCTAATAATCATAGTTGCAAAGTTGAAGCTATTGGTGATGTGAATGTTCCTAATGGGAAATTACATGATGTTCTTTATGTTCCTGAATTAAAATCAAATTTGATTTTAGTTCCTAAACTTTGTCAAGATTATAAGATTAACTTTTATAGGGGCATCTGTTCTATCATTGATCCAAAAACTAATCATGTTATTGCTACTGCTAAAATGGATAGTGATAACTTATTCAAATTCTATGAATTTGCTCCTACAAAGTATTCCTTGCTGACTATTGTTGATTTTACTATATGGCATGAAAGACTTGGCCATCTCAATTCTGATTATATTTCATTGATGCAAAAAACAAATATGGTTGATGGATTGCCTACTATTGTTCTTTCTCAAATTGTTTGTAATGGTTGCATGAGTGGTAAGATGCATAGAGAACCCTTTCCTCATGGTCAATCTTGGAGGGCATATACTAAATTGCATCTAGTTCATAGTGATCTCTTGGGTCCCATGGAGAATCCCTCCATCCAAGGTTCAAGGTATGCTCTTACCTTTGTTGATGATTTTTCAAGGAGAACACGGATATATTTCCTTCATAGTAAGGATCAAGTTCTTGATGTGTTTACTGAATTTCATATGTTTGTAGAAAGACAATCTAGTTCTAAAATTAAGATTCTTCGTACTGACAATGGAAGAGAATATGTCAATAATGCATTTAATGCTTATTTGAAAGCTTTTGGAATTAAACATGAGCTTACCATTCCTTATACACCACAACAAAATGGTGTGGCTGAACAGAAGCATATGACCATTGTTGAAATGGCTAGATGTTTATTCATGCAAAAAATATGGATTACAAGTTTTGGGATGAAGCTTTGGCCTGTGCAACTTATTTAATTAATAGAACACCTACCAAATCCTTAAAGGATAAAACTCCTGAAGAAGCTTGGTCTGGTAGAAAGCCCAATTTACAGAATTTAAGAATTTTTGGTTCCACGGCTTATGTTCACAAACCTAAGGAGAAAAGAAAAAAATTAGATGCTAAATCTTCTCCTTTTATTTTTGTTGGCTATGATGAAAATACTAAAGGTTATAGAGTTTACAATCCTATTACTAACAAGGTAAAAGTTGCAAGAGATGTTTGTATTGCAGAAAAAGGCATTCATGATTGTTCTAAAGTGGAGGATGATGAACTTGCTCAAAGCAAAGTTGTGTTTGTGGAGGACCAACCTCCTTCTCTTAACCCTACTCCTAATGCATCTCTTTCTATTCCTTCTAGTGATAGTGATGATGATAATAATAACTCTACTCCTCATGACTCTTCTTCTAGTGATGAATCTATTACTTCTAAAAGAAGACCCAAATGGTTTAAATCTTTAATTCAAGATAGTGATGAATACTTAGCTAGAATGGATAGACTTCAAGCTAGAAGATTTAATTATTGTAATTATGCTTTAAGACTACTATTATGAATTCTAATGATCCTACAACATTTGATCAAGCTAAAAATCAACCACATTGGCAAAAAGCAATGAAGGAAGAATATGATACTTTAATTTCTAACCAAACTTGGGATTTAGTTCCCTTGCCTCATGGTAAAAATGTTGTTTCTTGCAAGAGGCTTTATAAAAGTAAATTGAATGCTAATAATCAAGTTAGTAAATTTAAAGCTAGATTAGTTGCTAGAGGTTTTTCTCAAATTGAAGGCTTAGATTATATTGAAACTTTTGCTCATGTTGCTAAAATGCCTACAATTAAACTTGTGCTTGCTTTGGCTTCTAGAATGAATTGGCCTATTCACCAAATGGATGTTAAAAGTGCTTTTCTTAATGGTGATTTACATGAGGAAATTTATATGTCTCAACCTCCTGGTTTTATTAAAGAAGGTAATGCACACTTAGTTTGTAAATTAAAGAAATCAATTTATGGATTAAAGCAATCTCCTAGGGAGTGGTATTCAAAGATTAATGCATTCTTTCTTTCTCAAGGCTTTATTAGAAGTAAAAATGATTATAACTTGTATATTAAACATAGTGAAGATGATATTAGCATTGTTATCGTGTATGCAGATGATTTGATTCTCACTTCAAGTTCCAATACTTTGATTTCTGATATTAAGTTTCAACTTCATCAAAAATTTCAAATGATTGATTTAGGTCTTTTACATTATTTCTTAGGAATGCAAATTTGGCAAACCTCTAAAGGAATTTTCTTATCTCAAAGTAAATATGCTCAAGATCTCATAGATACGTTTAACATGAATGATGCTCACCATGTTTCAATTCCTATTGAATTAGGCACTAAGTTAATGCTTGATATGCAAACCTCCTCTTGTTGATCCTACTTTGTATAGACAATTAGTTGGAAGTTTGAATTATTTATCTCTTACTAGGCCAGATATTGCTTATAGTGTTGGTTTGGATTCAAGATTCATGTCTAAACCTCAACAAACACACTTTAAAGTTGTTAAAAGAATTTTAAGATATATTAAAGGAACTATTAATGTAGGTTTGTTTTATGATGCAAATTCTGATTTTACTTTAAAAGGTTTTACTGATTCCGATCTAGGTGGAGATCCCAATGATGGGAAATCTACTTGTGGTTATTGTTTTTTTGTTGGTTCAGGAGCAATTTCTTGGAATAGTAAAAAGCAACAATCTACCTCTCTTGGATCCACTGAAGCTGAGTACAAAGGATGCACTAATGCTTCCAAAGAAGCCTTGTGGCTTAGAAGACTACTTGAAGATTTGGGTCTACCTCAACATGAACCAACTCTATTGTATTGTGACAACCAAAGTGCCATTGCCTTGGCTAAAAATCCAGTTTTCCATGCAAGGACAAAACACATTGCTCTCCAACACCACTTTATTAGAGAACAAATTGAAGACAAGCAAGTTTCACTCCTCTATTGCAAGGGGGAAGACCAAGTTGCAGATATTTTGACCAAGCCACTTTGTAAAGAAAAGTTCTAGTTTCATTGTAAAAATCTTGGCTTGCAACCCATTGAAGGGTTTGATGTAAACTCCCCAAGTAAAGCTTAAGGGGGGGTGTTAGAATATTTAATCTTTACTTAGCTTAGGTTTATTTGTATTTAGTTTAGGATATTCCTTTGGAATTCCTACATGTAATTTGTCCTCTAGTACATGTGTGAGGACAAGTCATTTTTTTAATTTTCCTTTATTAAGGAATATTAGATTTCCTCCATAAGAGGATGTGGACACATGGCACACACATTTTATTAATGGTGGCATTCATAGATTTAGGAGTTACTTTGTATCTCCTCATCTCTATTTAAGAGATGTCTCCTCTCTCATTTCTTCTTAATGAAATTATTGTAAAGAGCTTCTCTCTCTCTCTCTCTCTCTCACACACACACACACACACACACACACACACACACACACACACACACACACACACATTTTAGGCATTGCCTCATTCATAATATCACAAGGGGTTTTTCTTTGCTTTTCCCCTTTCAAAAGTTCTTGTGCCTCCTTCTTCACATTTGGGTGATTGCTCCAAGGTTTCTGCATTTCTCTTGGTAACATTTACTTCATCAATAAACTTACTTGGATTTTGTTTTTCTTTCCTTGCTCTTGTATTTCCTTTCACCTCAAGAAAAATCAAGGCCTTCAACAATGTGGCTATCAATAATAAGAAAATAAAAAGGCTAATTACCAGCAAAAATATCACCCTGTTAAATGTCTCCTACATTTGTTCTTAAGACTTCCAAGGCCTTTTCCTCCTTTGCAAATGCATAAAAATAGGTTTAGCAATTATTCTTATACCTTTGTAGAACAATCTACCAAAGTAATGCACTGTATTATCCCATTGAGTATATCACGTAATGCAAGACACAACCTTATAGCCTATGTTGGGACTAGTTATACTACTTTATTAGAATGAAGCTTTAACTCTTCCTAATTTTCTTCCTCACAAATAGTGTAAAAAACAATTAAGCACCAATGATGTAACCATGATGAATTTTGTGGATAAGGATTTTGGGTATTCAAGTGACAATGTAGGAATGAATAATTATTTTACCTACTCAAAGTGACAATGTAGGCATGAATAATAATTTTACCTACTCAAAGAAAAGAGCAATTGAAGCTAGATAGCCTTGTCGATTTCCAAGGTTGTAAAAAATGCACCTTTTTAAAGCAACATGTACCTATCAAAGAGGCAACTTTTCTACCTATTACTCGCAACCATTTTTCAAACACCTAAGAAGTCAATTTAAATGTTCATCCCTCATCAAATTACCATAAGGGTTTCATTTGAAGTATCACAACCTCAAGTTTAAATCACTAAGTAGTGCAATATTATTGAGCTACTAAAGAAAGTGTTTGCAATCCTATCCATATAAGAATTTACATGAATTCTTGGATAGTTGAACCTAGTGTAAAGGTCCATGAAGGGATATATAGAAGGAATCAACAACCACCATATTACAAAGCCTATTGTGGCCCTTAGGTTGTTGGACACTTCATTCAAGAGTTGGGCTTTGGAATAGTTTTAAAGGGTTTCCCCTTGAGCTATTCCTAAGCAAGACAATTTGGATGCACACTATGTGACTACTTCAAGGTCAAGGGTGGAAAGCTCTCTCTCATGGAGCAATCGACAAATATTAAGTGCACACTCATAGAGATATTTTTTGACTTTAACTTATGTTTTAGTTGAACAATGGAGTTGATTCATGTTGAGACTAGGCATCCCAATGGTATTACATTCTTATACTATTTTGAGGAAAAATTTCATATATAGCTTTGACAATAAATATGATGGGCGATGGCATTTTAGTAGGAATTCAACAAGGCCATGTGTAAAATTTCTCCACTATTATAATATGCTCAAAGGTATAATATCCACCAATCATTCCTAGCCAATAGTAAGTTCATATCATGCACCTATAACACCCACAAACACATCTGCTACATCTATACACTCCTTAGACATTGAAAAAGAATAATGGAAATGATGTGAAAACCTTCAAATGAGTCGAGAAACCTCATGTTAGAATATTTAATCTTTACTTGGCTTAGGTTTATTTGTATTTAGTTTAGGATATTCCTTTGGAATTCCTACATGTAATTTGTCCTCTAGTACATGTGTAATTTGGCTTTGTAATATGGTGTAAACCACACATATTGGAAATATTTTGGATATTCTATATAGAGGAAACAAATATTTCCCTATAAACAAGGGAAATTTTCTCAATGTAGATATTGAAAGGTCATTTAATCATGACACAAGATTCGTTTCTTTCCATAGTAATGAATGTTGTTCTATTAGCATAAAGGTAATAGGTGAAAGAGAACAATCTTCATAATTTATTGTGTGAGGTGGAAGTTGCAAAGGAATAGAACCAATCCTCAACTATTTTTTGTTTGTGTGGGACCCTATTCAGACTCTTCTTGTAAAATACCTAGTTTATGGGTTTATTTGAGAGAGGAGTCATTAGGTGATTAAAAATATTCATAATGTAGATAATTCAAGTTTCGCTAGTGCATTGAATGAAATGGAACTTTACATTATATATAAAATAGTTTTGTAATTGTGAGACCCTCGATTAAGGTGACTACAATGTAGTGTACAACCCAAAGTGCAACTATTTACCACAATTTTTAACAATAATACTACTAGCAAGATTAAGGGAATCATGGAACTTGTTGAATAGGTTCCATTGGGTTTACTAGAAACTTTTGAGGTTATAGGAAGATTTACCCTCTTTTTGCACATTCTTGGCGGAGTGACTCTACTCTAGTAGGGAGGCGAGGGAAATATCAAAGGGTGAAGCATAAGAGGTCTCATGTGGGGAAAGTAGAATCCCACTTGACTTATAATAGCTCCTTTGATGATAATAATAAGAAAAAAATCATTCATGTGGTGTGAATTAGTAGACCATGCATTTGGCCTTCTCAAACATGTCCTATGCACCACACTTCTACTTGTGATGATTCATTGCTCCACATAATTTCTCATTGAAAATGAGGGTTTAGGGGTTAATAATTGGGAAATTATTGATGCAAGGAGGATCCTTTATGTTGATTAGAAAGTCACTTGTAGTAAAATATATGGTAAAATCTACATTTGAGAAGGAAATGTTATCCATTGTTCATGTTGTAAGTTATTGGTGACCATATATTTTGGGGAAACATTTCTACATTAGGATGAAATATCACAATCTTAAATATTTATTGGAACAAGAGTTCTATTTACCCAATGAAAAAGATGGTTTCTAAATTATTGCAAATTTAAAGACCATGTTGTGACATTCCTTACCAACTTGAGACTAGTTGCAAGAGGTCAAATAAGACTGACAACATGGTGCATGACAACTCATTCATTAGATCACAAACAATCCTTCAACTATGCCAAGGTAATCTTCAGTTGGATAATACTTGTGTAATAAATGGTGTATTATGGTTTCTTCAAATTTTGCTATTCTAGGAAATTTGTTATAAAAATATCTACATCACCATCCATAGTGCATTTTGACAATATGGATGAAATAAAAAAAGGAATTCCTAGATTGGAATGAAACATGATATTCAAACAATTTGTTGAGTGATAGATGTAGAGTCATAAATGAGCTATTAGAACTCTAGGCACTACTGTAGTATGGAAAATGCATAGCCAAATTATACTTTGTAACCTAAGTTGCTTCATTGTATCATTTCCATAAATACTTTGTGACACATATGTAGTGTCAAAAATTGCATACCCCTTTGTAAGTTGACCTACATCTTTTGTAACCACTTTGGTGTCCATTTCCCTAGCACCTGAGTAGGCTCACTTCAGCCCTTGCATCAACCTTTTCCCTCTCAGGATGCTCGAGAACCCCCCCCCCTTTTCTGGCAACTCCCTCGTGGCAGCAGTACTGTTAGCCGCGTGTCTCCCTTGTCTCATGTCATTTTTGACCGTGATTCATTTGTATACTAGCGCACCATGCAGACGTCCGTGCACCACACATTCTCTTGCAAAATCTCAATGTTCGAATGTCGGTTCTGTGCGCGCCTTTCCACTTGTCACTTGTACATGTCGGTGGAAACGGCCTCGAATCTTTCAAACGGCTCAGCAATCCTCTTTTCTCTTTTTAAACGAATCTTTTTTCTCTAGCTCTCTCTCTTAGACTCTCTTAGACTCTGTTTATCTCTCTTTGGCTCTCTAGCGCTATATCTTTGACTCTATTGGCTCTTACAACTCTCTTATTCTCGTGCACTTGCTACATCAATCTTTCATTTGTTACAACGCTCTAAACCTCTCACCATAATCTCTTTGCATCTAACTTGGCTTTTGTCAAGCCTATTTCGTAATATCTATCTATTTATCCTATCTTTGAGCATCTTGGGATTTACCACATCCCTTATCCATCAAATCATTTATCATTTATCTTATCTTGAATTTATTTTATTTATCTATCTATCTATCCGACTGTCTGTGGAGGTGGAAACACCAAAATAGGGATTTGATTGAGGCAAGTCCCCAAGCAACCCCAAACATTTTTCCTTTCTGGCTTGTGTGTAGGTTGCATTAGAGAAGATTTAGCTGGCTGGACGCTTCATAGCGTGGAACTATTGTTCGTCTATTTTCTTCCATTTTCTCTTATTTCACTTTATTTCCTAGTTGTCTGTATTTTTATATTATCACACTTCTTTAATTTATTTGTATAACCATCAATCCCTTCTTTGTACGGTTCTTTGTTTCTATCTGTACAAGACGGTAGCACGCCAAGCTGGAGTCCTAGTTCCGCATGTTCGTCCTGGTCACAGAGAGCTACCAGAACTATTTAGAAGGTCTGTCTGTCTTGTATTAGCTTAGTTCTATATCTCATATCCCTTGGCTCACCCTTAGTACCAGTTTAGGCAAGGTAGTGGTGGATAGTTTGTTCTTTAAGATTCATCATCTAAGAGGTAACAAATTCCCACCTCTACAACATACTATTTGGTTTTGGTTGTGCAAGGTGCTAGGGATTTCACAATTGTTTGAATGCTAGTTACTTATTAATATAATATCATGATTGTTTTCTTGTATAATGAGGTGGAAATTGGGTATTCACTAGTCTAGCTATGTAAACTAGGAATAAACCTATTTCCACTAATCAATTATATTAAAGGGCTCTCCAAGTGAAGTCAATAGATCCATTCCCAAGAAATAAATACTGATTGAATTTTGGTGGTCCCTTTGTATGAGTTGAAAATGAGCTATGGAAATTTGTAAATTGAATTCTAGATCTAAAGTTGTAAAGTTATCGTAAATCAACATGAATAGGTAGTTTTAGATTTGATATGCAAACATGAATACAAATTTGGAATAAGGAAGCTAAGAAGAACCTATTCCTAAAATCTAAGCCTGAAAGTGCGAGATAAGGATGCTTTGAGCGACCCTATCCTCAGAATGTTGGATTCATACAACATATCTTTTTGGGATTAAAATGCAGTCTACAATGATCTCGTAAAGATTCATTGAAATTTTGTCAGACATAGGTGTGTGGGGCGACCTTGTCCTCCGCCTTTTGTTCCTGCAAAAGCTATATCTAATTGTCCTTGTCTACTCTACTTGATTATGCAATTTTAGCTTTTAGACCTATTCCCTACACACAAAAGAAGAGAAATTGTGTTGGGGATAGAGGTTTGCCAAGGTAAAATCCTTGGTTTGGAATTAACCCTTGAATCGAATTGAAATGTTGAATGTTATACCTAAGATCGGTTGTAATTGCTAAAGATCGATGATACAATTCTCTTTGAATGTGATCACATTGATGCAATAACATAACATGATGTGAAAAGATGTAAATGAAATCAAGCATGAACATACATTCTTAAATGAAGATTGTTGTAATTTTCTACTCCACGATGCCTAGATCTTGAGGGATGCTTGATGGATATGGTGGGATGAAATATTGCCTTGATGCTTGAAGATGCTAGTGAATACTTGAAGGTGGATGATGGATGGATAGTGGATTGATTGTGGATGTCAAAATTAATTAGAAGAATGATCTTATATAGGGTTCTCATGGTATTTCACTAATTAGGCCAACCTCCAATGATCAAATTGAGGCATCATGATTAGGAGTCGACTAGCAGGAAGTGGGCACTGATATATTCAAATTTGAGCCTGGTTTTGGGGGACAAGGACACCCTAGGAACCCTTGGTCCTTGTCTAGGACAAGGGTGACTCAAATTCCCTTGTTTACCCAAAACAGGGTGAAGAAGCCAAGAATGAGGTGCACTCAGCTCGAGAAAGGGGTTCAAATTAACATGCAGATAGATGACATCAATTTGAGGTAAAAATGTTGGAAATAGAATTCAGTAAGAGATAAAAGGGAACACACTGAGGTAGGGGCATAAAAATTAGTGTAAATTGTGTAGGATAACAATTTATGACACTATATTTAGCCCTGACTTTAGCAAGAGTATGAGATTACGCACATACTCATGGTAAAGCAAAAGAAAGAGAGAGATATATGAGAAACTAGGAGCAAGATTACAAAGGGATAAGAAAACACTAAATTCAAGGGAACAAGTCCCCAAGTTTAGGATCTTAACTCACATAATCACATACAAGGACACACAAAATAGGACAAAAACAAATGAAAGGCAAAAAAATAAACAACGACAAAAAGACGAACAAAAAAAGGGGTTAGTACTAATAACAAAGGCTCCAAGTCAACTAGTTGTAGATACCTCGATAACCAAATGTCTCAACCACTAATACAATTATCAGAATGCTATTACAAGAGCACAATGGTCACATGGAAAGAGAAAGAGCATGCATTGGGTGATGAACCATGATCCAACGACTAGCAAGGTATGTTATGCCATGGGTTCACAAGGAAGGAGAAAGGAAACATAGATTCTATAGGCTAGCAAGTTGTATTATGCTTGGTGATCTATGGGAGAGAGGGGGAAGAAACATAGACTCCATTGGCTAGCAATATGTGTTATGCCAAGTGATCCATATAAGCACAAATTCTCATGGGACAACAAGGTGTTATGTTGTGTGATCCATGTGGAAAGGTAAAATCGAAATAGTCTAGCAAGTTGTGTTATGATGGTTCCACTCATCTTGCAAAAGGGGTTCCAAGAAATTTATTGATGAAAATTCGTAGGAAATATTTTTCCAAGAGAATCTTTCTTATCACAAGGTAAATAACTGCAAAGAAGGTGTTACTAGGACACCACAACCAGGATATTTAAACAAAGCATTGTAAGGAAATGTGCAAAAATAAATTGAAAGGAGCGATTTTGCCAAGCGAAGATTTCTTATCACAAGGCAAACAATTGCAAGGAAGGGGCTACTATGACACTACATTAAGGATAAACAAACAAAGCACATTGTTCATAAGGAAAATGCTGCAATATTGAATTGAAAGGAAGCAACAAGTATGCTGCATATATGCCCCCTTTAAGATGCCAACATAGCCCTATGCTGATGTCTTATGGTGAAAAGAAAAGACAAGGATAAACACCTTCAACACCAAGGAGATCTTTTAAGCAAAAATGTACAATACTCCAATCTAAAGAGGCCTAACTCTTTTCAAGCAAGGACGAGATGGTTGTAAAAGAAACGTATCTTGCAACAAGTTTAAATGGACCCTTTTGAGGGATGCATAGTGAAAGGAGGAAGAGGTCTTCACCTAAAAATTTCTACCTCCAAAATATTTAGAGGACATCTTTAATAAAGATGACATCTTTGAAAGGGAAATGAGACTAAGAATACACACCTTCCCTATTGCTAGAAATAGTGGATTCTTGGTGAAGGATTGAACACATTCATAAAGGAGAGATTATTCATAAAATAAGTACCTTCTCAAGAAAGGAGTAGGTCCAAACCTAGGGACACATGTACTCACATGGAGGACAATTCTATGCAAGAAAGGACATCAAGTTATGAAAGATGCAACTCAACAAAGGAAAACAAAATCCTTAAAAAGGGAGGATATTGAAACATTATTCTTGGCCCCCAAGCATGGAGACAAGAATAAGAAAGACTATTGTATTGCTAACAAAGTATAATTGCACATGAAATTGCACCACCACGAATGACAAAGAACCCCCAAAAGGTAAGGTACTAGTGTCACATAGTGAGGAGAAACATAATAGGCAAAGGGAGTACCATTGTACTACTTTCAAAATTGGATCAAGAAAAAGCATGAGATCTGTTGTGATATGTATACAAGCTATATCATATAAATCTTGAACAAATGCTTTAAAATATTTACAATCGGAAATAGAATGAGAATAGTTGTGATGAAAGAGGCAATACACACTATTGTCTTTTTTCTTATAATTATTGATATATGTTACAAAAGGAAAGGTAATGTTTTTATCATATTTGATTTTCCAAAATTTTCTTTTTGCTAGCTTTTCGTGATTATCAAAATGGATACGTCTTGTCCCTTGAGGAATAGAAGGAAAAGGTTTTGGTATAAGAATTGATAAAGGAGGGGGGGGGGATTTTTTCGTTATGATATTTATTAAAATTTGTTATGTATGGATATGTTGAAAGGCCAAAGGGATGAATAGGTGAGGGCGGAAGAACCTTTGTAGGAAGATTGTCATTTCTATCACCATTATTCATATCCACTTTGTTAGTTTGGGAACGAGTTTTTCCATTATCTATTTCTCAATGTTTTATGAGGAGACATGTCATGAATAAATTGCATAACATCATCTTGCCTCAAAATATGTTGGTGATTAAGATAAGCAATAGGGGAATAAAGAGGATCTAGAGTGATTGATGTATTGAGATTAACACGTTTACGTTGTCCCTCTTGTACCAAGGTACCTTTTTGAGAAGAGGATTGTTTAATGTTGCATCTCCATTGGAGAGATCATTGATAGGAGTATTAATTGTTTCCCCATGAATAAAAGGTAATCTAGGAGAGGTACAGGTATGATTCATTTCAATATCATCTCTAAGATAAGAAAGGGTTCCATTTGAAATATCCACCAAATCTTTTATGAAATCTAAATATCCCATTAACTTCTTAAAAAATATCATTATATAGCAACAAAAAACATGTATGAAAGCTTTGAGAAATGACTTAAATGTAGGAAAAATCTTTGAAACCCTCACAATGCAATACATCAAAATTGTATAAATGAATGCAAGCAACATGAAGTGAAAGAAGCTATATTCCAACACACGATTTTGATAAAAATAACTAATAAGCAATGTGATCACATGTGAAATAGAAAACAAATTCATTTTTGTAAATTCCATTACGAAAAATTATATATGAAAACTTCCAATCAGAACTATGTAAAATTCTTAAACTGTCAAGTTCACCAATATGTAATGAGGTGAAAATGAGGTATTCACTAGTCTAGCTATACAAACAATGAATAAACCTGTTTCTACTACTCAATTACATTAAAGGGAGGTAAATTCGATAGATTCACTCCCAAGGGATGAATAATGATTGAATTTTGGTGGTCCCTTTGTTTGAGTTGAAAATGAGTAATGGAAAGATGTAAATTGAATGCTAGATCTAGCATTAAATGTGTAAAGTTATCATAAATCAACATGAACAAGTAGTTTTAGATTTGATATGTAGACATGAATGATATGCAAACATGAATATATATATTGAGTAAGGAAGCTGAGAAGAACCCGTTTGTAGAATCAGAGCCTGAAAGTACAAGAAAAGGATGCTCTAGGTGACCCTATCTTTGGAATGTTAGATGTAGACAACATATATCTTTTCAGGATTAGAATGCACTCAAGAATGATCTCCTAAAGATTCATCAAAAATTCATTGAACACAGGTGTGTGAGGTGATCTTTTCCTCCTCTTTTCACTCCTGCAAAAGATGTATCTAATTGTCTCTGCCTACTCTATCTGACTCTACAATTGTAGCTTCTAGACTTGTCGCCTGCAAACAAAAGAAGAGAAATTATGTTGGGGATAGGGAATTGCATAAATGACCTAATTAACTATCACATTAAGGAGGAGAACAATTTAATATATCTAGCCTTGATAGATCAAGATTCTGATCAGATTCCATCCTCTGGGAAATAGGGCTTTATCCTCCTTGAATTGAATTGAATTGTTGAAGATTAGGGCAAGATACTGAACTATTGAAGCAATCTAACATAAACACTAAGCTATAGATGTCATAGGGAGCCATTAACTTGGATTTGATTAGAAGAATAGGTTTTGGATTTGTTCCTAGAAGTTTGACTTGATTTTTCGAGACCAGGTAGTATCAATTCGCCATGGTCCTTTGAATTTCTAGCTATTGAAAGATGAACCTGTTCGTCTCTATGAATTCTATCGATTCTCCTGATTATAACTTTGTACCTATTCTTACACACAGTGAAAAGGGGAAATATGTTGGGAATAGGGGTTTGTGTTAAATCAAACCCCAGTTTTGAAATTAACCATCAAATTGAATTGAAAATGTAAATGAAAGACTATAGTAAAATGATTTCATTTTCAGGGAAAGATTGAAAATGAATGAAACACTAATAATAGACCTCAATGAAGTTTTATTTTTCTCTACAAAAGAATTAGGGTTTCATGTAGGTTGTCTTCATAAAAAATAGATCATGAATGTCATCTCTAATGCTTGAATCTTGACTTCACTTCTGCTCCAATGCTTGATAGCAGATTGACTGCTTGCTCACTTGAATGTAGGATCTCAATTTTTCTCTCTTGAGTTGATTAGGAATTTGAATTAGAATTAAAATGAGAGGAGTAGACCTCCTTTTATACTTTCTTGTCAAAAATTTGATTGAATATCTACAATAGGCTGATACAGGGCTAGATTTCTTGCTCATCAAAGGTGACTATTAGAGGGGGATAGTTTGGGGCCAAATTAGGAGGCCCATGGCATATATACCTTGGTCCTGATTTAGGACCAACTTGTGGTATGCCATAGTCCTGCAAATTAGGTCTCCAAATTGGGGGTCAGGCTGAAAATTGGGTGAAAATGTGAGATAAATGGGTGGTGTGAGCAAAATCAGTGTTACAATCTAGCCTTGGAGTGTGGAATGCCAAAGTGAGGCCTAAGTGAGGACAAAATTTTAGGCGAGTACAACTTAGGATGCTACACCTAGGTCAAACCTCAGGTATGAAATTAACCCTTGAATTGAATTGAAATGTTGAAGTAAAATGTTAAAATGTTATACCTTAGATTGGCTATAATTGTTGAAGATTGATGATGTGATGCTCGTTGAATGTGATCACAAGTGTTGATGCAATAACATGATAAGACCTAAAGGAAATCAAACATGAACATATGCTTGAATGAAAATTGTCACAATTTGTTGCTCCATGATGCCTAGATCTCAAGGAATGATTGAAGAATATGCTAAGATTAAATATCATCTTGATGCTTGTGGATACTTGAAGGTGGATGATGAATGAGTAGTAGATTGCATTATAAAATTGAGTTATGCTGAGTTGTGTTGTCATTGATGTCAAACTTATCTGGTGTTTGTCATTGATGTCATAGTCAGTTGTATGCAGAAGTGATAAGGTTGTAGCGGGATTTTAGTCATTGTTTAGTTATGTGAATGTTGCATATGGTCCAGAAATATGTATTCAGATGTTGATATGTCGTGTGATAGTGATGTTAAGTAAGTATGAGGTGTTTTCGAAAGGATAGATTAGTGGAGGTTTCAATATGTAGGAAAGAGTATTTAATGTCCTAGTGGAAGAATATCTGCATTCATCCGATTTGAGAATATTATGGCTTGTAGTTTTGGATATAATGTTTATGATCTACGTATATTACACTATCAAGTTTGCAGGTCCTCTATTGCTCAGATGGTAGAGTTGGTTACTACTATTTCTGATAGTGAGGTTATATTTAAAAATTGGTCTGGAGAATGCTTGGTGATTCTCATATATGTGGATTCAAGTGTTGCAGACTTGACAACATGTTCATTTGATTCATGCAATGTTCCATTTCAATTTTCTATTGTTAGTTTGATTGACAAGTGAAGTTATGTTGTTTTGTGTTTGTCTTGCTCAGTTGTGTTGGCTTCTAGCTGACCCAATTGGTTTATCTTATTTGGGTCATGCTCTTTTGGTTTGGATATGCATTGGAGGTTGATTTTGGATGTCGATATGGGTCTCACCATGGTGTGTGTGGATATGCATTGTGTATTTTGCATTGAAGGATGTTTTTGGGCTGACTGGCTAGCGTTCTTTATTAATAATTTACATGTTTCATTTTCGGATGTTGAATTTGAAGGATGTGTTAGTATGTGTAGTTTCTTAGAATCATTTTAGAAGGATGTGTTTTGATTTGTTTGGCTCCTTTATCTCCTAGAGTGGACCAAACTATGTGCTATTGGTCCAAGTGGCCTAATTTATGTAATATTGTATATTTTGTCTATGGTTGATCTACTTGAGGGTTTTAATGAATGATCTTGTATATATAGATGTGTGGTCATATGAGTTGAGCTATAGAATGTGCGCGAATTGATGTGAAGTGAACGTGAATGATGTGCAAGCAAATTTAGTGTAGTAAACATGCAAAAGTTAGTTTGTGAAGAGCTTTGAAGATGATATTTTTAGCATGACAGTATTTTATGATAGTGTTTTGAGAATGTGGTTGATGTTAGATGTGTTTTCAATGATATTAGTCACTTGACACAATGGTTTAAGGACAATTTCATGATCAGGAGATCTTGTTCATTTCAATTCATCTATTCCTTGTACTTACCAAAATACAATATGTTCCTTTTGGCAACTTGTGTAGTCCTTTATATCTTTCCCTGAGATAGTGAGTCTTATAACACAAGTGGGTAAGTGCAAGAAGTTGTCCCCTTTTTTTTCAATTTCATCCCATTTGACCTAAATATTTGAGGCACTTAAAGAATGAATCTTGAAAAAATTCACTAATAGAAAATGTAGTGCTCGAAGTCTATTTTCCAAATATGTAATTTATTTTAATACCCAGATCTTAAAAATAAAGTTTGAATAGGCATTACTAAAACCTATAGTTTAAAAGTCACTTTTCAGGACCATACCATGCCTGTGTACGACAAGCATAATTTGACCTAAATGAAATTTGTAGTCACACAAATCTGTCCAACTTAATTAAATAAATATTCGCTATTTATTTGATTAAAAATCCACTAGCCATCAGTTAATTAAATTAATATTTAATTAATTCATCTCCAAACATTCTTCTATTAATTAAATAAATTATTCAATTTATTTTAATTAGTTCATTAAATCAAATTCAAATCAATTAAATAAATAAAAGCTATTTATTTAATTAAATCCCCTTTTCCTCTTTTAAATAAATTAAATAAAATATTTATTTAAATCATTATCTCCACCCCACTTGCATTTTCCTACAAATGCAACTTGCACACATTTATTGAAATAAATGAATTTTTATTTTAAAAAAATCCTATTTTCCCTCACCCACCAAATCCAATTTCAAAATCTAATCCCCTTCTAGATTCTTCTAACTCCATCCTAATTAGCCTAATCCATCCCCTAATTATTGTCACATTCCTAAGAAAAATGGAGTCACTTCTCAAAGACTCCAAAGTCTTTGAAAAGCATTTAATGCTTTGTGTGTTCAACAAATTAACCCCCAAACTCTTCCAAGACCACTAATGGCTCTTACATGACCATTTATGGCTCTTACATAACCATTTATGGTTCTTTCAAACTTGTCTCCCCAAACATTTATTGTTTTGACCATATTCATCCATTTCACATTTGCACAAGAGTTTATCCATTGGATAAAAGCTTTATTATTTGAATAAAGATTTTATTCATTCAACCAACCTTGACTCTAAACTCCCAAGCTCATGTCAAGCATTTAATGTTTATTCCCTCTCCTCTCAACCTATCTCACATTGACACTTGTCATCCTGGGATTGGGTTGAAAGCCCTCTCATGGATTTGAAATCATTCAATCCTGACCCTTGTTGAGATTGCTCAATCTCAACCATCCATTGCTCCATTTTTCCTATAAATAGAGCCCATTTCCTCATAATATGGATCCTGAAAACTTACATGCATTTAAGCTATAGGCATTTTTAGAGAGCATTTTAGCATAATCAACTAATATCTTATCATTTTGGTTAAAATATATCATTTTAGCATCAATAGCATAGCATTAGCTTTTCATTTCACATTTAGAGCTATACTACAATCTCAATCCTCCATAAGCATCCATAGTGCAAAAAGCTACTGAGAGCTACACTATTTTGGAACTTGGAGAGAAGAGGAACAAGGGAGAAGAAACTAAGAGCATGTTAGGAGGTATTTGGAGATGCCTCATCATGTTTGCTTTGATAGTCAAATATGCTTGCATGTTTTTAGTGTCTCTCTTGGTATGCCTTTTTAGATTAGTTTTTGATTGACTAACACTAACGGTTTCGTGTCTTTTGTGTTATTTGTCATTTACTAACCTTGTGCCATTTAGGAGGGCATCATTTGGTGAACCCGACGTGAATCCAAGCACCAAAAACATATCATTTTTTTTTAACTAACATGTTTGATTGTTGAAAGTGTCACACAGGTTGCGCTTTAGCGCTATTGAACACGTTCTGGCGCTATTGACACTTTTTATTTTAGTGCTATTGCTCTTACAATAGCGCTATTGTAAAAGTTTCAGCGCTTTTGACACTATTTTAGCACTTTGGTCATTCTTCTGGCGCTACTGAAGATCTTTTAGCGCTTTTGACTCTCTGTCATTGTTGTTCTTTCAGCGCTTCTGTGTGAAATAGCGCTTCTGTTTAAACGCAGACTAGCGCTATTGCAACAGAGTGTCGTCCAAATCGCCTTGTAACCACAAAAATGGAAATTCTTAGGCTTGTGGAAGCCCCCCTTGAACATCGATTTTACTAACACGTTTTTGTTTGTGCGGGTTAAAAACTCACCATAAAAACCACAAATTTGTCTTTTGGTGCTTAAAAACTTGACAAAACACAAACTTGTATCGCTTTCTAGTTAGGATAAATTGTCTTTTGGTGCTTAAAATCAACAAATAACTTTGCTTTCCTTGCATCAAACTTAAAAATCACAATCCACACTTCAATTTTTGGGAAAGTAAAAAGAACAAACCACTTGTTTTTGATTTTTGCAAACAAATTTTACTTCAAGCAAAAACGTGTTTTTCATTAAGTTGACCAGGATTTTCGAATTCTAGATTACACAACACATTGCCTTTGAAGTTAAAACAAACACCGTGGCTGTTGGATCAACATCTCCAAATAGTTAGACCACATTTTGAAATGATGGATTAAAAAGAACAAGTGAATTTTGTGTTTGGCACGCTTGTGCACAAAGTCGGTCGAGTGGTCCTACCTCTAACACACACTATCCTTTCCCTTGGCTTTCGTGGTCCTAGGTGCAAGAGAAAAGTGTTAGTAACACTCAAAATTTTATCTTTTTAAGAGAGGCCTGCCAAGAGACACATCACTCTTGGGAACGACCTCGCAGGATAAATCCTTCGAGCCGCTATAGAAATCAGGTGAGAGTCAAAGCTGTAGCCTTGGGTATAGCTGTTCCTACAGTGTAACTGGCCGAAAGGACAAATGGGCCCCACCACCAGTTACAAGGCTCTTAAGTGAGTCACTGCAGAATGAACTTATGTCCAAAAACATTGAACATGACTAAACACCTTTAAGTAGTAGCCCACCCGTTCTATTGATTGAGGATATTTGCGATATAATTTAGTGCAAGAGCATAGATGGTTTTGCTCCCAAGATACTCACCATACATATTTCCTTGAGTAGAAACATAGCTTTTTGAAAAGTCACTTGTGGCTTGATAAAAGTGGTGACTCCCCCATCATAGGGATCATCTATTTGTTATGCTCGTGCAAGACTTAGTATATCACATCCTTACCTGCCACGGCGGGATTCATAAGGTATGTAGTACCAAAGTCGAAGAAATATCAAGATGTGGGCTAAATTTATCACAACTGGCCATTTGACCTTAGGGATAAAAAGTGTTTGAAGTGTGTTCGTTTTAAAGACCTAGTGCAAATTGAGCCAACTTCAGGCTTTGGAAATACACCTTAAAATACATCTAAAGGAAGGGTCATATACAAGTCCAAGGATTGGGTTGATCTAGACCCATACTCATTTTGTGCCTTTTAGGCAACATTCTTGTGTTTGTGTGCTTGCTTTGTTTTCTTGTCAAAGAAAAATCAGAAAATCACTTCCCAAAAACAAAGTATTCATCCAACATTTCTCAAAAACAACCAAACACATCAAAAAACAAAGTGCAAACAAAGAGTCAAAAACTTTATGACCATTCTTCACATCTTGCGAAAGAAGAAGTGTCATCAGAATATCAACTTGAAAAGAAGACCATTAAGCTCAAAGGCTTTGATCAACAGGAGGAAATTCTTCTATATCAATCGACAAATCTTTGTCTCCCATAGAGTCTTTCTAAATCGCATGCGTCTATACATTCAAGGCAAAACAAACGAATTTGATTCTGAATCATTGAACCACAGAGCTTTTATGCAATATAGAGCTCTGAGTTATCACAAAAACCAAGGAGAAAAGATCAATCCCAACTTCTTCCCAAACATCTACATCACCTACAACACAACTTGAGAAATACCTCCAACACCTGAAAGGGAAGAGGTAGAGTTTGTACCATTTGTAACACAAAGTTTTTATTGAAGTTGAAAACATTTTCATCCATCATCTCACTCATACATCATTTCATCATCAATCCGTCCCAACTCTCAAAACATTAAGAGGTTATTGTTCCAAGTTCTCTTTTAGATATTGCTTGAAATAAAACACTTCACATCACTTTTTAGATTGTTTCTACATCTAGGATAAGCTCATCCTAAGAGACACATCTACGTAGGTTAAAACTAGTTCATGAGTGAATCCTCTCATTACTAGGTAGTTCAATTTGTAACACATCTTAGATTTCTCTACACCTTATCACATCAAATCTTATCAAACAAGCAAGCAATTCAAAGAAGGAATTTCGGTTACATCTGCCTTAAAAAGTGTTAAGAGATCCACATACAACACAATTCACCAATCATCGAATCTCTCGTTTCATCAAAAACTCATCATCATTTTCATGCAATTTCAACAAAGACTCATAAAAAAAATGGCTCAAACCCGATCACAGTCACGGCAACGAGAAATAGAAATAGAAGAAGAAGAAGAGGAAAATCTCAATGAATTCCAAGAAGCACTTGGAGGAAATGCAAATGACGAAAACCCAAGTACTCCTACTCCTGCAACAATAGAAAGGGCTCAGCATAACCCCCTCTTTAACAGATTGTTTGACGAAATACTCAGGAGCAATGCGGATGCTCACTTCTTAAAACTCGCTCAAGAAGGAGCCAAACTCCCCTCAGACTTTGATCTTGCCCAATTAAGACAAGCATCAGAAAGACAAAGTCGCCATGAAGAGGAAAGAGGTAGAGATCCCATCAAATATAACATTTCTCGAGGTAACCCACCACCTCCTCCTCCAAATGAAATGGAGATGTTGCGGCACCAAGTCAAGAATCTCGCCCAACAGCTTCATAGTGGTGTCAAGACTAACCAATTCTCACTCAATGACATCTGTCCCTATCCTTTTGATAGGAATCTTTACATGCCACCATTTCCTCGAGGATTCGAAACACCCAAATTTGAAAAATATAGAGGAAAGGGGGATCCCCGCGATCATGTCCGAGAATTTCATTCCGCTTGTCTTGAAGTGGCATATGAAGACACCTACCTAATGCGCCTTTTTCCCCAAATCTTGGGAGGAACAACCACATCATGGTTTTCCCGACTACCAGGAGGCATTAGAACATTTGAGGAACTCATCCAGAAGTTCCTAGCTCATTACTCTCATAACATTGAACACGACATCACCATGGCTGATCTGTGCAACACCAAACAAAAACCAGGTGAACAATTCTCAGTATTCCTCCAACGATGGCGTCAAATGTCTAGCAGACGTTCTCTTCAGTTACTTGAACGAGAACTAGTGGAAATATTCATTTCCAACTTAAACGAAGAAATGGAATTTCACCTGGATGTCAAAGACACAGACTCTTTTAATGATATGATCACCAAGGGTTTAAAATGTGAACGGGCACTCATCAAGAAAGGACTCATCAAAATCTTTAATGAACCAAAAGATGGTCCTCGCCCACGCTTCAATAGCGATAAACCGAACTTCTGGAATAAAAACAAGAATATCGTCAACGATGGGGTTGTGGATGCCTGGACTATCCAAAATGCACGACCTGTGGTGCGGTTTGCAGGACAAAATCCTCCACCTCAGAATAACACAAGCATTCCTTCCAATCAAGGTCGCATCACATCTCATGATGAACCAAGACCTCGTCAGCAAAAACAAAAACGCACATACACTCCCTTAGGGGAACCCATTGAAACAGTATTGCGGCAACTCATTTCTCAAAATTTGGTCACTCTACCTAAACTATCAAACTATGAGCCTCAGGTCAAACCGGCATGGTGGAGAGATACTGAACACTGTGAATTCCATCAAGGAAGAGGGCACAAAACAAGTAATTGTCACCGATTGAAAGATCTTATTCAGGATCTTATTGATCGAGGAGAAATTGAAATTGAAGGACATGACCCAAAAACAACCAATAATGATCATCTGATGTTCAAAAATCCACTTCCATCACAAGATCAAAGGGGTCCTTCCACTTCTAGGCGAGGCACTAATACTACTGATTATACGCAGGCTGCGTACAATTACACTGTAAATCATCTATATGATGCCAATGAACAAGTTACAACCATAACCTTCAAAAATCCCAACTCAAATTGTAATGTTGTTACACGTCGTGGCAAAGTTACCATCAAGGCAGCTCCACAAGGCACCACCTCCATCCCAAAGCAGTACAATCTTGTGGAACAATTAGACAAAACCCCTGCGCTTATATCCATTTTAGAGCTTTTGCGCCTATCGCCCTCTCGTAAAACTATCTTGGATCAAGCACTCCAAGAAGCGTCGGTCCCTGCAAATCTGAATACGGACCAATTTCAAGCCATGGTTGGAAGTCTAAAGTCATCACCTTGTCTCACTTTTTCCGAAAGTGACAACTCTTCCTTCCAGCAACCTCATAACGCCTCACTCCACATCGAAGGATTTATTAACCAGCATAGGATCAAGCGAGTCTTGATCGATAATGGAGCAGGCCTAAATATATGTACACTACAGTTGGTCACAGCATTGGGATATGCGGTAGAATCAGTGGATCCTCGTCAAAAGATCACAATCAAAGCCTATGACGATGCGGAGCGTTCATCCAAAGGAGCTATGGTACTACCAATTTGAGTGGGTCCCGTGGTAAAACACATCATTTGTCAGGTTCTGGACCTTCCTCTGCCATACAATCTATTATTAGGGAGACCTTGGATACATGCCATGCAAGCCGTTCCATCTACCTACCATCAATGTATCAAATTCCCACATAACGGTGTAGAGATCACAATCCTAGGCGATGCAAATCCCTTTGCATATTGCCATAATATCAGCCATCAACTAGAGATTACCGTTCCTAATAATAGCAAAGCCATTTCTTCCACATCATATATAAGTCCCACCTCTCTTGCCCGTTCAAACACCACTATACCCAAGCAAGAAAAGCTTAAGATGAAGATAGCAGAGGAGGGTCCTGGGGAATACAACTTGAGTCAACTCTTTTGTGTGGGACAAATGCCCACTTCTCCTAGAACACATGGTAAACCACAACAGGTACTCCAACAACCACTAAGCATACCAGCATGTGCTTTGACGCCCTTCATTCTTGGAAAGAGTCAAGATGAAGAAACACAAGATGAGGACCTGGCGGAATGGATCTATAAAGATCCCATCACCACTAATATACCGCGAGTTACACTTCCTACGGAACAATATGGCAAAGGTCTCCTCATTATGCAAAGAATGGGGTATGATGGTCAAAGTGCTTTGGGATATTGAAAACAAGGACGACATGAACCTCTAATACCAGAATTCAAGCCTAAAGGTAATACAGGCCTAGGCTTTGAAAAAGAGATCTTTCCTAAACTCAAGTTCAAAGGAAAACCCAGCAAACCATTTTGTCCACCTACTGCAAAGCGGACACCTTTCATAATCAAAGCACCCTCAAGCACCATCCCAACTGCCCCACTGAGGCTCACAACCCCAACGCAACCATCACCAAAGCCATTTAACGAACTGGTAATCCCATCAGCAACACCATTAACAACAACAATTGTATCAGAACCTACAGTAGCATCTATGACACCAATAGTTCTAGTAGAAGTCACTGAGTCAATATTACCGATACTCCCTATACCAGATTCCTTGATCCCCATCAAACTTCCTGTAGCACCGATCATTACAAAGGTACATCAACCAATCACACCTGCAGTATTTAACTCAAAGGACATCCCAGTATGGTATAGTAATCGGATGCTGGAAAGTGATTCAGAGACCGACTCACATGAGTGGGAATTTGATTCAGTACAGCTTAACACTTCAGATGAGGAAGACACATCACCACCTCCACCACGCAAAGACATCCCTTTTTACGGAGAAGCACAGATAAAGACCACTTGGGTTCCTGAGCTGGAAACGTCTTCCATAGACCCTACGTCTCATCCTACGCCTGATTCTGACAGGGAAAGTACCATCAACGACCTTCACCATAACGTCTTAACCCTCACTGATACATCTAACACACTTAACCTAATCGATGAAGTAATGCCCATTATCCACCCTGAACTCATCGAATGGAACCAACCAAATCCCCCATGTCTTGACTTCTTCCAAAACGATGAGGCCATCATTGACTTTTTGGAATTAAGGGATAACCTACCAAGCGGGGATCACAAAGCTGGATTCGCCATTGAACTTAATAGTGCAACATACTTTGGGGCGGATGCCAAACCTTTCAGTTGCAAAAATCTAACAATAAAACATGGATCTTCTAGTGAAAACCACACTGTGGCATTATTTGATCCAACAAAAGTAAAAAGAAAGAGCGTATCCAACGGTGAAAACCTCTCTGAGGCGCCTGAGGATGAAGGGTTTGACATTCTCCCTGATAGTACACAACAGGAACGATCAACGATTCTCATCGAGGAAACCAAAGAATACAATGTGGGGACTCCTGAAAATCCTCATATTATACATCTGGCATCTCTTCTCACTCCAGAGGAATAGCCTAAGTTTATAGCGTTCTTCCAGAAGCGTCAGATCAACTTTGCCTGGTCATATGCAGACATGCCTGGGCTTGATCCTGATTTAGTCATGCATCACCTTACTGTAGCAGAAGGGGCCAAACCTGTCAAGCAGAAGCTTCGTAAGATGCATCCCCAGATTGCAGTGCTAGTCAAAACAGAACTCAAGAAACTCCTAGATGTTGGTTTCATTAGACCAATTGATTATGCAGAATGGATCTCCAATATTGTGCCTGTCGGCAAACCGAAAGGGGGCATCCACATTTGTACTGACTTCAGAGATCTGAATAAGGCCTATCCTAAGGATGACTTCCCCCTTCCAAATATCGACATCATAGTGGATTTGACAGCAGGACATGCCATGCTTTCACTCATGGATGGCTTTTCATGATACAATCAGATAAAGATCGCACCAGAAGATTAGCATAAGACAACCTTCACATGTTTATGGGGCACATACTGCTGGAATGTAATGCCTTTCGGTCTCAAGAATGCAGGAGCAACCTATCAAAGAGCAATGACCACCATCTTCCATGACATGATGCATACCATGATGGAAGATTATGTGGATGACTTACTAGCAAAATCACTCACCAGAGAAGGACATCTCCACATCTTAGATAAGATCTTTGATAGACTGGAACAATACCATGTTCGACTCAACCCAAAGAAATGTGTCTTTGGAGTAACCTCCGGGAAACTTCTAGGATACATCGTCTCAAGCAAAGGTATTGAGTCGATCCAGCAAAGGTAAAAGCAATCATGGATATGCCACCTCCAAAGAATATCAGTCAGCTAAGGACATTACAAGGATGGCTTCAATCCATCCAAAGATTCATTGCACAATTGGCTGATAAGTGTCACCCATTTACACATCTGCTACACAAGAATATCCGCTTTCAATGGGATGCCAAATGCCAGCAAGCATTTCAGACACTTAAAGACTATCTCATGAATCCACCATTGCTAATGCCACCAGATCCAAGAAGACCATTGTTACTCTATATCTCGGCAACAAGTACAGCATTGGGTGTACTACTGGCACAACATAATGCAGAAGGCAAAGAGTGTGCTGTATACTACATCTCTCGTACACTGGTTGGCTATGAACTCAATTACACACCTATTGAGCAAGCTTGCCTAGCAGTAATCTTAGCAGCCACAAAATTGAGGCACTATCTGTTGACACACAAGGTACAACTCATTGCAAAGATTGATCCACTCAAGTATTTACTTAGCAAAGCAGCATTGATAGGTCGCTTGGCCAAATGGGTGATGATTCTAAGTGAATTTGACATTGAGTACGTGGACCGTAAGGCTATCAAAGGTCAAGTTATTGTAGATCAGTTGGCCGATGCACCACTCATAGGCGATCATCCTCTCATTTCCAATTTTCTAGATGAAGAGATATTCATGATCACAACAGCACAACCATGGAAACTATACTTTGATGGCTCGTACACTAGGCACGGCTTGGGGGTAGGCATTCTGTTTATCACACCTCAGGGTGATAGCATCCCAAAGTCTTATAGGCTCACATTTCCATGCACCAACAACATAGCAGAGTATGAGGCCTTGATCACAGGACTCAGGTTAGCCGTACAATGGAAATTACAAGAACTACAAGTATACGGCGACTCACAACTGGTCATTCGACAAGCAACTGATGAATATCAGACAAAGGATGATAAACTCATGCCATATAAGCAAATGGTGGACACTTTAAAGACATCATTTACTACTATCACTTTTGAGCAGATACCAAGAGATCAGAATCGAGTTGCTGACGCTATGGCTACCATCGCATCTCTCCTAGATCTTCCACAAAATTCAACACGCTATGAGTTCTTGGTGGAACAGCTTTGGATCCCCGCTTATGATATCCCTGAATCCGAGATGATATGTCGCCTTGTCAGTCCTGAATCCCCATGGTATGGTGAGTTTTACACCTATCTTCGCGATCATACCCTTCCTCCCAACCAATCGAATAACCAACAAAAAACCTTCATTCGCCAAACTGCTCGATATACCATTATTGCCGAAACCCTATACCGACGTGGTCTTGATGGTACTCTCCTTCGATGTCTGGAACAAGATGAGATAACAAAGGCTTTGGAAGAGGTACACGAAGGAATTTGCGGGACTCATTCAAGTGGTCCATCACTAGCCAAGAAACTCCTGCGAGTTGGATATTATTGGCCATCTATGGAAAAGGATTCCTACTACTTTGTCACAAAATGCAAGAAATGCCAAGTTCATGGCGACCTGATAAATGCACCCGCCCAGGAACTACAACTAATCATGACACCATGGCCTTTTTGTCAATGGGGCCTCGACCTTGTGGGTAAAATCCATCCATCTTCATCCAATGGCCATAAATTCATTATTACCGCCATTGAATATTTCACAAAGTGGATCGAAGCTGTTCCACTTACCCAAGTCACCGACAAGCAGATCGCCTCATTCATCCTCAACTACATCATCTGCCGGTATGGTGTACCCATGTCCATCGTCACAGATAATGGTCTTCCTTTCAAAAATCAGGATGTCCGTGAACTTTGTGAGAAATTTCACATCCAACACCGCTTTTCCACTCCCTATTACCCACAAGGCAATGGTCAGGCTGAAGCATCCAATAAAAACATATTGAGGATCCTAAAGAAGACAGTCAATGATGCCGGCCGTGACTGGCATGTTCAACTAAATCTAGCGCTATGGGCATATCGAACTAGCATTCGAACCCCTACAGGTGCAACTCCTTATTCATTGGTTTATGGTGCAGAAGCTATCTTGCCTATTGAGGTCGAGATACCATCATTACGGGTTTCCTTGCATAATCTAATAGATGATGATGCTTACAGAGTATCCCGTCTTCAGGACTTAGAGTTACTTGATGAGAAGTGACAAGTTGCATACAATCACCTCAAAGCCTATCAACAACGCATGAGTAGAAGCTACAATCACCGAGTTAGATCCCGTACATTTGAGGTAGGTGATCTTGTTCTACGAGAGAATCCTTGCAACCAACCAAACAGAGAACATCAGGGCAAGTTTGAATCAAACTGGCTAGGCCCATATGTTGTCACTGCTGTATTCGGGTCCGGGGCATATCAGTTGGCTACATCAGAAGGAGAACCGCTTGCAGATCCAATCAACAGCATGCACCTCAAACGGTTTTATACCTAAGCTGTACAGAGCATCAGGCTCCCCTGCATACCAGAAAATACCAAAAACATTTAGAAAAATGTCCTGAAGAAAATACAAAAACATTCAAAAACAGTAAAGAAAAATCATGCATCCAAACGGTGCACAAACACTCCGGTGGCACCTTGGGTAAGTACGATGGTGAAAACCTGGCAAACAGGCGCCACTCGTAAAGGCTATGGCTCCATGGTCTTTCAGACTTGTTGCGATCACATCTACTTCATACATACATCCATCCGTCCAAAAACCATGGCCTGTTATTTGTCTGCAATTATGATAATACTTCATGCGTCTAGCATCCCGCTTTTTCATAGTCATGTCTAAAACTGGGGGCAATGCCCTTAACCTATTGATGGAAGTGGATTCTACATTGAATTATGATTCATTAAAGTTCTTCATTCAAGCAATCATCAAAATACCAAAAACATTCAAAAATGTTTCACAAAATACCAAAAACATTCAAAACAATACAAAATCCAAAAACATCACAAACCATTGAAAAATCACACAAAAACATGGCAACACTTTGTACATACTCATCCATACAGATACCAAAACAAGCATTGACAAAATACTCACAAAATGCCCACTTATCAATCAACCACACAATCAACATCAACACTCAACACGGTCTTCAACAAGGATGTATCCTTCCTTTCCAAAACCAAGACAAAAGTGACATTTTCTTTGACAAGAAAATTATGTTAAGCTATCAAATACTTGGTTGATTTGTGAGTACAATCATTCGTTTATCTGTATCGGGATCTTTCAGCATTGTTGTATCTTTTGCGCATTATTTCCGATGAAGTTCTGGGGCATGTACTAATGGTGTCTACGGGGGAAGTTCACTATGTTACGTGATCATAGGCAAAATTGCAGTCATAGATCACTACGGCTTGCTGACTACAGCGTATACCTCGACCATATGAGCATGAACCATTACCAAGGATCCATATTCTTTATTCTTTATGTATATATTGTTTGTTTGCAGGTACAATGCTCTTCCTTTGGTTCCTCCTACCTCATCCCAACGAGATAAAGGTTTTTATCTCTTATTACGGTATGCACTTGTCTCAGGATATGATCAGTCTAAGATCAAGGAGGATGATCCAAGTCATGCATGAACGAAGATAATCCTTGTCTGTTCCGCAGGCAATACTCTGGTCGACTTGACCCTTATATCAAGTCGTTTGTATTAACTTGCTATATTAAAATCCATGAAAGGAATACTCAGGTCATCTTGAATCTTTATGTCAAGTTGCTTGTATTCTATTCCAACATTTTAAAGCTCAATGATGAAAATAGAGCACTATGGATCGTCATTTCATCTCATCTATTTATATATTGCATTCCGTTGCATATCACCCATCCGTTCGCTCATTCATATATAGGCTTTATATGCAAAATGGGAAAATTAAGCTGGTCTTGGATACAATCACGATCGAGTACTCTGATACATCATCAATAGATCATACAAAGTCTTACAAAACCTTGCATTCCTCATGCTCATATCATCCTTACATTTAGTTGCATCTTGCATTAAACATTCATGTCATTTTTAACTTTGCATATAGTTCATTTTCTTGACATTTAGTTTTCATTAATCATTTTGTATCATTGCATCAATCATAAATAATTAGATTCATTCATGAGATCAAATTGTCTTTGATTATATTAAGCCATTTACTATGCATTCCTTTAAGTGTCAGTTATACATTATCATTTTATTATCCTTTATCATTTGTCATTGTATACATTCATTTATCCATTTAGTGAAAAAGAGCATTCATTCATCCATTCCCTAAGTATCTTATTATGCTTATTTTAGGATTCATTCGCATTGCATTCATTATATTCTTTTTAATTGCATTACAGTGCAGTTATTAGAATCCCATTATCATTTTTACATAAAACATATTTAAGTATTTCGAATCATAAATCCATTCATTTCAAAACATTGGTTCATAACATTTTATATCCATTACACATATGCATTCATTTAACACATTATCATATAAACATTTGTACTTTACATTTTGTTTATCCATATTGCATTCATTTAACACATTATCATATAAACATTTGTACCTTACATTTTGTTTATCCATATTGCATTCATTTAACACATTATCATATAAACATTTGTACTTTACATTTTGTTTATCCATCTTACATTCATCTAAAAACATCTAGATGCATAACATCATTCATTTGACCATTGCATTAACATCATCGCATAAATCATCTCATCATTATATCAAAATAGGAAACACCAAAATCCTGTTCATAAATCATCATAAGCATACATCATCATCATAGGCATTACATACATAAAAGCATTACCTCAACAAAATCAAACAAATCATACATATATAACCCTGCATTCATATGTCAGTATCATCATCAAAACATGCATAGAAGAAATATCTCATCACTGCATACATGTACACATATCCATCTAAGCAATCACTCATCATCCCGCATAAACATCCATACATAATCAAATGCATATCATCAAAATATGGGATCTCCTCATATTTCTCATCTCATGTATCAGAGTACAATGAAGTCTACAAAATCAGCTACCAAGAGCCATCCAAGATACAGTCAACAAAACAAAAGATACAATACATATATGCATGCAAAAATGCTCTCTTAAATGCCACTCTGGCCAGATGCTGTCTCAACACCTCCTCCTGCTCCACCACTGGTGCCTGCACCACCTGATCCATCTCTCTGTGGAGGCCTCATCGAACCACCACTCCCTCCTGCATCCCCTGATCTCTCCCTCCTCAAAGGACCCATCACACCCCCACTGCTCTGCATCCTCTGTGATCGCTCTGATCTCGCTTGCCGCATCTGCGAATAACTGAGAGCTCGCTGACTCACTGGCACCACTTGCTCATATAACCCCCACCAGTACTCTGTCTCTGCCTGAGCTCGCCGCATCTCCCTCATAACCTCCTCTGTAGGCCCCTGTGCTCCTACTCCAACCCAGACTCTCTCCTGCAGCTCCGCCAATCTCTCCACTGCAGTATCTCTCTCCCGCAGCACCACCGGCAGCTCTGACTCCCGTGCAAATAGCTGCACATCCCTAGTTGCCACCTCTGCCTCCAAATCCTCTATCCGCGTCTGCAAGCACACTATAATGTGATCCCGCAGATCTCTAGTGGCTCCCTCCCCGGTGTCCATAGCTGCCTCCCCTACACCTCCCTCTCCAGTAGTCCCCTCCCCTCTGTCCATCGGGATCTCCCTCTCCATCCCCCTCCCACTCAGTTGAACTCCTCTCGGTATCAGTGGTCCCTGTGAGATCTGTAGAGGCAGTCCACCTCTCCCTCTCCACTGACTCCGCATCCCCAATCCTCCTCCACCTCCACCACCTCCTCCATCTCCTCCTCCACCTCCACCTCCTCCTCCTCCATCTCCTCGACCTCCTGCCCTCCTCCGTCTCCATCCCCTCTCATCCTCAAACGCTGGGATCGGCTCTGCTGGATCCGATATCTGTAGGATCGGGTGCGCCGCCCGATACTGCGTGTACTCATCTGTAACCCCTGCATCAACGACCCTCGATCGTAGGTCCCATGGCCTCGCCTGCAGTGTCTGAAACTCTACCAGTGCCTGATCATAAGGTAGCACTGGACCCCATGCATACCTCTCTCGAATCACCCGCGCATACTCTCTAGATCTGCTAGGCAGTCCCTGCTGCCGTCCGAACTGCCTCATCACTCTCCCGGGCACCTGTCTCTCTACATGGTAGGAGGTCCTCCCAATGAGGAATCGGGTCATGAAAACATAAGGCAGTGCCTCTGCGTCATCATCCCATGGCTCACACTCCAAGTATGGCTGCCATATCACTGCATCCAAGTCATCCAATGCCCGCCGCCACCACTCTAACTTCCCCAAGTGGGGCTGGCTCATCATGCCACTGTACATAAACATGTACGACTGGTCCACTGCCCGGAATCTAAGACTCACTGGTCGAGTCACTGGTAGGTGCTTCCACGCCCAAATATGTAGCAGCGTCATGCCCACTGCTAAGGAACCCCTCCCCCGGTATACTACCTCATGAAGCTCCTGATACATGTGTGCCAGCACGCACGACCCCCATGCAAATCGGGTCCCCTCGGTCATCATCATCTCGATAACTTGTCCCCATCCCACCGCGAACCCATGTGACCGCCTATCTGGACACAGCAGACCTCCCACAATCCCTGCCAACACTGCTGGAAGAGGCTTATATAGTGCCGTTATATCCTCCCACGTGATCGAGCCATCATCAATGAACACATCCTCATCAAAAATCCTTTGTACTGCCACCGTCCCTCGGGATCTATCATATGTGACCAACTCCCCTCGAATCGGAATCCGAAGGATGCGCCACACATCCTCCAAGGTTACGGTCATCTCCCCCTGTGCCAAATGAAAGGTTCACGTCTCACTGTGCTACCACTTTGCTAATGCTGTAATCAATCCGTGATTCATACAAATCACGGGCATGTGCATCACCTCGTATAACCCAGTCGTGGCAATGCAGTCTATCTCCGCTTGAGTCAATCGGTCCCGCAACCCCTGTGTCGCAGGATGGCGCTCGTGTAACTGCAACACGCGCAGATCCTCCTGCACATAGACATTCATCAATCACTATCAGTTGTTTTGTTTTCAAACTTTCTTAAGTTTAAACCTAGACTATCAACAGATACTTTGATCAAGTATCTTCGGGTCTCAACAAGTAAGCAATCATGGCCACCTAGACTTCAATGGGCATTTATTCTAACAAATGACCTAAGTCTCATCAGGCTGCTATGGTTCAAAACAACTCCCACTTCACATCGCCAACCATCCATCATTAGGCATCGAGAGATTTTCTTCATCCAAACTGGGGCATCTTTTTCTCCTCAAGCAAAAGCGCTATTTAACCAACAAAAGCGCTAGTTTTCAACAATAGCGCTACAACCCTAACAAAAGCGCTCAATCAGCTATACCATAGCGCTAAAACTACAACATCGCTAAATCAACTACGCAATAGCGCTATTTTAACTCAATAGCGCTCAATTAACCCAACAATAACGCCACTTAGTCAATAGCGCTAAAACTTGCATACAGTAGCGCTAATGCAGAGCAAAAGCGCTCAAACAAGGGGACAATAGCGCCATTGCGGCACAATAGCGCTAGTTTATGGAGCAAAAGCACCAAAACCAAAGTTCCAGCGCTCTTGCTCCGACTTGACTTAGACTCAGCTAAAAACCTATCAAAAATGCATAAAAATTAAGTTTTCGAATTTGCGTACCGCTGGTCCGTAGTCATCTGGGCGCTGGAACTGTTGGACTCGCTCGAATCTGTGCTCGGTGATCGAAATCGGTATCGTAGCTGCTGCTCGCTCCTCCAAACGTCACTATCAGAGCTCTCGTTTTCAATCGGTCGTGGTCACAAATGATCCTGTTTTCACTCCTTTCACCCCATTTATACCTTTCGTGGTCACCGTAACTTCTCCCCGCTCACCGCCGTGGTCCCTGTGAACTTCCCGGGCCCCCCATTTCTCCATGTTTCCCCCGTTTTCTTCTCTTTTTCACCCGTATGCCTAACTTTTTCTCTTTTACCACCTCGCCAATTTTCATTCTTTTTCGGCCCATCTCTCGAGGGGGCATACCACCCATTAAATTAACATTTTATGGGGCATTTTCTTCACACCAGTTTTTCTTTCTTTGAAACGACGCGATAAACCGCACCGTCTCAAAGATGGGCAAATGTAGTCACACAAATCTGTCCAACTTAATTAAATAAATATTCGCTATTTATTTGATTAAAAATCCACTAGCCATCAGTTAATTAAATTAATATTTAATTAATTCATCTCCAAACATTCTTTTATTAATTAAATAAATTATTCAATTTATTTTAATTAATTTATTAAATCAAATTCAAATCAATTAAATAAATAAAAGCTATTTATTTAATTAAATCCCCTTTTCCTCTTTTAAATAAATTAAATAAAATATTTATTTAAATCATTATCTCCACCCCACTTGCATTTTCCTACAAATGCAACTTGCACACATTTATTGAAATAAATGAATTTTTATTTTTAAAAAATCCTATTTTCCCTCACCCACCAAATCCAATTTCAAAATCTAATCCCCTTCTAGAATCTTCTAACTCCTTCCTAATTAGCCTAATCCATCCCCTAATTATTGTCACATTCCTAAGCAAAATGAAGTCACTTCTCAAAGACTTCAAAGTCTTTGAAAAGCATTTAATGCTTTGTGTGTTCAACAAATTAACCCCCAGACTCTTCCAAGACCACTAATGGCTCTTACATGACCATTTATGGCTCTTACATAACCATTTATGGTTATTTCAAACTTGTCTCCCTAAACATTTATTGTTTTGACCATATTTATCCATTTCACATTTGCACAAGAGTTTATCCATTGGATAAAAGCTTTATTCTTTGAATAAAATTTTTATTCATTCAACCAACCTTGACTCTAAACTCCCAAGCTCATGTCAAGCATTTAATGTTTATTCCCTCTCCTCTCAACCTATCTCACATTGACACTTGTCATCCTGGGATTGGGTTGAAAGCCCTCTCATGGATTTGAAATCATTCAATCCTGACCCTTGTTGAGATTGCTCAATCTCAACTATCCATTGCTCCATTTTTCCTATAAATAGAGCCCATTTCCTCATAATTTGGATCCTGAAAACTTACATGCATTTAAGCTATAGGCATTTTTAGAGAGCATTTTAGCATAATCAACTAATATCTTATCAGTTTGGTGAAAATATATCATTTTAGCATCAATAGCATAGCATTAGCTTTTCATTTCACATTTAGAGCTATACTACAATCTCAATCCTCCATAAGCATCCATAGTGCAAAAAGCTGCTGAGAGCTACACTATTTTGGAACTTGGAGAGGAGAGGAACAAGGGAGAAGAAACTAAGAGCATGTTAGGAGGTATTTGGAGATGTCTCATCATGTTTGCTTTGATAGTCAAATATGCTTGCATGTTTTTAGTGTCTCTCTTGGTATGCCTTTTTAGATTAGTTTTTGATTGACTAACATTAACGGTTTCGTGTCTTTTGTGTTATTTGTCATTTGCTAACCTTGTGCCATTTAGGAGGGCATCAAAATTATTTTTATAAATCCTTTTGGAAAAAGATCTATAACTCACTCACCTTTGCTGAGAATATTTTTTTGTAATTTTTTTCTTCATTTTTTTTCTTTTGTTAATTTTTTATTGGGCATAATTATTGTTTTGAAAAATTCTTGTGTACGACAAACATAATTTGACCTAAACTTAACATTTTTTATTTTTTTTAATTTTTAAACTGTATAGAATTGTCTCTAGTTTGATGCCATATAAATTTTTTTTCAAAAAACTTAGAGACAAAGGTTATTAAAAAACTAAAAAACCATGTTATTTCGAGTTTATAGACCTCTTTCATTAGTAATTATTTTAAAAATAAAAATATTGATCAATTAAAAAAAAATTACATATTTCGAATCTAGATAGTCTCTACTATAATGGGTTTTCATTGTTTAAATTTTTTTTGAAAATTTGGTGTTCAGATATATTTTTGAAGTCATTATTTTATATGAAGATTGATTTGGCCTTCAAGTTGCAGGTCAAACCAAGTCCAAGCCAAAGGGTCGGCTCTCCAAGCCATTTTTCAAGCCAAACCGAAGCTACAACCGAACCAAAGTTTGAAAATTTTTGAAAAAGGATCCCGTTTACGAAATGAGATCCCGTTTCGTTTTTAAAATAATTAAAAAAACATTTAGCAAACGGGATCTCGTTTCTCGTTTCCCTTTTTTTTAATTTCTTTTTTTTTAAAAAATTAATTTTTTTTTTTAAAATTAATTTTTTTTTTATTTATTTTTAATAAACTATATATACATTTTTTAAAATTTTTTTTTAATTTAAAAAAAAAACAAAAAAAAACTATATATACATGAAATATAACATTTAAGTTTAAGTCACATTTCCCTTTGTCTTTTTCCTTTCTTATACTTTAAGTTATATTTCATGTATATATTGGTAGGATGTTTGAGAGCGCTTTTAGATCTCTAGGAGTTCTAATACAGATTCTATATTTTAGAAGATCTTATAAATTGTAAAGTAATAGGACTTATAATGTCATAATACAACCTATTATGTCATAATAAGTCTCATTGTAACATAATAGGTCATAATGTGACATAATAGGTCCTATTGTGTCATAATAGGTCCTATTATGACATAATACGACCTATTAAGTCATAATAGGTCCTATTATGTCATAAGACCCCTCAAAAGGACCTATTATGACATTATACCTCTTAATAGGAACTGTTATGACTTAAGACCCCTTAGTAGGACCTATTATGTCATAAGACCCCTTAAGAGGACATGTCATGTCATAATAGGTCCTATTATGTCATAAGACCCCTTAAGAGGACATATTATGACATTATACCCCTTAGTAGGACCTATTGAAGGGTATTATGTCATAATAGGACTGATTATGACATAATAGGACCTATGATGACATAATAGGTCATATTATGTCATCATAGGTCCTATTATGACATCATAGGTCATATTATGTCATAAAATCCCTTAAGATGACCTATTATGAATTTATACCCCTTAATAGGACTTGTTAAGGGGTATTATATCATAACAAGACCTATTGTGACATAATAGGACCTATAATGTCATAATACGACCTATTATGTCATAATAGGTCTCATTGTGAGATAATAAGTCCTTTTGTGTCATAATAGGTCCTATTATGTCATAATACCCCTTAAGAGGACCTATTATGACATTATACCTATTACTAGGATACATTATGACATAATACCCCTTAGTAGGACCTATTATGACATAATATGATCGATTATCATATAATAGGACCTATTATGTCATATAGGTCCTATAATGTCATAAGACCCCTTAAGATAACCTGTCATGTCATAATTGGCCCTATTATGTTATAAGACCCCTTAAGATAACCTGTCATGTCATAATTGGCCCTATTATGTTATAAGACCCCTTAAGAGGACCTATTATAACATTATGCCCCTTAGTAGGACCTGTTAAAGGGTATTATGTCATAAAATGACCAATTATGACATAATAGGATCTATGATGATTTAATAGGTCCTATTATGTCATCGTAGGTCCTATTATGACATCATAGGTCATATTATGTCATAAAACCCCTTAAAAGGACCTATTGTGACTTTATACCCCTTACTAGGACATGTTAAGGGGTATCATGTCATAATATGACCTATTGTGACATAATATGACCTATAATGTCATAATACAACCTATTATGTCATAATAGGTCTCATTGTGACATAATAGGTCCTATTATGTCATAATACGACCTATTATGTCATAATACGACCTATTATGTCATAATAGGTCCCATTGTGACATAATAGGTCCTATTATGACATAATACAACCTATTATGTCATAATAGGTCCCATTATGTCATAATAGGTCCTATTATGACATAATACGACCTATTATGTCATAAGACCCCTTAAGAGGACATATTATGACATAAGACCCCTTAGTAGGACCTATTATGACATATGTAGAGAAAGATAAGTTGGTTGGAAGAGAGAGATGGTATGTTTAGAGAGAGTTGAGGGGTATTATGTCATAACAGGACCTATTGTGACATAATAGGACCTATAATGTCATAATGTGACCTATTACATTTAATAGGTCATGTTATGTCATAATAGGCCCTATTGTGGCATAATACGACCTATTATGTCATAAGACCCCTTAAGAGAACCTATTATGGCATTTATACCTATTATGACATAAGACCCCTTAGTGGGACCTATTATGTCATAATAGGTCCTATTATGCCATAAGACCCCTTAAGATGATCTATTATGACATTATACCTCTTACTCGGACCTATTATGAAATAAGACAAACCTTAGTAGGACCTATTATGACATAATAGGGTTGATTATGACATAATAGGACCTATTATGTCATAATAGGTCTTATAATGTCATAAGACTCCTTAAGAGGACTTGTCATGTCATAATAAGTCCTATTATGTCATAAGACCCCTTAAGAGGACCTATTATGACATTATACCCCTTACTAGGACTTGTTAAAGGGTATTATGTCATAATAGGATTAATAATGACATAATAGGATCTATAATGACGTAATAGGTCCTATTATGTCATCATAAGTCATATTACGTCATAAAACCCCTTAAGAGGACCTATTATGACTTTATACCCCTTACTAGGATGGATCTATTATGACATAATAGGACCTATAATGTCACAATGTGATCTATTATGACATTATAGGTCCTATAATGTCACAATGTGACCTATTATGACATTATAGGTCCTATAATGTCACAATGTGACCTATTATGACATAATAGGACCTATAATGTCACAATGTGATCTATTATGACATTATAGGTCCTATAATGTCACAATGTGACCTATTATGACATTATAGGTCCTATAATGTCACAATGTGACCTATTATGACATAATAGGTCGTATTATGACATTATAGGTCCTATTATGTCACAATAGGTCTTGTTATGACATAATACCCCTTAACTCTCTCTAAAAGTACCATCTCTCTCTCTCAACTAGCTTATCTTTCTCTACATATGTCATAATAGGTCCTACTAAGGGGTCTTATGTCATATTAGGTCCTAGTAAGAGGTATAATGTCATAATAGGTCCTCTTAAGGGGTCTTATGACATAATAGGTCCCATTATGACATAATAGGTTCCATTATGACATAATACAATCTATTATATCTTAAGACCCCTTAAGAGGACCTATTATGACATTATACCTCTTACTAGGACCTATTATGACATAAGACCCCTTAGTAGGACCTATTATGACATATGTAGAGAAAGATAAGTTGGTTGAGAGAGAGAGATGGTACTTTTAGAGAGAGTTATGGGGTATTATGTCATAGCAGGACCTATTGTGACATAATAGGACCTGTAATGTCATAATACGACCTATAATGTCATAATATGACCTATTATGTCATAATACGACCTATTATGTCATAATAGGTCACATTGTGACATAATATGACCTATAATGTCATAATAGATCACACTGTGACATAATAGGACCTATTGTGACATAATAGGTCCTATTGTGACATAATACGACCTATTATCCCATAATAGTGTCCTATTATGTCATAAGACCCCTTAAGAGTACCTATTATGACATAAGACCCCTTAGTAGGATCTATTATGACATAATAAGATCGATTATCACATAATAGGACCTATAATGTCATAAGACCCTTAAGAGGACCTATTATGACATTGTACCCCTTAGTAGGACCTGTTAAAGGGTATTATGTCATAATAGGACTAATAATGACATAATAAGATCTATGATGGTGTAATAGGTCCTATTATGTCATCATAGGTCCTATTATGACATCATAGGTCATATTATGTCATAAAACCCCTTAAGAAGACCTATTATGACTTTATATCCCTTACTAGGACTTGTTAAGGGGTATTATGTCATAATAGGACCTATTGTGACATAATAGGACCTATAATGTCATAATGCGACCTATTATGTCATAATAGGTCCCATTGTGACATAATAGGTCCTATTATGTCATAAGACCCCTTAAGAGGATCTATTAAGACATTATACCTCTTACTAGGACCGATTATGACATAAGACCCCTTAGTAGGACCTATTATGACATATGTAGAGAAAGATAAGTTGGTTGGGAGAGAGATGGTACGTTAAGAGAGAGGTAGAGATGTATATTTAGAGAAATATAGGTAGGTAGGGGGAAGGGGAGGTGTATAGAGATAGCGAAGATACAGAGTAAAGAGTTAAGGACGCCATAGAGAGGTAGAGACATAGTTTTAGATTTTGGGAGAGGGGACAAAGTGAGATAGAAAGGGAAAAAAAGACAAAGAGAAATGTGACTTATATATAAATTTTATATTTCATGTATATATAGCTTGTATTTTTTATTAAAAAAAAAAAAAATTAAAAAAAGGAAACAGGATCCTGTTTTAGAATGGGATCCCGTTTTGTTTTTCAAATGGAGTCCCGTTTCAAATTTTGGCTTGGGATCCCGACGTGAAACGGGATCCCGTTTCGTTTCTCATGCGCTTCATGAGATTTGCCATTTTTTTCTAAGTGTAAAGCTTCCACACTAAGTGGACACAATTTTGTGCATTTACCCAAGTCCCTTGTATCTTTCCCTAAGGTTGTGGACCTTAGTCTTGCAAGTATAATCAGGTGCAATGAGCTCATTGGCCTTGAGCCTAAAACATTGTAATCAATTATTCATTATGTGAGTGTGATTCTTAGTATTTTTTTCCCCTTGTTTAGGGGTTTCCACGTAAATTTGGTATTTATGTGTTTACTGTGCTTTATGCTTTCATGTTTCAATTTTTTTGTAATAAGTTAACTGTGCTTTGAAGATTAAAAGATCACAAGTAGAGTATTTTGAGGTCCAGAATAATTCCCCCCCCCCCCCCCCTCTTAGTCTTGTGGTGTATTCAACAAATTTATTGTGGATATCAAAATGAATTAGAAGAATGCTCTTATATAGGATTGTCAAGGCATTTCACCAATTAGGCTGACCTCGAATTGTCAAATTGAGGCATTGTGATAAGGAATTGACTAGTAAGAAGCAAGCTCTAGGATATTCAAATTTGGGCCCAGTTAATGGGGACATGGATGCCTAGGGCACCCTTGGCCCTTGTCTAGGACAAGGGCACCCCAAACACCCTTGTCCACTGAAAACATGGTGAACAAGAAAAGAATGGGGGGTGCACTCAGCTTAAGATAGGGATTCAAATCACCATGCAAACATATGACATTTTTTTTGAGTTAAAAAGGCTTGGATAAGAGCTAAGAGGGAACGCACGAAGGCAGGGGCTCAAAAAGTGGTGCAAATTGTATAGGGTTACACTTTACATTGCTACAATATACAATATTTTTTTATGTATCTTGATACACTTGTTGGTTAATGATTAATTTTGTTAGATTAAATTTGATAAATTTATTGGTCTACTACAAGATGAGAAATTTGATGAATTTTGAATTGGAGATATCCACTTGGGCTCTCTACAATATAAGAACCTCAAAAAAACCTCACACTGAGGATTTTTTTTGGAAATTTAATTTGGCTAACTAATTAAAGTGAAGGGATCGGAAAGCCACAAGCAGAAGAACAAATATCTTGATTAACCATATAGATCTCTTAGATTGGTTATAGTTAGTGGGAAAATATAAGGGGGGAAAATGACAACATTTTGATGACTTGTATTGGATGCCTAGATTTTTTGACTATAGTAAGATTGAGCCCAACTTCAATCCAGTAGAGTTATATCCCTTATGGCCTTAATATTTCTAGAGGTGCATGAGACATTTGTAAAGGCTCCTATTTTCAGAGGCTTTCCACGTGGAGGCCTCATGAAGAACTAAAATCATAAAGAGGGGAGATCTTCAAAGATTTTTTGACAACATGTTGCGTGCCCAAAGGAAAGGAAAGAATGAAAGTTTCCCTACATTCTCTCCAAAGATTCTATTCCCGAAAGTAAATGTTGTAGCTACACAAAGGAATGGAATGAAAACAAAAGAAAAGCCTCACAAACTTCTACCATCATGCCACTTGTTGCAAGACCTCTTCTGTTGCAATATTTTTGTGAGAATTTGGACACAGGGAAGCCCTGTGAGATCCAAGCTCAAATTAAGAAACATCATCCTCATAAATCTTGAGGATGCACCACATGTCTCAAAAACGTGTAGGCCTATAAATGAATCTAGACGCTCTTTGGACCCAAGACAAAACCGGTTGCTCAAATCAGCTGCCAAAGGATTCTATAAGGAATCACATGTCAAAACCTTTTGCTTTTGACTGATAGAAGGTCCAGATGGAAAGATTGAAAGTTTCACTACATTCTCTCCAAATATTCTATTCCCGAAAGTAAATGTTTCATGGAAATTTAGATGTTGTAGCTGCACAAAGGAATGTAATGAAAATAAAAGAAAAGCCTCACAAACCTCTGCCATCATGCCACTTGTTGCAAGACCTCTTCTATTATAATATTTTTTTTAGAAATAGGACACATGGAAGGCTTGTGAGATCCAAGCTCAAATTAAGAAACATCACCCTCAAAAATCTTGAGGATGCACCACATGTCTCAAGAACGTGTAGGCCTATACATGAATCTAGATGCTCTATGGACCCAAGACAAACTTGGTTGCTAAAATCAGCCACCAGAGGATTCTATAAGGAACCACATGTCGAAACCTTTTGCTTTTGACTGATAGAAGGTCCAGATGGAAACAATGAAAGTTTCCCTGCATTCTCTCCAAAGATTCTATTCCCAAAAGTAAATGTTTCGTGGAAATTTAGATGTTGCAGCTCCACAAAGGAATGGAATGAAAACAAAAGAAAAGTCTCACAAACCTCTGCCATCATACCACTTGTTGCAAGACCTCTTCTGTTATAATATTTTTGTTAGAAATAGGACACGTGGAAGGCCTGTGAGACCCAAGCTCAAATTAAGAAATATTACCCTCAGAAATCTTGAGGATGCACCACGTGTCTCAAGAACATGTAGGCCTATAAATGAATCTAGACGGTCTATGGACCCAAGACAAAATTGGTTGCTAAAATCAGCCGCCAAATGATTCTATAAGGAACCTTATGTCGAAACCTTTTGCTTTTGACTGATAGAAGGTCCAGATGGTACTCATGCCTTGAGTTGAGGGGAGAAAACAACACAAGGATCTTTCATGCTGGTGAAATTACAACAATCATCATGATTGATTGAGAACACATGGTGAGTATGCAAAGGATAATTCCGTTGTAAAACTAATTTTGATTCTAGTGGAATGAATTCTATAAAAATCCTTCGAGGATGCCTATATAGGAGTTCAACACTTTTGAATAATAAGGTTCTTGTAACTTTCTGTAGAGAAATAAAAAGAATGTTGTGGAGTTCAATAGCCGACATTTGTGATCTAACCTTAGCATGTTTGTTCTTAAGTTGAGAACTAGACTATGCCTTTGTTTGCCTTTTGTTTGCTTTATTTAAATTTACATGGTCTATGTTGCTTTAATTTCAAATTGGTTGTTGTTTATTCATTTCAAATTCTTTATTTCCCACTAATTTGAAATAATGGTTCATGTAGTGGAAATTATTCTATCATTGTTCTCAGATTAGGACTTGAATTATGTGATTAGAAGAGAATCTTTTAAGAATGGTTAATTATTGTGAAAAATCAAAAGAGATCTTTCTTCTTCCTATAAATCCTTGGCGTATGCTCTCCATGAGAGAATTTGAAAGTTATGTCATATGTTGTAATGTCCCCTTCTCAATGATGTGCTTCCAGTGGACCATTGGCCTATTACAGAGACCTGTAGGCTATGTGGAATGGAGAATTAGGGTTTCAAATGTTGGTGAAGCGAGAACTTACTATTTTTAGTAAGTTAGGGTTTGGTTGTTTCGATGATGTTATCTTATTGATCTTTCCATGTTCTGTGCCTGGGTGCGAAGATCGTACTTGTCAGAGGAGTAATTCATGACTTACTATTTTTTAGTAAGTGACAGTATGGAGCATTTCTATTTTTGGCAGTGGACAAGGTCCTGATCCTACAGTAGTTCCATGGTCTTCTTTACTCCGCTTAATCCTGGTTTTGTTGATGATCAATATGGGAGTCATAAGTGATTTAATTAAATATTATTTCCTTGTTCTAAGGTTTAATATTTAAATATTTGTATTTACTGATTAAATGTATTGAGGATGACTTAGGGAAAACTAATTATATGTTATCAATGTATTATTTTCCTAAGTCAATGGCGTAGTATTTGGTGGCAATTTGGAATGATAAAACATCTCATGTTTTATATTTTTTATGTTGCAAAAAACGTCACCAAAGGTAAAGTTCAAACTTTGCCTAGGAAGAAGGGAAGTGGGCACCATGTTGAGTGGAGACTTGAAATGAAATGAAAAAAGTTTGAGTTGAGTTTGGGTGCCATTTGCATTTGAATTTGGGGGATCATGAAGTTATAAATATGAGCCTTGGGCTCTCATTTTGGCATCTTGAAAACTTGCATCATTATGCTACCGGATTAGCGTATGAACTTGAAGCTTTGGAGTGTGGCTCCCTAGTATTACCAGTTTTGTACTTGAGACATAGTACCTAGCTGAGTGGAGTATTCTTGTGACATTTTCAGTGCATAGTTTCAGAATTGTGGAGTGTGGTGTGTTTTCTGGAGCTACTGGTTTCCTGTGGTTGAAGCAAGTTTCCTATCATACCTCCCTGCCTGAGCGACCGGTCATTCTGGGTATTGGCTCAATCTTTCTTTATGCTTTTGGTGATATATCTTATAAGTTTACAACACCATATTTGGAGTTTTAGATTTTTTATTGCGAATCAAAATTATCTATCTAGGTGTGGTTTTTGGTGAGTGCATTGGGATACGTGTAAGGTGTGTTTGGGGTGTTTGGTAGCTCTTCTTTGGTTTGTTCTTAGTTGTTGCTTGTATAGTGTTAGTTTGGGAGTGATTTGGGGTGAATTGAAGGAGATTTGAGTGAGATATGAGCAATTTAGTGAGTTTATGGGTTGCTGGTTATGCATTTCTAGCTTACTGTTTTTGGTATTGAGTTAGTTTGATGGTCATTATCTTATGTGTTCAGCAATATACTTCTACTCTCTCTTTCCTCTCTATTGTAAGGTTAAGTAGTAGTACTACTAACTGTTTTGGATTGTATTCTTCATATCCCGCTAAAAAGTGGAAGAGGCTGACTTGCCGCCTATGTCTGATATTTTGTAATTCACTCCTCCTGCTGCATAAGCGCTCGAGTTGAGTTGGTTTGTAATTCAGTCCTCCTACTGAAATATTGCGGTGGAGTGATTTGTGTTTGAAGTATTATTCTCTTGGTTGGTTTACTGCCAAGTTCCTTGCTTTCCCACTGGATAAGCTGAAGGGGTTGGCTTGCCGCCCCCCATTATTGTATTTCAGCAGTTCAACAGTTTATCTCTGATGATCCCCTACTACCGTATGCTCTCACCCTCCTAGTCTGGGCTCTCGGTGATCAAAAAGTGTAGGGTTCCTTCCAGTTGTTTGGATTTCATTATTCTAACCCTAATGGGTGGTTGGTGTGAATGTGATATTGCTCTAAAAAAACAAAAAAAAATAGTGGGAATATTATAGTGGTATCAGAGCTGGTTTTCCTGCCAGCGTGTGAGTTTCAGAGTGGTCAGAGTTCTCCATGAGTGACAAAGACGTCCGTTACTACAACAAAGAACAAAATAGATAACAGTTTCAGATTCTTTTAGTGCCGGAAGAAGATACCTTTTCAGAGGTATTGAGAAACAGAGGGAAAGAAATGGATTCTGTAGATTCAGTGGATTCGATGGCAGATAAGGCTACAAAACATAATGAGGCACCTGATAAGAAGGCTGAGAGACAATTCAATGTCGTGATGGATATGATGTCTCAATTGATGACCAAACTTAATCAAAATGTTGTTGGGACCCCTAATCAACCCAACAATGGACCGAAAGCCAGTACTTCTAATGCTCCTATAGGAAATGGAAATGTGAGTAACAATGGAGGTTCAACCCCAAGACCTCTGCAACCTGTCTTCCTACCAAGAGAAGCACAACAAGCTAAAATTGAGATACCTACAATTGATGAAATAAGGAACAACTATATGGAGTATGCTTCTCTCCCTGGAGAGATCCAAGATATCCTCACCCTGGATCAGTTCATGAATCAGAAAATGAAGCGAGGAAGGAGGAATGACAACATATTTTCTTCCCCAAGAGATTATCAACAAGCTCTTGGAAGGGTGACTCTAGAACATTCTGATGGGAGCACTAAGAGCACAACTAGAGCATGGGTGTAGAAGTTGGACAATTATTTGCCCTTGAGGCCTATGCTTGAAGAAGATGCCATAAAGTTCGCCACTTTGCACTTGGATGGAGTGGCCCACGAATGGTGGTACCATGGGTCGGTCACCCTTGGTCATAACTTGATCACCACACATGTTGATTTCACCAACAAGCTCATTGAGAGGTTTGATACCAAGGACCCGAAGGTGAAATTTAGAGAACTTGCTCAACTCAAACATCAAGGTTCTTTGGACACTTACATAACTAAGTTTCAAAGTCTTTCAGTTATGGTTAACAACATCTTAGAGAAAAGGTTGGTGGTCCTATTTACTGAGGGACTTGAAGAACCATTGAAAGGTTGGGTAAAAGCCTTTGACCCACCCACCTTGGCTGATGCAATCAAGAAGGCTCAAAGCAAGGAGTTGGCTACCCCAAAGAACAAATTTTAGTCCAAACCTTTCCCTTTCCGAAAGGATAAGAAGAAGTTTACAAATCAGAGCAAGATGTTTCCTTCATGAATGGATGATGAACTTTGTCAAGAGCTTTAGAGGAAGAATCTTTTATATTCTTGCAGAGAACCTTGGGCCCCATGGCATAAGTTTCATGGGAAGGGCAATTTGCATCAAATGGAGTGCTATTTTGTGGATGGATCGGATTCTGAAATGTCAGAACAACAGACTAAAATTGAGGACAACGAGTATGAAGAGGCCCCTGAAGGGCCTGAAAATGAGTTAGATGACAAAGGAGTGGTTGCTCAACTCTCGATCATTCACAAGAATGAGTCCTTTAGAGTTCGGGGTGTGATAGGACAAAATCATGTCATTTCTCTCATTAACACAAGAGCGACTCATAATTTCATTGATGAGAGTTGTTGCAAAGAGGGGGCTAGTGGCAGAGGAAGTAGAAGGCTTCAAAGTCATGGTAGCGGATGGCTCCACTATATCTTGCAACCAGATGATTTCCAACATGTCTCTGAAGTTGGGAAATCATAAAATTAGAGATGACCATTTTGTGGTTAGCATTGGTGGGGCTGATGATGCGGTCCTCGAGATTCAATGGTTGAGATGTCTTGGTGAGATACCATGGAGTTGAAATTCATGTCTGATGGGAAGAAGGTGGTATTGAGAGGAATGTCGAATGGTAGTCTTAGAGTTGTTTCATTGAAGAAGATGGAGAGGCTAATCAGCCATAACCAAGTGGAGTGGGCAATAGAGTGTTTGGTAATGCCGTCAAATCCATTGGAAGACAAGAGCAGTTACTCAGTAGACATTCAAGCATTGGTCATAGAGAAAAGTAAGGTTTTTGGGAAGGAATATCTTGGTAGACCTCCCAAGATCATGGTCATGCCTTCCAAATCACTAGAGGAGAATCAGAGCTATCTCAAAGACATCCAGGCTTTGATAACCAAGAGAAGTAAGGTGTTTGAGAATCCACCTCCTGGTAGACCTCCTGAAAGAGGTGCATAACACATAATTGAGATTGAAGAAGGAGCTAAGTCGGTAATGACTACTCCATATCGGTACCCCAAGAAGAAGAAGGATGAGATTGAGAAAGCAATCCACGAATTGTTTGACATGGGTTACATACGGCCAAGAAAAATCCCATTTTCTTTGGTTGTTGTCTTGGTGAAAAAGAAGGATGGGACCATGCGCATGTGTGTCGATTACCGGGCCCTGAATCAGAAAACTATTAAGAATCGGTATCCTGTTTCAAGAATTGATGAGCTACATGGTGCGATGTTCTTCTCTAAGATTGATCTTAGGTCAGGGTATCATCAGATTAGGATGAGAGCTTCAGATGTGGAGAAGACTGCCTTCAGATGCCACTTTGGGCATTTTGAGTTCCCAGTCATGTCCTTTGGCTTGACTAATGCCCCTGCCACATTCCAGTCATGCATGAACAAAATCTTCCAGAAATAGTTGAGGAAGTTCGTGCTCATATTCCTTGATGACATACTCATATTCAACAAATCTTGGAAGGAGCACTTACAACACTTGGATGAAGTGTTGAGCATACTGGAATCCAAGTCCCTATTTGCAAAGGATTCCAAATGTGAATTTGGAATGGAAGAATTGCTCTAACTTGGTCACATTATTAGTGTAGGTGGTGTGAAGGTAGACCCTACAAAGATTAGAGCTATCATTGATTGGCCTCCTCTTGAGAACATAACACACTTAAAGGGATTCTTGGGTCTTTGTGGCTTTATCAAGGGTTTGTGAAGGGATACTCTCAGTTGGTTTCCCCCCTCACAGATATTACAAGGAAAGGAGCTTTTGAATGGTCAGAAAAGGCACAAATAGTATTTGATTAGTTTAAGGGGATCCTGAGTTCCTGCCCTATTTTGGCTCTACCTGATTTCACCAAGCCTTTTGAACTATAGTGTGATGCGTCTGGAGAAGGTGTTGGTGCAGTCCTCATGCAAGACAAGCATCCTATAGTCTTTGAAAGAAGGAAGTTGAGAGGCTCTGAAAGGCTATATTCGATAAATGACAAGGAGATGCTTTCCATAATGCATGCCCTTGCAAAGTTTAGACAGTATGTTGTGAGGAGTAAGTTCCTTGTTAAGACAGATCATAACAGTCTTAAACACTTCATGCATCAGAAAGATTTGAATGAAAGGCAACAGAAGTGGGTGAGTAAGCTACAGGCTTACAACTTTGATATCAAGTATGTCAAAGGAAAGAATAACATAGTGGTTGATGCCTTCTCCAGAAGGCCCCATTTGAGCTCACCGTGTGAGCTTACTATTGATTGGAGGGAGTTGTCGCTTGTTGATTATGCCAAAAATTAGTTTGCAACTAGTATCATAGAGGGTACTTTTCATGATGAAAAGTACAAATTGGTTAAGGGATTGATTCTATACAAAGGAAGGATCTTCATTGTGGTTGAATCTAAGCTGAAGGAGAAGATTTTGAAGACTTTCCATGACATTCCCCTTGTTGGTCACCAAGGTTACTTGAAGACATATAGGCAAATCCGAGAGAGGTTTTCTTGGAAGGGGCTAAAAAATGATGTTTTGAGGTACATCAAGGAGTGTCATACATGCTAGAGAAACAAAGATGAGCACAGTCTTCCAGCTAGTTTGTTACAACCCTTGCCCATTCCCAGTCAAAAATGGGAAAGTATATCCATGGACTTCATCACTGGTTTGCCACGGGCTCAGGGGAAGGATAGTGTTTATGTGGTGGTGGATAGACTAACTAAGTTTGCTCACTTTTTTGCCATCACCAAATCATTTACAATAGCTTAGGTTGCTGAAGTGTTCTTTCGGGAGGTGTTCAGGTTACATGGGTTATCGAAGAACATTGTGAGTGATGGGGACAACAAGTTCCTAAGTGCTTTTTGGTAGGAGATTTTTAGATTATGTGGTACTGTGATCACTCCAAGAACAAGTTATCACCCACAAACTGATGGGCAGACCGAGATAGTGAATAAGTGGTTGGAAGGATACCTTAGAAACTATGTCTCAGAGCAGTAGAATACATGGGTGAGATGGCTTCACCTAGGAGAGTATTGCTAAAACTCCCCCTATCACATGTCCATCCAGATGTCACCATTCATGACATTATATGGTTATGAAGCTCCTAGCTTTGCTGACTTGATATTTGGTGATAGCAGAACCCCTCAGGAAAGGATATGATGCAACAGAGTCAAGATATTTTGAGGACTCTGAGGGATAATCTCCAGCCTGCGCAGAATCAACAGAAGTTGTATGTTGATCAACAACGAATTGAGCGCACCTTTGAGGTGGGTGACATGGTTTATTTGAGGCTCCAACCCTACAGATAGTCTACTCTCAAGAAGAGTGGAGTTGAGAAATTGAAACCACAATTCTATGGGCCTTTCAAAGTCAATAGGAGGATTGGAGAAGTGGCATATGAGTTGGAACTACCGGTGAGCAACAGGATTCATAATGTATTTCATGTGTCTCACCTTAAGAAGGCTCTTGGACATAATGTTGTTGCTTCGATAGAGTTACCTCCCCTTGATGAGGAGGGAGAGTTAGTTTTGATTCTTGAAGCTATCCTTGATTTCAGGGAGCATTCTTTGAGAAGGGTGATCAAGGAATAGTGTATCAAGTCAAAAAAATTGCTAGCAGAGGATGCTACGTGGGAAAATGAAGAGATTTTACTACATCCAGCCTTACAGTTGCTATGTCCCCTTCTCAATGATGTGTTTCTAGTGGGCCATTCGCCTATTCCAGAGACCCGTAGGCTGTGGAATGGAGAATTAGGGTTTCAAACATTGGTTAAGTGAGAACTTACTATTTTTAGTAAGTTAGGGTTTGGTTGTTTGGATGATGTTGTCTTACTAACCTTTCCATGCTCTATCCTTGGGTGCGAAGATCATGCTTTTCAGAGGAGTAATTCATGATTTACTATTTTTTAGTAAGTGGCAATATGGAGCATTTCTATTTTTGGCAGTGGACAGGGTCTTGATCCTGCAACAGTTCTATGGTCTTCTTTACTCCGCTTCACCCTGGTTTTGTTGATGATCAGTATGGGAGTCATAAGTGATTTAATTAAATATTATCTCCTTGTTCTAAGGTTTAATATTTAAATATTTGTATTTATTGATTAAATGTATTGAGGATGATTTAGGAAAAAATAATTATCTAATATCAATGCGTTATTTTCCTAAGTCAATGGCGTAATATTTGGTGGCAATTTGGAATGATAAAACATCTCATGTTTTATATTTTTTATGTTGCAGAAAACGTCACCAAAGGTAAAGTTCGAACTTTGCCTAGGAAGAAGGGAAGTGGGCGCCATGTTGGGTGGAGACTTGAAATGAAATGAAAGGAGTTTGAGTTGAGTTTGGGCGCCATTTGCATTTGAATTTGGGGGAACATGAAGTTATAAATATGAGCCTTGGGCTCTCATTTTGGCATCTTGAAAAATTGCATCCTTATGTTGTCGGATTGGCGTATGAACTTGAAGATTCGAAGTGTGGCTCCCTAGTATTACCAGTTTCGTAATTGAGACATAGTACCTAGTTGAGTGGTATATTCTTGTGACATTTTTAGTGGGTAGTTTCAGTATTGTGGAGTGTGGTGTGTTTTTTGGAGTTGATGGTTTCCTGTGGCTGAAGCAAGTTTTCTATCATACCTGCCTGCCTGAGCGACTGGTCATTCTGGGTACTGGCTCAATCCTTCTTTATGATTTTGGCGTATATCTTGTATGTTTACAACACCATAATTGGAGTTTTATATTTTTTTATTGCAAATCAAAATTATCTAGCTAGGCGTGGGTTTTGGTGAGTGCATTGGGATACATGCAGGGTGTTTTGGGGTGTTTAGTAGCTCTTCTTTGGTTTGTTCTTAGTTGTTGCTTGTCTAGTGTTAGTTTGGGAGTGATTTGGGGTGAATTGAATGAGATTTGAGTGAGATATGAACAATTTAGTGAGTTTATGGGTTCCTAGTTATGCATTTCCAGCCTACTGTTTTTGGTATTGAGTTAGTTTGATTCTCATTATCTCATGTGTTCAGCAATATACTTCTACTCTCTCTTTCCTCTCTATTGTAAGGTTAAGTATAAGTACTACTAATTTTTCTGGATTGTATTCTTCATATCTGTTGAAAAGTGGAAGAGGCTGGCTTGCCACCTATATCTGATATTTTATAATTCATTCCTCCCGCTAAAATATTGCATTGGAGTGATTTGTGTTTGAAGTATTGTTCTCTTGGCTGGTTTATCATCAAGTTCCTTGCTTTCCCACTAGATAAGCGAAAGGGGCTGGCTTGCCATACGTTATTGTATTTTAGTAGTTCAACAATTTATCTCTAACGAACCACTGCTACCGTATGCTCTCACCCTCCTAGTCTGGGCTCTCGGTGATCAGAAAGTGTAGGGTTCCTTCCAGTTGTTTGGATTTCATTATTCTAACCCTAACGGGTGATTGGTGTGAATGTGATATTGCTCTGAGAAAACAAAAAAGAATTAGTGGGAATATTACATATGTATGAGTTAGTTTGTGCATCTCTTACACCTCTCAACAATGAAGGATTATGGTGTGATGTTCTCACAGTAGGAATCAATGTCATTTTGTTATTTCACAAAAAAGGGGTATTTAAAGTGTTGTAAAGGCTTTGTATATGATGTATTGCCTATTTTTAACTTCCAGTACTTTTCCTCCTTCCCCTTTCTATTTCCCCCTCAAAATGAAGAGCCAACTTCTAAAATCTCGGAGGTTGCTTCATATATCACATCCAGGTCTGACATTTGTGAAACTTCTAGGCATAAGTTTTCTTAGGGATCAATAGTATGCTTTATTGCTAAACATAGAATCTAGAAGCCTTATGAATCCATTAGGTATAGGAATAATAAGAGAAATAATAAGCAAACAAGGAGTGTTGAAATAACTATAAAATAAGGCACAAGAATGTGCAAGTTGTGATTGGAGGGAAACAAAACAACCTTATCTAACCAACGAGACAAATACTTTAAACAAAGTCATTGAATGGGATGTCAAAATAGCTACCTTTTCTAATCATGTTGAGATTATTTTCATGTTCATGGATAACCTACCAAATTGGGAGAAATGATAGAAACTTAATAGATTGTTGAAGGGCATCCCAAAAATTTAGAATAAAAAAACTTACCCCCTCAAGTTGAGTACGATAAAATCCCTTCTAAAGTGGATGGGTAAGAAAATATTTCTCTCCTTGATTCACATCTTCATTCTTAGGAACAAGCATGACATAGGATAACTTACCGACCTCCAACTAAGCTATGTTCATGATAGGACATCTTATTGAATGCACAAAGTTTAGACAAACAATGTTGAACTCTTGATTGTGCTCTACCTCCTTATTATCTTGCTAGTTGGAATGGTTTAATTTTCATGAATCAATTGTGTATAGGCATATCATCCTCAAAATCATGTTGGTAATGATATTTTGGACTAGGAGATGATGACTTGATCCAAAAGATTGAGAGTTACTCTTCTGACTCATCCCATAATAGGTCTTCATCAAGCTCCTTGATTTTTTCCTATGAGAGGGTTCATCTTGACTTGATAGGACATTTCTTGATAATTAGAAAAAAATACCAAGATTCTTCCCTACAACACATGCTCTTGTATAATATTACATTGTCTAAAGAAAAGATTTGTGCATATCAATTTTTTCATCTTTAAAAACAAGGTTGTTCTCATCTTCTTTTTCAACTTTAGACCTATATTCTTGGACTAGTAACTTGTCAAGCTCCCTCAACATCCTCTAGCTACTCTGGTTTTTCTATTAATGTGAAGATGACTATGAATTATTCACCATAGTCAATAATACAAGGGAGATAATCAAGGAAGAGCATCATACCTTCCCCTCCATCATCACCTACTTGATCAATGTTCTACTATCATTGATTGTGATCAAATTTATCTTATAATATGTCTAATTTTTTAATTTTCATATCACATAATGGTTCAAAAACAACAAGTTTCTCTTTGTGTACCTCAAACATCTCCTTATTTTGTTCATTTAAAAAACTATCCTACTAAACAATTGGTCCACCTTTGAAGAATGGAATGATGTCGAGACAAGCAAACCAATCTAGTGGGGGAGTCTAAAATATTTGTTGGGCCTCTTATGGGATAAAAGACTCTTGAGGAGGCTATTTGTATGGGATAGATGAATAATTATATAAATTTATTGTCTCTTGCAAGGGCTGATGGCCTCTTAAAATTTAAAATTTGAATCAAGGAATTTGTGAGGCTAGTCTAGCTTCTTGCATTATTTGTTTTTCCTTAGCTTCCAACTATTTGATTTGTTCTTACTTAGCAACAAACTTGCTTGCAAGACATTATTCATGATGTTTTATTTGTGTTTATAAATATTTCTCATAGCTCTATTGTGTTTAAATCTCTTTCTAATGAAAATAACCTCAAAAAGCAAGCTCATTTTACTACAAGTTATACTTATTCTCTTTTTCAATTTTTTTCGTTTGTATTATTAGAAATTAAACATTATATCGTTAATGCTAACATTTCCAATTTTTTAATGTTTTGTGGTTAAATGAGAGGATAAGCATGTTGATGGGACAAAAAATAGTCATCTTAGGGTTGACAATAAGCATAGTTGGGTTTCCATGAAGGCTAAGTAGGGGTGGGAGGGAGGTAACTTTAAGAAGAATGCTCATAACTTGTAGTAGGATTATTTGGATTCAAACCAACAAAATTACCAGTATGATATATACACAAGGAGGAATAACATTTTTATTTTCATGGAATAGAGGGAATAGTACATATTGTCCATGATACCTTGTCATGCTAAAGCACCATAGAAGCTATAAATTCATTCAAAAATTCTTTAAACAAGAGCAATTAACTTTGTTCAATCTAAATAAACAAGTACATGCCATCATATTCATCATTTGATTAAGATCATTAAGCACTTATACTGTACGAACCGGGAGATGACCAACATAGTCTCCATGGTGTTGAAGAAACTTCTCTAAAAAGCCAAATGCACTGAAGAGAACACTAGAATCCTTTAGTGGACGATCTAAATCTCATGAAATCGGTCTTGTTGGGCATGCTACAAGTTGTTGTCAAATGAAATGACACCTTTCTCAAACTATTTCAACATTACAGTAAAATAATGAGAATGATCTCAAGGTGGGGACCTAGTAGTTGAGATCAGACATCGAGGGAAGGCCAACACATTCTTTTCTAACATAGATGCAAAGTATTGATTCAACTCAATATTATAATCCTATAGACTAATTCTAATCTAACAACTTGTAGAGGAAATGCGAGAAATATAAAAAATTAAAATGGGTGGTGATGTACATAGACTAAAATACTCCTTCCTATTCACAATCACATAAAGAATCAATAAGAATTTGCTATAAATATTCACCTAGTTCTCTATTACATACTAGCTCCTAGAAGAATGAATAGATGTTAGGGTTTGATAAGGTAGTAAGAGGGAAAATAAGATCCACAATTAGCTCTTACAAAACAAATCCACATAACATAAAAACATATAAATATAGTAAATATTCATTCATACATAGAGGTAATAAAGTTTTACTTAGAATGCAAGAAGAGAGAAGAGGTGAAAAGGATACTTTTTATTTAATAGAAAGGTATGGGTCTATTTATAATTTAGAGGATCAAAATACATGTATCTACTAGAGAAACCATGGAAGAACCCGCTATAAATGAACACCAAGTGCTTTTTAAACCCTCAAAATAGGCACAATAAAAGAGATCATGTAATAGGGAATGAAATCCTAGCCGCGACCTTGCCAATGATATACATACTTGAAATCTCAAGCCAGAGGTATATGAAAATACTCCTAACACCATAGTCATGCATCAACATTGATGAATCTATGGATTGAAATGTAAAAACCTCTAGAAAATCTATTGAAAAAAATGCAACCACAAATGACCCTTTAGTAAAAAGCAGTTTGTGATCCAATAAATGAATCATGGGCATCATTTTCCCTTTGGAATCCATGAAAATGGTTTTAAAATAATTTCTACAACTCCACAGATTGATATTTGCTTTTCATTGTAATTGTTGCAACATTAATGGCATTTTCTAGGAGCTATTTCTTTTGTCTTGAGATGTCACAAAAAATCAACCCTCATTTAGGATATATGACTTTGCTAGTGTTTAATTCAATTTTTTCCTTTTTTAGTTAAGATATGGATATATCTTGTCATCCCTAAAAAAAGGTAATATCCTTGTAACATCATAAATTGCACCCCATGCAATTCCACGTCACATAAACGACTTTGCTTTAAGCTGATTGGACTCGTCTTTCATCTCTTTGTTCATTTGTCCGCATAGACTGTCTTGTCAACTTGGAATATGACCTTTTCTTGACCAAGTTGACCATTGGACTTATAGACACTAGCGCATTGTAGAGACATCCACACATCACAAAAGTGTCCCATGAATATGTCAGTCCATATGTGATCATTTGTGCATTATGCCTGCACCTGGAAGAGTTTGTAACGCCTCTGTTTGCGGCCATCGACGTTAGGATTCTTCCTTGGGCTCTATATCTTACTCATTTGAGATTATTTTGGGACTTCTTGATCATTGGGAGAATTCTTAGGCTCTTGACATTCTATTCTTTATCTTTTACAGGTTTTTCCAGCATTCAACGTCCACCATTGTCACAACTTTGGAGAGTTCTTGGTGCTACTCCTCTGGGTGATAGCTCCTCGGGTATTGAAGGGGAGTTCTATCTCTCTTTGTTCACTCATACATCTATTATTTTCTATCAAGCATATATGTTATCTTGGTTATCTATTTGTATCTTCATCACTATTCTTTTATCTGTGACTATTATCTTGGTTGTCCGTGGAGGTGGAAACACCAAAACAAGGGTATGATCGAAGTAGACCTCTTAACAGAGCCCCAACATTTTCACATAAAAATAATAAAATGTTTACTACTTTGATTAATCTTCAAAATCAAACTTAAGCTAAATGTTAAAAAAATTAATTCTTTATTACTATCAATAAATATCACATAAATAATAATTTTCAATCAACATTTATTTTTATAAAAATATTCTTGATCATATAAGTTCATACAAAAATAATCAATATCTTATCCCACCTTATCAAAAACTAAGCTTGTTTATATAAGTTCAAATGTAAGACAAATTTGAATTCCTCTCATTGTTGTCTTCAATGTTGATTTAAAGAGAAACGAAATTCTCTTGTATTCTCCATCATTTCTTGAATTGTAGCGGGTGGACACCCATTTAAAGATACCACCGCCCAAGTTTGTCCTAACCATTTGGTAGTTGTGACGGCCAAATCAACAAGTTAAATATCTCTATTGTCATCCCATGTGACCGACCGTTACGACCCCAAATCCACTTCTCCATTTTCGTATAATCATTACGTCATATGATTTATGATTTATTTAGAAGAAAATAAAATCTTAATGAATTAGCTGTGTATAGTATTAAGAAGAAATAATATTATATTTAAAAGGTGATGAAAGAGATTATATATTACTTTTAAAATGTTTGGTCATTATTTTTAAGTTTTTTTCATTCTCAAAGTTAAGTTAAGGGATATGTAGTATGCTAGAAATTCTTCACACGAAGAGAAAATAAATAAGGATTACTATTTTTCTTTTTAATTTAGATTTAATTAGATATGTAGATAAAAATTATAAGAGTATTGAAGAAAGATTGGATGTAATTTTAGTAAAGGTATTTCAACCTTGCTTCTAATTTTATATAAGAAGAATGTAATTTTTGAATTGTAAAACATGAAAAGTAAAAGTTTATTTCTAGATTATACAATTTGTTTCTGGATAAAATAAAAAAATCTAAATTGTTTTGCATTGTTTTTAAAGATACATGTTGCAGGGATCTTTTCAAGTCTTAAAATTTTAATAAAGAGGGCCTCCAATAACATTCTAGATCAAAAGTTATGGTCTCTAGAAGTTGGACCTCCGACATTAGGTACAAATATTTAAGACACATAAAAAAGTTGTAAGGAGGATTTGCATTTGTTGACCAACTTAAATGATGAATGTTATGACACATCATAAGACATCTTTGAATGGAGATAATGAAGCCAAAATAGAACTCAAGTTGGTGCATGGATTATGACACACTTATGATATGTGGATGAAATATGCTATTTTTAACTTGTGAGCTCATTTTGAGATTTGGGTGTTAGTTTTTTAATTAGGTATTTAGGTGCCACTCTTTCAGATAGCTTTTAGTTCATGGTTTTTTAATCATTGCTGGACGATTTCATGTACTACTTTATTTATAGGATGTTTAAGATGGAGGTATTACTAATGAGTTTGTAGGTATCGTTATGCCGTTGAAATTAATTTAGATCTCTGGTTGACAATGCTCCTCTAAATGGTTTTCTTTGCAAGCATATTCTAACTATGTTTGGATTACTAAAGAATACAATGGGCTACTTTGGAGTGTCTGCTTTTTCTCTCAAAATTGTATTGTTCATAGACACATGTTGTAGTATATTTTTGTTTATGTTTTATATGTATTTCTCCTTTTTTGTAATTGTAAAGATCTAATTTTGCACAATACTCTCCTGTAATATTATTTTAGAAAACATTTTCAAGTACCTTGCTTCCTTTAAATTGATTTTTTTGGTTGCTAGATAAATGGTTACCTTTTTAGTTAATTGAGAGGTACATTTCGAGACATGACATGATAAACATAATATGTGACGCAGTCATGGTCCAGAGGGTCCTCAAGGAGAACAATCCAGATCATGCAACAAGAGTAACACCATGGAAGCACCAATACAAAATAGAGAAAATGCAAGATTAGACATCCACAATATCATGGAATCATCATAAATTAGTCGGCAACATGCAAACAAACATGCAGGCTTACAAGCCTAGTTACATAATACATTTCATATTACGATCCATCCGGACCTCCAAGAGGTGTTCTAATTACAAATCAAGAATCAATATCATCCTATCTCTTCCATATCACCCAAAGAATCAAATACAACAATATATATAGCATCTGGAACACATCTGGGTCGATCACAAAAGATTACATTCTCCAAGATAGGAAAATAAAACGTGTAAAATAGGTCGGACCCAAAGTGTGAGGATCTCCTCTGCCAAGGACAAGAATGAAGTACGGACCACCAAGGAAGGTCGACCAAGGGCCTGGTAACATTGTGTGTGGTGCTAGTTAGATCCGCAAGTCAAGAAAGTGCTCCACAAGAGAAGAAATCTCTAACTAGCCAATAAGCTCAAACTGCTCCAGGAACTAAGAAACAAATAATTCGAAAGCGATAACTTGCTAGAAAAGGGTCCAAATGAACTAAAAATATAGAACAAGGAACAAGAACAAGTCTAGAAGCCAAAAATTTGATCCGCAACGAAAAATGAACAACTACCGGAGAATGTTGAAAGAACCACAGAAGTTGCAACACAGAACTGAACATGAACAAAATTGAAAACAAATATTTTTTGGTTGATGCAAGTTTGCTCATCAGCCGAGGATGCTCTTGCATCAATATGGATATCAATAAGCTATTAGACAGCTAAGAATACATTAAAAAAAGTATAAAATTATGGACTAGGGCATGCCATGCATATCGATCTAGGGTGTGCCCTTAGCTTTCGCTAATGCAATATTCAGGAATATGTATCTTTTTCTTCTATACATGCTTATGAATGTGGTTATGCTTATAAGAATAGTAGAGCTTTCTTTAAGATGAGACAAGGGATCGTCAAAATATCTCAATGGTAGTGAAGCCTCTAAAGTAGAGAGCATAATGCTATAATCATGTTAAGCATGTAATGTAGATACATAAATGATCTATAGGTGTAATAGTGCATTTCAATTATGCAAGATTTAGCTTCGAGTGCTCTTTAATGTATTTTTTTTATGTGATTATGTGAATCTTTATTATTCCTAATTAGATTCTAATGACTTGGGAATATCCTTAAATGCATGTCCATAGTTATACAATATGAAGTTTTTGGCACATGGGCTAACAAGATAAGAATTGGTTTTCAAAAAGGTTAGCTTTGGATCATGAGATTTACATTTTAAATGAGGTGGACCATTTTATATCATAACAATCTAGTTCATGTAGGACTTGAAATATGTATGAGTTAAGGTGAAGATGTTTCATATAGTGATATTTGGATAATGGGTTTTGGTAGGAGTTAGTTTTGTACAAAATAAGTCAATTGGGCACTATAATTGTGTAGTTATGAGATATATGCAAAGTTTTATAAAATGAAAATCTAAAAATGCATGCTATACTTTTTTTTTTATCTCTTGCAAATTTTCCATTTTGGTGTGTGAATCTACATGAATCATGCATTCCAAAGTAAATATGTAATAGAAAGAAAACAAGAATAAAATGGTACAATGTTAGATCTGTAAATGATACCTCATTGTCTCCATCTACCTATAAAACATGTCATATTTCACACCAACACACAAGTTGATAATCATATATGCATCAAACATTAATGCCATAAAATCTATAATGATCATTTAAAACATGAAAAAGGTGTGGAGCATAGTTTTAAGGAAGTGTAAAATTTGGAGCAATATGATATTGTACATAAGATGATTTGAATTTGGAACTATTGCAACCCCCATAAATTATGCACATGGAAAGTGGTGTAATAGATCATGTTGCATACAACAATATAGAGTTGGAATTGACATGGGCCCCCATTACAATGACATATAAGGTGAATTGGAGTTAGAATTGGTGTGATCTCTAGAAGGTATACAAATAGAAATTCAGATAGTTTGATGTGATTTTATACTACCGTCAAATTGGTGTATCATGGATTGTACATTCACTTAGAAAAAATAGAAACAAAGTTTTGGAATGCCATGATACAACAATGTGATAACCCTAGATATTCCTTATATGATTTTATTAATGCAAATCATGTAATACTAAGAATATGTTGTTGCCTCCAATATTGTCTCCTAAGTAAGGATTATCATTTGTAAATTGTGTGACCATAATCACTAATTGTTAACATGTAATCTATTAATGTAGCACAATATATAGAATGTTGTCATACAAATTAACTATGGCATGTGATAACACATGAGAATGGCATGTAATTGATTGATTTTAATTTCCGAAGGTAGATAAATTATTTGATATTCATGATATAGTTTGATAAATACCCCTAACATGGAAAATAGGTTATATGGTGTAAAAACTACATGACCATGTATTAAAAAAAATCATGTAATAGTACAATAATAAGTGTTGTATAAGATGTCACATATGAATGGTGGTATGATATGGTGTGATAATTTACATAAATGCCCTCAAAGGGGAAACCAAATTGTAATGTGGTGTGTAAGATGATGAAAATGATCGTGGATGAAAGGAAGAAATAAGCCAAGTATAGATAAAGGAACATTGGTAATGAGGCTAAGGCATTAAAAGAAAAGAAGAAAAATAATAAGAAAATGGAAAAGTAAAACACACATGTATGGAAGGAAAGGGATAAACAAATTTAAAAGGGAAAACTTGTAAATAATGAACAAGAGAAGGATCATATGAATGTAAAAGAAAAAACATGTAAGTAATAAATGATAGGGTACACTGTAATTAAGGATAGAGGAATATTGTACACTAATATACCAAACATCATATGATATAAAGTATTAAGAATAATTAGTTTAGGACTACTTGTGGTAATAAGATTGCACATAGTGGTTCTTGTTTGATATAATATAAACCTAAAATAACAAAAATATATATTTTTAATGTATATGTATCTATCTTAATATGATTCAATCAATCCTTACTACATATGTTGGGAAAAACATAATAGAATAAGCTCTATTTAATATTTGTTATGCCACACCAAATCATCATATGTAGTGATAATGATATTTAATAATTATACTGGGTAATATGTCTTTTGATTTAACTATAATTATAATATCATGATTGCACATAGTCTCAAGGCTAGTTTATACTTGTAGGCATCTAAATTCATCACCTTCCAACACTACATCTAACATTGCATCTTGACATCATTTCTAACACCAAGTTACTTTACTAACTTTGACAAGACTACTGTGACAATATCTTCCTAATAAAATTAATTCCAAGCTAATAATCCACTTTCATATACCAATTCGATCATATTGTTGCATTACTAATTAATTAGATAATTCTTATTTATTTAATTAGGATAATTTCCTTCCATTATTCTACATAATAAATAAATTCATTTCCATCTATTTTTTTATTAATCATGCTTGGTCAAAATTTTAATGTGACCGGTGACGTTGGCATGACACACCTTTTGACTCCACGTGAAACACTTTTGAACTAGATTTGTGAACCATCAAGGCCACAAACGAAGGACCTCATCCCCACACTTCACTCGATTAAACCTATGACCTCAATGGCCTAGTGAAGGCACAAGGCCTGCGAGCTCAGCGGCCTACTAGGAATTTGAACCTTGGCGGCCACTTCACCAACGAAGTGTTTTAACTGTGACGCTACAAATCCAAAGAAAATTCATTTCCATTTATTATCTACAAATAAATTTTTTAATTATTCATGTGACCACATACCCTGATTTTAAACCATCTTAATCATCATATTACAATCAATCTTGACCATTCATTTTCTATCTTGCTATAGAAGCCAACACAAACTTATTAAGAAAATCTTAATGCATCTCAATCATTCATACATAATAATTTTTCAATAGCTAAATCTCAACCATTAATAAAATTAAATAACCCAATAAATATCTAATTCTACATTAGCTCTATTTTTTTCTTCTTGTGTCTCGTCATTTTTAGCATATATTGTATGGACACTGACACATCTCATGGACATTCATGCATCACACTAATGTCCCATAATAATTTTTGTTTGGTGGTTGTTTCTAATAATGTTTTCACTTATCATCTTCCCGAGTCCCTGAAAATGGATGCTCGTCAATAACTTTCTATTGCCCCCCTCTTCTCATTTTTTTGACTGACTTTGTTTCTCTTAAAATTGTCAAGCTCATACAAAACTCTCTCAATCTCTACAACTTCTTATATCACTTTTGCAACATTATTTTTAGTGTTAGAGTTATCTTTTATTAGCTAATAATTATTTATTTAATTATTAGTCTATTATACTCTATGTTTAAGCTAAACTTAGGAATCTTATAATTCTTAGGGTTTTCACCTTTAGGGTTTCAAGTATCCTTTTATAAGGATTATCTCTTTGTATTTTCATAACAAGTGTAATTATTGAATTGCATTTTTGTTGCACAATCAATATGAGTCCTCTTTTCTGGATCTCTGAATTCTGGCCTTCATAGCTTTTTTGCTTCTCTCCTTCTATGACAGGTTTGCATGCAGGTGATCTTTGGGAGTTGTAGAGTTGATTTTTCCTCAACTCCAATATTTAGATATATTGTTCTCTTTTTCTTAAGGATATACAAGTGATATTATTTTTGTTTCTTATTGTTATTGTAAGGATTTATTTGGTTTTTCCCTTGAACAACTTGAGATCCTCGCACCCCTTTTCTTTCATTCTAGTTACACATGGCACATTCATAGCTCAAACTATTCTTGGACACACTTGGGATAGATTCATTCACACATTTTTTAATTGATATATCTAATATAGCTATTTGTGGAGGTCAAAAGATTAGAATGGGGGTTTGGTTGAGTCAAACCCCTAAATGGCCCCATCATTTTTCTTTGTTTCTTTACATTTGTAGGTTGGAGTAAGTTTAGGATAAAAAATTTATATTTTGGGATTTTTTAGTTTGACAATCATATGGATGAAAAGGTGACACATAGATCTTCATGTGAGGTGCTAATCTCTTAAGCAATGACTTCCTCAATTTGGCTCTAGGTTCCTTTTCTTGTTCTCTTTTCTACTATGTAACTTACTTTTTATTTTATATGATTGTAGATTTATAAAACCTCTTTTGAAACAATTTATATGATTATAGATTTATTGTGCTAAACATTAATAAACTAGTTCAATCCTACTGTAAAAGGGGAAAATCGTTTGGCTAACTATTTTAGCTAAATAATAATGTTTCCTCTTTTACAAGAATTATGAAAGATAAAAATGATAAAAGAATGTAATAAAATATAATTGAGTAAGTATATATAGGGTGAGATCAAGCTAATGAGGATTGAAAATGACATAAGAGGGGAATATTTTTTCTTAGAAATCAAAGTTTGCTATACTTGGGATAATGATTTGAAGCACTTTTAGATACAATATGAATATAGCGTATTTATATGTAACGTAGAATTGTGAATATAATTTTCAAATATATAATTTATTCTAATATCTAGATGATACAAGTTGGTTAATTGAAGCATACTCAAAAGTGACTTTTTTTTCAACTTTAATAGAGGCAAAAATATGTGCATGTACAAATGACCTAAAGACTAGTAAATGAAATCTTTAAAAAAAATATTTTTGTGGACCAATATAATTAATATTAAGGATTGGGATAGATAATTTTGTGATTATTTACAAAATTTCAATAAATTATTTAATAAGATTAAATATAGAAAATTCAAATGACTCATTTTTTGTTACCATAAACTCATATAATTTTAAAAATAGAAATTAAAAATTAAAAGTTATTAGAAAATAAAAAAGATACCCCAATTCAAATTTTCAAGACATCATGTTTGTAGAGTAATGAATAATTTAAAAATTAATTAGGTTTATTGACTAGAAAATTAAATATTTGAAAAGGAAGATTCCCTAATGCAATCCTTGTTAATTTCATAAAATATTTAGAATATAAGTTAGCTAGTTATATTGTCAAAGTAAGGTTTGTTATTGGATGACATGGAAAAAATTGTAGTTATAAGTCAAGGTTTTGGTTTGGTTTCTCAAGCATAAAAAAAAAATTGATTAATTTAATAAAATATTTAGAATATAAGTTAGCTAGTTATATTGTCAAAGTAAGGTTTGTTATTGGATGACATGAAAAAAATTGTAGTTATAGGTCAAGGTTTTGGTTTGGTTTCTCAAGCATAAAAAAAATCGATTAATTTAATGGTGTGGTGGGGTGGGGTGGGGTGGGGCAATAGTAGGGAAAATTTAAATCTAATAGAAAAGGTATCATATTTATAATTCAAATAGATACTTTAATAGAAAAATATACAATATATTTTTGAATGACTACCACTATGAGGAAAAGTGGGTTGACAAGCTCGATATGTATATTTTAGTTGAGCATCTCAACCTAACAGAATATCCATCCCAATATATTTTCAATTATCATAAGAGAAGACATGATGCCCCACTGTTTCCCACAATTTGGGAAATACAAAATAAAGTGAGCTATACAAGGTGGGTGTGATCATGCTAATATAATTATGGTGATGTAAGCTCTAAACAATGATAATGAAATTGAAGATATATAATAATATAAAGATAAAATGAGAATCCAAGCATGAAAAATATGTGAGACAAAAATGATAATGGTTGAAGTATGTAAGCAAGTTTTTTATTTAGATATTATATCATAAGATAAAGCATTGGTTGGGTTTCTATCATATAAGATTATTGGTTAGAGTATAACATGGAGCATGAGGATAACAAAAACATGTGAATTAAATAAGATGTAATATTAGGTATATGTAATTTACAAAAAATATATTGTGATTATGTGTATAACGATGACACATATAACACATAAAATATAAGTAATACATAAGTAAAAGACAAAGAGGTCAAAAGGTGTAACACGAATCACAATATAACATAATAGTGAGATATCACATTAGAATAAGTAGGATAGTAGAGAAAATGTATAAGGATTAAAAAAAACATAGTATTAAAATGAGGAAAGCATAAAATGAGAAATGTGAAATATAAGGAAGAGGTTCCCTAAATGATTAGAACAAAACATGAAAAAAAAATAAAGAAGGTGAAATAAGATTAGAAAGGCACACCAAACATGACATAAGAAAAGATCAAAATGTGAGAATACATTTGAAGCAAATGATAAAACACATATGAGAAAGGAAAGACAAAGATAATAACATACATAAATACATAAATATGTCTAGTAAAGAAAAAGGGAGAGCTCATAAAATCACATTAGAGGGATCTCCTAAATGATAATCCTCATTCCAAAAAGTAGTATCACTCTCTACATCCTCAAAAAAATGTTTTTCTTCATGAAAAAATGTTTTTCTTCATGATGGTATGTGGCTCTTAGCAAACATGCTTGTTGTGGGTGTAACAATATATTTTTCTTTCTTAGACCATTAGACTTTTAGTTTAAGTACCCATTTAGAAGTATTGACCCTTTGATGAAACTTTGGTTGGTCCTTCGTCACTTCTTTATCTTTTGTTAGATTTCTTAGCATCTATAATTTGTTTCATATCGATCCTTAGAAGGCATGGAAGTATCTAATCTATTAATAATGTTAGATGTGCAATGGTTGGGTTTGTATGTCTTTTTACTTTCTTTAACTTTATATAAGAAGATGCAATAATTATAGGTTCATTAGGTGGAATAAAATCTTGATTCTTTTTCATGTTTTATCTCCATTGTTTTTTTTAATGTATCTTGTATATATCATACAAATTATCCTTTCATTCATAATGGAGTTTCTTGGGAGGCTTTACAAATGTATTCAATGTGAAATGACTCATATAAAATAATGGTCTATAAAATCTTTGTCAACTTTAATTGCTTTACCACCATACATGAACTTAAAACATTAGTGTAAAATGGATAGTATAATTTTCCATTGTTCTATCCAAGGTCTCCCATGTTAAATTTGAAATACATATAAAAATATAGAGATGACAAAGTAATAATCTTTGTTTAGGCCCAATCTTCAAAGCTAAACTAACACATCCCATAGTCTCCACTAAAACAACATTTGTTACCTTTACTAAAATCCTTGAATGCACGTGCAATTATTGTATTATATGATTGTTAGATAGTTACTCTTCAATGCATACACTGAATTGTGAAGCAAGGTCAATATAAAAATCACTAGGTGAACATGCTACATGGGATCCACTCGCTTGCAATTGACCATAATAGTTATAAGCGATGTTTCCTCATAGAAAAATATAGTCAATAGTGTACATCTAGAGGAAGGAGGTGTGTAATTCATATCTTTCATCCAAACACCCATATCACCACATGTATGTCCTTTTGAATTGACATAGTAATAATTTAAAGTACCATGGTCCATGACAACTAAATCTTGTACATCAACATTATTGGCATGGCTAAAGAATGGTTTGGTATATGTTTGCAAGCTTTGGTTTGGAGGTGCAATTGAATGATTTTCACCATCATTAATACCTTCAACATGGATCATATTGTTATTAATAAGATCTTCTACCTTATGCTTGAAATTAAAAATTATGATCCTTTAACTATATAAAAATTATAATTGTTTACTTGTCATAATTCTTGGGAAGTGTTTTAGTTAGGATCACATGGATGAATAGGATAAAGATTAATTAAATTGTAGGTCAATATCCTTCAAAGTATAATATCCAAAGATTTCGACGATTTTGCTATGAATAGTTTGTTTGCCGAAAAGAATAATGTAGGTGAAATTAGCACTTAATGATCATTTTCCTTCATATCTTTGCATAGAGATATATAAAAGAAGTAAATATGCTAAGGTGTACATTATCAACAATTGGTTTGATCAATGTTTGATAAAGATATTTTACAACTTCAAATCATGCAAGGAACAGTTTAATTTAAAACACAAAGAATATAATCTTATGACATAATCATTTATACATTCATTTGGTCCTTAAGCACATTCAAATAAATTAAATTTAGCAACTTGTTTCAGAAGAGAATTATTGTACATAATTAGCAACTTGATTAATTTCTTTCCTATCTTCGTAATCATTTCCCTTACATGATTATGTAGATTTTTTAATTTTGAAGGGTCTGAAGAAGTTTTTGAAGTGAATGATCCATATTTGAAGACATTATTTGGTATTAGCTTAGCTTCAATTACATTAACATTTTTACATGTGCATAGAGATATATAAAAGAAGTACAAATGCTAAGGTATACATTATTGACAATTAGTTTGATCAAACCCTTGATAAAAAGTACTTCACACCTCCAAATTGTGCAAAGTATGGTTCAATTTGAAACACAAATATTGGAATCTTATGACATAATCATTGATACATTTATTTGGTCCGTAGGCACACTCAAATAAATTAAAAATAGTACCTTATAGCCCATCTTAACTTTGAATTGCTTCAAGAATGTCTTGCTCAAATTAGAAAATGTATGTATGGACCCATGAGGCAATGAAAAAACATTCAATAGAATATATATGTTAAAGTCCTTAGAAATAATTTATCATAAATAGAATCTAAATATGTTGTAGTCAAAGAGCATAAATGGGTATTTGGGTCACTTTTCCCATTATACATCTGAAAGTTAGGTGTCATAAAAGCAACAATTAGAGAATATGTAATGACCTCAAATAATAGCATCAATAGATTCATTAGTGTCTTGTCCCTAGGCATATTATCAACTTTTTCTCTCAAACTTGCCTAGCTTTTGAATGCGTGTATATATACATAAAGGAAGGAATAATAACATGCAAGGCTTTGAAAAACATAGGAGTGTATGTAGAAGTTACCTAGCTTTTGAATGCGTGTATATATACATAAAGGAAGGAATAATAACATGCAAGGCTTCGAAAAACATAGGAGTGTCTGTAGAAGCCATAGCATAAGACATAGAATGCAGATGAGTGTGAGGGACATAAAGAGAGGTAGAATGAGGACTGGAATGAGACATGAGCATAGAGGAGGATACACAATAATATATAAGTAATGAGATGAAATGAAAGATTTTAATGATATCCATGAGACCAAGTAGTCTAATGGACCGAGAATCGCAACCTTAAGTTATCTTGAAACTTCTTTCGACATCAGATCTCCTACTATAAATCTTGACTAGGAAATTAACAATTTTGTTGATCCCAACTTCCTCAAATAATTGAAAAGTATGAATAGATCGAAAAAGCGAATGAGAATTAGTCGTGGTGGAAGAAGAAATAGTAGAAGTGAGGACAAACCTAGTTAGGTTACATTTGGGCTCAAGTCCAAATTCTACAAGGTATAAGATATGTACGTCTCATTTGTAGCATAGATAGATGCCTCTTATATAAAATATGAAATAGTCCCATAATACTATAAATCATTTGTATCGTCCAATATCATAACTATAAAAAAAATCGTTTTCCACTTTGTGGGCATATACAATTTGGGAAACCATTGTCTAAGAACAATTCCAAGCCCATCCCTTCACATAGCATCAAGGGCTCCACCATGAATTGTCCTTTTTGAAGACGAATCTCCTTTCCTCTGATTCCTCGACCTGATCCTTTTTCTATTTATCTCGCTTTCCTGCCCTCTGTTTCCAACGGCTAAGCCTGCGAATTGAATTAGAATGGAGAGCTCCAAATGGAAGGGCTGCATCCAAGCTCCTGTGGCTGCTCCTCTGCAGCTTGTGTGGGAGATCACCAGCGACTTCTATGCAATGAAAAAATGGCACCCTGGCCTCGACGTCTGCGAAAGAGTGGAGGGGGCGCCAGAGAATGGCCCCGGCTGCACCCGCTATGTTGCTTCTTCAACTCCAACCGGAACTCTTTGGGCCAAGGAAAAGCTTAACGCCATGGATTCTGCTCACCATTCTTATAATTACACCGTTGTTGACACCAACATTGAGGGTTTTAAGGATTACCAAGCAACCTTTCAAGTGATTGAGGGAGAAGAGCAGGGGACCTGTCTGGTAAAATGGAGTTTTGAGTTGTATCCAATTCCTGGCAAATCTGAAGAGGATCTTGTGAATTATTGGAGCTCTTTGTTATCTGGTGTACTCAAAACACTCCAAGATGCTGTTGCTCCATCTTAAGCGTGTTACAGATCGTTAATTTTTAATTTGATGGTTCTCTGCAATTTAAGAGCGGTTTGTTAGTAACCAAATTTATAGGTTAGTGCTTGTGGATCTACCTCTTTCTACTGTTTGGGGTCTCCCTGGTGAACCTTCTTGTTTTCACCAGGGTAAAAAAATGTTGCAGGTCATATTTCAGATAATAAATCATATTTCTTCCTCACTGGTTTTCTGAGAGTAAAGATGTTAGAGCAATCATGGCGCTGGGTGTTGATAGAATCGTTGAATTGGTTCTGATATCCAATATGTAACATTCAGGATGTACATAGAATGTTGAATTGGTTCTGATATCCAATATGTAACATTCCGGATGTACTTTTCGTTATATTATTAATTAATTAAACTAGTAATTGTATTTTGGTGTGCAATGGGTACGTCGAATAATTGTGGAGGGTCAATTTGAAAAAAGGGTCCATTTCTTGTATACATTTATGCAATACATAACATCAATTGGTAGGCCGTTTAGCAAATGATGTTTTTTTGTGAAAAAGGTATCAATGGAAAAGTGAAAAGCTTCAAATCAACTATGCATCATCTTACAAGGATTGAAATGCAATTGAAGCAAAACTTCTGAATGAGAAAGTTAATTAGATTCCAAGAACAATTGTATATATATTTTGTGCATATTTTACAATCATAGAAAGCCATGACAAGATGTCTATAAGAAATTCTACTAAACAATTTTCTCCCACATAATTGGATCACTTTAACTAAAATAAAGATTATTTCTCTACTTAGAAACTAATATTAAATTAATCTATAAATTATGATGTAATATTAAATAAAATTTTAATGATATTTATTATAAAATATATATTATAATATAATAATGAGTAAAACCTTAAAAAATAAAAAATTATATATATATATGCAAGAGTAATATTAATATAAATAGTTTATTTAGTGTATAATTATAATTCATGGGATCAATTTGTAGCCCATCTAACAAATGTTGTTTGTATGTCTTAATGAAGAAATGATAGCTTGAAAATAATTATGCATCCATTTATAGGGTATGTACACTTATCATGAGTCTTAGAAACAGTGACTCCATATATGGTATGTACACTACGATAATCGTACTCCATGAGATGTGATCACATTCTTCTTTTTTCATATGGGTTATTTATGGGTGTCCAACAATGTTCTATGCTTGACTTGCATGTAAACAACCTGAATTTTAACAAGTCACTATTATTTTCTTGTTCATGATTATAATTTGTTCACTTTCTTGTAATGAGGGATAGACTAGTTGAAAGGTGTTTGCCAAAACAATATTTTATATATTATATATTAATACATATTTAATATATGTATGCATTTAATATGACATATGACATATTAATATACATGTAATATTTATTATATATTAGACAAAAGAAAAATTAATTATATATTCATTATATAATATTTATATGTATTTAATATCTACATATATTTAATATAAAAAAAAAACTAAATAAATATTATAAAAGAACAAGTGTTTATCACAACAATGTTTAATATTTAATAATAAAATTAAATAAAGATTGTACAGATAACTTTTTTTTATTCTTTAATTTAATATTGAATTTACAATACATATTAATATATTATATAATTATAATTAAACCTATTTACTTAAAATTAAAATGGACAACTTTTTAGGCATATTTAAGGCTAGTGTAATGTTGTGTGGAAGGAAATTTTGGAGTCTACCAAACTTGTAATCCTAATAATAAAAAAAAAATTGAAATGTTATCGCTTGTGTTGAAAGATGGAAAAGGTAACATGATTAAGATAGGTATGTGATGTCCCATGCTATAATTTTGTAATATATTAAGCAATACCTATACGGTGGCATATATGAATTTTTAGACATCAAATCGAATTTGGTGTGATGTTTGTGAAATCTGGGATTTCTTATACCAAAATATAAATTAGATTTGAAAAAGGCAATAAATGTATGGGATTATTTAAAACAGTGAATGTTGTGCATTTCCCCATGAGCAATGGCGAAGTGGAGCGACAGGTTAATTTTGTGAATGGTGAACGGTGGATGGCAGTAAAGGAAATGACACACATTCCAACCTTGTATGCACGAGATACAAAAATGAGTGCACAAGATATGAGAAAAAATGAGAAAACGGTGAACGAAACCCTATGAAACCCTGATTACCTTTCTTCATATGCGCGCATTTAGTAATGCATCGGGAGAAGTAAAAATTCCCAAAATAAAAAATTTATCAATGGCGGTAGATGTCCCAATCATCTTGCACGCCTTTAGATAAATGCACACCATTGATTTTATATTGCAAATCGTCCATTTCATAGAAGGAGACGCATAAAAATAAAATAGAACAATTTTTCTACTTTTAGTTAAGTGCATCTTAGGTGTTGCATAGACATTTTGAGTCATGGATATAGAATTGACATGTCTTTATTTGTTCTATTTTGTTTCTAAAGTCAAATGGGTAATGATTTTTTTCTTGATTTGTGGACCATGTGTAATAGTGAGAGGGGTCTTCATCTTTAGTAAGAATATGTTTAGCTAGTTACAATGTTAGTTTAAGAATCGTTCTTAGATTCTTATTTGTTGAATCATTTTTAGATTCCTATCAGTTTAGAAGTGTGAGGTTTCAGAGAGAGAAAATGAAATAGCTAGAAGTATCTATGAGAATTTTGTGTTTATTTTCAAATAGATTATTGATATACTAACACATTGTCTTGAACCAAGAATATGATGGGCTACCGAATTTTCTTGTCACAAGGAATATAAAGTGCAAGAACTTTAGCTATGATTTTGTTAAAGTAAAAGCAAATACAACTTCAACAAAGGTTCTCAAATCAGTTTGATTTGTATGTCAAATAACTTCTAAGAATTTATAGGATGCAAAGAATGATCACTTTATTCCATAATAGTAGACATCCTAGAATGTGGAAAGCATAGACGATAAGAACGACTACAAGTTGTTGAGAAAATACAATTAGAAATTGACTTTAGTAGATGCAACTCAACCTAGTTGCATTAATTGTATGTTGAGATTTTGCTCTTTAGACATAAAGTTTTCTAAACAATGCCTTTGAGAAGCCACACCTTGCCAACTTGTTAAATGTCTTGTAATGCCTTAAGATCCAAACATGTTTAAGACATGCACATAGAATCAAACTATCATTAATTCACCTAACATCATATCTATAAAATAAAATATTAAATATAAAAAATTATGAAGATTACACAAAAAGATGATTTTCATTCAAATGATTTTATCACATTTATTATGTATTTCCTCCAAATATGGCAATCATGAATAAGCTTGCAATTTGTCATACCATTTTATATAGCAAAAACATTGATATGTTTCAACATTGTCATAATAACTCAAAAGTAGCAATTACAATTAATTCACATATTTTTCAATAATGATAAAATGTGGTAAATTTAAAATTAAATGAAAACTAGGAACTCACCAAGATTTTGAATAGAACATCATGGCTTCACTTATAACTAGTGATGGTAAGTCTACCACACAACCATGTGGAGCCCAAAGGTCCATCCCATTAGACTGTACGAGCTCATGGATTGCAAATGCACTAATCAAACACATAAGTTTGGCAACACACTATAGAGAGAGAAAAATAAAAGAAATATGACGAAAGAAATGCAAAATCGAATCCTACCACTACCTTTGATTGAATGAACTAAGAATGCAAACTTGCATAGAAAACTTTAAAAAACAATGGAAACTAATGTGTGTGTGTGTCTATAAATATGTTGATGGTATATTTGACATCAAGTTGTTCTTTGGAGTCCTTTGTGGTAGCATGCACCTACTTCAATGGAATCTTCTCATTTGCATCACTTTTTTCATCCCTTCATTAGTTTGGTTAAGGGATGAGTCTTGATTTATAGATGAGGGGTGAGATGAATGGAGAGCTGAGATTTATTGAGAAACAATGTAAAACTATTACAATAAAATCCTCTACAAATGTATGTGAATTTAAATTTATTTCTTTAAACAAGATTACAATAAGATTTTTAGATGATTGCATACAAAAATGGTGTGAAATAAATCAACAAACCTTGTCAACACAAGTTTCACATAGAGAAGCCCTTTAAAAAAAACTCTACATGATAAAGAGGACACGTATGTATTTATCTTCAAGAATGAGATACTTCTAACACACCAACATTCTCTTCACTCCGATAGCACTTTGAAAACACCTCTATATCTATAAAATAACCTTATGTAAAATCACCATCTCATACTCTCAATATTTAGGCATAAAGAGAGGAAAAAACCATATATGGTATCATACAAAAACCCACATCCACCTTGGAGAGCATCTTTGGAGAATAACATATATATTAATGACTTCACATAGACATCACATGGGCCCAATCATTCGACCCCCCACAATTTAGTAAACACAACCACAAAGGAATCTTTGGTGTCATAACCTTGATGACTCAAATCTTGAACAATAACACTCCAAAAGGGATTGGTCAACTTAGGAGGGTCCCCACAATTTAGTAAACACAAACACAAAGGAATATTTGGTGTCATAACCCTGATGACTCAAATCTTGAACAATAACACTCCAAAATGGATGGCCAACTTAGGAGGATCCCATCCATCATACAAGATTCTCCACTTCTCAATCTTAGTACCTAAAATTTGGAAAAGCAATAAATGAGTCCAAAGTCAACTATAACCACCATCATTGTGTTCCACATTCTTCATGAATGCATATGGAAACTGTATACACATAAAAATTGGCTATGAGCAATTAAATAAATATTTTATATTTATTTAATAATTATTCTTCTATTAAATAGTTAAAATGATTAATTAATTTAATTCATTTTCATGTCTTTCTATTAATTAATATTTTATTAATTAATTAATCTACCCTATTCTTCTAATTAATTAAATATCTAATATTTAATTATTCTTTTAACCAAGTTAATTAAATATCTAATATTTAATTATCTCCTCCAATCAATTAAATATCCAATATTTAATAGTTATTCTCCTATCCTATAGTCTCAAATATTAAATAATTCTCAAAATTATTTAATCCCTTTTCCAACTCACCCTCCATCTCCACTTCATCTTGTTGAAATGTGGCGATTGATCAGCAAAGTACTGTACACTCAGCCGTTTTTCGTTGATGAAAACCGACATTGTAATAAAACCCTAAAAAGGCCGACTTTGTTTGTTGCCCTAAAAACGCATGTTATAAGCGGCTGGGATGCTTAAGGCATTGTAAGGTTGATGTACTGTTTTTGCTGGATAATAAGAAAGATTGGACGGCTGTGTATGGTGGACGTAACCCATTCTGGGTGAACCACGTTAAATCTCTATGTTATCTGTGTCCTGTTTTATTTCTTTATCTTTCGTATTTAAATCTGCATATAATTGTTAGTTCATATTTGCTTCGGATCTGCTTGAAACCCTAACAATTGGTATCAAAGCGAGGTTTTCTGTAAATTGGCAGGACTTTCAGATTTGAGTGGGAGCAATGAAGGATTCCAAATTCAAGGTCAAAAAGTTTAACGGCCAGAATTATCAGTTATGGAAAATGTAGATGGAGGATTACCTGTATCAAAAGGATTTGTGGCGGCCATTGGAAGGAAAGGCAAAGAAACCGACCACAATATCAGATGAAGAGTGGGACATTTTAGATAGAAAGGCACTGGGATCCATTCGATTGTGCCTTGCGTCGTCTGTAGCATTCAATATAACAGAAGCAAAAACGACTGTAGATTTGATGGCAACATTGGCTAAGTTGTATGAGAAATCCTCGGCTTCAAACAAGGTATTTATTATGAAGCGTTTGTTTAATTTGAAAATGAGTGAGGGAGGATCTGTAGCAGAGCACTTAAATGAATTTAATACAATTACTAGTCAATTGTCTTCGGTAAAAATTACCTTTGCAGAAGAGGTTAGGGCTGTCTTGATTTTATGTTCTTTGCCAGAAAGTTGGAATAGCTTGGTTATGGCTGTAAGTAACTTTGTCTCTGGTAAAAATACTTTGGTATTTGATGATATTGTTGGTGTTATCCTAAGCGAGGAAATGCGAAGGAAAAACACAGGTGAGACTCCAACATCATCGGGTAGTGTTTTGAATGTGGAGAATAGAGGAAGATCAAAGGAAAGAGGAAAAGGCCCTGGGAATGAGAAGTCACGAGGGAAGTCAAAGAAAGGACACTCTAAATCTAGAGGAAAGAAAGATTGCTGGTACTGCGGAAAGCCTGGTCATCTAAAGAAAGACTGTTGGTCTCAGAAAAACAAAGAAGGAGACAAAAATGAAAATGACAGCAAGGAAGCTAATATTGCAAGTAATACTTTACAAGATGCTTTAATCTTATGTTTGGATAATGTTAATGATTCCTGGGTAATAGATTCTGGGGCTTCATTTCATGCTATACCCCATAGAAAATACTTTCTAGATTATGTTCAAGGTGATTTTGGACAGGTATATTTGGGTGATGATGAGCCCTATCAAATTGTTGGAAAAGGAAAGATAAAGATCAAGTTGTAGAATGATAATGACTGGTTTCTGCAGGAGGTAAGACATGTTCCTAATTTAAGAAGAAATTTAATTTCTGTAGGGCAACTAGGTAGTGAAGGTTGCATAGTTACCTTCTCAGACAATATGTGGAAGGTCACTAAAGGATCATTAGTAGTAGCTAAAGGTGCGAAGGTAGGCACATTATATCTGTGTACTGGTAACACTTACTCTACCTTAGCTGCTATAGATAAAGTTACTACAAGGACAACAATAATAAATGTTGCAAGAACAGATTCGATAATGTGGCACCATAGGCTTGGGCACATGAGTGAGAAAGGGATGAAAATCCTTCACTCCAAAAATCTATTGCCAAGACTAAAGAAGATTGATTTAGAGTTTTGTGAAAACTGTGTTTATGGTAAATAGAAAAGAGTCAGATTTCTGAAGGTTGGGAAAGAGAAGAAGAGTGAGAAGTTAGAGCTTGTACATTCAGATGTATGGGGACCGGCTTAGGTATCATCTCTTGGTGGCTCTTGTTATTATGTTATTTTTATTGATGACTCAACTAGAAAAACATGGGTATATTTCCTAAAACAAAAATCAGATGTTTTTGAAACTTTTAAGAAATGGAAAGCTTTGGTTGAGAATGAGACAGGAAAAAAATTGAAGTGTCTCAGATCGGATAATGGAGGTGAGTATTGCAGCAAAGCATTTGAAGATTGATGTTCCTTAAATGGGATTTGAAAGCAGAAGACAGTTCCAGGAACTTCACAGGAAAATGGTGTGTCAGAGAGAATGAATAGGACCATCATGGAACGTGCGAGGAGCATGAGATTGCATGTTGGATTGCCCTTACATTTTTGGGCAGATGTTGTACATACTGCTGTCTATTTGATAAATAGAGGACCTTCAACCCCTTTGGATGGTGGTATTCCAGAGGAGGCATGGACTCGTAAAAAGGTAAATTATTCTTTTCTAAAAACTTTTGGTTGCGAAGCTTTTGTCCATGTTGATAAAGAAAACAGAACCAAGCTTGATGCTAAATCTCAGAAATGTACCTTCATTGGATATGGGATAGATGAATATGGCTATCGGTTATGGGATTTTGAAAATAAGAAAATAATTAGAAGTAGAGATGTTATATTTAATGAGAAGGTTATGTATAAAGAACAGATGGAGGAAAAGAAGCATGAACAGGACAAACAAGAATATGTGGTGTTGGATGAGATTCCTGAAAATGAAATGCCACAGGTACCTGATGCTCAACAACAACAGATTGTCCCACAGACTCCTGCAATTGTTAGACGTTCTACGAGGACAAGTAGACCCCCTGAAAGATTTTCTCCTTCTTTGTATTCTATTTTATTAACAGATTCTGGTGAGCCAGAAGAATATGAAGAAGCAATGCAGGTAGATGCCAAACAACAGTGGGAGCTAGGCATGAAAGAGGAGATGGACTTCTTGATGAAAAATAAGACTTGGGACTTAGTCCCTTTACTTGCAGAAAAAAGAGCCTTGCCTAACAAATGGGTTTATTGGCTGGAGGAGGAGGAAGGAGGTCAGAAAAGATATAAGGCCAGACTTGTGGTAAAAGGTTTTGCACAGAAAAAGGGTATAGATTATGATGAAATATTTTCTCCAGTTGTAAAAATGACTTCAATTAGAACTGTACTTAGTCTTGTGGCTGCAGATGATTTACATCTTGAACAATTAGATGTCAAAACAGCTTTTCTCCATGAAGATTTGGAGGAGGAAATTTACATGTTGCAACCATAGGGATATGAGGTCAAAGGTAAGGAGAACTTGGTGTGCAGGTTGAAGAAAAGTTTGTATGGCCTAAAGCAAGCACCCCGACAATGGTATTTAAAATTTGATAGTTTCATGGCTGAACACGGTTATCATAGATGTCATTCTGATCATTGTGTATATTTTAAGAGATTTGATAATGGCAGTTATATTATCCTGTTGCTTTATGTTGATGACATGCTTATTGCTGGGTCTAACATGTAACATATAAATGATCTTAAACAGAAATTAGCCAGGTCATTTGCTATGAAGGATTTGGGTGCAGCTAAGCAAATTCTCGGTATGAGGATTACACAGGATAGGAAAAATAGAACCTTGAATTTGTCCCAAAGTGAGTATATAAAGAAGGTGTTGAAAAGATTTAACATGCAGGATGCAAAAGCAGTTAGTACACCTTTGGCTAGTCATTTCAAATTGACTAAGGAGATGTGCCCAAAGGCACAGGAAGAGGTTAATAAAATGTCTAACATCCCATATTCATCAGTTGTTGGTAGTCTGATGTATGCAATGGTATGCACACGGCCAGATATTGCACATGCAGTGGGAGTTGTGAGCAGGTTTATGAGTAATCCAGGTATGGAACATTGGAATGCTGTGAAATGGATTCTTCAGTATTTGAAAGGAACTACTACGAAGGCATTATGTTTCAAAGGATCTAATGCTGCTCTGAGTGGATTTGTTGACTCTGATCTAGTGGGTGATATTGATTCATGGAGGAGTACTACAGGGTATGTTTTTACTATAGGGGGAATTGCAGTCAGTTGGATTTCTAGGCTGCAAAAGGTTGTTGCACTTTCAACCACTGAAGCTGAGTATGTTGCTGCTACAGAAGCCAGCAAAGAGATGATTTGGTTGCAATGTTTTCTGAAGGAATTGGGTCAGACACAAGAGGATAGCCCATTGTATACTGATAGCCAGAGTGCCATTCATCTTGCGAAGAACTCTACTTTTCATTCAAGGACAAAGCACATTCAGCGACAAAGCACATTCAGCTCAGGTACCACTTCATCCAGACTATTTTGGAGGAGGGTTAGTTACGGCTTGAGAAGATTCACACAAGTGAGAATCCTGCCGATATGTTCACAAAGGCAGTTCCATACAAGAAGCCGATTTCTTCATCAGTTTCTGTTGGTCTTCTTGATTGATAATTGTGGACTTTATACCAGTCAAGTCCTAGTGTTTTATCCAGCGGATGTTGCATGTACAGTGGTGTCATGTAGTATCAGTCTCCAAGTGGGAGATTGTTCGGTGTGGAGCCTGATCAGTCTCCAAGTGGGAGATTGTTGAAATGTGGCGACTGATCAGGAAAGTACTGTACACTCAGCCATTTTTCGTTGATGAAAACCGACATTGTAATAAAACCCTAAAAAGGCCGACTTTGTTTGTTGCCCTAAAAATGCATGTTATAAGTGGTTGGGATCCTTAAGGCATTGTAAGGTTGATGTACTATTTTTTCTAGATAATAAGAAAGACTGGATGGCTGTGTATGGTGGACGTAACCCATTCTGGGTGAACCACGTTAAATCTCTGTGTTATCTGTGTCCTGTTTTATTTCTTTATCTTTCGTATTTAAATCTGCATATAATTGTTAGTTCATATTTGCTTCGGATCTGTTTGAAACCCTAACACATCTTCCCTTTGCCAACTCATCCAACATGTGGCTAAGGAAATTAATATTTCTTAAATATTAATTCATCATTTATCTCCAACTTCCAAAATTAATGAATATTGTGTACGTACACATATTTCATAACCATTTCCTATATTCTCTCCAACACCCTCTACATCTTAGGAAGGACTTGAGTTCACTTGTCCTCTCATGCCTAAATCTTCTCCAACCATCCCTAGATTCCCTCAGTCAGCAACCCAGTCAAGGTGAGATGAGTGACACTTGTCTTCTTCTTCCCCCTTTCTCTCAACCTTCACCTTTGCTCACAACCATCCAAATTTGTAGATCAAATCGTGACCATTGATCTAAGCCACATCATCTCATCCTCTCAAAGACTATAAAATCAAGAGCTTCAGTTGAGAGAGAGTTAGATTTCAAGAGACTTCAAGTGCATTTTGGAAGCTAACCATATGCATCTGTGAGTTTTAGTTTTGAAGCAAATAGCAAATAGCATAATCATTTTAGCATAACGATGTAGTATTTGCATATCATAGTATCAGTTAACTACAAGTTATCAGTCCATTCTTCATATGCCATCTTGGAAGCCATCAGTGCATTGTCTGAGAGCACACCATCTGCAACCAAGAACAGTGGAGTTAGGACACAATGAGACATAAGCCACGAAGGTAAAGGTTGAGTTTGGATTTCCTGTATGCATTTCCATTTGTATTTTGTGAAACTAACTTATTACAGGTAACATTCTGAGGATGAAATTCAAGTCGACACATTTTGGCGCCCACCATGGGGCTGGACCTCGCATATACCTTTTAAAATCTCGCAAAAAGTTAAATTAACGCATTTGTAATGCAGAATCATGCATGTGTCAATTCTGACAATGCTTTTGTTCCAAAGGTTAGCGCATTTGCACTATAGGGTAGCGCATGAGCATTTTAGGTTAGCACTTTTGTCTTAAAATCTGCGCATATGCATTACAGGTTTGCGCATTTATGTCCTAGGTTAGCGCATTTGTCAAAGAAATCATGCTTTTATATCCACAGAGCAATGTTTTTGTAGCCTAGGTTAGCGCTTTTGACCTACAGGTTAGAGATTTTGAGCAAAAAGATAGTGCATGTGTTAAATTAGCGCTTCTGTTTACAAACTGACAAAATTTCTTACAGGTTCGAATGCCCAAGAAATCAAAATTTTCAAACTACTAACATGCATGTGCAGGATGGTGTTTAAGGCAAATTTTATGCATTTCCTCATCTAGTTAATTAAAAGTCTTTATTTGGGAAGTAATATATCATATCTTGTTCATCTAGTTTAACTAAGAGGATGAATTGACAACATGCAACTTGCATTTTTAGTATTTTCTCTAAAATAGTTGCACATAGACTTTTAAAAGGCTAAAATGAACACCATGCTTGTTGGAGCAACATATCCAAATAGGACTTAGCCAACAATTGCTTTGAAAACGTTAAAAAGAATGCTTGTATTTCGTGTCTCGAAAGTGGTAGGTATATGCTCTCCCCTTAATTGGGTGACCAAAAAGCCAAACCCACTCTTTTACACTTTCTTTACTTTCAAGCAATTAAATCCTTTAGAGGGTCTACCTTCCCGAGCTGCCTTGAGGGGGCCAGTGAGAGGGGAACGACCTAAAGTGGAAACGGGCTAATATCGAGTCCTTCCAATCCACTATAAATAAATCATGTTTGTGACGAAAGTCCCAAACAACATGTGTTGATAAGTTCATACCGACACTATGTTTCCCCATAAACCCTATGGAGAGTAACCTCTATAGGCTGGGAACCTTCTATATATACAGAGCTGAAAGTGCCGCATGTATGGCTACATGACCGGAAGCCTTTACTAAAAACCACTTGTACTAGTTGCCAAAATCTTTCTAGTTGTTGGTGCAGGAGGTCGGACCTCTGAAGCGGCTCACATACATATAGTTCTTAGTAGAGATATAAAGTTTGTCATGGGGAGTTTTCATGGAAATTGGTGCTTGGCTACCCCAAAGAAGTGAGTGTTGAGGGTGGAGCCAGTGGGGTCAAGCATCTAAATATCCGCTTTGAATAGTGTAGCCTCGGGGGAAACCCCACCTGAGATTCAACAATTATTGTCTCAGCCTGCCATAGGGATTGTACTTGCTTGTGCATTTTATTTATTAGACACTGTGTCTTCTATGTCTGTAACATGTTCCAAATGGTCAAAAATTGAAGAAAAATGTCATCTACAAGTGAGCAAAAATCCAACAAATTACTGAAAAAGTTTGATTGGAAAGGGGAATACAAAAACTTTCCAACACTTGAAACGCTAGATCAAAATCAAAACATCAAAACATCAATATCAAAATAATTCTTGAAGTAGACTCATCTCTAAACCATCACATATTTTCAAAACTAGCTCAAATAACTAGGTCAATAATCCAACAGGTTATACCCAAAAGGTTCTATAAACATCAACATTCAACAAGCTATTGATTCAAACATCTTAAGTGCAAAAATCAACATCCTTGTCAAGTTTCTCATCAAGATAATCAAATCCTCTATCACGAAGCTTGATCAATCTATACTAGGTTCCTAATCTTGGATATATCTTTCCTAGTTTGAACCTAGGTTATATCAAAACCAGAACCGCACCAACATTGGAATCAAACAAACTTGTGAATTGCCAAATGCTTATATGACTTTTAAGTATCACCTTAAGAAAAGAAACCCCAGTTATAAAGCTACTCAGAAAAGGATAAGATTCTTGTATATCAATCACAAGATCTTATTGAAACATAGGACATTTCTACACCGTTTTCGTTACTACCTACATGGCTGCGGTACCAAATTTGACGGTGAAATTTTGCAAAGACGTGATTTTCAACAAAGAGACGCTTTATCCCAACGAACAAACAGTAGTGGTAAAATCAACAAGGCATATCTTCCTAAACCAATAATCACCTATTGACTTTGTTCTTTAGAACTTTCAACAACTTTTGAAATAATCACATGCCAGTTTGGACTAGAGCCCAACACGAACAACTTAGAAAACAACAACAAATGGAGGAAGAAGATACTCCTGTATTCCACGCTTTTGGATTTACCGTTGTTGACGAAGAAGCAATAAATAGCACCATTAGAGACCTTGAGCAAGATTTCAAATTTGATAGGCTAATGGAAAAATTGTTAGCAAAACAAAAACAAAAATATCTCTTGATGTTGGCAAAATCCGGAGCTAAACTACCACAAGACTTTAACATAGAAAGCTTGAAATAAGATGTGGAGGCAAGTAACACCCAAAACACAGATGATCCAAATGACGAGGATGTAAACAAAGAAAGTCATGAAGAAACAAGGAAAGAAAAGGATGACACAAGAAAAGAGCGTAGTGATAAGAGAACTCACAAAAAAACAAGGAGAAACTATGTGGATAATCCATTGTCAAACCTTACTCAACAAATACGAACTCTACAACAATAGATACAAGACATGCAAAATGGGACAAGCTCCAAGAAATATTCATTAGAAGATATATGCCCATATCCTTTTGATAAAAATCTGAATATGATACCATTTCCGCAACATTGCGAGATTCCTAAATATGACAAATACGATGGAAAATCTGATCCTCAAGATCACATCAGGGAGTTTTGTACTATGAGCATGGAATTTTCTCATGATGAAACTTACCTTATGCATCTTTTTCCTAGGAGTTTAAATGGACAATCAATGGAGTGGTTTTCAAGATTACCATCTGGAATCAAATCCTTTGAAGAACTTGTGAATAGGTTTATTTCACAATACTCCTACAATATAAGGAATGAAATAACAATGCTGGATCTTTGCAATGTTAAACAAAAGAATGGTGAATCCTTTATGATTTTCTTACAATGATGGAAATGCATGTTTAATAGGTATCCCCGAGATGTACCTGATCAAGAAAAAATGGACATATTCATTGATAATCTTATCAGTGAAATGAGTTATCGACTAAGGATGCAATGTCCTCCCTCTTTTGCCAAAGTGATCGAGAATGGTCTAAAAATAGAGAAAGCAATGGTAAAGAAAGGAGAACTAAAACTTTACAATAATTCATACAACAACAACAACAACAACAACAATAATGACAAACCCAAGTTCTGGTCAAAGAATAGGAATGTCAACAATGAAGAGAATGACGATAATAGTACTAAAAAACAACAACAACCAATTTTTAATCTATCAAATCAAATCCCAAGCAATAACAATCCAGAAAACAATAAAGCCAAGTCTTTTTTTTCCAATCCTCGGAGGAAATTCACAAACATTGGAGAATCCTTGGAATCAGCCCTAAAAACTTTTCTTGCCAACAAATTGATTGTTTTACCATAAGCAAGAAGTTATGAACCACCAGTGAAGCCCAATTGGTGGAATGACAATCATTTTTTGCAATTATCATCAGAATAAAGGACACCTAACAAATGATTGTCAGAGATTGAAACACCTTATCTAAGATCTAATCAATAATGGAACCATCACAGTGGATAGCCATAAGACAAACGAATCACATTTGGCTTTTAAAACTCCACTTCCGAATTATGACAAAGGTGAATCATCCCAATTAAAAGATAACAAAGAAAAAGCCAAAGTTAATTATACTTATACATATGATGATGTGGTGAATGTGATCATTGTTAATGAAAATCCATCTTTAGAACCAATCAATGTTATCACGAGAAGCAAAGCAAAGGTTACTTTTCTAGGTATAGCAAAAGACCCAACATCTACATCACAACAATACAATTTAGTCAAGCAATTACAACGAATACCTGCTCAAATGTCAATTCTGGAACTTCTCAAGGTTTCACCTATGCATAAGGAAATTTTGGAGAAAGCTTTAGTGGAAACAACAATTTCAAAAGATTCGGATGTAGATCAGTTCCAAAACATGGTAGGACACCTCATATCTCCTCATTGCTTATCATTTTTTGAAAATGATGACGCATCCTTACAACATCCTCATAATGCTCCTTTACATGTTGAAGTCTCCACAAATAAAACTCGTGTCAAACATGTGCTCATAGATGGAGGAGTTGGCTTAAACATTTGTGCATTAAGTTTGATAAAAGCTTTGGGATATTCAGAGAATGCAGTAGACCTGAAAAAGAAAATAACCATCAAAGCTTATGATGAAGCAGAACGTTCTTCTAAAGGAATTGTTGTGCTACCAATAAGGATATGGCCTGTGGAAAAGGATACATTGTGTCAAGTTTTAGATTTGAACCTCTCTTACAACATTCTTCTAGGAAGGCCATGGATTCACAAGATGCAAGTAGTTCCTTCTACATATCATCAATGTGTGAAATTTCCTCATGAAAGAAAATAAATCACTATAATTGCAAATTCCAGTCAATCCTTATACAGTCAAACCTACCAATATTTGAAAGATCATATCCTTCCTCTTGAATTATATCGTAATTTGTAAGTTATGATACTAAAAGTAAAGTACAGATGCCAATAGCTAACAAGATGAGAGGGGGGGGGGGTGAATCATACAAACTTAATCTTCCATGAAATCAACAGATTCAACCTCGGTAACTTATACTTTAGTAATATAACCAAAAATTGCTAAACATGTTAACTCATAAACACATAATCATCATAACACTCATAACACCAGATTTAACGTGGAAACCCAAATAGGGAAAAACCACTGTGGGATTTCAGACCCACTAAGAAATATACTCTTCTAGAGTATGCTCGGTTAAAAGCAAATCCTGTTAAAGATTACAAACACGTTGCTAGATGTGACCCGGTTAAGGGATTTCCCTCAGATCTGTTAGGATCTTCACTTTGTTAGAAGTGACCTTGTCAAAGGATTTCAAACACTCATTTAGAATGTTACCTTGCTAGAGGGTTTACAAATAAGACTGTTAAGTCCACTCGGTTAAGAGATTTTCTGTCACTTATAAAATAACAGTAATAAAAGTATATCTGCAACTTCACATCTAAAATGCTAAAGCAGATTCTTATTTGCTCAAAACAATCTAGTCATAGGACTTATCTTGTCCCTCTGCTGGGCTCTCTACTCTCTTATTCAAACAGGTCTTCAAGCTTCTGTGCTCGGTAATCACTATGTAGCATCCTTGTGCTTACACTTGCCCGCATAGATTTTTTATTAACAATTCCTTATTTATAAACAATTGCTAACCGCTTAATCTTCTTGATCACATTTCCCATGATCAATCTTAACCATCAGATCCTCAAACTTGACCAGGTTCAATGTATCCTTCTGATCTGAAAATGTTTTACCTTGCCTAGGGACTTGCATTCCCTTCTTGGAACTTGCACAATGTTATTGCGGTTCAATCTGCGATGTAGATCTTCCTGCCAATTTTCCTTTGCCATAGATCCTTAACAAACTTCATGCACTGCATACCAATCATTTATACATCTCTAGCTAATCATTGCCCTTCATTAAATAATGCTTTTATCCATCCAATGTGCACTGTCATAACTCGGTTGCAACTCGATGAATACTCAACTTTACTCGGTAGACATTCCGCCTTCATTAACCGATATCGATAACCTTAGGGTTTACCAACTAGGTTCCTTAGGGTTTACCGACTAGGTTCTTTGCTCGGTGACATAGTATAGTATTAACCTTACAATCAACATCATATGTAGGATATCAAAACAATCTAAACATCATGATCTCATCATTGTCTAACTCGGTAATAGTTGCCCATTGAATAACTTATTTCTCCCCTTATTCATCACATTCTTTCTGTGTCTTTTACCAACATCTTAATTCTCTTCAAATCAATCTTCTCAAGATATGGCAACATCATACTGAATCAGAAAATCAATTTATTGACATCAATGACAAAATAATGTTATAAAGATAGTTATCATCCTTCTTCAGTTATATCAATAATCTCCAACAACCTTCTCAATATCCTTATTGAATATCAACAATCTTTCTTTCTACTGAAAATGCCAACAATCTCCCCCTTTGGCATTGATGGCAAAACCAACAATTAAATGGTAATACCAACAAGATATTCAAATTGATTCGGATTCAGATTGTTGTTAGACTTCTCCTGTTATCCTTGAGCTATTGTCTTGCATTTAGTCTTCTCCATTTTGCAATCTTCTCCCACTGTCATTAGTCTTCTGTTATTTTCATCATTCAGAATTTTACCATTTAGTCTTCCAACCATTTAGTCTTCTCCCCCTTTGACAACAATGCCAAAAAGTAAAAGAACTAAATCATGATTACTTCTTCTATGAAGTGATTTGCCTTGCTATGTATCATCTCAGTCTCGGCCAGAGCAACTTGTCTCTATTCACTATTTCCTGCACAACTTTAGAAAACCTTCTAAAGTGCATAAATTAGCATCAATCCACATACAATATTCTATAGATTCATCGAATTGATGCTTTCACCGAACTCGGTCAGTGAGTAGAAGATAGGGGTAGGATCCCTAACTTGTTTCTGAGATACTCAAAAGTGTCCCTTGGCAATGGCTTTGTGAAGATGTCTGCTAGTTGCTCCTTTGAACTGATATATTCCAACACAACTTTCTTCTCTTGAACTTCTTCTCTAAGATAATGATACTTTATAGATATATGCTTTGTCTTAGAGTGCATTACTGGATTCTTTGAAATGTTAATGGCACTAGTATTATCACAGAATATAGTTACTGGCTCGGTAACTTTCTCATTTATACCTTCCAACAGTTGTTTGATCCATGCTATATTGGTACAATTCAATCCTACAGCAACATATTCAACTTCTGTTGTTGACTGTGAAATACATCCTTGTTTCTTGCTGAGCCAACTTACTAGTCTTTCTCCCAAAAAGAAAGCTCCACCACTTGTGCTTTTCCTGTCATCAATGTTGCCTACCCAATCAGCATCAGTATAAACTTTTAAATCAAAATTATTTCTCTTTTCATATACTAAGCCATAATCTTCAGTGCCTCTCAGGTATCTGAAAATTCTCTTAATTGCTGTCATATGTGTTTCCTTGGGATCTGCAGAGAATCTTGTTACAATACCTACTGCATGTGCTATATCCAATCTACTATGCACAACATATTGCAACTTTCCAATCATAGATTGGTAAAGTGTCTCATCAACAGATGTAGATTCATCATTCTTTGATAGTTTACAATTAGTAGTCATAGGAGCACTTACTGGTTTAGAATCCTCCATTCCAAATTTCTTCAAGATTTCCTTTATGTACTTGGATTGAGTAATGAAAATCTCATCTTTTATTTGCAGTATATGTAAACCTATAAAGTACTTTATCTCACCGATTAGTGACATCTCAAATTCTTTGCACATTTCATTTCCAAAATTCTTGCATAAAGAGTCATTTCCACAAAATATAATATCATCAACAAATATGGCTAAGATCAATATTCCATTGTTCTCATCATTCTTCATGTACATATTGTTGTTTTCACTTGTCCTTATAAAACCAATCTTGATTAAGTAAGAGTGCAGTCTTTCATACCATGCTCTCGGTGCTTGTTTCAGACCATATAGAGCTTTGTTCAGTTTACATACCTGATCTTTACTCTTGTCTTCAACAAATCCTTCAGGCTGTTCTATATAAACTTCTTCTTCTAGTATACCATTCAAAAATGCAGATTTAACATCCATTTGATATACCTTGAAATTTTTGAAAGCAGCATATGCCAACAATGGTCTTACTCCCTCAAGTCTATCCATAGGTGCAAAAGTCTCACCATAATCTATTCCTTCTTCTTGAGCATAACCTTTGCAAACTAGTCTTGCTTTGTTGCGAATGACCTCACCTTTTTCATTTAGCTTGTTTCTGAAAATCCACTTAGTACCGATTACATTTGTGTCCTTTGGTCTTGGGATTAGTGCCCATGTGTCATTCTTCTTGATTTGATCAATCTCTTCTGTCATAGAATTTACCCAATCTTCACTGTTGAATGCCTCTTTCACTATTCTTGGTTCAAATTCAGATATCAGACATGTGTTCGGTCTCAGTTTGTTCCTTGTCATCACTGGATCATCCTTATCTCCTATAATCTGACTTGATGCATGATGTCTTCTGACATATTTGGCTAATATAGGCTCGATAGGTTTTGTATGATCTTCTTCATCACTCGGTAACTGGACATTATCTTCATTTTCTTTAGCAGCTTTCTCGGTAGGACTTCTTGGTTGAACATAAACAAATTCTTCATAATCATCTGGTTCATTGGAATTTCCTTCATCATTTCTTTCTACAAATTCATCAATTTTCACATTTGCACTTTCCACTATTTTGTTAGATGATTTGATCAGACATTTAAATGCTTTACTTCTAGAAGAATAACCAAGAAATGTTCCTTCTTCACTTTTCTGATCAAACTTTCCATTTCTATCATCTTTGTGAACATAGCATCTACTTCCAAATATTTTAAAGTAACTTACATTAGGTTTCTTGTCATACCAGATCTCATATTGTGTCTTCATAGTTCCTTTCTTCAGTTGAACTTGGTTCAGGGTGTAAACTGCAGTGTTGATTTCTTCTCTCCAGAATGTTTAAGGTACCCTCTTTTCTATCATCAGGGTTCTTGCACAATCCACAATTGATCTGTTTCTTCTCTCGGCTATCCCATTTTGCTGAGGTGTTCTCAGTGTAGATACTTGCCTCTTTATACTATGATCATTGCAGAATAAGTTAAATTCATTAGAAGTGAACTCTCCTCCTCTATCAGATCTAAGACATTTCAGTTGTCTTCCTGTTTCATTTTCAACTCTTGCCTTGTACCATTTAAACATTTGAAAAGCTTCTGATTTTTCATTTAAAAACATAACTGACATCATCCTTGAGTAATCATCCACAAATAATATGAAATATTTATCACCATAATAACTTTGAACTTTCATAGGGCCACATTGATCAGTGTGTACTAGATCTAAAATTCCTTTAGAAGTGTAGGACTTACTTGTAAAGCTTGATCTTGTCATCTTACCCATCTGGCATCCTCAACACATAGCATTCTCATGTTTTTCAAGACTCAGTAGACCTCTTACTCGGTGCTTCTTACTTATTTTGATTAGATTATCAAAATTTACATGACAAAACCTTTTATGCCATAACCGGGTATCATCTATCTTAGCATAAAGATACTTGTTCCGAGTTGAGTCAAGATGAAATGTATTACCTTTTGTTTATGTCCCGGTAGCAGCTAACTTTCCATGCTTGTCATGAACTTTGACAATTCCTTTCTGAAATTCTATTCAGTATCCTGTATTGTTTAGTTGTGCTACACTCAACAAATTGTATTTCAAGCCTTCAACCCAGTATACATCATCACATTTAGCATTGTCAAGAAGTGTTATAGATCCTTTACCTTTCACCAGACATGGTGCATCATTACCAAATCTTACATAGCCTCCATCATAATCTTCTAATTTAACAAACTTGTGTTTATCACCTGTCATATGATGTGAGCATCCACTGTCTATGATCCAAGAATCATTATTATTTATGTGAGATATTAGGGATTTTTCTTCATACCTTTCTTCATCAGATCCATCTTTAATAGCCACATAAACAACTTCCTCTGTATTAGTTTCATCAGATTTGTCATCATTTGATTCCTCATCAGCTACTAGACATGTCTTTCTATCTCTCCTTCTGAAGTCTCAGTGTCCTCTGTATTGGTTGTCTTTCTGCCTATTATCTCGGTATTCTCTCTTTTCACTAGATTCTTTGTCAGGGCAGTTAGAAGCTATATGTCCTATTTTATCACAATTGAAACATTTTAAAGGTAGCTTCCCTTTATACTTACCTTTTCCTCTCGGTAACCTTTTGGCTAATAATGCTTCAAACTCTTCTTGCTTCTTGATTTCTTCATACAGTTTGTGCACTTCTTCCATGTTCTTACGAAATCTTTCACTTGCTCCACTATGATTCCCTTCAGAGTACTTACTCATTCTATCATTGTAATCATCTGATTTACCAATATGAAAAGAACTGAATGCAGATTCTACTTTATTTACCGAAGACCCACTATTATCAAAATTACTTAACTCAAATGCATGTAGCTTACCAATAGTAGCATCCAAAGAAACTGGCATGTTAGGTACAGACCTCAATTCATTGATTGCAGAGACTCGAATAGCATAAGCTGGTAGAAGGGTTCTCAACAACTTACTTGTTATATCCTTTTCTTCAATAGTTCCACCTGCTCCTTTAATTTGATTGACAATCTCCTTTAGTCTTGTACTGTATTGGGTTATGTTCTCACCTTCATTTATTCTCATGGATTCAAGTTGTCCTCTTAGACTATCTACTTTTGCTCTTTGAACATGTTCATCACCTCCATACATAGATATGATCTTAGTCCACATTTCTTTTGCATCATTGCAGCCTTCTAGATCATTAAACTCTGAGTCGGTCAATGCTGATGTTATTTCAATCATAGCTTGAATATGTTCTTGCTTTGCCTTTATCTCTTCCAAGGTCATAGGGTTGGTGCTCGGTGCAATGTAATCATTCTCTAGCTAATATGTTGCATATTCTCCAATTCCTGATAAATGGAGCTTCATCCTTTTCTTCCATGTTGAGAAAATTGACTTGTTCAGCTTCGGTGCATCCCTTTTATACATCTTCGGATCTTTGCCTCAAGTACCTTTAAACTTTTCTTCTGGAGTCCAAAGCTTTGATACCAATTGTAAGTTCTGATACTAAAATTAAAGTACAGATGCCAATTGTAAGTTCTGATACTAAAAGTAAAGTACAGATGCCAATAGCTAACAAGATGAGGGGGGGGTGAATCATACAAACTTAATCTTCCATGAAATCAACAGATTCAACCTCGGTAACTTATACTTCAGCAATATAACCAAAAATTGCTAAACATGTTAACTCATAAACACATAATCATCATAACACTCATTACACCAAATTTAACGTGGAAACCCAAATAGGGAAAAACCACTGTGGGATTTCGAACCCACTAAGAAATATACTCTTCTAGAGTATGCTCGGTTAAAAGTAAATACTGTTAAAGATTACAAACACATTGCTAGATATGACCCGGTTAAGGGATTTCCCTCAGATCTGTTAGGATCTTCACTTTGTTATAAGTGACCTTGTCAAAGGATTTCAAACACTCATTTAGAATGTTACCTTGCTAGAGGGTTTATAAATAATACTGTTAAGTCCACACGGTTAAGAGAATTTCTGTCACTTACAAAATAACAGTAATAAAAGTATATCTGCAACTTCACATCTAAAATGCTAAAGTATATTCTTATTTGCTCAAAACAATCTAGTCATAGGACTTATCTTGTCCCTTTGCTGGGCTTTCTACTTTGTTATTCAAACAAGTCTTCAAGCTTCTGTGCTCGGTAATCACTATGTAGCATCCATGTGCTTACACTTGCCCGCATACATTGTTTATTAACAATTCCTTATTTGTAAACAATTGCCAACCGCTTAATCTCCTTGATCACATTAGCCATCAGATCTTCAAACTTGACCAGGTTCAATGTATCCTTCTAATCTGAAAATGTTTTACCTTGCCTAGGGACTTGCATTCCCTTCTTGGAACTTGCACAAGGTTATTGCAGTTCAATCTGTGTTGTAGATCTTCCTGTCGATTTTCCTTTTCCATAGATCCTTAACAAACTTCATGCATGGCATACCAATCATTTATACATCTCCAGCTAATCATTGTCCTTCATTAAATAATGCTTTTATCCATCCAATGTGCACTGTCATAACTCGGTTGCAACTCGGTGAATACTAAACTTTACTCAGTAGACATTCCGCCTTCATTAACCGATATCGATAACCTTAGGGTTTACCTACTAGGTTCCTTAGGGTTTACCAACTAGGTTCTTTGCTCGGTGACATAGTATAGTATTAACCTTACAATCAACATCATATGTAGGATATCAAAACAATCTAAACATCATGATCTCATCATTGTCTAACTCGATAATAGTTTCCCACTGAATAACTTATTTCTCCCCTTATTCATCACATTCTTTCTGTGTCTTTTATCGATATCTTAATTCTCTTCAAATCAATCTTCTCAAGATATGGCAACATCATACTGAATCAATCAATTTCTTGACATCAATGACAAAATAATATTATAAAGATAGTTATCATCCTTCTTCAGTTATATCAATAATCTCCAACAACCTTCTCAATATCCTTATTGAATATCAACAATCTTTCTTTCTACTGAAAATGCCAACATAATCAATGAAGAAACTTTATTCGACAGTCCTCTTGCTATACTATTATTGTTGATATCCAATATAGGTGTGGTCTAGATGGTACTTTGTTGAGATGTCTTGAAAAGGATGAATCTGAGAGAGTTCTTAATGACATTCATGCGGGTATTTGTGGTACACACTCAAGTGGTTTAACATTGGCTAGGAAACTTATTCGTATGGGTTACTTTTGGCCTACTATGGAAAGAGCTTCTTTCACCTATGCTAGAAAATGTAAACAATGTCAAATCCATTGAAATCTCATTCATGCGCCAGCACAAGAGTTATATCCTATGACAGGATCATGGCCATTTTCACAATGGGGCCTTGATTTGGTAGGAAAGATCAATCCTTCATCTTCTAATAGACATAAGTTCATTATGATTGCTACTGAATATTTTACTAAGTGGAGTGAAGAAATGCATTTAACAACAGTGACAGGAAAACAAATATCATCATTCATTTTGAATTACATAATCTGTCGCTATGGAGTTCCTATGACCATTATCACTGATAATGGAAGACCATTCAAAAATCAAGATGTGAAAGAGCTATGTGAACAATTTCATATCCAACATAGGTTCTCTACTCCATATTATTCACAAGGTAATGGTCAAGCTAAAGAATCAAACAAAACTATCTTGAAAATCTTGAAGAAAACAATCAATGAAGCTGGAAAAGACTGGCACATTCAGCTAAATCCTTCTCTCTGGGCATACCAAACTAGCGTCCGCACTCCAACAGGGGAAACTCCATATTGTTTGGTCTATGGATCAGAAGCTATATTACCTATAGAAGTAGAGATACCTTCTCTATGAGTATCCTTGCACGGTCTTATACAAGAAGAACAACAACGAGTCTCTCGACTCTAGGAACTAGAACTGATTCAGGAACGTCGCCAAAATGCAATAGAAAATTTGAAAGTATACCAACAAAGAATGGCAAGAAGCTATAACCATAGATTCAAGCCACATATTTTCCAAATTGGAGATATAATTCTAATGGAGAATCCAAGAAATCAGCAAGACCGGGAAAAGAAGGGAAAATTTGAACTAAATTGGTTATGACCTTTTGTCATAGTAGCAACATATGGATCAGGAGCATACAAGTTATCTACCCCTGAAGGTGATTGGTTTGATGAACCTATCAATTCTATCCATCTCAATAAATTTTATGCTTGAGATATACAGTCCTGAAAAAATCAATAAAAAGCATATAAAATCCAAAAAATGCAATAAATTTTGATGGTGAAAACCTAGTAAACAGGCACTATCTAAGAAGTAGGTTCCTCCATCTATGAGATCGCTTTGCACACCTATCCACTCCATCCTATCACATCTATCGCTTCCATATATCTTAGCTTATCCATTCCATCTTTCGCATCCATTGCTCTAAACCATTTAGCAAGAAATATGCAGCCTACTAACATTTATCAATCTTTGACATATTTGTCGTAGTCATTGTCTTGGACCTTATCAGAATCAATCATTCTGCATTTGTATTCCTCCATGGTTTGGATCTTGATCAATTCATACATCCATAATAAATTTTTGTTTCCACTAGGGGCAAAATCCAAATTCCTTTTGCTAAGGTGATCTTTTGAACCTTTGAAAATCCAAAACATTCAAAAACTTAAAAAAACCAAAAACACCTAGGATTTTGAAACAAATAACGAGCAAACAAAGCAACAAAAATCAAGGCATTTCATCAACAACTGAATCATGCAAATCAGAAACTGAATAATCAACTAACAAGTAACAAAGGATTATCAAAGATCATTCATCAAGATGATTATATCAGTTAATGACCACAAGAACATGTGAATGACATACAAGATTTAGTGTTTATATCTTGCTTTTATTGCTAATCATGTACTCTATGCAACTCAAGGATGTCCATGACTAGAGAAGCTATGATGAGACATGATTATTTTCTTTGATTGTTGTATGTGGTTTATCTCTTACTACAGTATGAACTTGTCTCAGGATATGATTGGCAAAAGATCAAGGAGGACGTTCCAAGTCATGCATGAAAGGAGATACTCCTTGTCTATTCTACAAGCAATACTCAGGTCAACTTGATCCATTAGATCAAGTTGCTTGTATTAACTTGCTATATCAAAATCCATGTAAGGAATACTCAAGTCATCTTGAATCATTATGTCAAGTTGGTTGTATTTTCTTACAACATTTAAAGCTCAATGATGAAATCAAGCACTGTTACAAGATCGCATATGAAGAATGGTGGTACAATTTTTAGTTAGCTCATTATTCAGTTGCATTATAAGCATATCATTTCATTAACAGATCAATGGTCATAAATAAAGATTGAGTATACTTGGACAAACAAAAACAATTTGCATTTAATCATTATAGGTGTATTCATTTCTTATAATTATTTTATTCTTCATTCATTTCATTTAGTTGCATTTTATCATTGCATTAATTTGCATTCAATTAAGTGCATTTCATTCATCATGTAGTGTATCATCATTATTATTTGCATTATCATTCCATTAACGATCATTTAGTTTCATCTTTCAACTTAGATTCATAAACATTACATATAAAATACAAAAACATTTCATGTAGATCATTTTCATCATCATAAGCATTAAAGCAATCATTCATTTGCATTTCCATATAGATCATTACATTTGTCTCATTTACATATCATTTAAGTTAGTAATCATTTTCATTTTGCATCCAAGATCTTCAAAATAAAAATCTAATAAAAGCATTTATCATGGCATCATCATATAAAGTATCATCATCAAATAAAGTAACATGCATAAAGATCATCATCATCATCATATTATCATAATCACTGCATGCATATAATCACAACATATAGATCATCATAAAACAATAAAAGTCCAAGTATACAATGATATCAGATAAACCATACAAATGCCTCATCAAATACAAATCAAGTCATGGTTGTCCTATACCACTACCACCTGACTCTGTCTGTCTCTGTGGTAGTGGATGAGAAGATCCTCTAGATACCTGTCTCCCATCCTCACCACTCCTCTGAGGAGGTCCCATGACCCCACCACTGCTAGTATCCATCAATACAGTGGTATGATAACTACCTGCTCGCTGGCTCTCTGCAACTATCTCCTCATATTGTTGTCACCAGTGGGAAGTCTCCTTCCCAGCTCGAACTAATTCTCTAATAGTGTCAGCCAAGAGAGTACCTGATCCAACCTACTAAATATGATCAAGAAGGCCCTAAGTATCCTATTGTCTCCTAACAGCTCTATCCCGCTCAGTCATAAGAGTCTGTACCTATGCTCGAAGCTGATCAATCTATGCTCTCAGACTGTCTATGGTATCCTACCCTGGCACATCATGCTCTAGTGCATCTTTCTCTAACACATCATGTACTGGTGCATCCTGTTGAGGTGCATGAACCCCAATCCCCTCACCACCACCTTGTCCAACTACTGGAATCTCGATCTGAGTAACTCTACGAACCCGTCATCTAATAAGAGGAACATGATCCTCAGGATCCTCATCATCTCCACCATGCATTGTAATAACCCTAGGGTCTAGCTGAATCTGTCCAAAATCAATGCCTCTCCCGCAACCCCCATCCAGTCCAGTCACCCTGCCTCCTGTCAATGGAAACCCTCTTGGTGATTTCATACATGCCCTGCCATGCTCCCTCCCAATCCATCCAACATCTCTCCCACCCATAGGATGTGCTCTCTCAATCCTACCAGCTGGTCCAAACGGTCCTCCACGGACTCCCAATCGACCTCCCCTCTGTCCAGGTCTCCTCCCACCACCACCTCCATCCCCACCCTCATCTCCACCTCCCCCAGCCTCATGAGTATCTCTAAGCTCTCATCTTCATCTGCGTCTCCTAGAAACTGGATCATCTAAGTCATCATCATCATCTCCTGAGCTAGGAGGAGGATCTGCTGGATCAGTAATACGAGGAAATGGATGAGCTAATATGTACTGAGCATAATCTGCAATAACCCTAGGATCAAGAATGTGTAATCTAATATCATAAGCCACTCTCAAAGTAGCAACAAACTCTACACGAGCAATCTCAAATGACAAAGAAGGTCCCCAATCTCACCTATCTCTGTACCGCCGAGCATATATCATCACACTAGTAGGCATAGGCTGGATGATACCAAACTACTCAAAATACAACCAGTCAACTATCACTCAACAATATAAGGAGTCCGACCAATGAGATATCTACTCTGCATAATAAATGGTAATGTATGTGCATCATCCATCCATGGCTCACAATCAAGATATGGTCTCCAAGTAATGCTATCCAATAAATCAAACACCCAACACCAATACTCCATCTCACCCAGCTTATGCTGAGTAAGAATACCTGCATAAAATACACATATGGCTGCCTCTCTCCATGAACTTTGTGATGGATAGGCCGTGTAATAGCAATAAGCTCCCAGCACCAGATCTGCAATAAGGTACATCCTGTAGACAAACTCGCACTCTCATCATACACTACCTAGTGAAGATCATGATATAAATATGCCAGCATGCAAACACCCCAAGCATATCGAGTACGATGCTGCATCATACTCAAGAGAATCTCACCCCAACCAACTGAAAAACCTCATGATCTCCTATCAGGACATATAAATCCTTCATTCTAACCAGCAAGAATAACAGGAAGAGCCTTGTAATATATCACCATATCTACCCATAGGATCTCTCCTTTACCAATGCTATCATCAGCAAACACGACTCTGCAAGCCTATGTTCCAACTCGATCCTGAAAATCATACTGCACTAGCTCGCCAATCACTGGGATGTGCAGAATCCTGTAGACATCCTCAAGAGTCACACTAATCTCACCCATAGGAAGGTGGAAAGTGTTATGCTCGTTGTGTCATCTCTCGGCTAACATCGTCAACAATCCTCTATTATGCAGTATCTTAGGCATATACAAAAGATGGCGTAAACCACAGGCATCTATATGTCTAATCTTAGCCTGTGTCAAATCTGGAACTAAATGGCGCACTGCCGGTAATTTCTCCCGACACTGGAGAACATCAAGTTTCTCCTATTTTTCAAGAGAAATCAAGTAGTCATCATCTATCTATCTATCTATCAAATCAAACTGAAACAATTATCATCTATCTATCTATCAAATCAAACTGAACCAAATCATCATCTATCTATCTATCAAATCAAACTGAACCAAATCATCATCTATCTATCAACTCAAACTTAATCAAATCGCTATCTATCTATCAAATCAAATTGAAGCAACTTATGCTATCAAAACATTTTAAAACTTATCAATCATGGTTTTCTATCAATCACTGAGTTCATTCAAAACTTTGCTAAGCTCTTACATCAGAAACTAAATTGGTTTCTTAAAGCTACTCTATCAATCAAGCTAATCAAAGCAATCCTATCAATCAATCCAGCAATCAAAACTATCAATCAATCTATCAAGCACACATCGCTGAATCAAGTCACTATTTCATCATCAATGCGTATTAAACACGTTAAATCTAATCATCAAAGTGATTTGTAAACCTTTGCACTTATCAAAAACAACAAATTTGAGCAAAAACGCTATCCTATTGAGCATTTGCACTAAACTATAGCAAATGCGTTAAATCTAAAAGTATTTGTGCTAAACTTGAGCATATGCGCTATTCTTTTGAACAAATGCACTAAATCTAAAGACATACACGCTAACCCATGCAAAAGCGCTAACAAACGATGCATTTGCGCTATCCTATGCATAAGCGCTAACAACTTTAACATATGCACTAACAAAACAAACATTTGCGCTAAAACATGCATTTGCGCTAAACCTAATTGCATTTGCACTAAAACAAATTGTAAAAGCGCTAACCTAACGTCAAAAAAAATTCAAAAATCTTTGAAAATTCAAAAACACGAGAAAACATGAAAATTTTGCACAAAAAATTGAAAACAAAGCTCGGGATAAGATACCTACCGGATATCCATGCTCGACAAGTCGCTGATAACGTCGAACACGCTCAAATCGATGATTCTCCATGGGAATCACCATTTCGCCACCTCAGCAAGAATATTTTCTCCACAAGCTGACAAGGATAACAATGAAATTAAAATTAGCCTTGGTTAATTTTATATTTACTATTTGAAGAGTAATTAATTTCAATGGGGCAATTTAATTTGTTTTTTCCAAATGAATTTAATTGACTTAATTTTTATCAATTATCATGAGATCAATCATTCAAACAAGAATTTTTGACAATTTCATGATCAATCTTCTGAGGGGGCACACAATTAGGATTTTTTATCTTCGCCAGGTGCATTATTGAGATTTGATTTAATCTTTGAAACAATGTTGTCTCGACATCATTTCAAAGAGAGGCAAAATGTATACACATAAAAATTGGCTATGAGCAATTAAATAAATATTTTATATTTATTTAATAATTATTCTTCTATTAAATAGTTAATTTGAAAAGATTAATTTATTTAATTCATTTTCATGTCTTTCTATTAATTAACATTTTATTAATTAATTCATCTATCATATTCTTCTAATTAATTAAATATCTAATATTTAATTATTCTTTTAATCAAGTTAATTAAATATCTAATATTTAATTATCTCCTCCAATCAATTAAATATCCAATAATTAATAGTTATTCTCCTATCCTATAGTCTCAAATATTAAATAATTCTCAAAATTATTTAATTCCTTTTCCAACTCACCCTCCATCTCCACTTCATCTTCCCTTTGCCAACTCATCCAACGTGTGGCTAAGGAAATTAATATTTCTTGAATATTAATTCATCATTTATCTCCAACTTCCAAAATTAATGAATATTGTGTACGTACACATATTTCATAACCATTTTCTATATTCTCTCCAACACCCTCTACATCTTAGGAAGGACTTGAGTCCACTTGTCCTCTCATGCCTAAATCTTCTCCAACCATCCCTAGATTCTCTCAGTCAACAACCCAGTCAATGTGAGATGAGTGACACTTGTCTTCTCCTTCCCCCTTTCTCTCAACCTTCACCTTTGCTCACAGCCATTCAAATCTGTAGATCTGATCATGACCATTGATCTAAGCCACACCATCTCATCCTCTCAAAGTCTATAAAATCAAGAGCTTCAGTTGAGAGAGAGTTAGACTTCAAGAGACTTCAAGTGCATTTTTCAAGCTAATCATATGCATCCGTGAGTTTTAGTTTTGAAGAAAATAGCAAATAGCTTAATCATTTTAGCATAATCATTTTAGCATAACCATGTAGTATTTGCATATCATAGTATCAGTTAACTACAAGTTATCAGTCCATTCTTCATATGCCATCTAGGAAGCCATCGGTGCATTGTCTGAGAGCACACCATCTGCAACCAAGAACAGTGGAGTTAGGATACAATGAGACATAAGCCATGAAGGTAATATTAATATTTTATTTCATATGTATTTCATGCAGTTTCATTGGTTGAGTTTGGATTTCCTGTATGCATTTCCATTTGTATTTTGTGAAACTAACTTATTACAGGTAACATTCTGAGGATGAAATTCAAGTCGACATAGAAACTAATACCAAGAATTTCCATCAAATGTTAAATTATAATTTAATTTGGAATACACCCTGTTGGGTCTCAAATCAACAGATTGGATAGATTCTAAGGAAATGCCAACTCCTATGATCAAACCCTCCAATTGACTTGGCCAACTTATAGAGTGAACCTATTTGGTTACTAACTCTCTCACTTTAGGCTCTGCAGGACCTAGGCGGGTATACCTACTCACTAGTTGTTCCTTCAACTAATGCTTTTTATAGCAGATTTAGTTTCTTAATCTGATATCCCCTAGTCTCAGAATGGCATAAGTTCCTAGAATGGAGATACAATAGATGAGTTCAAGATTGTTGTTGTAGAAGCTATTCGATCTATGTTTCCTAATTACTTCTGTTTGCTTTAAAATAACAAATGGTGAAATATAGTGATGAGTGTAATCTGTTTTTGACCAGTGCCTTCTTTGCTGTTTGGGCTACAGAGTCATTATACTTTCTTCAGGACTTATTATGCGAGCCTGTGAGACAGTTTTTTAATCCACCCTTTTATAGACTTGTCGGTTATTATTTCTTTTGAGATCAATTTGAATGCTTATATCATATGTTGATTGAATGAATTTAACCCTACCTTTAAGGGACCAATCAATGAAGTACTGCGAGGAACAATTACAATTCGCAAGCAAAACTTTTGTTTCAACCTTATAACATGAAGCACAAATTTGATTTCAAGAATATGAATAACCTTATCACTTTAGATAATATCACAGACGATTGCCAAAACAAAGTGAAATAATCCACAACACATACGCAAAGAAAAACAACAATTCATAGCATGTATTCCATCGAAGTTTGTAAAACTTACAGGCTGTCATACATCGCCATCTTTTTATTGTGTATTTTTTTCGTCTCCTTTTTTACTTTACAAAAACCATTCTCATATATATATGGGAATGAAAGCTATTCATGAAAAGACACGTCTTTTCGAAATGCTAATCATTAGTTTAAACATTTCTAACAAACTTAAGCAAAAAGAGATTAAGAATTCCTAAATGATGAATATAATCATCATCTTTAAAGATTTTGATTTTAGCACTCTGTTTCTTCAATTCTTCTCCTTGCGACAGATATTTGAATATCATCTGGTTGACGGTAGGGGCCATGTCTTTACTTCGATCCATTTCTGACAAAGCCCAATCTTTGACGCTGATAAGCTCATTCCGCAAGTCCTCCAGGGATATTACATCTCCTTCTTTATAGACCGAGGGCATTCCAATAGGTCTCCCATCATCCAATTCCTTGAGATCTTTCCTTAGCGCATCTTCGAGTTTAACATGATTCTCCATGTACGCTATCCCTTCAGTCTTCTCCTCTGGCGTCATTGTATCGACACTATTCAGTACTTCATGTAGTCGTGCTTTTAATCTCTCATGCTCTGTTAATGCCTTTATAGTTCCATTATATACCTTCCAATATGGTTCGACATGCGAAAGCATGGTGTTAAACCGATGTCCGATGATATCATTGACCAGTTTATCCATCTTTTGTTGGATACTATTTGCATGTTTGGTGGCTTTATCTGCTTGATACTTCCAGTACAGAGCATCGGAAACATCATCCAAGCTACGTCCTGTGGGATATGAGGTGTATTCGCTTATGGGAGTCCCTGTCTCAAGTTGCAATATTTTTGCTTGCAACTTTTGATTCTCCTCTTTGGATTTTTCATACAACCCCTTATATGTGACATTTTCTCTGACCAAAAATTCTGTCTGGTCCAGGTTTAATCTGGCAACATCCAAGTTCAATTTAGCAGTGACCCTAGGGTCAGTCTTTCCAACCTGATGAACCATGAGGTGTCCAAAGGTTTCTTCAATATCCACAATGATAGGCCTCTTCCCCTTTGGATATAATGCCCATTGTAGGAGAGCCTTCTTGTCAGGATCATATCCAGAGCCTAGGAATAATTTGTCTATCTCATGAGGCAACACCTGTTGATTCAAATCTTGCTTTTTCAGGAACCCGTCAAACAGAAGTGCTGAGTTTATATCCCAACCAGAAAGGATGATTACACCGGCCTCTTTTAGTAATTTTCTCCCTTTCTCAGGGGTCATATCTTTCATGAGGATATCAATCTCATCCTGCAATTTCTTCATCTATTCTTCTTCTGGTCTTCCAGCCATGCTTCGTTTAACACGTGCTCCTTTGTACTGGTACAAAAATGAAAGGAATTCCCTAGAAGAGGCAAATCCATCATCAGCAACAAAATCTTCATGTTCAGTCATCCTTATATCGATGACATCCTTAATATTAATTTCACCAGTGTCCATATTCATCTCTGCTTCAAAAACAGGAGGATAATCTTCTCTAGGAGAATCAGCAGGGATACTACTAGCAGTTGATTTTGGTGACATGTGAGCTAAGGGTTGACTATCCTTCTCAGTATTAATAAAATGAAGGAATTGTGGGGGCACTCTATGCATGATCTCTGCTTCATGTTGAAGCAGCCTTTTAGCCACTTCCAAAGGATCTTGGAGATTTCCAATTAGATCTCCATCTATCATTCCCCTTGCCCTTTTCCATTTGTAGGCCTCCCAAGTCAATCCACTCTTTTCTCTCAAAACCCTGGCCTCTTCTCTTTCAAGATTTTTAATCAGGTCATCTGGCATTTTGGCTACATGTATTCCAGCTTTGAGTTTTTGTGATGCTCTGGCAGCTCTTATATACCCTTCAAGATCGAAGTTCTCTCTAGGCTCACCCAGAGTCATGCCATAGTAATCTAACTTATTCTATAGTAAATGATAGCTTTTTGAACTTTTAACAATAAAGTCAGAAAAAACTAATAAACCTGGAACGATGGACTGCTTACCGGAATCTGTAAGGTGTTTGGCACTGACAATAGATAATTGTCTTACAATCTCCAGGCTAGCCACCCTGTTTGGTACTGTAATTGGAAGCATGTGTGGTTTTCCTTCATACCCAAATACCCTGATTTCTGTGTGATTATCATGGCAATACCAATCACCCCAATTATGATCAATTTGTGACTCTGGAGAGAAGTCCTTTGGCCTGAGGAATCTCTTAATTTCAGGGGACAAAGTATAATCCCTGTGTTGCCCAAAAGCTGCACTAAGAGGTTTCACAAAATATTCTTGAAAGTGCCAGTACTTGTTGTTCATGAACCTCTGGTCCCATGCAGAAATCCATAACTGAACTGGCTTCTTCAAACCATTCTTATCATAAGATCTAATGCAGAAATCATCTAACCAGAAGTTAATCTCTTGTCCACAATAAAGAATAATATGCATTAACAAGGAGTACAACAAAAAATGAACATTCACAAGGTCCCCTTTCAACTTCTCCAACCCATGATTTAAGGCATCTGCAACATAAGTGGCAAAATCAAATGACCTAGGGTCTTTTGACTGTAAATCAGCACACAGAACCATAACCCCAATATCCATGAGTGGATGAGCCTCTAGGCCTAATACTTGGGCTGCAGCATAATATGTATATTTAAAATATGGATGGAAGTGGTTGACATCAAACGACACCTTGTCACCTTTGTTGAACGGAACAAATGACCCACCCACTTTTGGCCGGTGAATAGGTAGTCTCCAAGTCCTGTAGATGTTTTCCAAGCTAAAGAATTCTTGTGAAAGTTTCTGCATATCGATTCTCTCCTCCACCTCCCAGTCTAAATCAAATACCATATCAATAGTTTGTTTGTTAATCACCACTAATGGATTCCCTCTGTAATCGCATATGGTTTTGGTTCTCGGATTATAACAATCTACCAGAGCTTTCATTAATTCAACATCTACAAACACGTTCGGGACTACCAATTTCCCTAAGTTTTTCTTCCATAGATTACTTATGGGCTCAGGAGCATCCCTTCTTTTGTAGCTAAATAAGAACAATTCATGTCCTCTGATTTCAGTCCAAATGTCTCCTAGATTTTCAAATCTATCCTCCAATCCTTCTTCTTTGCTTTTGATCTTTTTAGACCTTACACTAGATGTGGGACACTGGTCTAACAAATCCTGAGTCAGAGCTCTCCCTTCCTTCTTTTGTCTTTTGGGCTTCTCTTCAGGGTTTAGTTCTTTTCCTTTCCTACTCTTTTTAGAAGAAGAAGAAGAAGGTTCCATGATTACAGCAAATACGAGAGACAACACTTACTTGGAGAAATGCCCAGCTCTTCTGATTGTCGTTCACAAGTTTCCGCAAGTTCTTCGCAATTTTCAGTCTTTTGGCATTGATCTGGCTCTTATGAAAATTCAATCAGTTCAACTATAATCGTATGGGCAACTTGTGCACAGTTAATGTTCTGCGTCTACAATGGCTACTCAAGTGTTTAAACTTAATTGCAGATGTGACATTCTTCACTTGGGCCTTTAACTCTTTCGTAGGAAGTATAGTTCGACCAAAATAATCGTAATTCAAGTTATCGATGAAACCCTTGTCTTCGACCGAGTGTTTAAATCTTTCATCGAAAGCCCATTCTCTTCGATATTATTCTTTCGGTGAGTAGCCCATGTCGAGAAGCCACTTTCAAGACTCATCGAAATCATTTTTTCATCGACAAACCTCTTTTTCGATAGGTCACTCGCAAGTTTCATCGAAATCATATTTCGATGAGTTCCTTTCTTCGGTGAAGGTTCATGTATGTTCATCGACAGTCCTTTTCCATCGATATCCTTCTTTATTGATAAAACACCTTTGCTTTTGTTCGACATTATGTCATCGATGAGATTTTGCATTTCGATGAATGCTTTATGAGTTTCTTCAGTAGTTATATTTCTTCGAAATCACTTTTTGCCTTTTGCCTTTTGTTTTTCACTTTTTCGATGAAACTTGGAGTATCGATGAGCGGTTTTCTGTATTCATCGAAGGTGACTTTTTGCCGAAATACTTTTGTTTGGTGCTTTACATACTTTATTTCGATGAAAGTACTCTTTCGATGAAGCTTCTTTTGAAACACTCGATACAATTTATTTGCCGAGAAATCTTGTAACCTTTACGCTTATGGAAATATATATATATATTTTTTTTATTTCAAATATACTGTTCAACACACCCTAGGTATCCAATGACACTTTCCAAGAGTTTTGGAGACACATGAATTATACGCAGGCTTACAATGTAAATGACATCGTAATCCTAAAATTCCCCCACTTGACATTATATATTGCAAATGCATCCATAGGTAAAATAATACAATAATTAAGTACAAGTATCAAGGCCCATGTCCTTCCTACACCAAGAAAACTTATTCATGATTACTAGCTTTTACAAAAATTTACAACACTATAAAAAATATTAACCTTCTCTAAGAAGACCTTGCCACTCTCAGCCATTTCTTGCACAAAGTGATATTGTACATCAACATGCTTAGCATGAGCATGCTACATGGGATTTTTGGTCAAACAAGTAGTACTCTAACTATCACATCTATAATATTGCAATCAAAACCAGTACATGTATCAAGTCTTTGTAATGAACCCACCTCCTAAGATGCATGTGTAGCATCCATATACTCTTTAATTCTACGATGGATAAAGAAACCATGGGATGCCTTTTACACATCCAGTCATTGCACTTCCAAACATATAATAAACATAACCACTATTGGATCTTTGACCATTCGTGTAGCTTGCCCAATTTGTATCAATGAATATATATATATATATATATATATATATATATATATATATATATATATATATCTATATATATATATATATATATATATATGTCCAATGATTTGTCTACATAATTAGTGTCATAACACAAGCATTAATCATAAGTTCACTTGAATGTTAAATACCATCCTAATGAAAGTTCAGTGCTCTTTACCAACCAAAGGATTGTAGCTCAATTGGTTGGGCACAATTAGTGAGGATGATTGTATGAGATATATAAATCCATCCACCAAGGTTCAAACCCCAAAGGCACATTTGGGCCAGGTTTGACCCCTGGGTGAATTTGATAGGCTATATCCCCCTACATATGATTGCTTAGCGTCATTGTAATTTGCTATATAAAGGCAGAGATGTCGACATTTATGTATGTTGACATGTTTCCATAAAAAAATGTTCTCTACCAAAATTCCTATCGCTTGGGTAATATCTTGTCTAGTGAAAACCATTGCAATATCAAACTACCAATTACACCAACATAAGATATATTAGAAATTTCATCAAAATTATGATTAAATTTAAGATACATGTCTAAACTAGACTTAAGTACAATAAAAACTGGAATACTAATTGGTTTACAACCATGCTAATGCACATTTTCTAACTTAGCATCCACAACACAAATTAATTCATTCATAAGAATTTAATTAAACAATTTATCAATCTATTCACAACATCAAGGCCATTCATTTGTTTTTAATATGTCATAACCAATGTTTCAAGATTACAACAGTCGACTTAAATCCATAAACTATTTCGACAATGTTACTCTTCCCCTTATAACTTGATCCTCAAATATCCAACACCATGAGAGCTTTCCAGAATTCTTCCTCAATTTGTCCTTTGAACTTTTCAATAAACCAATGCTTCTTTAGACACCTTACAAAGAAAATTTGTCATTTTACATGGCAATTGAAGAAGTTGAATAGTCTATAGTTAGTTCAATCATTTGACAAACTAAAACACTCCCCAATAAATGTGTTCCCTTCTAGAGCACAAGAAATTTTGATCACCATTATTTTAAAAATCTATCTCTTGTCCAAGTCTTCTATCAACCAAAACCTTTCATGTTTTTTTTTTGTTTTTTTTTGACAAAATGAAACTTTCATGAATCTTTTTTTATGAAATGGTAAGTTCATGAACTAGTGAAAGTGTCCAAAAAAAAATTCTTCTTTCAAAAAAACATTCTTCCGTGAACCACTTCATCTCGTTCATCATCAACTTATATTTTTTTTCGCAATTTTTTTTAATGAATCAAGGAATTTTCAAACCAAGTTCCTTATGAAAAAAATGTTCACAAACATTTTTTTTTGTTAAAATACAAAAAAACATTTTTTTTGGCTAATTGATATTTTGGAAAATTTAGGTTTCAACAAATCAAGAGATTTGCAAATCTATGATTTTACCAAAATGCTCTAACTTTGTCTAAAATACTTCAAGCTTCACCAAATTTGAATTGTAAATACTTATTGAGCTCTTCAAATTGGTAATACATTAGCTTAGTCATTTGAACTTTAGAATTTAACTTGAGGCAAATCATCAAAAAACAAACCAACCAGAACACAGACAAACTGACAAAAACAACATAAAAGATTAATTTTGTTTTAGTTGATGCTAATCACTTTGTGCACCTAGATCTGCTCTTGCATCACATGAATACTAAGCCATCACAAAATGGTATCCAAAAATTTACTCAATCAAATATTTTTTTCTACCCAATCCCTAGTAATCTCCACCCCAATAATAATTTTTATAGTCCTCAATTCCTTCATGTGAAATGTGTTGAAAACTAAGTTTTGATCTACTGGATCACTACCTTGTTGTTACCAATTGTGTGCGGGAAATGAGGGCAACAGAAATGTAAAAGTCAATTTCAAAGGGTCCACACACCAATGAGACTCTTGGTGCAATTTATAGGAGCTATATTGAATAGCTCAACTTCCCAAGGGGTGTCTCATTGTTCTCTATCTCACAGGATCCCTGAAGTCAATGCCCTTGGTCTCAGATCATTGAGAAAAGTGACTTAGGAATGACAACTTCAAGAACAAGTGATGTTTGATTATAAGCATGAATGCATTCCTATCATGTATATGATATTGAAACTATGATGATTAATCTAGCATAAAGATGATGATAAGATTAGCTAATTATCCTAGCAATGATATACTTGTCTAAAATGGATATTCTATGATATTAGAATGTTTCTAAATGCTATTAAGATGATTTATCAAAGAGAGGCTAAAATGCTTAGTAATTAGACTATAAGTTTGATGCACAAAGACTTGGATCTCCCAAAATGAGAGAATGAGAGCTCTATTTATAGGAAAAATAGGGCAATGGATGGTCAAGATTAGATAATCTTAACAAGGGCCAGGATTGAAAGTTAATCAATCCCTGTTCACAATTCTCACCAATGAAATGTGACAATTGTAAACAAGAGGTTTCTTGAGAGGAGATGAAAGAAGAATTAAATGCTTGAGAAGACATGCAGGTTACTTTAAGAGGTAAGGGTTAAGGTTAAACTAGGGTTATCCAATGGATAAAGCTTTTACCCAAGGGGTAAACTCTTGTGCAAGGGTTAATAGGATAACCAAGGTTAAAGCCATGAATGATTGATGAGACCCTTGGGTTAAATGGGGGTTGAGTTAGAGAGAAAGTCTTTAATCATGCAAGAAGGTTGAGTTAACCATTAATGGTTATGTAAGAGCCTTAAATGGTCTGGAAGACTTTGAGGGTTAACTTGTTGAGGACATAAAGCCTTTAATGGTTTTCAAAGACTTCGGAGACTTTGAAAAGTGACTTCTCTTTGCTTAAGATTGTGACAAAATTTAGGAGATGGATTAGCCTAATTTGGAAGTGATTAGAAGAATCTAGAAGGGGGTTAAAGAGGCAAGTGGGAGATGTAGAAAAATGCAAGTGGAGGAAAAATGATTTAATTAATTAAAATAAAATTACTTTATTTCAATCAAATAGATGCATCTTGCATAAATACAAGTGGGGGTTTTAAATAAATAAATTATATTTATTTATTTGCAAGGATCAATTTAATTAAATGTAAATTTAATTAAAAAGGGAGAAAGCGGAATTAATTAAATAAAGTGATTTATTTAATTAAAGGTTAGAAAAAGCTTAGGTGAATTTAATTAAATAAACTGAGTAACTTATTTAATCAAATAGATGAATGTGAATAATTTAATTGAATATAATTTAATTAATAAGGGGAATGAGGTTAAAATGAATATTAAATATTCACTTAGGAAAGTGGTCAGATTTATACGTCTACATTTTGCCCCTCTTTGAAGTGATGTGTGTGCACATGTTGATTCAAAGAAAATTTGTCGGATATGATGTCAAAAATTGATCAATATGATGTTGTGTGTCGAGATGTCAAAATGATGTCCCAAATTTGATGAACGATATTGATGATGCCCCCTCGGGAGATGAATCAAGGATTTATAAAATTTTGTCGATTTGATGAGCGTTTTTAAATTAGTTGCATTTTGAAAATATCGACTATGTTGAATGCACATTATTGATTCATCTCTCGAAAATGATGTTGATAAGATTAAAAATGGAAAAGTGAGGAAAATACATGCCCCACTTATTAACCTTGTTGATTTTACCCTATAAAAAGGTAAAAAGTGACTGTAAAAATATCATTCGCACACTTGTCTCTTTGTGATAGTGACATTCAGCTCTGATGAAGATGTCGGTTCCATATGCTTCGCACCGATTAGAGCGCATCGGGCGACACCGAAGACCCTCCGCCTATGGCCCACCTGTAAGTGATTGAAATCTCTCCATGTTTTTTATTTATTTTGCCTGTTTTGATCACATTTTTTAATTTTTGGTCAAAATTTGCCGATTTAGCGCATAGGTTAGGTCACGCAACGCATACGATAAACAAGTTAGCGCATAGGGTAAACCTAGGTAGGTTAGCGTCTAAGTAGTGTTTGGTAGCGCGTTAGTAGGTTAGGTTAGTGCGTGCGGAGATTTAGCGCATAAGATCTTTAGAAGGGCGCATAGGGTAGATAGAATAGCGCGTCAGGGGTTTTAGTGTGTAGAGTAAAGTTTCTAGTGCATTGGTGGAAAAGGATAGTGCGTAAGTTGCAGCTTAGCATGTAGGAGCCCTGGTTTAGAGCGTAGGATCCAAAATTGGTGAAAAAAGGATGATGAAGAAATCGGCGTGAGTCGAATAGATTAGATAGATGTTGTAGCTGTCGATATGTGTCTGTTGATTGTTCTGTTATGGTTCTTGAGCCAATGTGAGTCATGCTTTGTGATGATGTTTGATTTATGATATGCTGGTGTAGGATGACCTGAGTCTTGCTGCCAATATGAATTGTTGTCGATATGGAGTGCCAAGTTGATTGATTTTTTATGTGGATCCTAATTTTGAGTTTGATATGGATCTTTAATGTTTTCCTTTTGAGTTAAATGTTCGATATGAGTCTCGATTCTTGATTTTCGATATGATTCCTGATTCGATGCTTGCATTATGAGTCCTGATTTGATGCTTGCATCATGGATCTTGATTTGATGCTTGCGATATGGATCTTGATTTTTGATAGGAATCTTGATTTGATGCTTTCAATATGTTGCTTGCGATATGGGTCTTGATGCTTCTTTCAATATGTTGCTTGCGATATGGGTCTTGATTTTTGATATGGGTCAGATTTTTGATATGGGTCAGATTTGATGCTTGCGATATGGATCTTGATTGATGTTGTGTTCTTGAGATGCTTTGTTGTTTCAAGTTGATTGTGCTTTGATTAGATATATCAGATAGATATGGGAACTAATGATGGACACTTGTTGTTTTGCAGGCATAGCTTGGCGTACTTCAGTCACGAGAGCGGTTTCCAAGACCATGGTCATTGATTCCTTGCTTATCACAAGCTGATAGAGATGTGATTGAGAGATGTGGGTTGTCCTCTTTACTAGACATGCCTCGGTACATCATTAACCGAGGTTTGTTGATAACTTTGGCAGAGAGGTGGCACAGTGACACGAACACCTTCCACTTGGCTATGGGGGAGATAACAATCACACCAGAGAACTGTTATCGAATTCTATGGATTCCTATAGTTGGGGCCTTATTTTCGTACGAGAAGACTAAGGAGGGTGGGACAGAGGCTCTCCATTGCATCTTCCAAGATGATCAGATTAGTGGGTATGAGATCTCATGGCAGGAGTTTTTGGATATTGGTTATGCTTTGTTGCCATCTGTACTAGCAAGGTTTATTGGTGGATTTTTGTGTCCCAACTGTAGGTTGAAGGGACTAGTTGTGGGATGGGGATTGGTTCTAGAGGACGTGGTGATGCAGGGATGCAGGTTTTCATGGGGGTCCTATATGTTGGCCCATCTTTACAGAGAGCTTCACCAGGTGGTGTATATGGGATACACGAGTTTATCAGCTGGGGTGACATTACTACAGGTGTGGGCCTAGGAGCACATTCCTGTGTCGAGACCACTTGCAGATAGGAATAGGCCAACTGGGCAAGCTTATGTTTATGGTTATTGAGGTGTAGTTGTCTAGCGTAAGCTAGTAAAACTAGAGCATTGGTAGAGAGCACTGGATGATATTGACATGGTCATTTGGAGACCGCATATGGATTGTGAGGTGTGGGATGAGGACGGGCTAGAGATGCCCTATGTATATATGTCGAGGTACTTGATCGAGCAGATGCTCTTTATTATTGAGTGATTCTTGCATAGTCATGTTCAGCGTCAGTATGGTAGACAAAAAGGGATGCCATAGGGAGCATTTTTATATGCTCGTCAGTGACAGGATGTGCCAAAGTGGGGACCCACTTTAGATAGTGTAGCAGTGGTGGAGGAGTACATGATGCTGGCAGGACAAATCTGGGATGATGGAGTTAGTGTTGTGGATGCTAGGATGATAGAAGAGTTTTCAACGTACTTCATAGCACATACAGTGGAATGTATATATTATCTAGCAGAGATGTTATCTGCCTTTGATGATGATGAGGATGAGAAGCCATAGAGGCGAGGGGGAGCCAGATAGAGAGATGAGGAGGGAGAGGAGTTAGGAGAGGGAGGCGGAGATGAGGGAGGAGGTGGTGGAGGAGGTGGATTTGATAGAGGGAGAGGAGGAGATAGAGGAAGAGGAGGAGATAGAGGAGGTGGTGGATTAGATAGAGGACAAGGGTTGGTTCTTGGTGTTGGTGGAGTTGGTAGGGTAGGTGTAGTGCTAGTGACGGTGGGTGGTATAGAGGATGACAAGCGACCTACCCAGAGGAGGAGATATGATGTTCTACCTCCATCGACGCCTCAGACAGGCATAGGTGTGGGTGGGACCATGACACAGGTACCTATTCAGATTAGGGTACCCACTCATCGACCAGATTCACATATTAGAGCACTAAAAGTCAGAGTGTGGGATCTGCAGGCATAGGTGTTAGCACAACAACACCAGATTATGTAGATTATGGCAGAGTGGGATACAAAGAAAGAGCGTTGGGGCCGAGCAGAGGAGCTTGCTTAGAGATTGGAGAGAGTGATGTCTGGTGCCTCGATGCGGGACATGCTGAGGAAGATATAGTACATGACCAAGGAGGCTAAGTATTATAGGCATTTATACGAGGAGGTGGTCCCTAGAGATCACAGAGCTCCTAGCTATGCAGCTAGTTGATCCGGTCGCAATCATACGAGGATAGAGAGCAAAGGTGTTACGAGGCCTGCCCAACGTGATCCACCTGGTGGAGATCTAGGGGTTGGGACATCTACTACGAGACCGTCACCTTGAGGATATAGTCATACCTGAGAGACCTGTCTCTATTGTATTTTGATCATTTTGTTTTATTTGGATAGACATGATATTCTTTGTACATTTCAACCATTTGCATTGATATGATGATTCTATGATGATGATGTGATGCTTAGATAATAATGCTCTTGATTTTGATGATGATGTATGATTTATGATGAGATGTAAATTTGATGATGTATTGATTTCTTTGATTTATGAGATTTATCTTGAAAATGAAATGTATGATAACGATAATGATGTGAGATGTATCTTGAAAATGAGATGTATGATAATGATAATGATGTGAGATGTATATTGAAAATGAGATGTATGATAATGATAATGATTAATGCAAGATTTAAAATGATATGCAGCTAATGTAAGCTTAAGAATGATATGTAGCTAAATGATCACTTTAATTCTGTCATTGTCATTCCTGTTTAGTCACTTGTTTGTGCTCTGTTTTTGTTTATCATCATTGAGCTTTTGATATGTTGAAAGTTAATACAAGCATAATGGTATAATTGAACCATAATGACCTAAGTATGACTTACATGGATGTTTGATATTGCAAGACGACACAAGCATCGAGGTATAATTGAACCAAGACGACCTGAGTGTTGCTTGCGTAAAACATACAAGAGTTAATCATCTGTATGTGCAAAGTGGAAAATGTATTCAATTATATGTTTCCAATCATGTCTCGAGACACTATTTGCACAGTACGAATGATCGCCTCACAGACAAAAAACTAAAAAATATCAGATTCCTTTGTTGCTTTCTCTAGCTCGATGCATCCTCGAGTAGCTCAGGAGATCTAATGATTCAAAAATTTAAGATACAAAATAGTCAAAACTTCATGCTAGATGTAAACAAATCATAATTCAAAAAATCATCCATCATGTATGTGTTAAAGTTTGCAGTTGGATAATGGTGTTGTTTTCTAGCCTGATGAGCAGTTGTTGACATTGTTTCCTTAGTGTGTTGTGATCCTTGTTGTTTGTTGTCAGAAATGCTTACAGTGAGAGGAATGTTTCCCCTAGTCACAAATATGCATCGATGTGGATATATATATGTTGATCACCAAGCCATGGTGGGATATGATATGGATAAGCATTTTTGGATAATCAAGGACAGTGATTACGCTAAGTATGTCCAGGATAATGTTACGTGAATGAGTGTTGGTTGATGGCCATTAGCTGAGACTTGCATGAGTACTGATAGATAGAGGAGTCGGTCTCTCACAAATAGTGTCCGTTGCTAGGTTTTCACTACCTATTTTTATTGCACTTTTTTTATTTTTGGTTTTTTTGTATTTTTCTGATTTTTTTATTTATTTTTTGTATTTTTTGCTTTTTCCATGCGTTGGACGACTCAAGTGTAGAATTTATTCAGATGGATACTGTCGGTTGGTTCGTTGAGCACGTCCCCTTCTAAAGTTGTTAACTGATATGCCCATGAACTGTAGGTCGATATGATGACAAAAGGACCCAACCAATTAGGTTCAAAATTTCCCTTATTTTCTCGATTCTGTTGATTTCTCCAATTTTTCTTTAGTACAAGATCACCGACTTTGAAATCCCTAGGGATGACTCTGTGATTGTAGCTCTTGTACATTCGATGTTGGTATGCTTTGAGATGGTCATAGGCATGTTGGCATTTTTCATCAAGAAGCTCTAGTTCATGCAACATGTTGACTTGATAGTCCTCATCTGGTATGAGGCCCTTCAAAGATACTTTGACAGATGGAATATCTACCTCAAGAGGCAGAATTGCTCCTGCTCTGTACACCAATGAATATGGCATAGCTCATGTAGGTGTCCAGATACTAGTCCTATATTCCCAAAGTGTCGGATTGAGTTGTACATGTCAATCCTCACCCGCATCATTTACTGTTTTCTTAAGGATTTTTAAGATCATTTTATTTGATGCCTCTACTTGACCATTCCCCTGTGGGTAGTAAGGTGTAGAGAAGTGATGTTGGATTTTGAATCTTTCACATAGCTCTCACACATCTTGATTATTGAAAGGATTCTCATTGTCTGTGATGATGGAACTGGGAATGCCATATCTGCAAATGAGATAATTGAGAATAAATGAGGTGATTTGTTTTCCAGTTACAGTGGTCATCGAGACTGCTTCAATCCACTTTGTGAAATAATCTGTTGCAGTGATAATGAACTTGTGTCCATTTGAAGAAGAAGGATGAATTTTCCTTACTAAATCAAGTCCCCACTGACAGAAAGGCCAAGATGTGGTGAACGGCTGTAGCTCCTGTGCTAGTGCATGAATAAGATTGCCATGAATTTGGCACTTAGGACATTTCTTTGCAAATTGATAAGACTTTTTCTCCACTGTCGATCAATAATATCCCATTCTCATAAGTTTCTTGGCAAGAGTAGGACCACTTGAATGCATACCACAGATACCCTCGTGAATCTCGTGTAAGGTAGAGTCAGATTCATTACAATCAAGGGATCGAAAAAGAGTACCATCTAGACCTCGACGATAAAGGTATAACGAGTGGCTTGCCAGATGAAGCTGCATTTTTGGTTGCGAGATAGGTCGAGTGGAAGGGTATTGTTCTTAAGATAATCATAGATTATCCTGTATAGAGGTGAGTCTAAACCGGTTACGACATAGATGACTTGGGATGCGGAATTGTCATAGGATAGGGAAAACAATTGCTCTACCAAGAACTCGTAACAACTTCATTTCTCTGGAATTTGTAGCAATGAAGCGATAGTGGCCATTGTATTGGCAACTCTGTTGTCCAATCTTGGTATTTGTTCAAAGGTGATGTGTACAAAGTACTATTTGAAATCATCCACCATTCTCTTATAGGGCATTATCTTATCATTCTTTGTTTGATATTCATCATTGATTTGATTGATGACTAATTGAGAATCCCCATAGACTCTCAATTATGTTATTCTCCATTCCACAACCATTTCGATTCCTGTCACCAAGGCTTCATATTCAGCAATGTTGTTGGTGCATGGAAACATTAGTCTATAAGATCATGGAATTGTGTGCCCTTCTAGAGTGACGAACAAGATGCCGACACCCGATCCATGTTGTGTATAGGATCCACCAAAGTATAGGGTCCACTATTTGGGTGTGATAGTAAGTACATCTATGTCTGGAAATTCCACCTGCAATGGTTGTTTATCTAGTAGCAGTGCTTCAGCCAGTTGATCTACAATTACTTGTCCTTTGATAGCCCAACGTTCTGTGTACTGGATATCAAACTCATTGAGAATCATGACCCACTTAGCCAATTGTCCTGTAACAGCTGCTTTGCTGAGTAAATACTTGAGAGGATCATTTTTTGCTACTAGCTTGATTTTGTGAGCTAGCATGTAGTTCTGTTGATGTAATATATAGCTCGTTCCTTGCCTTTTAGATCTTCTTGTGCTAGCAATGCCCCCAATGATACTTTAGTTGTTGATATGTAGAGAATGAGTGGCTTGCCTGCTATTGGTGGTACCAAAATTAGCGGATTCATCAGATATTGTTTGAGCTGGTGGAATGATTCCGCACACTTGTCTTCCCATCTGAAAGGTATGTTTTTGTGGAGCAGATGATTAAAAGGGAGAGATTTATTTGCTAGTTGGGTGATGAATCACCTGATAGACTGCAACCGTCCTTGTAAAGATTTGAGTTGGCAATTGTTCTTGGGAGGTGGCATCTCCATGATGGCATGTACCTTCACTGGATCTACTTCACTGCCTTTTTCTGACATAATGTAGCCTAATAGTTTGCCTGATGTGACCCCGAAGACACGCTTCTTAGGGTTTAGTCTGACCTTGAACTGTTCCAATCTTTGAAAAAATTTATCGAATATGCCCAGATGTTCTGCCCGGGTGAATGATTTAGCCAGTAAATCATCCACATAGTCCTCCATGAAGCTATGCATCATATCGTGGAAGATTATCATCATGGCTCTTTGATGAGTTTCCCCAACATTCTTCAAGCTGAAAGGCATGATGTTCTAACAATGCGTTCCCCATGGACAGGTGAACGGAGTTTTATCTTGATCCTCTGGGGCAATTTTGATTTGATTATAGCCAGAGAAACCGTCCATTAATGATAACATTGTGTGGCTTGTTGTTAGATCCACAATTATGTCGATGCTTGGCAAAGGAAAGTCATCCTTTGGACATTCTTTGTTGACATCTCTAAAATCTATGCAGATTCTGATGCTTCTGTCAGGTTTTGAAACTGGTACAATGTTTGAAATCCATTTAGCATAGTCTATAGGTCGAATGAATCTGACATCTAATAACTTCTTTAGTTCTTCTTTGACCAATAATGCCACATGCGGATTCATCTTTCTTAATTTCTATTTGATTGGCTTACCTCTTGGAGCGATGGACAAATGATGCATGATCAGGTTCAGATCTATTCCAGGCATATCAACATAGGACCAAGCGAAATTGATTTTCTTTTCCTTAAAGAATTTGATAAAATCTGGTTGTTCCTCTTTTGTCAGTGATTCGGCTAGGTGTATGGCTTTGACTACTGCTTTAGTACCGATGTTTATTGATTGAGTTGGCTCAATCAATATGGGTGACCTCTCTTGATAGTGTTCAGAAAGAGTGTCAATCTCCCATCTTTAGGTGCCTCGAAAAGGTTTTCACCTGCAGATGCATCCTTTATTTTTACTTTTTTGTGGTCTAATACTGCCATTGACTAGTTTTCAGTATTAGATCCTTTGTTTCTTTCATTTATGCAATTGAGAGACTTGGCACTCCCCTAATTGCAGATATCATTATTTTGTTCACTGGTAGAGCAAGTTTTCAGGTTGACTGAACATAGATAGTGGATAATGGATTCATCAACTGGGAAAATTGGTATATCATGGTGTTCAGGTTCTTCCCAGTCTATGAGATCAGGAAATACGAGCAGTAAGGGGTCATTTGGTGGGTTGAGATTGGTTTTGGTAAGTGTCATGATATAGGCATCATTATAGTTGTTTGGGATGCTGGTTAGGTTAATGATAATGTCAAGGTCTTCGATGTAGCCTTGTTCATATTCTTGTTGCTCGTTTTCATTAGCCTTGTTGATATGTTGTGGTCCAAATTCAGGTGGTTGAGATTATGTGCCTTGTCCCTCCTAAGAAAGGTGTGTGTGTGAATGGATGGTACCTACCTCGATATCTTTAGTAACATTTGAACAACTACCCCATTCATATTCATTAAAATCAGTTTCAGAAGTACTGTCCTAGAGTCTCTCACTGCTTTCAATAGGTATGTTGTAGGGCGAGAAAAGATCTCTGACAATTGATACCAGTTTTGTAGCTTTTTTTGATTTAGAATTGGAGCCTTCTTGTACTCTTTGCATTTGTTCATACACTGTTTCTCCTCGGGGAGTAGGAATTTCTTTGGGTGGTGGCTCTACTTTGGTTTGAACAGGTTCTTGCACATGATGCACTTTCTTATAAGATGCTTCTTCCCTTTGAATGGCCAATTTCTCTTGGAATTTCTCTTTTTCCTGGTGTTCTTTCTCTTTCCTTGTCATTTCTGTTGCTTGGTGTAGTGCCTCTTTCCATGAGTTTTCATTATATTTCTTCTTTTCTCTCCATTGAGATTTTTGATACTTTTTTTTTTGCCTAGATGGTACATGTTGTCCATATCCCAGTCTTGTTTTGTCTCATGAAAATTGTGAAGGAGGTTGTAGAGGTTTTGTAATGCCTTCTTGACACTTTCCTATAGGTCCTTTGTCATTGCATCCCATATGTTGTATGATCCAGAATCCTTTTCCATATTGTTGTGTCGGTATGGCCACCTCTAGGGTAGCAACTCTGACTTCTTCTTCATCCTTGTATAGCCAGCTAAGGATGTCTTTCTCTTTTGATTCATTGGCTAGTGTGCCCAATTGGATAAATTTGCCATCAAATTTGGCAATGGGTTGTGTTGCTTGATGTGTTGATGCAGAAGGTTGTCCATAAGAATTTGGCGATGTTGGTAATTTTGATAGGCATAAGGGTTCAAAAGAGTACTCCCCCATGCCTTGTTCTTTTATTTTCATATTTTGTTTGAAGTCTATGGATAAATACTTGAGTTTTTCTTGATGCTGATGGAATCCTGAGGGAGCTTGGGCCTCCCTATTGTGTGGAGCTAGGTCGTCTTGAGATGCCCCCATAGCAGTGCAATGTTGAAAAGGGTTATTATCGGCAGATATGGAAATTTCCTGTCCATTGTACGAGAACTTGATACACTGATGGTATATCAAAGGCACTACTTGCATTTCATGTATCCAAGGATGACCCAATAGAATATTGTATGTTAAGTCTATGTCTAAGACCTAGCACATAGTGTCCTTTTGTATTGGTTCTACCTGAATAGGTAGTATCACTGTTCCTTTGGATGACCTTTCTTCATCATCATAGGCCTTGATGGTAATCTTCTTATTTGGATCAATAGACTGCTCAGAGAAGCCCAATGCACAGATAATCTTTAAAGTATAGATATTGAGACCAACTCCTCCATCTATTAACACTCTTTTAACTCGAAGTTTATAGACTAATACTTCGATATGGAGTGGAGTGTTATGCGGATGATTCAAGGAGACATCATCATTTTTAGAAAAGGTAAGGTTATGAGGCCTTGTCATATGAGCCACCATGGCTTGGAATTGATCAATGTCCAGATCTTGAGGAACCTTTGTTTCAACCAGTGCTTGCTCTAACATATCTTTGTGTTTTGGCGAGAGTTTGAGTAACTTGAGTATGGGTATTTGAGTGGGAGTTCTCCGCAGTTGATCAACCAAATTATATTGAGTCTTGGGGATGGTTGTGGATGTTGATGCATTCCGTTTCAAGACGTATTTTGTGCTCTGGTGGTCACATTATCAATGCTTGTTCTTGTTTGTCCTTGATTTTTATGACATTTATTTGGTTGTCATCTGTCGATATGTGATTGATGGTGTTATTGTATAGGTGATTTATACGAGATCCTCCGATATCGTTTGATGTTGAGGCTCCTCCCTTGTTGTAATTTGAAAGAGGATTTTTAAAGGTGTCATGGTCACCATTTGTTTTGAGACCATCAACTATTAAATCACCTCTATCGATCATGTCCTAAACAATGTTCTTAAGCCTCATGCAATCATTTGTGTGATGTCCTTTCTTTCGATGAAAATCACATAAATGCAAGTCATTCCACCAAGGTGGTTTGACCTGGGGTTCAAAGTTGTTTATGGCTGGCAATGTGATGATCTTATGCGCCAAGAGTTCTCGAAACGTTGATTCTAAGGTTTTCCCTAATGGTGTGTAGATGCATCTATACGGGAAAGTGTTGGTGTTGCCTCTCTAGTTTACATTATTCCCTCAATTAATGTTGTTAGTGTTGTTGCCTTGGTTAGTGTTAGTAGTGTTGTTGCCTTGGTTATTGTTGTTGGTGTTTGATGTTGAAGTTCCTTGATTGATATTTTGTGGATAAGTGTTAGTGCCTTGATTAACACTTTTTTTATTTTTGTTAGATGGTGGGTTACTTGATAAAGCCAACACTGGTTGTTTGGACTTCACATTATTAGCATCAAATACCCCATCATTAACAACATTTTCGTTCCTTGTCCAAAATCTGGATTTGTCTAAAGTTTTATTGTTGTTTGGATTGTTAAAGGGGTTAGTGTTTGACGAGTTAACTCCTTCCTTAAAGAACTTCAATGTTCCTTTCTTGATGCAAGCTTCCTCCACTTGGATTTCGTTTTCAATCAACTTGGCAAAAAATGGTATGCATTGGAGTTTGAGTTGATAACTCATCTTACAATTTAGATTAGCGATAAAGATCTCCATCTTTTCCTTTTCAAGCATGTCTCGAGGATATCCCGAAACCATGCGTCTCCACCGCTGAAGAAACACCATGAATGTTTCATTGTTCTTTTGTTTGGTGTTACACACATCCAACATGGTGATTGTGTGTTGAATGTTATAGGAGTATTGCGTGATAAATTTGTTTACCAACTCATCAAATGATCTGATGGGACGTGTGAGTTTAGATAACCATTCCATTGTTTTCCCTCCCAAACTTCTTGGGTATAGTCGCATTAAGTAACTGTCATCGTGAGAAAACTTCAGGCTTATGTTACAAAATTCCTGAACATGATCATGGGGATCACTTTACCATCGTACTTGTCATACTTTGGTATATCTGAATTTGGGGGAAAAGGTACCATGTTCAATCTCCTATCAAAAGGATAAGGATAGATTTCGTCCAAGGAGTATCGCATTGTGGTTCCTTGTTGCATGTCTTTCATTTGTCTTTGCAACGTTTGGATTTGTTGTGTAAGAGCGACCATGGGTACATTTGTACTTCGATGGAGAGCTTCATCTCTTTCATTAAGATTGTCCCAATTGCAGGCATGGTTGTGTTCATGGGTGTTGTTTTGCTCATGTATGTTTTCTAGGTCATGTGTTTCTTCTTCTCTTTGTTGGTCTTGATAGGCATAATTTCTAGACCTTGTTCTTAAAATTCTTTCGTCTATATTCCTTAAGTTTTTGGTATCAAAATCTTTGGGAAGTTTAACTCCTTTCCTAGTTAGCATGAGTAGATATTTTTCCTTGTCTGCTTCAATAAGTCTTTCCATGAGCCTTTGGAATGATGGATTTTCTTGACACTCTTGGAGAAGTTCCTCGGTGATCTTTGTTTCGCCCATATTAGCATACTCATCAAAAGGGTTGGATAATCTATGACCCATACTTGATTCTGGTTGTGATTCTCTTTGTTTGTTTCTCTGAGATCGAGTGACAAAGGGCATTTAGTAAATTTTTACCATGATGAATTCTTCATCTTCTATGGGAGTTCTAGGTGGTGTTGGCGGTTTAGGTCGAGCTTTGTTATATGTGATATAAAACTATGGGAATAAAGCAGGTTTAATCTTTCCTCCATGATTTAGGCGTTGGTTGAATGTCGCTTTCTGAATATAAGCCCTACTTCTTAAAGGTTCCTTGTCAAACTCGTTTGTTTTGCCTTGGATATACAATCGCATGTGATGCGAGAATGCGCGATGTGATGCAAAGAGTTGGTGATTGATATAGAGAAACTTATTCCTTCTTACAAGTGCCTTAGAACTAGGTTGTCTCTTCTTTAACTTAGTTTTGTGATGAAGACTTGTTCTTCTCAAAATATGAAGAGTGGTCATACATGAATGATCAAAGGTTGACATTGATGTTGGATTTGGATACTTCGTTTGAATACTCAAGTTTACTTTATCAAGTAGAGGTTTAGTTAGATTCGCCTCCATGACAAAGTATGTCAAATAATATGGATAAAGTCTCCAGAAATGGCAACTTGATTTGACAACTTAAGGATTAAACTAGGCATGTTGTTTTGATAGAAATCCGTTAGATGGTGGAACCTTGATCACTGTTATGATACTGCCTGATTTTGTTGGATGGAGTCCGATCTCAAGTTGATGATTTGAAAAATTTGTTCTAAGAACGCTTTGTTGGATTTTGGAATTGTTTTCTCTGATGATCGGATTCAAATTTTGACTACTGAGTTTGGTAAAGGATCTGAAAGGGTGTTCAAGACTATCGATGAAAATTTCCCGAAATTTTTGATTTGCTCTCTATTTTTCTTAGTTTTTATCATGCGCTAAGACATAGACTAGATGCACTAATGAATGTTCCAGATGCGCTACAGAAGGTTCTCTATGTGCTAAGTTGCCTCTCCTACATGTTGTTTTAGAATGTTTGAAACTGACTTGGTTGGATGAGTTACGCGCTTATATGTTTGGATTACGCACTACTGTTTGAGCTGAAAGCGCTATGATGTGCCTTAGATGCGCTAAGTTGATGTTTTAATGTGCTAGGATGATGCTGAAAAGCGCTACTAAAAGTTTTACTAGTATGATATTGGTTATGCGCTAATATGTTTGATGAAAGCTCTAAGATTTGGTTGAAATGCGCTATAGAATGGTTGTGACATGCTAGGAAGTTTCTCCTATGCGCTCCTGTCCTGATTTATTTGTTTCTGCCATTTTGAAAACTGACACTTGTGATTTTGATGGATGATTTTCAGAAAATAACTTGAAAAACACAGCACATAAAAGAGATAACAATTTTGCCTATGCTAAACAAGTAGTGTATGTTCTGTGAGGATGTGTTCAAATCCCCTATGTTTTCACAGGTTTAGATAACAAATAAGACAAATCAAGTAGACTCTTTATTCAAAGGTCATCAACAACATTATAGCCCACTAGTCTCGATACTCCGTCAGCTCAAACAACCTTGTCACCCCCTCGAAGGCGCCTATTTTTGTGCCTTTTTCCAGAAATTAACCCAAAGTGAATTTCTTCACAATTGAGTAGTTATCTTGGGAGATATATGGTGAGTGATCTTGGGGGCGGATTCTTCCCCACCCTTGCACTATGATGTTGAAAATGTCTGGTAACTGACTCGACTCAAAGTTTCTAGTGTTAAGGTTCATAATCAGGCGCTTTCATTCGGTCTTCAGTGATAAACTCGCTCGAGAGGCTTCCCAACCTTTAGAACAAAGGCTTTATGTATCTTAAAGATACTGGGGGAAGGCTAATCATTGAGAAAAACCATTGGAGGGGACTTTCGTCACCCTCCACATTTGATTATAGTGGGTTGGAACACTTGGTGATAAAGCCATTTCCCATTTAGGTCGTTCCCCTCTCACCGGCCATTAATGGTGCTCTAAGAGCAACTCAAGAGGGCAGGCCTGCTAAAGGATTTAAAATGCTTGAAGTAAAGAAATCTTTTAAGAGTGGTTTGGCTTTTTGGTCACCCAGTTAAGGGGAGAGCATATACCTTCCACTTTCGAGACAAAGCAAACAAGGTTCTTTTTATCCTTGAAAGCAATGATTTGCTAACTTCTACTTGGAGATTTTGCTCCAAAAAGCATGGTGTTCTTTTTAACTCTTTATAGCAATGATTTTCTATCAAAGAAAATGAAATCCTGGTCAACAAAAGAAATCGCGATATTGGTCAACAAAAGGTAAAGTTGATAAATGGAAATTTATTTTGCTTTGCACAAAATAGAGATGAGGTTCTTTTTATCCCTTGCAAAAAATGAAAAATGAGTTATTTTTATACACCAAAGGAAGATGAAGTTCTTTTTACCTTTTGTAAATAGAAAACCAAATTTGCTTGTTCTTTTTAAACCCAAATTTGAAGTGTTTTTGCCCGACTTGCAAGAATGAAAAGTTTGTTTTGTTGTTCTTTTTATCCAACAATGAGATTCTTTTTAAAACCCAAATGAAGTTGTGGTGAATTTTGAACCCAAAAGACAAATGATATTTATACGTCTACACCAATAAATAACATAGTAGGGTGTGTGCATTGGAATGGTGAAAAAAAGTGTCCAATATAAAAAAAAAAAAAAGCAAACATGAGTGTGTTATTGTGAAAATGAAAAACGTGGTCACATTATGGTTTGATAATACGAAGACATAATGCAAGCACATTTTGTGACTTCCATAATGTGCTCATGTTATGTTGATAAAAAAACACAAGCATATTTAGCCTCAACATAATGTGAGGGCATTTTTGAAATATAAAAACAAACAAAAAATAGGTCCTCATTTACAACATGTGGCTCCAACTCACAACTTTTCCTATTTGCCTTCTGCTCTCCAAAACGAGATCATGTTTTATTAATTTCACAAGAATCTTCATAATGCCACATCAAAGAAGAGGTAAGTGTTCAATTTTAGTATATTAGAATCAAATTTGATTTATATTTGAAAACAAAGAATTATTTTTATTCATTTTTAAAAAATTATTTATAGTAGATCATATAAACCCTAATTTAGAGCCAAATTTAGATGATGAAATGCCTACAACCAACCTTGCAATACTTGAGTCTCCTCCAACACTTATAACAAACATTGGACAAAGCCAAGAAGATTTCTTAGAGTATTTGGAATAAAATAAACTTCAAATTATGGAATTAATTTCAAAATTGAAAGCTTCACTGTCATTTCCCCACCATAGGCCACTTGCTTCATCATTGGAATTAATGATGATCAATGTTGACATAGTGACAAGTCAAATACATATATTGAAAAGACATAAAGATTCATGCCATGAATTTTACACAACAAAATTATCATATGATGAAGTAAAAAATCAAAACATAGAAAAAAATCAAATATGTATTCTTTTTATAAATCCTAGAACTAATTCACCCATTTTTTTTTGACTTCAAGGAGGTTTCCAGTATATTGGTGCAATCATGATTAGATGAAAAAATTATTTTTTGGATAGGTGGTGGATGGTCTTTAACCAACCTCTATGTAATATGCATGGGATGCCATTATATTTTTTGAAAAAAATGTATTGTCAGTTTGTTCTTCACAAAATTCTCAATTATTTTGATATGAGAGAATTTGACGGTAGAGGTGGAGGCTCTATCCAAGATAGCCCAAGAGATCATTAAGTAGAAAACATTCAACAAAAAAGACCACTATCACAAAAATATATATTCATCATGTGACAATTCCATTGCTCATCAAGGAGACTATGGAGGTGCAATCTCTCCATGTAATCTCTAGCCTTACTAACACACTTATAGAGCATGGAACACATATATCACAACCTTATATTTTAGTAGACAGTCTAGTAGGTCAAACATTTAGTTCTAGTGCATAAAATAATATGGTGATGAATTCAATGATATGCTAAATTATTTGTTTTCTCATCACATTCATGTATTTTCATATAAATTTATAATCTTGTATATTTTATACTTAAATTTTGTGAATATAAAATATTTTTTTAATTATGGAATTGAATTAAAATTATGTGCACATTATACATTTCAAGGTGTAATGTTGGAGGGCAGTAGGTCATCAACCATCCCACCACCAAGTTATACTGTTGCATTTGTATCAAAGGTAAAAAATTTATAATATATCAAAATAAAATAATATTTTATATCAAAAAAGGCTCGTTGAGGAGATTAGCTGGGTTAATTCAGCTTTAAAAGAACCAAATGAGGATGTCTGGGAAAAACTAATGGAGGGATGGTGGAAAATTAATTTTGATGGAGCATCTAAAGGGAACCCTGGGCCATCAATAGTCAGTTTCATCGTTCGAGACTGGAAAGGGGATGCTTTGGCATTGGGGGCGAAGAATTTGGATGATGGAATGAACAATGTTGTTGAAGATTTAGCAGATTTAACAACTATTAGATTTGGCAAGAACTTGGGAGCTCAAAAAATTTAGTTAGAGGGTGACTCCCTAATAATCATTTAGGCAATTATGAAGGGGGAAATCAATGCATGGCATCTTCAAAATCCAATTGCAAAAATAATGGAAGAACTAGCTTTTTTTGAAGATTTTCCTATTAGCCATCTTAGGAGATCTGGGAATTCAGAAGTTGGCACTTTATCAAAATGGGCTCTAACTTTTGGAGTGGTTGGCAAATTAAGGGCTGAAGATTTTAGGCACACCTCTTTAGAGAAAATTTGTGATTGAATGGGTGATGTTCCCGCAACATTTAATGAGCTCAAATTTATGATGGCTCAAAAGGAATGCAGTGTATGGTGAAGTGAGATGATGAAGGGCGGTGGAGTAATGAGGACACTTAGCATTATGGCCGAAAATGTAGTGACAATGATGTTTTAATTTAGCTTGTCCCCCATTCTCGATGCTTTGACAAAATTATTTGTGTAGAGGAAGCTTTTGTGTTGATGTGAAGCAGGGTGGCAACATTGTTGTGAAGAGAAATCATGGAGGCAAACTTTACTTTAAAGACCAACAAACAATTGTGCCCTTTCTTTGGTGATGTAACTGAAAGGAGATTGAAGGGAATGTTTCTTTTTAAAGATGATAGATTGTTAAAATGTGTGCAATTGATCTTGGGCAAGGTGTTTGGATATTTGAGGCATAGGTACATAACAAATATGAATATCTACTCTCTAATCATGACATGGGGCTTGTATTTAGGTGAGTCAGAGGAAAAAATGAAAGGGATAATGGAGTCGATTGTGCACAAAGACTGCCTGGATAGAATGGACTCAATTATTGAGTGGGCAATACTGGGTGAAGGTTTTGATGTTCGTGAAGGTGTTAAAAATGATGAGCATGAATGTTTTGAGAAATGCATTTCGTTTGTTAGGTGACCGAAGGGGCGCTTCAAAGAACGTTGTAGAGAGGAGGTGAGACATGGATGGGAGGCTTTGAAATTATTTGTGCAGTTGATGAGAGTGGAAGATTTGATTAAGAAGGCCAAGATAGAATCCGAGCTTTTAGATAGAAGAGGGCTTCGACCAAGAAAGAGGAAGGTGGTGAGCGAGCAAATGAAAAGAGCGGACTCGGGGAGTTCACATGGTGCTAGTTAATGTGCTATGTTCTGTAATTCATTGTATACTTTTTGTCTTTATCTTGAATCACTGGGGTTTAGCCCTATTTAGTCTTAAGATTTATATTTTGTCCGGTTTTATAGGATGGTGGATTGTCCTTTTTCCATTGGCATAAAAAAATTGTTAACTATTTTATTTTGAGCGGATTTTTGATCTCGAAAATGATGTAAAGGCGTTAGGGATGGGTGGTATGCTTGAAAGTTGTTTAAGCATGACCAACTGGTTTTGTGTTTTGTCAGTGGTTTTTTGGGTAGTTGGATTGATGACTAAAGCATCATCTTTCAAAAGACAATGTACTTTTTTTATAGTGAATAATATAAAATCTTATTACCAAGCAAAAAAAAATTATATCAAGAATAATGTTTAATATTTCAAAATACAATTAATTATTGAATTGGTGGGCATTACATCACCATCTAGCATGCTTGTTCATAGGGATGGTGTGACATTGGATTCATTGAGGTACATTAATACATTAAAAAAATTATTTTGTTAATTTCAAATTTGTTGTTAATTTGTATTTATGTTTTTAAGTTTAACCTGCACTCTTTTAATTATTAGATAAATTCAATTGCCATATCTCTTGATATATGAGAAAACTTGAAGTTGGTGTTAGTGATGCAATTTCATTGTCAATGTCCTTAACATAGGTATGACTATATATAATTTTATAATACCTAATGATGTCAATTGCGACAAAATAAATGATATGATTAGGTATTATAAAATAATTGATATATATATATATATATATATATATATATATATATATATATATATGTTATTTATTGATGTAAACACTCCTATATGAGGGCATTCCTCTCTTGATGATGTCAAGCATCATAAGCAATAAGAACTAGAGTATGAGTATGTTGTAAGTGTGTTTATAATGTTTATATCATTTTAAATGAATTTTGTAGTTATATATTTTGACATAGTATCTAACTCGATAATTCATATTTACAAGTTCAGATGCAAAATATTGAGGGAGGCAAGAGATTAGAACAATGCTAGACACCAATTGATATAGGGGATTGAGGTTCAACCTCTACTTGGGAAAAAAGAGGTTGAATGTTTTAGCAATAGTTTTTGATTGATAGGCGAAGACACTATATGTTTGTACATGACACATAGATAATAAATTTGTATGGCTATATGTATTGATGATATTTTGTAGTTAAAGAGATAATACATTAGCCTCATGACATTGTTTGACATTGTATGCCCTCATGGCCTTATCGAGATCAATATTTATAAATATTTTTATGTATATTGACAACTTAAATGGTTTAAAATATTCTCATATTTTATTTATCTCTTAGCAGCATATTTATGAGGACCTAAAAGTTGTAACAATACTTATCTATTTCTATTATCACCACTTGCTTCAACAATGCACTGTTTAAAAATTTGTTTTACCTTTAGCTAAAGAATGAAATTATATTTGATCATATTTGATTTCAATGTAAATTCAAGTATGAGATTTTCATTAGCTATTTAATTTATAGATTTCAATTAGCGAACCCTTAGCCGAAACAAAAAGCAATATACACATAAACACCTACCTCTACCAAAATTAAGCATTTAGATCATGTCACAATACAAATTTGGAAATAAACACCACTTCAAACCTTAGACTAATCCCTATTTTTAGCTCAAAGAAAGGAGAATGTTGAGACTAATAAAAAATTAGTTACTACCACTACATTGGGCAATGATCGCATGCCATATCCAACAAATTGTAAATATGCATGTTCATGTATTTTTCATGCACATACGAACACAAAATAAAATACCCAAAAGTATCTTATCCTCTCTTGAACAAAGTTACTCAAATGCTAAAGATTAGATTGAGGATCACTTGAGATAACTCCAAGGTTCTGGTATGTCAGGTCACGACATGTGGATAAGCACACTGGTTTGATGTGATTATGTTGGAATCACGAGGGGACTTACCTTGAATTGTTGAATGTCTGAATTGTTGGAACTCGATCATCTATTGTTGCAATCTTGTGATTCTTTTATCCTAAACTAGCTTGAATTGAAAAAAGGGCAAAAGATAAAGGGTTGAGGAAGCCTATTATAATCCTAAGAATGCAAGAGAATGGGTGAATGATTCAATGGAATCCTACTAGGTGAGGTCTCGCCATCAACTTGAGCAATTTGACACAAGCTTAGTGCAAACTTCTAAGGGATAATTCAAAGATGTCCAAATTGTTACCATCAAATATTGAATACCATTCAAATTAATGCATAAATAATAGACGTATAACAATTGAAATTAAGCTCATTCAATGCCAATTGATCACACAAGGCACACTTACAATCAACAAGAGGCTAGTGGTATGGAATAAACAGATTCCATGCAAATGCATTCAACAAACTCTTCCATTCAATCTAATCAACATGAGAAGTAGAAACCATGAGACTTGTTGAAATAATACATCTCACCATAACTTCAATGAAAAGAGTATCTCATTTACAAGTCTTTAACAATAATTTCTTCTCCTCCTAAACTATACTAACTTCTATTCTATCTTCTATTCTATTCTTCTCGTACTACTATTAACCTTTACAAATGAAGAGCTTGTGCCTTTTATAATTCTCTCAATAAAATTCAATGGCTTAGATCAATTTGAGATCAATGGCCGAAATTTTACAATAAAAACCCTAATTAGGCTTTGTTACAATAAACTCTATTTTGGCTAGTGAAACAATTACAAAATTTTTGACACATGTCTAAAATATTTGATTAATAGATAATAGGGGTAGGTGTCTCAGAGTTTGTTCCATCATAGGCGAGTCAGGTACATTGCAACTAGACATGTTAATGTGGAACTTCTTTGATTAGTGGAGTGATGACTGGGATGCCAGCTCAATTCGCTTCTATAATTGGAAGATTTGATGCTCAACATTACGAGCTTGATCAATGCTTAGTGTGATGATGTGAAGCATCATTCATCCATCCTTGTTTGCTTATCCTACCTTGAGATGCTTGTATAATCTCTCCCTTATACTTTGGGGTTTTGTCTTCCTCATGTCATTATGATGTGGTGAGAGTTCTTGGATACCTTGAGTTCCTTCCCATGTAATCACCTTCCTTGATATCCCTGTGCTTGTTGACGAAGTTTTTTCCTTGAAGTTGCATGATGGTGTAGATGTTGCAATCTCCTTTCTCCTATGCTTTCAAGGTGCTACTTTTCAATTTGCATCATCTTCCTTTCATATTTGTAAAACAAAACAAGTATGGTATCAAATACTCATGACATATAGCTTAATAAAATCTTTGATTTTTCATATGTTGCAGGTCTGATATAGGTGTATCTAGGGAAAATTCACTCTCATGAAGGAACAAACGAAGTGTTTTTCACTCCTAGAGAGGAGCATTTGATGCAACCATAACCAGTAAAACCCTCAAAGAGAATCAATCGGCTTATGTAGCAAGAGTAACACAACGAAAGAAATAATAAAACATAACAAGATTGCATAAACAATTCATATTATTGCTTTAGAACTTCTGAAAACCATCTGGTTATCATCATATAATCATCAAAGAACATCCGGTAGTTAACCGGTTACATGCAGGTTATCAACCAGATACAATCCAATCAGGGACTCTAAGAATCAACTGGATCCCAAAAAGTGAATCTCAATCCGTATTCTCAATTCTACTTCCTCTGCCCTTACAAATGATTACATAACATCATATTTATACCCACCGGAACATATCTGGGTCGGCCTCATAAGATTACATTTACCAATGCAAGAAAATGAAACGTGTAACTAGGTCGGCCCTATGAATTAAAGAAATATTTTTGGAAAATAACAACCACAAAGTGCGGTTCAGTAGAAAGGTCAACCACATGCCAAAGAACATCATACAAGACCCAAGATAGATCCACATGCCAAGAATCACATCGGTAATGAGGGAAAACAATCGGTAAGCACAAGAACTGTCCCGGAACCCAAAAATAGTCAACCGGAAGCAATAACTGACCGAAAAATAACCCAAATAAATTGGAAATATGGAATTAAGCACATGAACCAGCCTAGAAATTGAAAATAAGATCTGCCATGAAAAGAAATCAACTACCGATGCAAACCGGTAAGAATACAAAAAACTGCATAAAGAACTAAACAAAAACAAAACTAAAAGGAAATATTTTTGGTTTATGCAAGATTGATCATAGACCAGGGATGCTCCTGCATCAACATTTTAAGTTCTCTCAAATATATTCCAATTCCACCCTTCATCACTTCAATTTTGAATACTTTTTCATTCATGCAAGTGGAGGCATCAAAATTACTTGGTAGAGGGTTCTACAAGAAATTCGCTCCTATCTTGATGCACTTGAAGTTCGCTCCAACATTGATGCGCAAGAAGTTCACTCCAACTTGGATGCACATGAGAATTGATCCAACTTGGATGCACATGAAGTTCACTTCAACTTGGATGCTCATGAAGTTCTCTCCAACTTGGATGCTCATGAAGTTCGCTCCAAGATGAGTGCACATGAAGTGATCTTCAAATCGTCATCGAACTTGCTTTCACTCTCTTCCCTTCATTCTATAGGTTCTAACATTGAGTCTTTCAACCATTTATTTGATGAAAACATGACAAACTAACCTTAGGGAAGGCCTCTATAGGAATTTCACTCTGAGTGTGGAGCACATGAAGTTCGCTCCAAGATGGGTGCACATGAAGTAACCCTCTAAGTTTCCCTTCATTATCTCAAATTCAAAATGTTCTTTTCTAATCATGTGAAGATGTCAAAACAGCTCAAGGGAATGATCTATAAGAAGTTTTGCATCTTATATTGGGAAAATGAAGCAAATTCACTCCAAGGTTCATGCACATGAAGTTCACTCTTGAAGGCATGCACTTGAAGTGAATTTCAAACCAAAAATAAACTTTCCCTCAATCACTTCATTGTTTCATCAATTCAATCCTTAGGTTTTTTAAACCTTCATTCACAAAAACATGTGAAACTTACCTTATGAAGGCCTAAAAGGAAAATTTGCTCCTATCTAAGAGCACATGAAGTGAACTTTGCTCCAAAGAAGGAGCACTTGAGGTGATCTTTAAATCAAAATCACACTCACCATCTTCACTCATGATGACTCAAATGCTCTAACTCGCACTCAAATAAGGCTTCTAAGGCACATTCGCTCCAAAGGTGATGCACATGAAGTTCTCCCTTGAGGTCAGGCACCTAAAGTTCGCTCCAACATTGATGTACTTGAAGTGGATTGAAACTTTAACACTTAGTGTTTGCTCACCCACCTTAATTCATTCCATTCATTCAAGTTTGTTAAAATTAGGCTCATGGTGTGTTCTAGGAACAACTTCTCTCTCAACTGAGGGCACTTGAATTAAATTTCGCTCCTCAAGAGGAGGACTTGAATCTTTTTTGCCCTCTACCTTAAGCACTTGAAGTAACTTGAAAATGTACTCTTAAGTTTCATCTCACTACTTCATGCCTTAGTTCATGTTTCTATATACTATAAGACCTTAAAACTCACCTTGAATATGATTTCTCCTTCAACTTGAGGCAAAAGGAGTGAAATTCACTCTAAGAGAGGGACACTTGAAAACATATGAATGAGCACTCAAATACATATTCGCTCCTGAGAGGGAACAAAGGAAATCTTCATGTACTTAGTGAACCACTTAATCGTCTCAAAACTCTTCATTTCACACCTCACATAAGGCTATCTACTTTATTCTTGTCTTCTTGACCATTTGTACCCTTTCAATGCAAAGGCTAATAGCTAAGGACTCTAAAAAAGTGGGGCTCCCCATTTGCAATGGAGTGATGTGTGAATACCTCACAACATCTAGCGCCACCTCAAATAAATGTTGCTTGAACATTTAAAAGATAAAGACTCAATCCTTACCTAGAACCTTCGGGAAATTCAGCCCAACCTATCAAGAGACTAGAAAGTGTACTCAAAGTGGAAGAAGAAACCTGGACTAGATCAAGGAAACTATTCTTTGATTACCCATGTGTGTGCAAGTATATTCATTCCCCTCAACAAGAACATTATGACTTCTAGGTTCCATCGTGATTAGCTACGTAGTTTGTTTAAACTTCATAAGCATCCTGGATAGAGCCTCATTTCCAGTCAAATGTCTATAGCCCTAATGAGGTTATCATTGTATTCCAACGAATATTTCTTCATTGCCAGTCAGGCATCCATAGCCCTGATGAAGTTACTTGCATGTTCCCATAGCCAATTTTTGATATTTCATTTCATTCTACTTTTCTTTTTCTTGATTTTTTTTCTCATCTTTTCTCTTTTGATATCGCTTTATTTTCTTTTATTTTGTCAATTCCTTTGGCTTGTAAGAAATGAAGCTCACTTGGGTTTGACGATTATAGTGGCGTTGAAGCTAGACTTTGGACTTTTCACTAATCATAGCTTTGCCTAAAAACCATAATGACTCAGAGCTTATTAGTGTGTAAAAATATAGTAATCAAAAGATGTCGGTATCATGATACAGAAAGTAATTCCCTTCCAAGTCAAGTACAAGTCCTAACCAAATGATAAAGTTGGAGAGAAATAAGCTCAAATTCAGAAGTACTTCATGAATAGATATCCAAGAAATGAAGCAAACATAAGATCCAAAATGTACCAGTGCATGAGAAAACAATACAAACGCCTTTCTCATTAATGAAGGTTCCCACTTAAGACACATAAATTGAGAAAACCGTCTGACTCGAAAGAAAACTAAAACTAAAGCACACAAAAACAAACTACACTGAGACAAACCAAAAAAAAATGAATTAAAGAAAGCCTACAACTAAACTACTTGAGCCACGTAAGAATCATGAGTCAAATGACTCAAGGCAAATTAAGAACAAGGCTCATTAAGACCTCTAACATAAAAACACATGAAAGGAAAATCTACTCTAAATCTTTCTACAAGGCTCCTAGACTTGACACGACTCAAAGAAGTGAAATATATACATAACTTTACATGATTCCTCAAGGTATGCAACATGAGCATGGTAGAAGTGATACTTCGCAGTCGAGAAAATTCATCTTTAAATATGGAATCAAAATTTCTCACCATCCATCTCTCATATTTAAGCAATTCCTCACGCAAGATAAGCAATTGAGGCAATTCATTAGGACTGTGCTCTATCTAAACGCAAGTTGTTTTTCCTAACCCCCCATAATCAAATTCATAGCATTCAAATTTGAGAGTAGGGAAAGAGACAACTTGGTTTCGTTCATGCTCGAATGGAAGTGCATTGTCGGAAGCGAGATCATCAACTGCTTCCGGAGGTTGTCATTGGTGATGTACCATTACATGAGCATTCACAACATGTTGATCCTTCTTTAAATAAACTTAGTGCCCTTTCGAATAGGTCAACTTTATTTTTTTTTGCAATTACATCTCACTCATCTCTATGCATAAACGACACATCTTTATGAAACTTGGTAAGCATATCTTCAAAAATTAGAGTCTCCTTGATAGATTTATTTTCAGATATTTCTTCTAGCGATTGTTTAAATGCCGATATTGATGGAAATTCCAACTCAAAGTTTATTTCACTTTCTAGCTCCATTTATCCACCTTCAAGAACGTTCAAAAATTCTTTCTTTAGGATGATTTGACATTATTCATTTGATTCTCCTTCTTGTAGTACATATGGATTCTCACCAAGGATTTCATTATCTTGAATATCATATGATAGGGAGGTAGATGCAAGGTGGTTGCCAAGTGGCTAGAATATTTACTAAATGAAAGGCTTTTTCTGTTTTCAAGGTGTAGTCACCAAAATCAGAGTGCAAAAGGCTCAAAGGCAATCTAGCAACTCTCCTTGTTCCACCTCCCTAAGTCAAACTCTCCTTGGTTACTCAAGGGCTTCAACTCCATAGTTGTTGTCATCCTTTTAAGTGCTACAAAACCGACTTATGAAGTCAAACTCACCAAATATGTTGGATTCATGTTAGGTCAACCTATTTCAACTTGATTTGTTGGGTTTCATGCTTTGCAACCTTCTTTGGCATACCCGATTTGACAAAATCCAAGTTTTAGGCCTAAAACGGGCTACTAGGAATTAGCCCTCCTTTTGGGGTTTTGTGCTCACCCTGCTCCAACGATGGACTTCCAGACTAAAAGATTCACATATATGGATACCCTTTTGGGAATTCTTGAAGATTTACTAAGTTTTAGGGGCCCTTAAGCCTTCTCCATGACTGTCCCAAAAATGGGTACAAAAAGGAGGGTTTGCAAGGGTTTTGGTAGCAACTAATGGCTAACAAGTTGGAGACCTTCAATATGGACCAAAAAAAATTGGTTCTACCATGTTACTTGCTAAATAGGCCATGAAAAGACAGTTTTTACACCTTCCAAAGGTTATGGAATAAAATTTGCAAAAGTTGCTCATAAGGCATATGCAACGTTGAGAACTTTTCCCATTATTGTTGTCTACAAGCACATTTTTAGTATGAAAGCAATTACATTTCAAAACATGAGAACATGTCCATCTTTAAAGACACACAAATAACACATTAGCCCTGCACAAAAGCCATTAGGCAATTACAAACAAAGGTTTGTTCACAGTCAAGTCATTTATGACTGCACTTTTCTCTTTTCACTATTTTTTCCACTTTGGACTTGCACTTTACAATGTCAAAACTCTTATTTGAAGGTCTATTTTGTGCTTTCTTAGAAATTCTCTTCCTTTTTATGCTTGATGTCCTTCATACCTGCCACTTGGAGAGGAGAATTTCATGTACAACTTCAACAAACATGTAAAAATCAGTCATACTTGACTGTGGCAGCCAAATGGGCATTACAATTTTGCCTCAAAGATCATCAATTGATCTTGGCAACTTTCCAAACCATGGAAAATACCAAAAATCACTCCTTGTTCTTTTTTTCAAGCAATTAGAAGGAGGTACAAGGCTTAACAAGCCCCAACATGTGGTGGAGAGTAAGCAAATGAATAGAAAATCAACTCTAAAACAGTGACTCGCTGTTTTTTACATCATTTTCACAAACTGAAAATGCAATCATCCTCCTTATGGCTTAGAAAGACTCTTTGACTTGACATACAACCTTAAACATCAAAGCAAGTCTGTCCATCTGACAAATGCATTTTCTATGGAAGAGAAAAGCATCAAACTACTTCAAGACTCTAGCCAAATGGCACACTTGCCTAGGGCTTCATGGCCACAAAAATCCTCACACCTGCAATTTTGAAAAAAAAACAAGTATGTACATATCCTACAAGTTGACCAACTGGTTCTTGGAAATCCATGAGCACTTAGGGCCTCAAGAAGCCAAGTTGGCCAAACATCCTTGCCAATTTCCTAGACAAGGAAGTGAAAATGTCAAAACCAAATATTTTTGCACAAAACTCAAAACTTGATGAAATTAAATGCCACCAAAGGGAAAAGATTCAAGAAACATGAGAGAACATGAAAATGCCAAAATAGTACGGACAAGTACAGCAGGTGTATAGACTGCTGCTCAAATGGAGTCAAAACATAGGAAAAATAAGGTAAAAACTAGTGCAAGTTTGCAAAATGCTTCATAACTTCGAATGATCAACCCTTACAATAGTTAAAATAGGAGATTAAATACCTCTCCTAGTTGGTTAGCCTCTTGTATGGACAGGTACATGTCCAAGAGCACTTAAATTTGACATTTTGATGCCTAAATGACAACTTTTGGTGCCTAGAAAATGCAAGATTGATCTCAAAGACCTACAATCAACTAAGAGGACTACTCACACCTACAAACCAAGCATAAGACATGTCTAAGAAATTTTAAACAAAAACCACATTAAAAACTCATTTTTCCATCATTTTGCTAGGCAACACCAAACTGGCAATTTTGAGCAAAAAGATGAAAACAAGAAACCAAAACCACACAATGAGTTCAAAACTCATCCAAACAACCTAGAACAACTTCAAAAACATGTTAGACAACTTTCCAACTTAAAACTAATAAAAACCAAAATTGTTATCAAACCTGAGATGAAAATGAGACCTAGGTGCTCCTGCACCATCATAACACTCAATTCCTTGTTCTTGGGATGGTGAAACATCAAATGTGTGATAATCTGTCAAGTAATATATGCCTCTTGCATCATTTTCCTTCTCTATCTCTTGATGATCCTCGCTAGTATTTGTGTTTTGTAGAGTTTCATGTCTTGATGTGTCCACACATTGATCTTCACCTGCTAGCATTTTAGTAATTTTAACGTCTTCCACTAAATCTTCATCTTCTTTGGACACAAAGTAGTCTTCACTTGTGATGCCTTGACTGCTTGTCTTATTCGTACTATCCTTTTGCAATTCATCCCATAATGTTTCAGGAGGTAGAAGTTGATGATGAATCACATTACTCACCATAACTTTTTTGTCTTGAAAAGTTTTTCACAGTGATTCCATTCATACTTCTTCCATAAGATCTTTCAGTGGCCCCTCAAATAGTATGATAGTGATGATGTCTTTGAGCACTCCCTCAAATTGTTCTTCATACTTGGGTTCACTTATGATGACTTTCATTTCTTCATTCAACAACTTATGATTGTGTTCCTCTTCTCCTTCAAGGCTGTTACTTGAAATTTCTTGCATTTCATTCTTAAGGATCTCTTTTTGTAGCACAAATGAAAATTCTTTAAGTGATTCCTCTTCTTCTTGCTTGATTTTTTGCTCAACACTTTGATCATCGCTTGCCACTACTTGAACATTCTCAATTGTTTCTTCAAATTGAATTCCATGATACTCCTCTTCATGTGCAAGGTATGGTGAGCTATTTACTATAACACATTGATCATCTGGTGAATTTGTATCATCAACTTGCAACTGGCTCTTCTCACAGTCGGATGATGTAGCAATGTCTCGTTCATATATTCTTGTAAATTTAGCTGCAAGGTGTGCACTCCAAGATCTATTTGCAATACACTCTTCCTCAGATAAGACTAGCAATCCAAACTGGTATCTGACTTGGTTGATAGCCATTTCACATAATGAGCAACTAAATTCAGAGTGAGGTGCATTGTGAATCCTACACCACAATGGTAACAATATGCTTTCTAAATGCATTTCACCATTCAAAATAAGATAATTTTCAATCATCCATAAGAAGCTTGAAAGAGGATACTTTCTCTCTAGGACACTGGAATCACCTTCTTATGCCCCTAGCCTAGGAACATCCCAAAATAAGATCTTTCCTTGTATTGTTGATTCCATCCTTGATAGGTATGTGAAACAAAGCATCTCATCATGTTCATTTGTCTCATGGATTCTACACTACCCTGGCCTTGCAAACTTGGACAAATGGTGTGGGTAAAGCTGTGTATTTAATCCCCACCAAATTTGAGGAATATCAACTTTTTGCTCATCATGAAACTATTTTTGCTCCATCGAGATTTTTTTTTTTGGGGGGGGGTGGGGATATTTCTAGTTTTTCACCTTTTTTTTGTATTTTTGGAATAAGAGAGATCTTAAAAATCTCAAAATTATCTTGAAAGCTCAACTGGTTCTAGTTGTGTGAACTGCTTCCTTTCTTTTGTAATTCCAATGTTATTTTCTTATATAAATTCTGTTGGCGACTGCTTCAAAGTATGACCTAATAAACTCCAGCATCAAATGCTTCGCTCATGTATCCACAATCATGCCCTCCTTGTGCTTCAATTATGTTGAGCGTGAAGAGGAGGATGCAAGTCTGAAATATTTGAGGTATCTTCTCCACTTTGATGATGCTCCACTTGGAAGAAAACTATTTTGATATACAATTCGATGTTCGCCCTCCTTCTAGCACCAATTTTGTTGATGTATTTTTCATGCACATGCGAACACAGAATAAAATACCCAAAATTATCTTATCCTCTCTTGAACAAAGTTACTCAAACACTGAAGATTAGCTTAAGGATCACTTGAGATAACTCCAAGGTTCTGGTTTGTTGGGTCAAAATGTGTGGATAAGCACAGTGGTTTGATGTGATTATGCTAGAATCACGAGGGGACTTATGTTGAATTGTTGGAACTCGATCATCCAATGTTTCAATATTGTGATGCTTTTTATCCTAAACTAGCTTGAATTGAAAAAAGGGCAAAAGATAAAGGGTTGAGGAAGCCTATTCTAATCCTAAGAATGCAAGAGAATGGGTGAATGATTCATTGGAATCCCACTGGGCGAGGTCTCACCATCAACTTGAACAATTTGACACAAGCTCAGTGCAATATTCTAAGGGATAATTCAAAGATGTCCAAATTGTTACCATCAAATATTGAATACCATTCAAATTAATGCATAAACAATAGACGTATAACAATTGAAATTAATCTCATTCAATGTCAGTTGACCACACAAGGCACACTTACAATCAACAAGAGGCTAGTGGTATGGAATAAATGGATTCCATGCAAATGCATTCAACAAACTTTTCCATTCAATATAATCAACATGAGAAGTGGAAACCATGAGGCTTGTTGAAATAATACTTCACCATAACTTCAATGAAAAGAGTATCTCATTTACAAGTATTTAACAATAATTTCTTCTCCTCCTAATCTATTATAACTTATATTCTATCTTCTATTCTATTCTTTTCCTACTACTGTTAACCTTTACAAATGAAGAGCTTGAGCCTTTTATAATGCTCTCAATAAAATTCAATGGCTTAGATCAATTTGAGATCAATGGCTGAGATTTTACAATACAAACCCTAATTAGGGTTTGTTACAACAAACTCTATTCTAGCTAGTGAAATAATTACATTTTGACACATGTCACCTCTAAAATATTTGACTAATAGATAATAGCGGTATGTGTCTTGGAGTTTGTGTCATCATGGACGAGTCAGGTACACTGCATCTAGACATACTGATGTGAAACTTCTTTGATTGGTGGAGTGATGACTGGGATGCAACCTCAATTCGCTTCTATACTTGGAAGATTTGATACTGAACATTACAAGCTTGCTCGATGCTTGGTTTGATGATGGGAAGCATCATTCATCCATCCTTGTTTGCTTATCCTTCCTTGAGATGCTTGTATAATCTCTCCCTTATACTTTGGGGTTTTCCCTTCCTCATGTCATTATGATGTGGTGAGAGTTCTTTGATACCTCAAGTTCCTTCTTGTGTAATCTCCTTCCTTGATATATTTGTGCTTGTTGATGAAGTTTTTACCTTGAAGCTCCACTATGGTGTATATATTGCAATCTCCTTTCTCCTATTCTTTCAAGGTGCTAGTTTGGAATTTGCATCATCCTCCTTTCATATCTACAAAACAAAACAAGTATGGTATCAAATACTCGTGACAAATAGCTTAATATAATCTTTGATTTTTCATATGTTGTAGGTCAGATAGGTGTATCTAGGGAAAACTCTCTCTCATGAAGGAACAATTGAAGTGTTTTTCGCTCTTAGAGAGGAGCATTTGAAGTTCTCTCAAACCTAGTCCAATTCTACCCTTCATCACTTCAAGTTTGAATACTTTGTCATTCATGCAAGTGGAGGCATCAAATTTACTTGGAAGAGGGTTCTACAAGAAATTTCACTCCTATCTTGATGCACTTGAAGTTCACTTAAACATTTATGCACATGAAGTTTGCTCCAACTTGGATGAACATGAATATCACTCCAACTTGGATGCACATGAAGTTCAATCCAACTTGGATGCACATGAAGTTCAGTCCAACTTGGATGCGCATGAAGTTCGCTCCAACTTGGATGCTCATGAAGTTTGCTCCAAGATGAGTGCACATGAAGTTATCTTCAACTTGTTATTGAAATTTCTTTCACTTGCTTCCCTTCATTATATGGGTTCTAACATTGAGTCTTTCAACCATTTATTTGATGAAAACATGACAAACTAACCTTAGGTAAGGCCTCTATAGGAATTTTGCTTTGAGAGTGGAGAACATGAAGTTCACTCCAAGATGGGTGCACATGAAGTAATCCTCTAACTTTCCCTTCATTATTTCAAATTTAAAATGTTTTTTTTAAAGTATATGAAGATGTCAAATCAACTCAAAGGAATGATCATAAGCAGTTCTTCATCTTATCTTGGGCAAATGAAGCAAATTCACTCCAAGGTTCATGCACGTGAAGTTCGCTCCACAACCCATGCACATGATGTTTGCATGCATATTAAGTTCGCTCTTGATGGCATGCACTTGATGTGAATTTAAAACCAAAAATACACTTTCCCCGAATCACTTAAATGTTTCATTAATTAAATCCTTAGGTTTTTCAAACCTTCATTCACAAAAACATGTCAAACTTACCTCATGAAGGCCTAAAAGAAAAATTTGCTCCTATCTAAGAGCACATGAAGTGAACTTCGCTCCAAAGAAGGAGCACTTAAGGTGATATTTAAATCAAAATCACGCTCACCATATTTGCTCATGATGACTCAAACTCTTTAACTCGCACTCAAACAAGGCTTCTAAGGCAAATTTGCTCCAAAGGTGATACACATGAAGTTCGGTCCTGAGGTCATGCACCTGAAGTTCGCTCTAACATTGATGCCCTTGAAGTGGATTGAAACTTTAACACTTAGTGTTTTCTCACTCACCTTGCTTCATTCCATTCATTCAAGTTTGTTGAAATTAGGCTCATGGCGTGTCCTAGGAACAACTTTGCTCTCAACTGAGGGCACTTGAAGTAAATTTCACTCCTCAAGAGAAGGAATTGAATCTTTTTTGTCCTCTACCTTAAGCACTTGAAACAACTTGAAATTGTACTCTTAAGTTTCGTCTCATTACTTCATGCCTTAGTTCATGTTTCTATATGCTATAAGACCTAAAAACTCACCTTGAATATGATTTATCCTTCAACTTGAGCCAAAAGGAGTGAAATTCAATCTGAGAGAGGGACACTTGAAAATGTATGAATGAGCACTTGAAGACGTATGAATGAGAACTCAAAGACGTATGAATGAGCACTCGAAGATGTATGAATGAGCTCTCAAAGACGTATGAATGAGCTCTTGAAAAGGTATTCACTCCTAAGAGGGAGAAAAGTAAATATTCATGTACTTAGTCAACCACTTGCACAATTGCATCAACTATGGTGACTTTTACCTTAAAATTTTGTATTCATATCTTATGAGATGCACAATGACAACACAAACAATGTCTCACCAAGTATATACCCAATTCCATGTGATACATATGGAACCCTAGATATACAGGTCACCCATAATCTATTGTTATGCAACACATCAATAAAAAAATTGACTTATTTCCATCCACATGTGAATCGATCTATAAAATCAATACGAATATTGAATACACCCTTGTAAAGCGGAAAATCGAACCCTATGTGTTCCCCCACTCCATGGAGAGAGAAAGGAGGTCACTAGGATTGACGGTTTTCACTTAGGAGAGACTTTACATTCAAAAAAGGGGTTGAAACCCACAAGATCCAATCCCACACAATGCAAGATTGAATTCTAAATGAGTTTCAAGGGTTGAGACATCAAGGATACCCTCTTTTGTAAAGAATGTAGATAGAAGGATTGAACTAGGAATGTATGTAAAAGAAAGAAAGATTCGCTTGTAGATGGAGATAGGGACACGGGATGAAGCTACGGACCTGAAATTAGCAGTAAAATGTCGAGATGATGTTGTCCTGCAAGTTTGAGCGAAAGTTGACGGGACGATGGCACTCGGAGTGCACACTGTCCTCTGAAAAATCTGCGAAACGAAGGGGGATCTGTTCGTCTCTGCACAAGGATTCTAAATCTTCAATTACAGCCGCGTACTTGCAACCTACACACAGAAAAGAGAAGACGATTGGGGGGTTAGGGATTAGGGGTTTGCCTTCAGGTCAAACCCCGGTTTTGGAATTAACCAAGAAATGAGAATGTTGTAAATGTAAATGTTTGTAATGTAATCAAGTACTGATACCTTGTTGTAAGAATGTTTGTATTCTTACATGCGAAGGTGTAATGATGTTGTATGTTGTATGTTGTATGTTGTAGGTGATCTCCTCTTCAATGGTTGAATCCTTGTCTTGAATGCAACACCTAGTCTTGAATGGAGACTTAGAATGCTCAATTGCTTGAAGGAATGCTTGAATGCTTGAATGTTTGAATGTTTGAATGTTTGCCTATCACTTCCGCCTCTTGCACACATATGTTTTTTTCCTTTTTTTTACTACCACCCTTTCTGGGAGGGGAAATGTAGTTTATATACTTGTCAATTAGGGGTAGGAGACTGATTTTTCTGACCTTAGGCCGACCTAGGAGCATTATTTTCCAAATTGCAAACTTGAAGACCCGATGCCCAACAAGAGACCGGGCCCAAAATAGGGCCAGGGACCAGGGCGCTGGGCACCATGGTCCCACCTCCCGGGACAGCAAGGTGCAAGGAGGATCAGGCCAAGGTGCAGAAAGATGCAGTTTTTGATGTCGCAAACAAGTTTCGGGGTCTCCATTCAAGTTCAACATTGCGCCGCCATCGTGAAGACCCAAATGCAGTCGAAATTGTAAGTGTCACAATTTTATGACACTACAACCCTTCATATAGACTTGCCTCATTTAATTCTACTAATTGTTCTACAGGGCCAAAAAATATTTCATGCACTTGCCACATGCTAGTAATTAATCTTCCCTAATCTTAATCATGAAAATACACAAATAAAATATAAGTCGATATCAAATTACATAATTTCATTGAGAACTAATTAGTTGGCCAGGTAGATTTGATAGGATAGGTTGGCATCTGTGTGTTTACAATAAAACAATCATGATTGTGCAACCCCCTCACTAATTTAGACACAAAGAACACTTGGGATATAAAACCCTACTATATACTTATAACTATTAGCAAGATAAATTTAATAGGGAAGTAAAGGTTAGAAGATGACTAGGATTCAAACTTGTGAAATAATGGATGCAAGAGCACAAGTTAAACATAACTCACCAAGAACTTAAGATCAATTGAATCCCCCAACATTTTCACTGTAGGCAACACATATATGCCCAAAAATGAGCCTAGGAGATAGAAAAACTAAAATTATCACTCAAGTTCATTTTGCATAGATTAGTATAATTAAAAATATATGTGATATTAGTGAGATATATATCATCAACTAGTGGCCCATGCATGATAGTGAAGATATTTATAATTGATATAAAATAATAACATTTTTATTTTCTTATGTTTTACAAACAGAGGTATAGATGTACAAGCAACCTCAAAAATATATAAATGGTTGATTTTTACATGCAATACCCCTCAACAATAATTTAGAGTGAGCAATCAAAAAGGCCATAAGTTTTAGATCTGTGTTGGCACTACCCACACTACACTTATTGACACTATTGATTGAGACGTGTTACTTAAATACAATCATATTCTACCTCCTTGTAGGTGGGATGGTATTGAATGTGGAGGATGTATGAAGTATTTTGTAGATATTAGTGAGAGGAATTATATTAGATTTTTACAACAGTACATTATAGAAAGATTAAGAGTTGCACTAGTGGTTAAGGGTGTAATACCCTAAAAATGGCCATCTAAACCATGAGCCCCTAATCTCGACAACGTCACCAAGGTCCTAACCAAAGGCAATTAAATAAATCTCAAGCACATAATTAATTCTTTAATCATCAAATGTCACATGGCAAAATTAATCACCCAATATTAATTAGATATTTATTTAATTAATTGATCATTCCAAGTAAATCATTTCAAACAATTATCTTATTTATTTTTATTAAATATCCTAGCATATTTAATTAAATAAATCAATTTGCCATTAAATCATCAAAAAAAGAGGAATTGGAAATTATGAGCACAAATCTTCAAAAAAGGAAACAAATAAAAAAAGGAATTAATTGACCAAAAAAGAATTAAAATTTGAGAAAAGAAATCAATTGGAGATAATCTTGAAAAAACAAATAAAAAATTGATAGATAATCTCAGAGAAAGCAATTAAAATAATTAAATATTAAAATTGAATGAAATAGAGAATAAATCAGTTTTTTCCTGATTTTATCTTAATTTTAGTTCAATTTCCTTTAAAACTGAGAAAAGCATCCAATCACATCAATTCACCTGGATTGTGCTTCCTCTTGGAAAATCTTGACCGCTCATCATCATTTGATCTCAGCCTTTGGTTTCTTTCTGAATTTTCTATAAATTCAGGCTCTCATCTCTCATTCAAAAAAAAATCCTGGAGAATATATTGCTATTATGTTGTTTTTGCTCTAGGTTCATTGAGAATTTGCATTGAGATATTGCATATTAGTTACTTCGTATTTCTTAAATCATTTAGCTTAAATATTCATATATTGCTTAAATCATATTAGATTAATCTTGCATATCTAGCTTAAATCTTGCATCCATCTAGCTTGAATTCATGCTCATATAGATTTAAAAATCCTTTGTTTAGGTGTTGTCTAGTCACTGGATAGCTTAGCAATCTAAGAGCAGTCTAAACTCGCATCTACTAGAAGGCAATGGGTTGCTTTGTTATGGTTTTATTATTCATTGATTACTGATTTACTAACCATGCATCTAATGACTTAATTGAAGTGTTGTGTATTCTAGATATAGATACAGGTCCACTTTTCACACACATCTTTGGCGCCTACTGTGGGGCAGGAAACTAATTTTTCTACCTCAAAATCATTTTTTTGTCCTGCAGGTTTCGTCCGTACAATCTCTATGAAATATCGTATGAATAGTATCACTGCATCGTATGACATTATATTGAAGCCTGTCATTTGTCGTAAGACATTATATTGTAGCCTGTTACTTGTCGTACGAATCAGAAAGTGGTGTCGTATGACATGTTGTTCTGATTATCTGATTTTATCTTCTGTCATCCTATGCTTAGTTCTGACTTGTACGATAAGTCTTTTATCATTTCATTCTATGATAATTGTCGTATGATACTATATTTTGTTGGGTAAAAGCAAGTTTCGCTTTTTAGGTCTTCTGTCAAATTTTGATGATACTGATGCTAACCCTGAATCGTCTTCTGTCTACCTGATAATTTCACAGCCTAACTAGTTCCTTGTAGGACGCTTGTCAAAGAATTTATCAATCAAACATACGACTGTCAAAGAATGAAAACAACATGACTACTGATACATTGTTTTTGTAGGTTTCCTAAAGAGAATCAACCAAACATTGTGTATTCTTTAAATTCATTTTTTAGGCACCTAACTTGCTATCTAGTTAAAGAATAAATCTGTATTTCGTGTTTTAAATAAATTTTGAGAGGTAGGAGAGTATGCTCTTGTCTTTTTAGACAATCAAAAATCCAGACCCTTGAGGCATTTTCTTTGTTTGAGATTTGTACATCTTTAGCAGGCCTGCCCTCCCGAGGAGCTCAAAAACTCCTAAAGCCTTTATGGCCGGTGTGAGGGGAATGACCTAAGTGGGAATGGCTAAACGCCAAATACTCCAACCCACTATAAAATAAACATGATTTGATGAAAATCAAGTCAACGATAGTGCTTGGGAATAGCTCTCCTCAGTACCTTCAGGTATATTGAACCTTGGTTTTCAAGGCTGGGAGACCTCTTAATTGAGTTTATACCTCGACGGGCCGAACGGACCCCTTACTAGATCCAATTAAAATTAGAAGCTACCCGATTCACCTTCGAAAGGTTGATAATCTTTGTGCAAGAGAGATAGTAACTCTCCCAAGACACTTGCCATATCGTGCCCCCATTAGCATTTGGAGTCGGATAATACGGTGTCGAGAATCCATTGCATGAGACTCAATGGTCGTATTCTGATTAGCTATTGGGTGTGTACCTAAGTTAGCAAGCATAGGTTTTCTTCTCTAAGCCAACTTCCATAGGGTTTTCATGTTGTGATTGGAGTTACTATTCATGCTACATGTTTTCTGTGTTTTCATCCCTCAAACTAAAACTAGAATACCAAAATTGGAGAAAACAAGAAATAACTCAGTGATCAAAAACTCTGTCTATGTTAGAACTAGTCTACCCTAAGTCAAAATTCTATCCAAAACTAGTCTATCATAGTAAAAAATCAGTCCATCTCAGAATTGGTCATACTCAATCGTCATACTCAGCTATTGAAAAAATCAAAATTTGTCTCTGTCTTGTTAACAATCATACGAACCTGATCATTTATCGTCCTACACCATATCCTGTGTCATACAAGTCTGCTAATTTGTCATCTGAGCTCAATCCTTTGTCATACGAAACCAGAAGTTTGTCATCCTAAGTTAAATCTTGTGTCATACGAAACATAACTGCATTGAATCCTTTGTCGTTTTGGACATGCCCATTTGTCGTACGGTACTAGGCAGCAACTCGTACGAAACAGAACTGTTATTGTCCTGAAGCTGTTATATTGTCGTACAGTCTTAGAAATCCTTTCATACGAGTCTCTAATTTTGCTAGTCCAAAATAGTCAAACCTGCCTTAAACAGTCTACAGCAAGCCTAAAACTGGTTATCATCCTTCTGAGCATAAACAACCTTGATAGTGTACCCCTGTCATTGCGTTGCATCATTTTGTCGATCATCTCTCAGCTAGTTCAAACAACATCTTATCAAACATAAGTTAACTTAGATAATGTCTTACATAGGATAGATCATTCCTGAAACCAGATCAAATCTTAGTAAATTCTCTCAATCACTACGTTAAACGAGCTACTAGCTACAATTTGATCTTGACTTCTGCAACACATTTAGCTACTGGTCCTGTCGATTGTAAATGCCTATTCAAACCAATAACTCTTCTAAAATTTTTGACAAAAGTAAGAATTCCATGACTTCCTTAGCTCAACAAATTTAAGATCTCAAGAGAGAAATATATGACATTCAAGCTCAATGAAAAGATTCAATGACACCTCTTGAGATAAAACTTCATGATATTAAGAACACTAGACTTCAAGAAATTATAAAACAATTACATAAGATGGAACAAGAAGTAATTGACAATTAAAAGCCAAATCTCAAACAAGCTCACAAGGCACCTTCACCAAGACATAAAGATATTTCCTCTAGATATCCTCTAGATAGACAGTTTACACCTTTGGGGAAATCTATTGAGTCGAATTTAAAAGAGCTTCTTGAGCATAATCTTATCATATTGCCTAAAAAGACCACATGGGGATGTGAATTTGTGAGTAATTATTGTGCATATCATAGATAAAATGAACATAAGACTTTGAAATGCATGGAATTAAAGCATAAGATTTAATATGTCATTGATAATGGTGGCATTGAAATTGAAGATCCTAATGACTCGCCGAAAGAAAAAGAAGGAACTACTTCTAAGAAGGATCAAAATCATGAACCTATGTCTAGCAAGGCTCCATATGTGGCCTCCATCTCTTCCACAATGCCTTCATCTCCTAAGACTTATCAACAATAATCCATACCATCTCCTTCAAACAATGAAACTTCTCATGTTTACCTTTAAGGGCTATCTCCTATGGAAATCCAAGTTAATGCCAATATTGATACAAGTTCCTATAAAGATTTAAAAATCCCAGATACTATGCCATCATGCACTCCAATTCCAATCATACCCACTCCAGAAGGCCCTTTCCAAAATGCTTCCCCATCATGTCAAAATATGGAGACCTTCCAAGAATCCCCTACGCCTATGCACAATCCTACCCCTTCCTTAGAAGTGACTCCATGTCAAGAGGATAATTTGAAGAATGAAGAAAAAAGTCCTATTATAAATCAAGATCAAGACACCAAAACTCCTCAATCCCATCTAATGATTAAAAAATATCCTACGTCCCTAGAATCCCATGATGATCCCCTTATACCTTTCCATTTCTTTCAGGATGATCCCTTTCTATCTCAAGAGAAAACCATCCTTCCAAATATCATTCGTAATCCACTTCCTAAGCAAGATCATGATGCCTCTTCCACCTTTTCAAATGGTCCTATTCAAAATGAAGAGTCAAACACCCTTCCTACTCTATCCAATGATCCTCTTCCATGTCAAGATCAAAGTATCCCTTCATCTCCATGTCATAATCCTCCATATTCACTACAAGGATCCATCATGCCTACAAATCCCTCTCATGATCCTATCATTCCTTACATTCCACCTCCATCTCATAATGGACTCGTGCCTTCTTTCCAAAGCAAAGTGTATCCTACAAGTCAAAATATTTATAAAGGCAAAGGGGTAGATCTCCACAAGCAAGAACCCCTCCATATTAAAGAAAGTGTTAAAGGTCATGGCCTCAAGGACATTTATCAAGATGTTGGTACCTCTCATAAATCCTACCTTTCTCTAGTTAAATCCAACTACATGCCTTCCCCTTCAACCCTTCCATCCATTCTAGGTCCCTATATCCCTCCATCCCTTATGCGGGATCAACAAAGGCACACATCTTCGAGTACCTTCCATCCATCTAAAATACCTCCATATCATTCCTATCTATCCACGCATCTCCCTCCAAGCAATTTGGATGCCAAGCATAAAAGTCATAAATCAAGCAATCCACATGTATTCAATGATCAACATGTCCCATCTAATCGACATGTCAAAACAAAGCAAAATATGGTCCAAAAAGAAAAAGAAAAATACAAAATGCCATAAAGGCTCACAAAGAAATAAGAAAAGTCAAAAGTTATATGGGTTCCTAAGGCACTTGTACAAGCAATGCGCTCTAAGGAACTACAAAAGCATGAAAAATCAAAAACCATGTGGATCCCTAAGCGACTGCTTGAAGCACAAAAATCTAAAGAAAAATCAAAATTGGCATCCAAAATTGTTGTTCCTCCATCCAAACCTTCCAAGTCTATTCCTCCATCACCTCCTTCATCCATTTTGGGTTCTTATGCCCCAAAATGTGTAACCTTTCCTCCATCAAAATCTCAAAATCTGAGATTCACTTCTCCTCCATATGTCCACCATCCATCAAGATGTGTGCCAATATTGATCTTTCCAACATTTCCATCTAGCCATACACAGTTCTTCCAACATCCCATCCACTATCCAACACCTCTTTTTCACCCTTCCATCCCTCTTATCCAATCCTTTGCATAAATCCCTGCCCTAGTTTCATTTCATTATCCTGCCAACATCTTTGAGCATACCTTCATAGCCATGGTCTATTGAAACTCATATTCTAAGGGTACCATCCAAAGAAGTGAGACGCTGGAGTCCTTCTTCCATCTCCTATCATGCCTCCACTATCTTCCAAAAGAAAAAGAAAAAAAAATGATGAAAAAATGAAAAAAAAAATCAGAAAAAAAAGTAAAGAGAAATAATTTCGTCCACGAGTGAAAACCACTTCTTGTGATGCCTTGGACAAGTACCATGATGAAAACCTAGCAAACAGGCGTCATGTGTAATTCACTATCATTTTTCACTTTACATTGTTGGAAATTTCCAGCCATGTACATCCTCTATTATCCTTCATCCTCCATTATCCCTCATTCGCTCTATCTACATTCATATCCCTTTTCCACCTTTGATCTTGACGAGGTTAAGGATCTTTATAGGTTTTTTATGTCATATATATTGCACTTGATCCAGACCCTTTAGCTCCTATCCATTGATCTCTTGTATCCTTCATAACTCCCTTTTGATCTTGCTTATCATATTTGCCTCCTATCCAAATCTATCCCTTGATCTTGATCAACACTATGGACAAAATGCAAAAACATGTTTTCCACAAACCTCTTGACATGGACACTTCTTTGGACCATATGGATTCGTTATGCTATATCCTTGCTTTACATCGCTAAAATCCTTGCTTTACATTGCTAAAATCCTTGGTTTACATTGCTATATCTGGACCCTATGCTTGGATTAACGTTGTGAGATAGTCCTTGAAAGCATCCACCATCATTCGATTATCCATTCATGTACTCAAAATACCTTTTGCCTTGCTAGACACTAGGGGAAAACATAAAAATCATAAAAAATCATAAAATGTCCTGAAGAAATCCTAAAAATCAGAAAAAGTCCTGAAGAAATCCTAAAAATCAGAAAAAGTCCTGAAGAAATTCAAAAAAAAAGAAAAAAGAAAAACAAAAGGGAAAAAGAGAGAAAATGCCTTGGTGAAAACCTAGTAAACAGGCACCTTGGTAAAAAAAAATGAATCTCTGCCAAGCAGGTGAAAACCTGGTAAACAGGCGCCTCTTATACTCAAGCACTCCATCTATCAACGCCAACATTGGCATTCCCGCTTTCATGCATCTTTGCTTTCGCTTGTACATATTTCAATCACTTTTTGTGACATCCTGGTTCATTGGAACCCTCATGGCTTGAAACTGATCAATGTCCTAGTCTTAGGGTAATCGACTAATCAATTTACATGTCCTAAGCAGTATCAACCAAGTCATCTTTACGTCAGTGATACTCGGTCATTCACTCCCAGTTAGTCACCTGTCTCCTAACTACTAAAGAGTTTTATCACTGAGTACACAAGCAAAACAAAACTGAAAACAATCACTAAACAATTTGAGCTATGCATGAAATTTTCTTTGTGTGATGTCTTTTATTGAATTTTGATTATTATCTCTTTGAGTAACTCAAGGAAGTCTATCTTGACTAAGAGGAGCAAGGATTGTGGGCATAATATCTTTGTTGTTTTATGCTTGTGGGAATGATTATGATGATCTAAAAACATCTAATCAACTGGGTGTCTATGATAAGTGCCTTCACATTAAGGTGAAATCGCCACACATACCTCGACTCCGCTTATTTGAATGCTACAGGGAGGTTCCCATCATTTCTTTGTTTGTTTTGAGGGAATTTCTTTATTATGCAATCCGGGTCCATGCGTAATCTGTCCAAGGATATGAACGAAAAAAAGGGTCATTGCGAACAAGATAATTAATATTGCACATGAAAAGAAAGGAACTCTAATATGCCTGCTATGTTTGTAAAACGCTCAATGATGAAAATTAAGCTTTTCAAAATCCAGTGAGTAGGTTTCGATTGCATCTCAATCATTCTGCATCTTGTGAATTTAGAATTATTTCGGTATGGTAACAATGATCTCTTTATTTTTTGAATGAGAGCTAGAAGCTTCATCATTTCTTAGCTAAGTGGTCTCTTTTCATTATTTCTCCGATCGAGTACTTGTGTTTTGAGATGTTAGCTACATACATAAGCATTTTATATAGATTCATACATTTCAATATTCCTCATTTGCACCATCTTATTGCATAGAAAAATGAAAAATTTGAATTACTCATTCTCCTCATTTATTTGCATAAAAAGAAACAAAAGTAAACATCCATAATCATTTGCATTACATACATCCATGCTGAAAAAAATGCATACATATAGAATAAAGCATATAGAATGCATCTCATAAACAAATCAACACAAGTACAATGAAGTCAAATCAGATCTCGTATATATATATATATATATATATATCGTATAAAGTCAGAGTACAAAATGATGTCAAATGACATGTACAAACTCTCATCAGAGAAAGAATCGTATGGCTACAAAAAATGGGTGTGTCTACAAAAATATCAGAGCTACAAAAAGAATATCTAGCTCTCAGCCTCTCCCTCATTGCCTGGTGGAGGAGGTGGAGCTTGCTGACCAAGATCCTGATGAGGTGCCCAAGCTCCCTCCGACTGTGCCATGTAATGTGAGTAGGGGACAACCTGTTGCACAAATGGAACTGCTAAGTTGTACGTTGCAACATAATAAGCTGCCCTACTCATCTGGTGAAGGACCTCTTGCCGCAAAGCCTTTTTCTCTTCTCTCATCTCTGCGACCTGACGGTCACGCTTAGCCCTAAGCTCTGCTAGTTGTCGGTCACACTCCGCCAGCTGAGTTTGAGTCACTGCGAATTCTGATTGCAGCTCCGTAAGATGTTCTCTCATCAACCATCCCACGTCAGTCCTCTGCTCTCTTGTAGGCTCTCCACCCCCATCTCCACCTCCACCTCCCTCCATTGTCGGACCTTTCTCAATGCTTCTCTCTCCTCCCCAGCTTCGCTCAATCTCACGCCTATACTCTCTAGGGATCCACCCTCACCCCTTTGTTGTCCAACACCAGCTGGAACCCTGCTGCTACTAGCACTAGGATTGCCACCTGCCCGCCTCGGAGCCTCGACTATCTGTCCCTGTCCTTGTCCCTGCCTCTGTCCTTGTCCCTATGCAGGGGCATCATCCTCAATCTCCTCGATACAAGGAGCCTGCTCAGCTGGATCTGTCAACCTAGGGAACGAATGCTGCTGGAACCAATCCCTATACTAGGGAAATACCCCTGCATCCACAACATCATCCATGTAGTCCCATCTCAAGCATTGCAAACTAGTGAGCTCCTGCATACTCAAGGCATAGGATAACCTTGGTGACCATCCCTTCCTCTCCTCATCAACATATCTTGTGTATGTTGTGAGATCCCCTGAGGCCTACCATAGTGCCTCATCACTCGAGATACTACAAATCGCTCCACCACAGTGGGCGCGTAACAAAAAAGATCCCTGCGTACTAGTCGCCAGTCATCCCATGGCTCTAGGCCCCTGTATGGTCTCCATATCATGGCTATAAGGTCATCTAATTGCCGCCGCCAAAAATCGGTCTTGCCCAGATGGGGCTGTGTAACATAACTGGCATACCTATATATAATCGACTACCCAGGCTCTCTACTATCATCTATAATAGGCCGACAAATAGGAAGGTGCTCCCAAGCCCAAACCTGTAAGATCAACACACCAGCGGCCATGCTCTTTCCCTCCCTGTACACTATCTCATGCATCTCGCGATACATGTGGGCTAATATGAAAGAACCCTAGCCAAGCCTCTAAGGGGTCTCCATCAATCTCTCCAGCATCCTACCCCAACCACACTGGAATCCCTGTTGTCCCCTATCCGGCATCAAAAAGCAGCCGATAAACCCTGCTAGGACACAAGCCAGAGGAAAGTCCTCACTGTACCTGCTCATCATGATGTCCCAACTAATGGAACATGTCAATATATCAGGATCCCTGAAGACATGCCTAACTGCCTTTAATCCGGGAAGGTGTGCTGCATCATAATCCACCTTATCCCCAGGAAAAGGGATATAGAGGATCCTATATACATCCTTGGGAGTGATGATCATCTCCCCAACTGGTAAATGAAATGTGTTATGCTCTGAATGGAATCTCTCTACCAACACCGTGAGCATACCGTGATTCACATGGATATCAGGTAATCTAAGAAGGTGCGTCAAACCGCACAATTCAATGTGAGTCTACTCAACCTCTAAAAGCTGCCGAACTAATGTCATGGTAGGAGGATAAACACATATGAAGAGCACAGGAGGTAATCGAACCTATAAAACAAAATCAAACAACGAAGCATCAGAAAACATTCCAAATAAGCCTACAAGAGAAGCAAAACATCACGCAAATCCAACTATGCCAATTACAAAATCAAAATTTCAAGTTTAGACATTGAAAAATGCTCACTGTTTTCCAAATGACAAAACACAGAAGGGCAGCAACTCATACAAGTCAGGATTAGGCCCCGTACGAAAAAAGACTTGCATACAACAAAAGATTAGACTTCAGACAACAAAATGGTCTTTTATGAAGGTTGTCATATGACATAAGGGTGGGGTCCGAACAACAAAACTAATGGCCTCAAACGACAAAACCAAATTTAGCAGTTTGTCGTACGAGACAAAATCTTGTCTCGCACGACAAAACGAGATCGGCCGACTTCAAACGTGCTAAAACTTGAAAAATGAACAAAAAAATTCAAAATTGAGAACATAAAGAGGCTTAAGATTGATCGCTTACCGCTGGCTCATGGTGTCGAGGTTGATTATGTCATCTCTGGTGCTCGAATCGATGCTCACGAGTAGGGACCACCATTTTCTTCACAGAAGGCTTTTTGAATTTTCACACTTGGGAGGTTAAAATGAATTGAAAATGACACTTTTACCCCTTATATAACCAAAACCCTAATTTTTCAACTTGCTCTGATGGACATCAAAATTGTACCCTTAGCTAATTCGCCCATTCTGACTCCATTTTCGGGATCGAAATCAAAATTTGAGATCATCTTGCTAGTCAATTTCACAAAGTTTGGACCACTTAGCGCCTTTTTTATCAAAAGCTCATTCTTTCTCCAATTTGCGCTCAAATTCTCATAAATCAACGTTGAATCTCAATTTAATTTCTACAAATCAACTTTGCACTCAATTTCTTATCAATCAACGCAAAATTTTGAAAAATTCCTTTGAATCAATTTGTGCTCAAACAACTTATCATCGCTCAAAATTGCCTATAATCATGTACCCTCACTATCTTTCAATTTCTCTCCTGAGGGGGCATACTCATGACCTTATGACCTCACATCTTCAAATGTCGAGAAAATTTTCAAATCTCCATCGAAAGTCGAGCAAAAAAAAATCTTTTTTAACTAAAGAAAATCAATCAAGACCTCATTGCTAGGGGCATCTTAACTTCATCACTTTATATCAAGTTGAGATTTCTTGATCATCTAAATCAAATCAATCTCTAGGGGCATATCAATTTCATCACTTCAAATCAGGTTGATATTTGTCTTTTATCTTAATCAATCTCTTAACGTTAATCAGTTTCATCGGTTATCATCAAGTTGATTATTCGTTTAAACTCAATCAAGGGTTTAAAGAGTATCTTCGATCACACACTCAATCTAAGCAGGTGTTCAATTTCATCACATCGAATCAAGCTGGACAGTTTATCTTCACTCATCATATCTTGATCAATCAATTTCAAGGTCAATTTTATCTTCACTCACTATGTCTAGATCAATCAAGTTCTAGATCAGTAAGATCTACTTCTTGATCAATCAAGTTCAAGTTTGGTATCTTTTGTTTTCTATCGTTCCTAGTTCAATCAAGTTCAGGATCGGTATCGCTTTAATCAACTTTGTTCAGTTTCATTGCTTCAAAACAAGCTGAATACCTCGCTCTTCATCTAGTTCATGATCAATCAAGTTCAGAACTGGTATCTGCTAGACATCAAATTTTCTTTGAACCAACGCGCTGCTTGCACATTAATTCAAAGAGGGGCAAATGTAATACCCTAAAAATGGTCATCTAAACCATAAGCCCCTAATCTCGACAACGTCACCAAGGTCCTAACCAAAGGCAATTAAATAAATCTTGAGCACATAATTAATTCTTTAATCATCAAATGTCACATGGCAAAATTAATCACCCAATATTAATTAAATATTTATTTAATTAATTGATCATTCCAAGTAAATCATTTCAAACAATTATCTTATTTATTTTTATTAAATATCCTAGAATATTTCATTAAATAAATCAATTTGCCATTAAATCATCAAAAAAAGAGGAATTGGAAATTATGAGCACAAATCTTCAAAAAAGGAAACAAATAAAAAAAGGAATTAATTGACCAAAAAAGAATTAAAATTTGAGAAAAGAAATCAATTGGAGATAATCTTGAAAAAACAAATTAAAAAATGATAGATAATCTCAGAGAAAGCAATTAAAATAATTAAATATTAAAATTGAATGAAATAGAGAATAAATCAGTTTTTTCTTGATTTTATCTTAATTTTAGTTCAATTTCCTTTAAAACTAAGAAAAGCATCCAATCACATCAATTCACCTGGATTGTGCTTCCTCTTGGAAAATCTTGACCGCTCATCATCATTTGATCTCAGCCTTTGGTTTCTTTCTGAATTTTCTATAAATTCAGGCTCTCATCTCTCATTCAAAAAAAAATCCTGGAGAATATATTGCTATTATGTTGTTTTTGCTCTAGGTTCATTGAGAATTTGCATTGAGATATTGCATATTAGTTACTTCGTATTTCTTAAATCATTTAGCTTAAATATTCATATATTGCTTAAATCATGTTAGATTAATATTGCATATCTAGCTTAAATCTTGCATCCATCTAGCTTGAATTCATGCTCATATAGATTTAAAAATCCTTTGTTTAGGTGTTGTCTAGTCACTGGATAGCTTAGCAATCTAAGAGCAGTCTAAACTCGCATCTACTAGAAGGCAATGGGTTGCTTTGTTATGGTTTTATTATTCATTGATTATTGATTTACTAACCATGCATCTAATGACTTAATTGAAGTGTTGTGTATTCCAGATACAGATACAGGTCCACTTTTCACACACACAAAGGGTGTTTTTTTCATAGAGATCATGATGGGAACATCATCTAGGAGGTGTAAATGGCTAAATTATTCAATGTTGTTTTATTCATTCTTCAAAATGGATATTGGTTCACATACTATGGTCTCATATAACTATGTGAGGAGGTAGAGGAGTCACATATAGTGCTCACATGAGGTTTTTGTCTCCTATTTGATCCCAATGACTTTTTCCATATGTTTGTTGATTATTGTGTTATGTCTCCATGAAGGTCATCCTTACATTGGTACCAATTTCTAAGGTGATTTATTTAAAAATTAAATGTATACTTATCTCCTCATAGAACTAATATATTTCACCTTGTTTCTTTCATAGATTTCACATAATTTTGAATTTAGATTAAATAATCTATATTAACTCCAATGTGAACAACTTAGCCCTCCTATGAAAGCTTTCCCTTGTTTGTATATGCATCAATTGTGATTTTGCCTTTCATGGGTGAACATTTTTCCCATTCTCTATTACAAAAAAATTAAATGAGGCCTTATCCTTGGATGGATAAGACCAATTCAAATGATTCTCACCTAAAATAATGATGGTCAACATCACATTCACTATTACTAGCAAATTTATGTGGATCACTTTGCACTTGATGTGTCAATGGGAACTAAAGGTTTGCAAGACCATTCATCAACCCACTCTTTTGATTGATAGTCTTCCAAAAAATATCCATAAATGAAGAAAATAATATGCCATATCTCTCATGTAAATAGTCAATGAAATTGCATTTGAACTTCTAAAAAATTGCAACTCACTCAACCCCACAACTACACAACAACCACAAAACTTTGCAATATTGCAATCATTTACCAACCAAACATATTTGCAAATTATAGACTTACATTCATTACCTACTCCTATTTTGAAGTTACACCATTACATGATTGTTGTTGCATCTATCTACTTAGCACCACCTTTTTCCTTCAACTCTTCTCTTGCTAGAGCTCTTTTTATACATGCTCTTGCACCATCATGATCCCCCTTTCCATGTCACCGATGAGGAGGGACCTCAAAGAGATCAATCCGGACCAGTCAGCATGAGTAACACAACTGAAACACAAAGATATGATGGAGGCAATGTAGAACAAATTATTTTATTTCATGAAAATTGATTACAACCAACCGGTAATAACCAGGTTACAGCTTAACTGACTCACAGGCCTAATAGAACATGCATAATAGGTCACAATCGGGACCTTGAATCTTAAGATCTATCTTCTATGCACAGTCTTGCTACTTTATTCTTTGATCGATTATATTCTAATGTGCAACTACAATTATATATATCGATCCAAAGAATCCAGGAGGCCCCAAAAGGGATCAAAACCCGAAGAATAAGACCTGACGTGTAAAATTAACAAGGTCGGCCTCCACCAAAAGATTCCTCTGGAAAAATGCAAAGGATGAAACATAGATTGTGGGAAAAGGCTGGCCACACGCCAAGGAACATTGAAATCAATGCCCAAGGCTCCGCAAGCTTCAAAAGGGGTTTCGGTAGATCACCAAAATAGGTCCAGGCAGTTGGTAATAAGAACTGTCAACTAGTAATATGAAATTGTCAACAGAAATGATATCGATATCTTGTTGGAAAATGATCCAAATGCGATGCGGTCTAGAAATAAGAAAGGTGATGAAGTACTCAAGTAGAATCCAAGTCCACAGGATCCAGTGAGCCAAAAACGAGACACACAGAAAGAAAAATTAAAACTGTAAACAAAAAACAAACAGAAAAGAAAATGTTTTTGGTTGATGCAAGATTGCTATCAACCGGGGATGCTACTGCAACAGACATTTGGGGCTATTGAAAAAGTGAGTCTCTCACTTTGCTGGGGTCAGGGGAAAACCAAGGCAGTCTACCTCTGCCTGAGAAATCCAAGATGAATCTTCAACTGGTCTATCCTTCAACTTCATAAGATATTCCTTATATTGACTGCCACGGGTACTACACCCAATCCTATTGTCAAAAATTTGTTCAATCTTATCCGGTTCTTTTCGGGGCAACTATTTCTCCAAGTCTGCAATATTATCCTCAATTAATTCTGGTTCATGATACTCACGAAGATCTACAATGTTAAACAAAGGTGAAATACTCATACTATCAGGTAAGTCCACTTCATATGCATTTCCAGAACTGAACTTCCTCAAAATCTTGCAAGGTCCAAACTTCTTCATTTGCAATTTGTTATAAGTTCCAATCGGGAATCTCTCTTTTCTTAGATATATCATTAATTCATCGCCAACTTCAAATTCCTTATATCTCCTCTTCTCATCTACCTTCTCCTTATACTTGGTGTTCATGTCTTCTAAATGTTGCTTAACCTGAATATGCAAGGCTGTCATGTGATCTGCAAAATATTCTTCTTCTGAACTTGTTCGGTCTTCACTGCTAATATCTCTCAATTCTAATATACTTCTAGGATGCACTCCGGTAACAATCTCAAAAGGTTTTCTTTCGGTACTCCTGTTCACTGAATTGTTGTAGGCAAACTTTGCTTATGCAAGGACCAAATCCCAAATTCCGGTTTTTTCAACAACTAAATATCTCAACAAGTTTCCCAAGATCCAGTTAAATACTTCTGTCTTCCCATCAATTTGTGAATGAAAAGTAGAATCAAACTTCAAATCTGTCTTCATCTTCTTCCAAAGCATTCTCCAAAATAGCCAACAAACTTAGTATCTCTATCTAAAAATATGCTCTTAGGTAATCCATGCAATCTCACTACTTCCTTGAAAAATAGGTCTGCTACATGTAATGCATTTAATGACTTCTTACAAGGTATAAAATGAGCCATCTTCGACAATCTATCCACTACCAAAAATATATAATCATTCTCTCTCTTTGTTTTAGGCAATCCAAGTACAAAATCTATGGTTATATCCTCCCAAGCTCTTGCAGGTACTGTCAAAGGTTTATACAATCCCACATTCTGACTACTACCCTTTGCAACTTGACAAACTTTACAAATTGCACATATCTCTTAACATCCTTATGAATCTGGGGCCAAAAGTACTGCTCAATCACCAGTGCTACTCTTTTGTCAATACCAAAATGTCCAGCTACATCTCCACTATGTTTCTCCTTTATCAGATTCTCCCTCATAGAACTCTTAGGTATGCACAAATGAACTCCTCTAAATAACATCCCATCTCGAATGAAGTAATCCAACCACATGCTTCTATCTATCATAACCGGTTCTCTACCAACTTTCCAAGGTTCTACAAAATCCAGGTCATCATCATACAAGGTCTTCAAATATTCAAATCCTAATACTGTCAGTGTCATCTTTGTCAATAGATTCCTTATCCTACTCAATGCATCAACAACTTTGCTAGATTTTCCACTTCTATGCTTCAACACAAAGGTGTGAATCTTCAAGAATTCTACCCATCTCATATGTCTCTGATTTAACTTGCTCTGACTATTCAAATACTGCAAAGCTTGATAATCTGTATACAACACAAACTCCTTAGGCAACAAGTAATGTCTCCACTTTTTCAAGGCTTGAACTATGGCATAAAACACTTGATCATACACTGAAAATCGCCTCCAAGAATCATTCAATTTCTCACTGAAATAAGCTACTACTCTCCCTTCCTGACTCAAGACTACTCCTATTGTTGTTTCACTTGCATCACAAACCACTTGAAATACTTTAATGAAATCCGGTAAAGCCAACACGGGCTACTAGACCACTTTCTACTACAACAATTCAATACTTTTGGTTGCTCCTGTGGTCCACTTAAATTCCTTCTGATCTCCTCGCATGGTCTCGGCCATAGGGTTACAAACTGAACTAAAATTTCTGATAAACTTCCTGTAAAAACTAGCCAATCCATGAAACGATCTTGCCTATCCAATGCTTTCCGGTATAGGCCACTCAACAATTGCTTTCACTTTCTCAGGGTCCATCTTCAAACCATCCTCAGATATCACAAATCCCAAATAGACTAACTCATCCTTCATGAAAGTACACTTCTTAATATTTATTAGCAAATTCTCCTCTCTCAACCTCTACAAAACTTGTCTTAACTACAACAAATGCTCCTCTTTTGTCTTACTAAAAATCAGAATGTCATCCAAATACACAATAACAAACTTACCCAAGAATTTCTTCAATACCTCATTCATTAGCCTCGTGAAATTACTTGGTGCATTAGTTAATCCAAAAGACATCACCAACCATTCATACAGTCCTTCATTTGTCTTAATTGATATCTTCCACTCATCTCCTTCTCTGATCCTGATCTGATGATCTGCACTCTTCAAATCTATCTACGTAAAGTATTTTGCTCCACTCAAACAATTCATTATGTCATCCATCCTAGGCAAAGGAAACCGATATTTCATTGTGATCTTGTTTATTGCTCTGGAATCAGTACACATTTACACATTCTCCACTCTCCATTCTTCTTAGGTGCTAATACTACTGGTACTGTGTTGGGTGAATATTTTGTCACCAACGTACTAATGACAAAATATATAATTCACACAACGCTATGCCGAGAAATTAATCTCTCCTCTCATCAAGGGGAGGTTCCCTATGAAATTTCTCCTCTAATTAATATGAAATTAAATTTGTGGGTTGATGTTGGGCATATAACTCTCTTTTTTCAGAGTTTATGTATTCTCCCTTCACCTAGTTACAATTTCTCTACCTCTTTAGATACTTAAAGAAAAGAACTATTAATCTAACAAACTACACCAAGAGTTACTATTAAGCAACACAAAGTCTCCTTTAAGGTAACACTAATTCACACTGATCGTTACAAATTAAACAATTAGAAACTTAGCTTAAAGCTCAAAGTCTTCAAGTATAGATTTCTAATCCATTAAACTACAAATAACCACATCAATACAAAGCTTACCACAAGTTACTTAATTTATCAGCAGATTTCTCAAGTATGCTAAGAGCACAAAGTCTACTTTGCAAGATTTGAGAGCTCTCTAACCAGGTAGCAATATCTTAAAGATCAAAGAAGTAAAGATAATATAGATTCAATGGACATAGGAACATTAAATTATATAAATGACTTTCTTGATACAACACAAAGTTTGTAATCAACAAAACTATTTTCTTTATTTGTTTGATTGAATTTTCACCACAAAAGCCCAAAGTCTTAATTGGGATAAAAATTCAACAGTTTTGCTAAGCATGAAAAAGATAAAATATTTACAAAAAGGTCCTCCTTATATAGGAAAAGAAGTTGAGAAAAAGGTGGGCACAGTTGACTTATTCAACTGCACAATCCCATTTTACTACAACTACTACATAAAGAAAACATGCAGCTATGAGAAAACTTGCAGCATATAACAATGAACTACATGAAAAGAAAGTGTCAATGTGACAATTTATTCATTTTTCTCCTCATCGGATTTCTAAAATTCTTCAAACTGAGCCAAAGCAAATTATATCTCAGTTTTTTCTGATGCCATATCAGTAATCTCATCAGCACATCTTTTCTTTGTTGTTTTGTTGGGAGAGGGCTCAAATGTTTCAACATTGATCATTAGTATCTCGAAGATCATTAGCATCAGAAGGGAAAATTCCATCAATTGGGATGAGAATCTGGGGTCAAAAAGAACTTAGGAGAAAAACTAGGAAAAACTTGCAGGTCGTACTTTAAAGTTCGACTTGTCAGTCACTAACACGACTAACTGACATGACTAAGAAAAAAGTCTGACGTGTCAGTCACTAACATGACTAACTGGCATGTCAGAGAAAAAAGTCTGATGTGTCAATCACTAACATGACTAACTGACATGTCGGAGAAAAATGTCCGACGTGTCAGTCACTAACATGATTAACTGACATGTCGGAGAAAAAAGTCCGACGTGTCAGTCACTAACATGGAAAATTCTAACTTCTAAACGACTAAACATAAAGACGAAAAAAATGAAAAGTGACTAATCGACAAGGTCGATTAGCCTTTCCCGAAGCTCGTGAGGTACAAAACGGATGAGTTTTGTAGGGTTGCCTCACAATTTTGGCCATGCCAAAATCACGGACAACAGTTGGCTCTGACTGGGGAACAAACTTCACCACTTGAAGATTGTAGAATCTGGAACTCCAAGTGCCTGTATCCATTGAGCTATAGAGTCAAGCAACAAAGACATAGACAACAAGAGTGACACGAAACAACCAATTGAAAACAAGACAAAAACTTATGCAATTTTTGATTGAAAATGGAAACTAATCTAACCTAAATTAACTGACCATAGAAACCTTCCTAAATGAAACAATTCACGGGTTTACCAAAGTAGCTGCCTTTCTTTAGCAGCTTGCATTTCCTTGCATGATCATTAGCAACCACAACCAATAGAAGCATGAACAATTGTACTAGGACTTGATGCAACACTCCTTGGAAAAGATGAACAAATTCACCTTCCTCTTGAAATGAATCATATGTATTGCTACTCCAAAGTAGATATTTGAAACCAGATTGCTCTTTCTTAGCTAAAAATGCATGTTTGGTCTCTTCCTCAAGTGTATCTTCAAGATCATATACAAGTGAAACCTTTGGCTCTCCATTGGCTTCCAACCAAGCAAGATGTCTAATTGGACATCCTCTTGATGAGGCAAAACCAAAATTCTTCTTGTTGATTATACCTTTATCAGCTGCTTCTTCAATTACAACCTCATGCTGAAAAGAATGAGTTTCTTCATGTGAGTCAATTAAAAACATGACCGCATTGCTTACCTCAACATGTTGTTCACAAACTTCAGATTTGAGAGGATCGTCAATAAGACTTGAACAAAATTCTTCTATAGTACTCATGAAATGATCTTCATCAAGTTATGGGGTAGGTCTCTTATGCATGATATGTCCAAGTTCATGACCTTGGAACATGAATGCATTCATTTCAACTTGAATGGGATCTTCATGCATGTTCACCTTTTCACATCTCATGATGTGATTGTCCTCCTCCATGGTACCTGCCATGGTCTTTTCTTTTTGTTCAATAGCTTTTTGGAACTGCATAAACCAGATTTGAGAGTCACCAGCTATGTCTGCTTCCTCCTCTTGGAATAGACTAGCAAGATCATTTTGTTCAGATTCAGAGTCCTCCACTACTGCATTTGTTGATGTTGCCTCAAGTGCAAGCCCTTCTGGTGGCGAAGGAAGCTTGTCTTGATTTCTAGCTACATAACTAGGAGTAGTATTTGGATATGGCCTCCTAGGAATGTCTTCATAAGGGGAAGAAAATACACCTTGAGCTATTTGCTTTTTGAGGGCAAGCAACTCATTAGCCAACCTTTGCACCATGGTATCTGCTCTCTTGGTAGACCATGGTCCGAAAGAAGAGTTTTCTTTGGACCCATTTGGCTCTATCTTTATCTTACCCGCAAGGATAAGATCATCTTCAACCTCAACTGCTAAGGTTTGTGCAGTTGCAAGGTCTCCTGGAACTGCTCTTCTCAACAAGAAACTCACCTCAGGTGACTGAGCATTCATGAAGAAGCACTTCAAATTTGTAGCAGTAGGCTGAGAAGCAACCGGGATGTGGTTATGTAGCTTGTTGAATTTAGCAACAAATTCCCGCATGGGCTCTTGCAGTTCTTTCTTCATTTGAGTTAATTGTGCCAATAAAGCATGATCATCTTCAGCGGACTTGAATCTCACCTCAAACAATGTTCTGAGAGTTGCCCAATTTGTGATACAAGCATTAGTAAGATGATAGAACCAATCAACAGTAGCTCCATGGAAAGTCTCAATGAATAATCTCATTGAAACATCTTCGTGTTCAACACCTAGGACTTCACATGCGATGTAGAAGGCAACAATGTGTTCGTCTGGGTGCTGAGAACCATCCCCAAAAAAATTGGGTAAATTTTTTCGTGTACCTTTAGGAAGTTCATGCAAAGGTGAGGTCAAGTTCAGAGGACCAAAAGCAGTGCCCCAAGGGCCAGCAGCGGCCATCCTTAATGGATTATAGGGTGGTATTACAAAATGATTTACAAGTTGAAAAGTTGAAACTTGCAAACTTGATGCCTCACTTGGTACGGGAGATCGCCGTGCAGATGGAGGAAAACTTTGTGTCCGCTGCAAAGGAGAAAGTGTCCATGGAGGTGTCACAAAGGGAAAATTAAATTGCTGCAATACTTCAAAACTAGGATCAACGATTCCTGCTAATCGTTGCCCACGAGTGTAACTTTGATCAGCCATATTATGATTTGAAGAAAAAACAGCAATATGGAAATTACAATGAAAGCACATTGCAACCCAAAAGACAAATCGGTTGCACGTCGCTCCCCAACAGAGTCGCCAAAAAACTGTTGGGTGAATATTTTGTCACCAACGTACTAATGACAAAATATATAATTCACACAACGCTATGCCGAGAAATTAATCTCTCCTCTCATCAAGGGGAGATTCCCTATGAAATTTCTCCTCTAATTAATAGGAAATTAAATTTGTGGGTTGGTGTTGGGCATATAACTCTCTTTTTTCAGAGTTTATGTATTCTCCCTTCACCTAGTTACAATTTCTCTACCTCTTCAGATACTTAAAGAAAAGAACTATTAATCTAACAAACTACACCAAGAGTTACTATTAAGCAACACAAAGTCTCCTTTAAGGTAACACTAATTCACATTGATCGTTACAAATTAAACAATTAGAAACTTAGCTTAAAGCTCAAAGTCTTCAAGTATAGATTTCTAATCCATTAAACTACAAATAACCGCAGCAATACAAAGCTTACCACAAGTTACTTAATTTATCAGCAGATTTCTCAAGTATGCTAAGAGCACAAAGTCTACTTTGCAAGATTTGAGAGCTCTCTAACCAGGTAGCAATATCTTAAAGATCAAAGAAGTAAAGATAATATAGATTCAATGGACATAGGAACATTAAATTATATAAATGACTTTCTTGATACAACACAAAGTTTGTAATCAACAAAACTATTTTCTTTATTTGTTTGATTGAATTTTCACCACAAAAGCCCAAAGTCTTAATTGGGATAAAAATTCAACAGTTTTGCTAAGCATGAAAAAGATAAAATATTTACAAAAAGGTCCTCCTTATATAGGAAAAGAAGTTGAGAAAAAGGTGGGCACAGTTGACTTATTCAACTGCACAGTCCCATTTTGCTACAACTACTACATAAAGAAAATGTGTAACTGCGAGAAAACTTGCAGCATCTAACAATGAAACTACATGAAAAGAAAGTGTCAATGTGATAATTTATTCATTTTTCTCCTCACTGGATTTCTAAAATTCTTCAAACCGAGCCAAAGCAACTTATATCTCAGCTTTGTCTGACGCCATATCAGCAATCTCATCAGCACATCTTTTCTTTGTTGTTTTGTTGGGAGAGGGCTCAAACGTTTCAACATTGATCATTAGTAACTTGAAGATCATCAGCATCAGAAGGGAAAATTCCATCAATTGGGATGAGAATCCGGGGTCAAAAAGAACTTAGGAGAAAAACTAGGAAAAACTTGCAGGTCGTACTTTAAAGTTTGACTTGTCAGTCACTAACACGACTAACTGACATGACTAAGAAAAAAGTCTGACGTGTCAATCACTAACATGACTAACTGGCATGTTGGGGAAAAAAGTTCGACGTGTCAGTCACTAACATGACTAACTGACATGTCGGAGAAAAAAGTCCGACGTGTCAGTCACTGACATGACTAACTGACATGTTGGAGAAAAAAGTCCGACGTGTCAGTCACTAACACGACTAACTGACATGTCAGAGAAAAAAGTCCAACGTGTCAATCACTAACATGGAAAATTCTAACTTCTAAATGACTAAACATAAAAACAAAAAATGAAAAGTGACTAATCGACAAGGTCGATTAGCCTTTCCCAAAGCTCGTGAGGTATAAAATGGATGAGTTTTGTAGGGTTGCCTCACAATTTTGGCCATGCCAAAATCGAGGACAACATACTGCACAAGGACTCAAACTTTCCTTGATCAAATATTTCTTCAACAACTACTGCACTTGTCTATTCAATTCTTCATTCTTTGTTGGTGTCAACCCGTGTGCAACTTTATTAGGCAAACTAGCTCCGGGAACCAAGTCCATGCAATGACTTATACTTCTCACAAGTGGAAAACCATCGGGTACATTATCTGAAATGATGTCTTCATATTTTGTTAGAAAATATTTTATCTCTTCCGGTTGTTCTCCTTCCGGTTCCGATTTCTCAGTTTTCTTAGGAATTAAGGCAAAACACTCATTCACATTTCTCAATCCATCTAGGAATTTCCTTCCATCTAGCAAACAAGTTCTAGCATTCATAAAAACTTTATTCTTCAAAGGTTCCTCCAAAGGGAAGAAGGTTTGCTTCATCCCATTGGCCACAATAGTGTATGTATTCTTCCTCCCATCATGTACTGCCTGTCTATCAAACTGCCAAGGTCTACCCAACAAAAGATGACAAATATCCATAGGCATAATATCACACAAGACTTCATCATGATAATTCTCGATTTTCAATTTCACCAAACATTTCTCACTTACTAACAACTTATGTTCATCCTGAATCCATGCTATCTGATAAGGCTTAGGGTGTTTCGATTTGTCCAAATTCAACTTATTCACCATCTATTCTAAAACAAGATTATCTGAACTACCACTATCAATAAGAACTTTACAACACTTACCGGATACCTTATATCTGGATTTGAACAAATTCTTCCTCTGCAAGGTCTCTTCATCTCCTCTAATATGACACAAATCTCTCCTCATCACCAACAGTTCTCCATCTTATGGTTTATTGTCTGATTTGGTGGGGTTTTCTACCATCATTGCTTCTCTTCTAGTATTCTCTATCTTCTTACACTCGAAAGCACAATTTCCTTCTCCTCCATACTTATAGCAAGTTCCTCTAAATGTTCTCTTGTCTTGTCTTCCAAAATTCTCATTTTGGTAACCATCTGGTTCTGTCCTCTGGTAGAAATTTCTATCATCGTTTAGATATGAATTACCTTCTTTGTTCACTTCCTTGTCCTTGTTCTGATCTGTGTAGGTTCGTCTACGTCCGATATATGCTCTTCCTCTTTGAAATCTTCTTCTAGTAAACCTTCCACCTTTGCCTCTCTGCCTCTGCTCATATCTTTTGTTTAACTTCTCTTCTGCCTTTAGGGCATACTGGTAAGCCTCTTCAACACTCTCCAATTTGATCAAACTGAGTTCATATTGTATAGACATCCACAATTGATTCAAATATCTTGCAATTCATTCAAATTCATCAGCAACATGTTTGGATCTGATGTTCAACTTGTAAAATGCTTCGGTGTACTCCTTCACACAAGATTCCTTCTATCTCAAATTCTGCAACTTTCGGAATAGGTTCACTTGATAATCAACTAGCATAAAGTTTGACTTTAACTTAGTAATCATTCGATCCCATGTCTTAACCTTCTCTTTACCTCTTCTCTGTCTATCAACTTGCAAATGCTCCCACCAAAGGGATGCATGACCTTTCAACCAGGTATAGGCATATTTCACCTTCCTCTCTTCTGCAATGTTTTTCAAAATCGAAATACTTCTCCATCTTTGAGATCCAATCCATCAAATCATCCGAATCTAACTTCCCATCATATTCTGGTGGGGTAAAATGAGGTTTAGTATTCACCCTACTCAAAACCCTCAAAAAACTTTCCTCATCCAGAACAACCGTCGGTGGGTTTTCTTGTTCTTCTGGGGCTTCTTCTCCTTCATCTTCACTTACATCTTTGATATGTCGGCCTCTTCTCTGGGATGTCTCGATGACTTCCAACCAGGCTGCCATACCTCACAACATTTCCATCACAACAGGGTTTGCATTCCCATGCGCTACACCATTCCTAGCTCCTTTTCGCGCTATCGTTCACACTGGTCCTCTGCAGCTGTAGGTTGGATCCACAATCCACCACCCTACAACAAAATTTTAGGACACACAACCTCCAGAATGAAACTTCGCTCTAATACCACTTGAAGTAGTCACTGACGAGGAGGGACCTCAAAGAGATCAATTCGAACCAGTCAGTAGGAGTAACACAATGGAAACACAAAGATATGATGGAGGAAATGCATAATAAATTGTTTTATTTCATGAAAATTTATTACAACCAACCAGTAACAACCAGGTTATAGCATAATTGGCTCACAGGCCTGGTAGAACATACAAAATAGGTCACAACCAAGACCTTGAGTCTTAAGATCTATCTTCTATGCATAGTCTTGCTACTTGATTCTTCAATTTATTACATTCTAATGCACAATTACAATTATATATATTGATCCAAAGGATCCAGGCAGCCCCAAAATGGATCAAAACCCGGAGAACAAGACCTAACATATAAAATTAACAAGGTCGCCCTCCGCCTAAAGATTCCTCCGAAAAAATCCAAAGGATGAAACATAGATCATGGGAAAAGGTCAGCGACATGCCAAGGAACATCATAATCAATGTCTAAGGCTCCACAAGCTTCGGAAGGGGTTTCAGTAAATCATCAAAATAGGTCCAGGCAACCAGTAACAAGAACTGTCGATCGGTAACAGGAAACTGTCAAGGGAACCAATTACGATATCTTGCCAAAAAATTATCCAAATGTGATGCAGTCTGGAAATAAGAAAGATGATCAAGTCTTCAAGTAGAATCCAACTCCATAGGATCCAGTGAGACAAAATTGGGACACACAGAAAGAAAAGATGAAATTGCAAACAGAAAACAAACAAAAAGGAAAATGTTTTTGGTTGATGCAAGATTGCTATGAACCGGGGATGCTCCTGCATCACCAGATATAATGAATTTTCAAAAACATTGAACACCATTTGTCACATGCATCTTGCTCAACCAATAGAACATCCTTGAATTCTTAAATTGTGATGTGTAGTTATCCAACCATATGATGTGTTGACTATATGTGATTCTTTTGGAGCTAAAATTATCAAAGAAATTTGAAAGAAACCTTGCAAAAAGTCTGTGGAATGAGTAAGATAGTCACTAGTGTAGAAGTGATGCTCTTTTAATATGTTTCCATCTTCCTTTGTGCTATTACGTGCATACATGAATGATTTATATACATAAATAGTAACTTGAATAGAGTTGTAGTACTGACATTGAGTAGTGCATAAGTCAACCTTTTTAATGTGGAAGTTGATAATTAATGTTTTGAATCCATAAATATCATTATTGCTCATCCCATAGCTTATCTCACTCTTTATAATTCCATTTTCCTACATTGGGTAAGATATGTGTATAGTACAGGGTCTAGATTAGTTCTATGCAATGGATTTGGACCGCACATTTTAAAAATTCTTAAGAAAAATTCAGACCTTTGCTACCTTTTTCACTTTATTGTTTTTTATTAAGAAAACAACAAGAACAAGGGTGCTAACCCTTAATACAACAACCTGAAGGCAGTATGAGAGACAACAAAACAGTGGAGAAAACCCCCAAAAACACATGGTCAGATATGCCAAAAGAAAAAACTTGTCAAACCAACAACAACCCAAAACCCAATTCAAGGAAGGGGAGAGACACATGAACTTTAACAAGGGGGGTTTGGGCAAGAGGAGAAGACTTCCCCTTCTGCTTATGACAAACCATGATCCACACAATACTATCATTAGGACCAATAAAAGAGAGATCAAGCAGGGAGGACCCCGCCAGGTTACAATCAGAGGTAGCAACAAAATGTTGCTATAAAGGAACAACATCAGGAGCAGAATCAGTAGGAGTAAAATGAAGTTGCAAAATAGGCTCAATAGGAGTTGAATCCTCAGGGATGGTAGCAATAGCACCGACAACAACTTTAGCGACAATAAGAGGCACAACTTCATCTTGAGAGGAGGTATCATCCTCTTGAGAGGAGTCAAAAAAATCAGAGTTAGACACTGACAGTCAAGTGATCAACTATAGCATCCTTCCACCAAGTAGCAACACCATTGTGATGCGGAAGAGAGCACTTTGAAGCTAAATGACTTGTAGAGAAGCATTTTCGATAATGAAAGGGGAGACCCTCAAAATCCAACGATTGAGTCCAAGGCCTATCCCCAACCATAAGAACCACATCCCCAGTGAGAGGTGAAGAGATGTCAATATCGATTAAGATGCGGGCAAAGGTGAAGTGGCCCATGGAAGATGTGGCATCATCAACTTTCAAGAAATGACCAATAGAGTTATCGATGGCCTCATAGCAAGAATACTCCCAGAAATAAAGGGGAAGATTCGAGAGGTAAACCCAAACCAGATGAACATTAAGTGGTTTAGTAAGAGGGTTAAAAGAAGTTGTTCAGGGCTTAATAGAGAGAGAGAGAGAGAGAGAGAGAGAGAGAGAGAGAGAGAGAGAGAACTCCCCAAGCCCACAACTTGCCCAGTATCAAGTCACAATCAGATGAAGAAGCAAAGGAAGCAATGAAAAAGCCTTTAGCACAAGGAAAAAACTCAAGAGTATGAGCAACCAAATGCTTTCAAGAATCACTCACCCGATGATGAAGGTCCGATAACAAAGGCCAAAGCCTAGAGAATCTGCACACCGAGGCACAATGTTGATAGAGCCCAATGTTATCCACAACATCCTATCCAGAAACCATCATAGGGGAGGAGGCACAGGGAAGAGGGCAAACCTCCTTAGGGGGCTGGGCAGTAGATTTGGCCACACAAGAAAAGTTGCGCTTACTAGCGAAAGAAGAGGGTTTGGGTGGGACCTTAGCACCCACAACAAGGTCACCATTAGTAGTAACATCACCAGACATAGGAGCAGCACCACTGGCTAAAGTTTCCACAACAACATCAACCCTAGGGAGGGCATCCACGAGGGGGAGGGCACAAACCACCCACAGCTAGAGCATAAGCATTGACATCCGCGCAAGGGGGAGGGGGATCCGATCCTCCCAATGGTGAGGGCATGAACATAGGAGGAACATTGAATGGGGCCTACAATGCAGGAGCATCATTCAAACTTGAGTCGGAGGGAGCAACATTCAAACTTGATTGGGCAAGAGCCATCGATATTGTTTCACTTGATTATTATGTGCCAACTAAAATACAAATTTTCCAAATTTCACGCTAGGACAAGTATTTAAAGACTAACCTTATTTTAAAATAATTTCCTAAAAATCTACAAAGCACATCTAGAATTCTATTTGGAAATGGATAAATAGACTACATAATCATTGCATCCTCATTTTCAAGTAATATTGTTGCTTGTTGTTCTTTACCTTGGTTCATTATTGTTGAATTGATCCATCTAGGGGTTAACTTAGGAGAGTGATCCTCACATCTTAGTCCAAAGGTGTTACAAACATTGCCAATCTTTATGCATATTTAAAACATTTACAAGGACAAAAACAAGTATTAAAAAACAAACATTTGCTAGATTAGATTCACATGTTACAAATTAAGATCCACTTATCAAATTAATTTCCAACTCATTTAAATCACATCCACACTTGTATAAATGACCCATATCATACATAACTAGATTTAATGATAAACAACAATTACCAAATAAATCCTAAACTTATACCAGATCTTGAAATCCAACCATACCAATTTCAATATTGAAAGGCTAAATGAATTCAACCACAAAACCCTAGCCTAACAACAACAAAGATCCACCATAACATATGAAGATTACCTAAGACAATGCAAATCAAATGAAATCACAAAGATTATACCATCACATGTCCAATAGGGTTTTGATCTCCATTCTTCCTATCTCCATTGATCTTGCTTGATATATTTGCTCTCAGATTTTATGTGCACAAGAGCTCAACAAAGAACGGAATGTGGTTGCAAGTAGGATCGTAGTGTAGTCAAAATGATCATTAGGGCCTTAAGTCATTAGCTCATCAGCTCATTAGGGTTTGATAATGAAGAAGGCATCTCCTTAAATAGAAGACACAATAAGAAATGGAGGGATAAGATTGAGAGGTGCAAAAAAGGAGGTCGGCTAGGTAGAAGAAATAGTAAAATAATGAAAGGGGTAGGTAGTGTATGAATTAAGAGATGAATGACATGTGTCATGGGTAGAAAAGCTAATGAATTAATTAAATAAATAAAGATTTATTTAATTAATAGAAGAAATGAGATCAATTAAATAAATCAATATTTATTTAATTTAGGAAAAGGATAATTTAAATAAATAAATGTATTTATTTAAATGAGAAATAAGGCTAGAAGAGGATAAATGAATTAATTAAATAAATAAAGATTTATTTAATTAATAGAAGAATTAGGCTTAGATAATTAAATAAATAAAATATTTATTTAATTAGACTGGACAATTTTAGGTGTCTACATTTTGCCCCTCTTTGAGACAATGCGGCTTGTCGCGTTGTTTCAAAGAAGATAAGATGAACTGATACAGAGTTGCCCCAGAATGGGAATGATATGCCCCCTCGAGAGATTGGATGAAAATGTCTGAAAAGATTGCAGACAATCTCTTGATAAGAAAGAAAGGCTAGAATGGATTGACCGGATAAAATGACAAAGTCACGGGATAAAGAAGACTGACTCAGGAAATGAAGGTGAGTGCTAGGGTAGGCTATAAGATAGACCACGGGGGAAAATACATCCTCATTGTCATCTACACGTCCACGAGATCAAAGTGCAGAGCGAGAAAAGAGCAGGAGCAGTCAGCAGCGATGGCTTTCGTGCATAGATTCGACTGTGTTCGCCGATTTCAGAGGCCAGCAGAGGCAGGAGAGCCGGTAAGTACCACCAAACCTCCTTGTGCTTTGATGCATTTAATTTTGTCATTAATGCATGTCGAATAGGGTAATAAATGCGCTTAGACTAGGGTCCAAAAAGTGTCAAAAAACGTCCAGGCGCGTCTGTGCAGAGCATAGGCACGTTTGTGTCAAGAAGGCGCGTCTGTGTTTTTTAGGCGCGTCTATGCAGTCTTTGAGCACGTTTATGTCATGTAAGCGCGTTTGCGTTTGAAAAGTATGAATTTGCATCTTCTAGGTCAAATCGGCAGTTCTGTGATGAACATATGCTGTCGATTGGATAAGCTGCTGAGAGGATACACTCAAGCAGGTCCTCTAGGAAGACTAGGATAGATCAAGGCACTTTGTGATGAACAGTGAGTACCAAGATAGAGTACTTTGTGATGAACAGGGAGTACTGAAATATGAGCAGCACTTTGTGATGAACAGGGAGTGCGAATGTGAGTAACACTTTGTGATGAACAGGGAGTGTCACACACGTAGTACTTTGTGATGAACAAGGAGTACTACTAGGATAAATAGCAACACTTTGTGATGAACAGTGAGTGTCCCTAGGGTAGATAGCCATATGCATTTAGATAAAAAGTAGCATTTTGTGATAAACAGTGAATGTCACTATAACTGACATGATTGATTTGCTTGACTGCAGGAGTATTTGCCGATGCTGGAGTCACGGGAGAGATTCCCGTCGACACAGAGGTTGCGACCTGAGTTGTCGCTCGAGGACAGAGTTGCCATCAAGGAGATGGGTTTGAGACATGTGCTGTATGTGCCTGAGTTTCGGGCAAACATGGGTTTGCTGACTGCGCTTGCTGAGAGATGGCATTCTGAAACGTGCACGTTCCATTTGCCTATGGGTGAGATGACAGTCACCCTAGAGGATGTATACAGGATTCTGCGGGTGTCGATCGATGGGGAGCTAATCCCATACGATCGAGATGGCGACAGAGAGGCCCTGAGATGAGTATTCCAGGACCCTGGATTAGAGATGAGGGCAGGACACGTGGCATGGGATACCATGAAAGTCATCGGGTTAGCATTGTCGGCAGTGATCGGAGGAGCTATCAGTGGGTTCCTGTGTCCAGATAGGGCGACACGGGGGTTGGCTGTGGGCTGGGGGGAGCACTAGAGACGCTGATGACACAGCATACCAGATATGCCTGGGGACCGTGTGTGCTGGCACACTTGTATTACGAGCTGCATCAGTTTGTTTATCACGGGTCAATGGGATTGGGCTGCGGAGTTACATTGCTGCAGGTATGGGCTTACGAGCATCTGCCGGTTACCCGACTGATACACTTTTGGGGCAGAGGTCATGGGTGCATCTTCGTGCATTTATATGATATGATCACTCCGCAGCCATGGATTGGCAGGCTAGAGTACTGGCGGCGAGTGAATGATGACATTGATGAGGTCATATGGCGACCTTATCTGGGCTACGAGCAGTGGGAGGATGGTGCAGTCGAGCTACCGTACACCTTTCAAAGCAGGTACCTGATTGGGCGGACGCCCTATGTGCTAGAGAGGCAGCTGGTAGACAGGATTGGCCGACAATTTGGCCAGATTTAGAGGATGTCGTGGGGCTTAGGCATGTATGCCCGTACCGTGAGAGATCAGGCACAGTTTGGGCCGTTGCCGTCGTATGATCAGGTAGTGACACAACTGGTGGAGATGATACCTCTACCCTCGGACATGTGGCCAGAGATCGAGGATGCCGACATGGATGCCGAGTATACAGCTTATTGGGCAGAGCATCCGTTCCCACGGTTGACAGATCCAGGAGAGGAAGTGGAGGGAGATGGTGGTGACAGTGGAGGTGATGGGGGTCGAGGCCGACGGAGGAGGAGGGGAGTAGTTGGAGAGAGGAGGGTTGCACCTCGGAGGGAGGGTGATGAGGAGAGACCGGCTCGGGTGGTGAGGGGTCGCGGTGGATTGCCGCTACAGGTACCAGCAGCACAGGGTCCCAGATAGGTATAGGCACAAGGACAGGGACAAAGATAGGGACCAGTACAGGTACTAGTATAGGTACAGGTACAGGTACAAGGACAGGGGGAGCCACAGGCAGAGGCAGAGGCAGAGGGGGTTGATCCAGTGGAAGTTTAGCTACTGGATCTGAGGGAGATCTGCCAGGGACAGGCAGATGAGATTTAGGAGCTGGAGAGGGAGAGGGATCGGCTCAGGACGAGGCTCAGAGATATTGAGCGGGAGAGAGATCAGGCGATCCAGCGCTATACAGAGGCCGAGACAACACTGAGGGCAGGGAGACAGGCGGCAGAGGATACAGGGGCAGGATATGCATATGTCCTGCGGGCAGGAGAGGAGATAGGCTACTGGAGGGACCTCTACTATGGTGCAGTGCCAGCAGATCAGCGGGCGAGGAGCTTCCATAGACCATCGCGTACAGCGACAGCTACGGGGGGGAGCCGGAGGAGACAGGCATCGAGTGGTGGGGTCATGGGTCCTCCACCACCACCAGATAGAGGGGACAAGTAGGATGATCCTAGGGCGGGTCCTTTAGGGGCTCAGATTCCACCAAGGCCAGGCGGCTCCGAGGGAGGGAGTTCATCATAGCCTTAGAGGGCTCCCTTTGTATCAGTTTTGTACCATTTTTGTATTGTAGACATCTGCGGGTGCTTTTGTAGCCATATGATTTTGACATCATTGTATCATGACACTTTTGATTATATATATGAGATTATTCATCTTTGCGGAAGCTATATGCATGTGTACCTATGTGATGAGATGTTCTTATGTGATGCTTATGATATGGATGCAAATATGTATATGATGCAATGCAATATTTTTTTATTTTTCTTTTGGTTCGTTTATGTTTTATATGTGTATGCATGATGCAAATGTGAATGTAAGTAATGCAGATGAATATGATAATGCAAATGTAAATTGTGCTAACAGGTGTTGTGTGCAGGATGTGATGCAGTTGTGATATCTATATGTATGTATGAAATGCTTATATGTGGTAATGCAGGTGCAACTACATGAAATGCAAATGTTTTTGGTGTGTCATTATACTCAGTCATCTGATAGTAGGCTACACGGACTCGAGAAGGATGATGGAAGTCAATCAAGAAAGGGGGGATGGAAGACAAAAGATATGAAAGTGAAAGAGCTTCTTGTGCATTATCATCATTGAGCTTTATTATGGCAAAATAGGTTATGACAATCAAGGCATATGTTCGACCCAGAAAGTCATTGTACTTGTTTGCATGGAGATAAGACAGTCACAAACAAGGAATGCCCCACTTCATACTAGACTCACAATGTCCTCATATCCTTGGACAAGTCATAGCATTACTAAGAGACAATCCACAGACAGCAAAAGAAAATAGGTGACGATACCCCATCCTCGCCTTTCTAGTCAAAGACATCCTAGAGATAGAATCTCTAGTCAAAGACATCCCGGAAAAACTAAAAGACATGTCACCAAAAAAAGATGAAATCAAAAGAAAACCAAGACTCGACACCAACATCCACTGTAGTCCTCAAGTTTAGTGTCTCTTGTCACTTGTATAAGTCTTATTTGATTGTGGTCACAATGTTTACTTTCACAGAAAGGATAGATAGCACTGAACCATAATGTTGTCTGAGTCTGTTGAAAGATTTGATTTGTTGAAGCCCTTTGTTGCTGCTGTGTCTCATCTGAAACTGACTGAATCCATGAAACTGATACTTTATTGCGAAGAAGACGAAACTTTATTGCGGATCTGCGATGCAAATGTTGCTTTACTGCGGATTGTGCACGGATAGACTGAAGGAAGCTGGAAGAAACTGTACTCCTCGAAACATGTGATGTTCTCAGTTCCACACCCATCACTAGACATAGGATTTGCCTTAGCCATAGATAGGATTTGATTTATTATGGATGGAAAGGGAGGTGAAAAGGGATGTTTATTATGAATGGCTAACCAATCTTGGGTAGATCAATAACAAGCCATGATGGGAATGGGTAAGTTTATTATGAACGAATAAGTTGTGAGTGTGTGCAAAGTGAAATGATGAAGGAGAATCCTGAAGGAGGGAGGAGCAATGTCTCTACGCATGGTGCTAGTGACCCAGTTTTCACCATGGTACTTGCCCAGGGTGCCACCGAAGTGGTTTTCACCGTTGGACGAAATTATTTCTCTTTACTTTTTTCAATTTTTTTGATTTTTTTTTTGTGTCACAAGGCGCCTGTTTGCCAGGTTTTCACCAAGTAACGATTTTTTTGGTTTATACTTTTTTTTTGTATTTTTGAAATTTTTGATTTTTTTTGTATTTTTGAATTAGGATATTCTGAAGAGCTATGTGTAAAACCTGCGAAGGTGCATGTTTTTGATAGGATCCTCTAAAGGTTCACCTTCTGTAGTTGAGAGATGATATGCCCCAGATCCATATGCTACTGTAATGATGTAAGGACCAAGCCAGTTTGGTTCAAACTTGCCCTTCTTCTCTCTGTCTTGCTGATTTTTGGGGTTTTCTCGGAGAACCAAGTCACCTACCTCAAATGTACGAGGCTTGACTTTGTGATTGTAGCTGCGACTCATTCGTTGTTGGTAAGCCTTGAGATGATTAAAAGCAGTTTGTCTTCGTTCATCTAGCAGTTCCAGTTCTTGTAAGCGAGAGACTTTGTAATCTTCATCAGTGATGATGTTTTGCAAAGAGACCCGTAAAGAGGGTAACTCGACCTCAATAGGCAAGATGGCTTCAGCGCCATAGACAAGTGAATAGGGTGTATCTCCTGTAGGTGTGCGAACACTTGTGCGATAGGCCCAAAGTGCAAGATTAAGTTGAATATGCCAATTACGGCCAACATCGTCGATTGTCTTCTTTAGGATTTTAAGGATTGTTTTATTAGACGCCTCAGCTTGGCCATTGCCTTGGGGGTAATATGGTGTGGAGAAACGATGAGAGATATGGAAGCGGTCACAGAGTTCGCGAACATCCTGATTTTTGAAGGGACGCCCGTTATCAGTGATAATGGAAACAGGAATACCATATCGACAAATGATATAGTTAAGGATGAAGGTAGCAATCTGTTTTCCAGTGACTTGTGTGAGAGGCACGGCTTCAATCCATTTTGTAAAATACTTTGTGGCAGTGATAATGAATTTATGACCATTGGAAGAAGGAGGGTGAATCTTGCCTATGAGATTGAGTCCCCATTGACAAAAGGGCCAAGGAGACGCAAGTGGTTGTAGTTCTTGTGCTGGCGCATGTATGAGGTCTCCATGAATTTGACATTGCTTACATTTCTTGACAAACTGATATGAGTCTTTTTCCATATTGGGCCAGTAATATCCAGTTCTAATGAGTTTCTTGGCCAAGGTAGGACCACTAGCATGTGAACCACATATCCCTTCATGCACTTCATGTAACACAATCTGAGCTTCGTCGCTTTCTAGACATCTAAGAAGAGTGTCATCTAGACCTCGCCGGTATAGGATATCAGCTAAAATGACATATCAAGAGGATTGGCGAATGAAGGTGGGGCATTGGTTATTTGATAGATCAGGAGGTAGGATATTGTCATGAAGGTATGTGAAGATGGAACCATATAACTGGGATTCAGGACCAACAACACATATCATTTCAGTAGGAGTGATCTCATATGATGGAACCAAAAGGTTATCCACCAAGAACTCATAGCGGGTCTCATTTGGAGGTAAATCGATCAATGAAGCAATTGTAGCCATGGCATCTGCGGTGCGATTTTGCTCTCTTGGTATCTGCTCAAAATCTATCCTTGTGAAGTATTGTTTCAGATCATCCACCATTTGTTTGTAAGGCATTAATTTTTCATCTTTTGTTTGGTAATCATCAGTTGCTTGATGGATGACAAGTTGAGAATCCCCAAAAACACGAAGTTCCTGGATCTTCCACTGAACTGCAATCCGTAATCCAGTTGTTAATGCCTCATATTCCGTTATATTGTTAGTGCAAGGAAATGATAAGCGGTATGATTTTGGTACAGAATCCCCTTGAGGAGTTATAAAGAGAATACCAGCTCCTACCCCATGCTGTGTGTATGAGCCGTCAAAGTACAGTTGCCATGGCTTTGCATGTGATACTGTTAAAATGGATTCATCTGGAAATTCTGAACTTAGAGGAACATCATCGATCACGGGAGCATCTGCTAATTGATCTACGATGGCTTGTCCTTTTATTGCTTTTCTGTCCACATACTCGATGTCGAATTCACTCAGTATCATTACCCATTTGGCCAGTCGCCCAGTAAGTGTTGCTTTATTGAGAAGGTATTTTAATGGATCAATTCTTGCAACCAACTTAGTCTTATGAGTGAGCATGTTATGTCATAATTTCTGTGAAGCAAAGACCACGGCGAGACATGCACGCTCGATTGGTGTGTAGTTTAGCTCATATCCCACCAATGTGCGACTAATATAGTATACAGCCTTTTCCTTGCCCCCAGCAATTTGTTGTGCTAAGAGTGCTCCCAGTGCTGTTGGAGTAGCTGATATGTATAGTAGCAAAGGCTGATCTGGAACTGGTGGCATCAGAACAAGCAGATTCAAGAGATAATCCTTGAGCGTTTGGAAAGCCTGTTGACAGTTATCATCCCATTTGAATTTGATATTTTTATGTAGCAGGTGTTGAAAAGGATTACACTTATCTGCAAGTTGTGCTATGAATCTTCGTATAGACTGGAGTCTCCCTTGTAAGGATCGAAGTTGACTGATATTTCTAGGTGGTGGCATGTCCAAGATAGCCTTGACCTTTGCTGGATTGGCTTCGATTCTTCTTTTGGACACAATGAATCCTAGGAGCTTCCCGGAGGTTACTCCAAAGACACATTTCTTGGGGTTTAATCTTACTTTGTATTTTTCCAACCGATCAAAGACGACTGAAAGTATGTCCAAATGTGTATCTCTGTCTACTAATTTACCCAAGAGATCATCAACATAATCTTCCACAGTTATGTGCATGAGATCATGAAAGATAGTAGTCATTGCTCTTTGATATGTAGCACCTGCATTTTTTAGTCCGAAGGGCATGACATTCCAGCAGAAAATTCCCCAAGGACAAGTGAATGATGTTTTATGTTGATCCTCGGGTGCAATCCTGATTTGATTATAACCAAAAAATCCATCCATCAATGATAACATTTCGTGACTTGCCGTGAGATCAACAATCAAGTCAATATTTGGTAATGGGAAGTCGTCTTTTGGACAAGCTTTGTTGATGTCTCTGAAATCTGTATATATTCTGATGCTGCGATCTGGTTTATTGACAGGTACCAAGTTGGAGATCCATTCAGGATAATCAATTGGGCGTATGAATCCGACATCGAGTAATTTCTCAAGTTCTGCTTTGACTAGTAATGTCACTTGTGGATGCATTTTTCTTAATTTCTGTTTTACTGGTTTTGCCCCCGGTTTGACTGTCAGATGATGCATTACCAAATCCGGATCCAATCCAGGCATATCAGCGTATGACCAGGCGAAGTTGATTTGTCGCTCTTTGAAGAAATTTATGAATTTTGACCTTTCAGACTCAGTCAATGATTGAGCTAGGAATATGTTGTGTGGAACCTCTTCTGTACCGATGTTTGTTTTGATAGTCTCCTCTACCAACATGGATGATTTTTCCTCATATGATGCTGGGAGAATGTCGAACCTTCCATCTTCGGGCGCCTCAGAGAGGTTCTCACCCTCGAATACGTCCTTTCTTTTTACTTTTTTGGGGTTAGATAGCACCACAATGTGGTTTTCGCTATAAGATCCTTGATTTGTTCTTATTTTCACATTTTTGCGACTGGAAGGTCTGACACCCTCACCAAAATATGCCACGCTATTGAGTTCTATGGTGTATCCTGCTTTATGGTCTCCAAGGGGAAGATCATCTCGTATGCCTAGATAGTCAATAAAAGCTTCATCGTTTTGAAATGTATCCAACTGTGCAGTTCCTTCATGATCCCAGTCAATGAGTTGGTGGTGAACAAGGGGAAGGTCGTTAATGCCTTCAAAGTTAGCGGGGATAAGAGTGAAGATGTGGTTATATTCGGGTATGTCAAGGTAATTATCGAGGTCATCAATGGCACTCTCTTCATCAGTCTCGATCACGAACGAATCCAAATTGTCATCACTAGTAGCGCATTCTGGGACAGGTGTTCTCATCCTATGTGATTTCAACCTAGAACCTTGAGACAAGGACTGTGTAGACTCCTCATGGGTTGTTTCTTGACCAACGCTGAATTTGTTATAAAACTCCTCCTCTTCTGTGGGTTCACCTAGCTCTCTGAATGTTTTGGTGAGCTCGTAGTCACTGGAAGACTTGTCGGAACCCCATTCCCATTCGTTGGAATCTGTGGAATAGCGATTCTCTTGTTGAATCTTGGCAGCTTTGATTTGTAAGGCTTCTTCTGTCCTTTGGGTGTGGACCTTGGAAGTTAAGAAACCAAGTCCTTTCGAGCGTTCCTTCTTGAAAGTCAATTCAGGTTGTAAAGGTTCAATGATGCCTTCCTTTCGTAACCCCAGAGGGCTTTTTCCATCGTACCCGAAATTTTGTAGAATTTTGAAGCCTTTGCCATATTTCTCACATGGTAGATTGACGTGATCTTGTGTTTCCTCTTCATTATCTCTGAAAAGCATTTGGTATAAACCTTCCTCTTCTAGTTCGCCCCATCTTTGAAAGATAGTAGGGTCCCATTTGAGCGTCATGATGGAGATTTGCTTGTTAGGATGTGGTCTTCCATATTCTTTTGGGGAACTCATGACTTGTCTTAAGTACATGGTCTGATTGAAAGTATATTCCCCCATGCGTTTGTCCTGAAACTTGCCTCTAAGCTCACCTTGTTTGGATGTCGAAGGTTTTAATGACTCAGGATCAATGTATGCCGACGAAGGAACAACCTCCCGATTACTAGGAATGATGGTCTCAGTCTTTGATTTCAGGTTATTGCAATATATGAATGGATTAGGATCGCCATTAACTGTTACTTCCACTCCATTATGAGGAAACTTAATGCATTGGTGATATGTGGATGGGACTGCCCTCATTTCATGGATCCATGGATGTCCTAGTAATATGTTATAAGTGAGATTTAAATCCAGGACTTGACAGACCACATCCTTTGTAACTGGTCCAACTCTGAGAGGTAAGATGACTGTACCCTTGGATGAACGCTCTTCATCATCATATGCCTTAATGGTGATCTTGTTTGTAGAATTTACAGCTTTATCAGAATATCCCAATTATGTGATAGTGCTTAATGTGCAAATGTTTAGACCTGCTCCTCCATCTATTAGGACACATTTTATTCGATGTTTGTGTATGAAGGCTTCAATGTGTAATGGTGCATTATGTGGCTGACTTACGGAGGCATCATCGGCTTCTGTGAATGTAAGGGAGTGTGGAATGGAAAGGTATCCCACCATGGCTTGAAATTGGTCCATGTTTAGATCAGTAGGAACAACAGTATCTCTCAAGATTTTATCAAGAATGGCTTTATGTGCGGGAGATATGCGTAAGAGCTCAAGAATGGAGATGAGTGCGGGTGTCTTCCCTAATTGTTCTACAAGGTCATAGTCAGGTTTAGTTGATGAAGAAGCAGTGTTTTTAGTTGAAGCACCTGGCAAAGTAATTTTACCTCGACGGGTTGTAACATGACACTCAGAGGTAGGCTCGGAAGAAGATCCAACACCTCTTAGGACAATCTTGGGTCTCTAAGGAGGATTCTCAAGGTTTTTGTCCTTGATGATAATAGTAGAGACATGATTATCCATTGAGATGTGATTGATAGTTGAATCATAGTTGTAAGGTGCTCTAGTATAGTTGGCTTGATCATTTGTGACTTTAGCTTTTCCCTTGTCGTGCTTTGGGAATGGTTCCTTAAACATCTCATATTCTTGGTTGGATGAGTGTCCCTCAATCTCAATGTCACCTCTATCAATGAGATCTTGCACGATGTTCTTTAGTCGATGACAATTTCCTGTCTTATGACCCTTGCTCTTATGAAATTCACAATACTCATCGTCATTCCACCAATTTGGTTTGACCTTTGGTTCATACGGAGGGAAATCTGGAACTGTGATTACTTTGTTTGCCACTAGCTTCTTGAAAACTGACTCAAGTGGTTCTCCCAATGGGGTGTACTTCCTTCGTGATCTTGAAGTTGTTTGAGTATTCACTTGATTGTTTGTAGAACTTGATCCTGAAAAGATAAATTTGGGTCGCACTGTGTTGGCATCAACAACACCATCATTGACTGTGTTCTTGTTTTTATTCCAAAATCTTGGCTTGTCTTTTCCTTTATAGTCATCTTTGTTTTCCTTAAATATCTTAATGACTCCTTGTTCAATTAGGACCTTTTCTGTTGCTAAGCCTTTTTCGATAACGTCCTTGAAGGTAGACAAACAAGCTTTCCTTAGATCATAGCCAATGTCTTTGTTAACATTTTGTGTGAACATCTCTACCATTTGTTTTTGTGGAATTTCACAAGAGCATATGCTAGCTAGATTTCTCCATCTTTGTAAGAATGATGCAAAAGATTCTCCCTCTTTTTTCTTGGTGTTGCACAAAGTAGTGACTGATATGTCTATCTCTATGTTGTAGGAGAAATGTTGAATAAATGCCTCTGCTAAGTCACCCCATGACTTAATTCCTGGTGGAAGTTGGGAGAACCATTCCATAGCTTGATCACCTAAGTTTTGTGGGAATAATCTCATCAAATATGTCTCTTCTGCTGCTACCTCAATGCAAGCTGTGAAAAACTGTCTTATGTGTGCCTTAGGATCCCCTTTTCCTCTATACTTATCAAATTTAGGCATCACAAAGTGTGTAGGAAAAGGAGACATTGGAATGCTCTTGTCAAATGGATAAGGACATATGTCTTTCATTGTGTATGTTGGCTTCGGTGTATTTATGTCCTCCATTTTCTTTTGTAAGTCCCTGATTTGTTGCTCCAAATTACTCTTAGGTGGAGATCGACTTCTTGGACCATACCCAATGCTTGAGGCACCAATTGGAGGAGGAGCATGTTGCATATATGGATGATATTGATCATACACATGTTCATATGGAGGAGGTCTATAGTGATGCTGCGTATATGGACCACTTGGTATAGATTCATGTTGAGGAACACCATATCTATTTTGTGCATGTATACCATACTCTACAAGCATGTCATGTTCTATTGTATTGCCCCCAAATTTGACATGAGGTTTCCTTGTGTCCAAATTTTGAGCATGCCTTGGAATATCCCATTACTTTGGTGGTTGATCCTTAGCATTGATATGTGATTGAGCATATTTTTCTCCATAAGACTTCCATAATGGTCTGCGAAGGTGAGTATCATATGTTTGACCATGTGTATGTGGGACCTCTGGTTTTTGAAGCAAAGCTGATGGTGATTCAGGTACCATGTGTGGTCCTCTATTTCCTCCACTATTAGGTCTCCTTTGATCCATGTTGGAGTGAGGTTGTTGCAAAGGTCTATGTTCCATTATTTGAGACATGTCAAAATCATGAGGTATCTTGGCTCCACTTTGTGCCATCATGTGTAAGAAGTATTGTCTATCTCTCCTCATTATTTCCTCAACCAATCAATTGAAATGGGGATTCATAATGGATTCTTCCACATCTGCTGAATGTATTGAAAAGTTGTCCACATTGTCATTTTGTGTAGCATTGTTGTTTATAGTGTCCATGTTCTCAACATTTGGAATGTTTCTATAGACATCCATGTCAGGTAATGTAGTGTGATCAGTGTTGAAAAAGATATCATTCTCATACTCATAAGAACTCATGTTTGCGGACTCTTGAGCCTCTTTAGTTTCTCTCCTAGATTTTTGAAGACGGGTTTCAACCATGAACTAGGTATTGACCAAGATGTGAGAGACTAGATGAAAAATGGAAAGAGTCTAGAAGACCAAGAGTTGGATGGAATGTAAATGAATCTGAAGTGTACTTGCAATGTCCAAGTTGAAGACCAAGTATGTATGTAGTAGAGTAGGTGTGACTTCCAAAGAGAGGATAGTTTCTCTTGATGAGGTAAGCTGACCTTGACTCTAAGTAAAACCAAATGAGACCCAAAGGTAAGAAACCTTGATGAGGGACCACTTAGCAAAGTGTTGTTGTATGTAGTATGTTGACAAAGTATGATGAGGACAAGCAAGTGACCTTTTGACTCAAGTTTAGACAATTGTGAATGTAATGAGAGATGTAAAGCAATGATGGACTTTGTGAGACCCAAGGACAGGTTGAATGCTAAATGAAACCTTAGAGAGATGATCTAGGAAGCTCAAGATTTTTGAAACTGACTGTGTTTGCTTGCTGGACTGTAACAGTTTTTCAATTCTGGACACAGACGCGACTGTATACTTCACAGACGTGGTTTCCTGACACAGACGCTACTCTGTTTAACACAGACGCGCTTCTGAGATTTTCTTGTTTATGTTTGCTGGACTGTAACAGTTTTTTTTTTTCAATTTTGGACACAGACGCGCCTGTATACTTCACAGATGCAGTTACCCGACACAGACGTGTTTATATTCAACACAGACGCTGTTATAAACACAGACGCTATTCTGCCCTTCACAGATGCACCTAGACAACACAAACGCGGTTAAAACAGACACAGACGCGTTTCTGTAAAATTTGTGCAATTTTTTCCAATCTGTGAAGTCGTTTTGTTGTGACTCAATCTGACTGTTTGATTGATTTTCGTGACAAGAGGACACAGTGTTGATGAAGATCCAATGTTTGCAAGTGTCTAGACTCAAAATGACTCCAAGAAAAGTGTGTTGTTTGATGTAAAATTGTTTTGCATACACTTGAAGACACAAAAGACACAATGTTTTGCTGTTTGGTCTTGAATGTTTGAATGTTTAAAATATGTCAAGCACAATTCTTATATCTGGCCAAGACAATAGTTGTTGATCCCACATAGGGTTTTACCCCCGAGGCTATGCTATTCAGAGCGGATACTTAGATGCTTGACCTCACTGGCTCCACCCTCGGCACTCACTTCTCGGGTCAGCCAAACATCAGTCCCCATGAAAACTCCCCATGGCGAACTTTGTATCTCTACTAAGAACCGTATGTGTGTGGGCCGCTACCAGAGGTCCGACCTCCTGCCCCAACAACTAGAAGGATTTGGGCTTCTAAAACAAAAAGGTGCTAGTAAGGGCATCCGCTCGTGTGGCCATACATGCGGCACTTTCAGCTCTGTAAATACAGAAGGCTCCCAGCCGGTAGGGGTTACGCCCTATAATCGATCAAATAAATTTGATCAAACGGGTTTATGGGGAGACATAGTGTCGGTATGAACTAATCAGCACACGTTATTCATAGTTTTCACCATGAATACATTTATTTATAGTGGTTCGGAAGAAGATGGCTTTTCTTTTGCTACCACTTGGGTCGTTCTCTTCTCACTAGTAGTCCTAATGACCAGACGAGAAGACAGGCCCTCTAAAGAATTAAACAAAAAGAGCCTATTGCTCAAGACACAAAAGACAATGATTCAATTTTAGTGCACCAATGGAAGTGTTTGCTAGTCTATGAAAACAAGACACACAATAAAAATAAAAAAAACCTTGCCAAGGACCTGCAACAAAGAGTTGTTAGTAGTTTGGATTGTTTGAAATAATCACCCCTTCCTGCAAACACACAAGTTAGGTAAATTTTAAAACCCAAAAGACTTTGTGAAAATAGGGGCCTTCAACCAAACGATTTTGCTTTTAAGACAAGCTGCACCAATTTTGTTAGCTAGATCTGAAAATGTTAGCTCAAAATAAACTAGATCTGAAACCCTAAATGCAAAATCCGAAAACTGAATCAATAAAATTTCAAAATTTTGAAACAGGCCATACATAGACGCGATTACCCCCGACGCAGACGCGACTCTGCGACACAAACGCGGTTTTGTGAGACACAGACGCGAGTAAAAATCACAGACGCTCTTTCCAAACACAGACGTGGGTAAAAATGACACAGACGCGCTTCTGTAACACAGACGCGCCTCCCTGGAACCTGCAAAATGAAATATTGCCAAAACACAGACACGGATCCAGTTGTCTCAGACGCGCCTGAAAATCAAAAACGCGATCCGAAAGTGCGCAGACGCGAAAATACCAAAAATGCTGCCGAAAATGTCCGATCTACAACTTCAAAAACACAAGATCTGCAACAAGGAGGTTAAATGCAAAGGGACAAGGGTCCCATCGGGCGTGCCAAAATGTGTATGGTGAAAATGGATAACAATAATAACAATATTGAAAGGCTAAATGAATTCAACCACAAAACCCTAGCCTAACAACAACAAAGATCCACCATAACATATGAAGATTACCTAAGACAATGCAAATCAAATGAAATCACAAAGATTATACCATCACATGTCCAATAGGGTTTTGATCTCCATTCTTCCTATCTCCATTGATCTTGCTTGATATATTTGCTCTCAGATTTTATGTGCACAAGAGCTCAACAAAGAACGGAATGTGGTTGCAAGTAGGATCATAGTGTAGTCAAAATGATCATTAGGGCCTTAAGTCATTAGCTCATCAGCTCATTAGGGTTTGATAATGAAGAAGGCATCTCCTTAAATAGAAGACACAATAAGAAATGGAGGGATAAGATTGAGAGGTGCAAAAAAGGAGGTCGGCTAGGTAGAAGAAATAGTAAAATAATGAAAGGGGTAGGTAGTGTATGAATTAAGAGATGAATGACATGTGTCATGGGTAGAAAAGGCTAATGAATTAATTAAATAAATAAAGATTTATTTAATTAATAGAAGAAATGAGATCAATTAAATAAATCAATATTTATTTAATTTAGGAAAAAGATAATTTAAATAAATAAATGTATTTATTTAAATGAGAAATAAGGCTAGAAGAGGATAAATGAATTAATTAAATAAACAAAGATTTATTTAATTAATAGAAGAATTAGGCTTAGATAATTAATATTTATTTAATTAGACTGGACAATTTTAGGTGTCTACAATTACCAAATAAATCCTAAACTTATAACAGATCTTGAAATCCAACCATACCAAAATCAAAATTAAATACCCAAACATTTGATTTCCATATTTATAAACATTAATTATAACATTTATATAAATTACCATCTCTTTAATCTAAGTTAATTGTTTGCTGATTGTTTGCAGTTTTAATTTTTAACTAAAACATTCGATTGTTTTAAATTTGAATTAGAGGAATACAACATTATCCTTTGAACAGCATAAATTAATACCGTGTACAATGGCGAACCACTCGGTTCAGTAAGCAGTATGGACGCTCTCACTCTCCCACGCTGGCAAATTGCTCTTCCCAGTACACTCAGCCATGGCAAGGTCCACAGAAGCAAGCACAGGCCTAATCTATCTCAAATTAGAGCTGCAACTGCTGGAGTGGATACAGACTTAAAGAATTTAGAAGCTGCCATTATAGCCGTAATTTTTTGATCATCTATCTGTTTTAGTATAATTTGATTGCCAGTTGGGTATTTTTCATGTGCTAAATATAAAATTGATCTATAACGAGTCACTGGCATTTGTTTTTATTTTATATTGCAAAACTTGAAAGCCTTTAGCGGTGAACCATAACAAACTACTAACATTTTTGCTAGAAAAACTGAAAACCCTCAATCAATTTGGTTGATTTTCTAACTTTTATTGGTAAAGATATTTTTACCATTTCTAAATTGCTTTTTTCTTTTCAAATCACACTTATAATTTCCCAGAGACCTGTGTAGTACACTTCATTTCCAGGCATCTGCTTGCGGTGAAGGCAGCACTATATAGAAAATTTTCAATTCACAAGCACGTTTCACTTTTAGCAAATAATTTAAACGAATGTTAAATAAATTTACGAAAGTCAAAATTTAATGAAAATATGCATTTAATCTCAGAAGAACATTACAATTGATACAGAACCTTGAATTGGAAAGCATGATTCACTCTCTATCACATAATTTAATCGAATTTTAAATAGATTCACCAAATGACTAAACCTAAACAAACGATGAAGATGATCTCAGAAGAATGTTGCAATTTGATACTGTTGAGACATGGACCAGCTAGGACTCGAACCTAGGACGTTCCATACGCTGCTGGAGTACTTTACCACTGAGCTACTGGCCCTCTTGGACCAGTCCATCGTCGGTCTGGGTGTGGCTTATTTCCAACACCAACAGATACAATGTAAACAAAAAGCTCTTAAATATAAAATTCACTCAATTTTAGTATAATTACACAATGGTGCCATTTAAGCGGCATTTAGATGTTTCACTCAACAGGCACTGCAAAGGAAATTTCAGAAGCATATGTTATATAATTCTTTTGACATAATTAATAAAGGGTTTTCTTGAAGAGAAAATACCAATAAATCTCTCGGGAAGAAGCAATGCTTACAGAATTTTAAAATGCAACAAAATAAAAATGGCACACCCACATTATACACAAGATTTTATTCTAGGAAAACTTAAAAAAAGCCCTATCAAAACAAAAATCACTTTATGTACTAACTCAGTTATTCATAACATGATAATATATTATACTTGTGTTCAATCCTAATCCATGTGTGATATTTCATATTATAGACACACTAATGCAGGAAACGACTAAGAGGTATTACAATACAGCAGGTATAAAAGTGTGGACTGAAAAGCCACCCATAAAGGTCCCTAATTGTAGCTGGGTGTATAATCTGCAAGAGATGTAAAACACTAAATGTATACCACACATATCCAATATACAGGATGCTACAGCTGTAATAAATTAACTTGTACAAGAGAAGAATATAAAAGGAGATATGTCACAAATATTTGATTATAATAAGTCATTTTGAGGTGACAAACCTCCAAATGACTTCAATGAAAACACAATTCATAATATAATGATAATAAACTAAACATTAGCTCCTCTATATTCTCATGCCACCTAGGTTAATTTAACTACCAATATAAGACTATATGAACAATCATTTTGATAGACACAAGCCAACTACTCATAACTCTATGCACACTATAGGATTAATGGCATAGCATGCCTCCGTCGTTCTCACAAGCATTGTCCTCAATGTTGATCAATTGTGGATATTTTTGCACAAAAGCTTTATCATCCTATGTGACATTTTTGACTGGTAAATTCTTCTATTCTATTAGTGTCCTAGTCCTTGTCTCCTTTGTGCGTGTTGATAAAATTAATTTAATTTATAAGATGGAACTTCCTTCTACATCTAGTGTAGGTAGCACTTTTTGTGTTAATTTTTTTTTGCTGATTAACTTGTTGCTTCATTTTGTTTTGTGCCTTTGCCTTGTTGTCCTTCTGACTAGAGAGTGCCTCTTGTTGGTGCTGAATGTGTTTCTCCATTGCTCTATCGTTTTGGTATACCTTGAGAAAAAAGCTAAAGTATGGTAGATAGTACCCTATTATTGATTGATTGATCTGCTGAGGATCTCTTTTAGGAGATAATCTTCTTGGCCCACCTTTCAAAAATAGCTTGCAGATTAAGCAATGTAAGAATCATCAACTACTGCACTTCCAATGATAATAATTGAGCCACACCTCTATCTACCCCATCGCTATCATCTTTTGCATTCGGTGCAAGCTTACCATTTGTGGATACTTTGCATGAAACCCTTCTAATTCAAATTCTTTACCCTCTAAGAGAAACAACATGAACAACTCCTAGAAGTTCATCTTAATTGTTCCGAAAGTGGTGAACCATTGGATTCCCAAAACAATATCTACTCAAGCCATGGGGATATCAAACACAGGACAATCAAGCATGTAGTCTCCCATGGTAAGTTTAATACAATGGTATTTCCTTGAATAACTGATTGTACCTCCATCTGCAGTCATAACTTGAAATTCTGGGGTTGGGTAAACAAAACAGCTCAATTATTTTGACAACTTACTATTGATGAAGTTATGATTACTCTCTAAGTCAATCAATTCTGTTACCTTTTGATTTCAAGGGAACCCAATGCCTTAGGGATTTGTGGGGTACTAATACTCGACAAACAATGGCAAGACTTAGTTGGCTGGACATCTTTTGAGTCCTCTACCACCACTATTGCCTTTTCTTCACCCCATTCTTCATCATAGGTGCCTTCAATGTAGAACAATCTCTCCTTAGCACATTTATGTCTATCATTGTATTTTCCATCATAGCTGAAACATGGTCCTTTGGCCCTTTTCTTTCATTGTATTGATGCGTCAATCTCATAGAAGTCAATTTTGGCTTTCTTGACAATGCATCTGCCACTATGTTCTTCTTACCTTTGACATACTCTAAGTCAAAACTGTAAGTTTGTAGCTTGCCCATTCTTTTTTTTTTTAAGCAAAAGGCCAAGGCCTATAATATATTAATTATAATATAAAAGAGATTACAATATATACGGAATAGACGAGAGGGAAAGAAAGGACACCCTCCATTCTAGGATGATAGAAACATTTGACCCCTAAGCTACTAAATCTTCCACAATATGAAGGACAGAGAATACATTACAGCCCGAAATACATGGTAATAGTATTGCAAAATAAATCTGATCGGGAAGGATGATCAGAGAAGAAAGATAATGTTCCTTAGCATCTCCTTGACTTCTACCATTACTAGCTGAAGACACTACATCCTCCATCAAAATCAACCATCCTCTGATAAAATGCTCAAAAACAGAGAGGCTTCGAAGCCAACCATTCAACCAACCTCCAGCTGAGACGACCAAGTAGGGATAAAATGCCTAGATATCATTCACGACCACTACTCACTCAAACCGACCAAAACCATCTCTGGCACTTCCCAAAAGCTAAATATCAGTCTGCTATCTCCATCAAAACACCCGAGCTCTCCACCAAAATCTGCAGTGAGTGCACCTACTGAGAAAGCCTCGACCCCAAAACTCTGTGAACACTGACTATTGTGCAATTCCTGATTCGTGAGAAGAAGCTGCTTCACTTGGCCGAGGAAAGGAGATTGAAAGCCCAAAGAAGTCAATCATTGCAAACTCCCTCAAGATCCATACCTCTGTGAACTTGTAAGAACCTCAAAAGGCCCTCAACTGAGACAACTAACGTTTTGCTGAACTTGTTGCGTTTCAAGTGTGTTCTTTGCAAATAATGACAACAAATAGAATTTTGACAATCTTAAGCACAAAAGCAACTAATTGTATTTGCTGGAAATCAATTTATATTCAACAACACTGATCAAACCCTCATTACATCTGTTCATCATTTATTTAATACTCAAATAAAAATAACAAGAAGCTAGAGAAGAACTGATAAATACCAGTATATTCTGTTAAAACCCTTATTTTTCCTATTGCTGGTCATGCACAGATTTTATGACAGCAAGCTGCAATTTATTTTAAACTAACCCGAAATACTCGCATGTTATCCTGATGGAAAGACATTGGCAAGGCGTCCCTTTTGGCATTTGTTTCGGAATTTTTGGACGACTCCTCAGCAAAAATCGTACCCTTTCAAGGAAGAAAGGTACGGCAGATCAGCAAGCTGTACATGCACAAAACCCCCATCTGTCACACACTTATTCCTGCCTCTGTTCTAACTCTGCGGCTGCAATCAATCTTTTGCATAAAAATTAATAAACCCCTTTCCAATCTGTTCAATCTTGGTTTCTGGATAAAACCAACTGAAAGGGCAAGATCAGCTAATATTTCACAACCTCTGATGTTGTTGCACAAGAATCCCACGTTTTCCTGTACCGATACCTCTGATCACTGCAGAAGAATCTTCTGTTGAAACCCTAGGCCAACACTCCTCTCAAAGCTCCAAACAAAAAATATCAAAACTTAGCATAATGAAAAGAAGACCTAAAATCTTCTTTAATCTTCTCCATTTAGGGTTGGCGCAATTCCCAAGAAAGGTGCGACTTGGCCTTTAATGATGTTTTAACTTTTATTATTTATTTTTGACTATTGAAGTGTCAAAAATAAATCATCTTCCATTTAATATAAAAACTGGCCCCATCTGATGAGAAATAGACCCTCACTTAAGTTATAACTTAGAGTGACTTTTTTAAAACATTAAAACATTAAAGTTCGCCATTTAATATTTAATTAAAAATAATTAAATATTAATATCTCTCTAAGTATTCATCAGAAATGCCTGCCGTCTGAATTGGAGACTGCCAAACCATAATCTGTCCTTGCCCAACCTACTAGCTATAAAGAGCAGGACTGCTAAAAATAGAAAGTATCTCAAACGGAGTCCTGGAGACCTCAAACGAAGACCAGACCTGGAGTGCTTGCTCTGAAGGTGGTGAATCAAACTTTGGAGGACCCTCTACCCAACCTCATCAACCTACGAGGGTCAGTGATAGGCTAATCTACTCAGCTGACAGATGTCAACTAGAAGGGGACATTATAGAACTTAGCTACCACTATTGACATTAGTGGTTCTCCAATTAACCATGCAAATTGATGTACCCAAGAAAGGAAGGGGTGATGAGAAGGGCAATTTATACCATGGATGAAGGAGAAGCACACTACCTTGGGGGTGGAATCAAACAGAAAGTAATCCCTATTCAAGAAGCCTCCCCACCATATATCTCCATTGAACATATCGTATTTGTCCAATTGGAGATTCAATTCATCCCAAGTATAGGCAAAAGAATGAGCGAAAGCTCCCATTACCAACTTAGTGAGTTTCTGCGACTGTGATAAGTCCATAATATTAGTTGCAAATCTGGATGCGACGATGTTTGGTGAAGCGAGTGGGTTTGAAGCTATCCACTCTTCCCCAATAATAGTCCTTACCGCCCATTCTATTGTACCCCTCGAGATTGCAAAAGTGTCTGACATGATGATCTGGTGAACAAATGCAAACCGCATTGGTTTGTTGGGACTCCCTTGCAGATGAATTCGCAAAGCCATGAACCGACGAAGCAAATAGAGCCCAGAAGCACTCACAACACCCACCCAAACCTTACCGCAAACCACCTTGGACTGCTGCAAAACCACCCTCGACAGAAACCTTCCACAAATGGAAAAAAATTGGCTTGAATTAATAAAAATACCAGCCAACTTGCAGGACCCGATAAGCCTGATTGTAGAAATGCCCAACCTATCTTTGGCCTCATATTTCAAGAACTTTCCCATGTGCAAAATCCTCTGAATTCCACAATATCATGTGATCAATCTGAAACCCGAAGCTTGGAATGACCTTCACCTAGCGTTGCTGTACTATGCAATAATCTCTGCCCTAGATTCATAGATAATCAACGTAAAATTCATTATTGTTTGATAACCCTTGAAGCCGCCAATTTAGAAAAAATGTGGGAGTAAATCCTCGATTAATTGGAGGCTTATCTACAACTCGTTTAAGGCTACGATTATAGGCTCTCTACTCCCGCTTGTCAAAGTATAGTTCCTATGATAATCTGTTGCCACTTAATCTCCTGCCATGTGCACTATTACGCTATGAAATGACTTTCCCATAAAATGTGGATGAAGATCTCTGAATTATATACACTATTAGTGCGAAGGACTCCTTAGATTGATTGCCCACATGGTACCTTTCAGATGTCATATCCAGATGACTTACAAAGTAAATTGATTTGACGGTAACTGCACTTCGGCCTACAAAAATTATATTCTGCCGAAAGAGAGGAGATTGAGGAAGTTCGTGCCAACACTTTTATACGTGCACATGGGTAGAGCCCCTTATGAAATTAGGTATTTTTGCGTGTGAAATCCTTCCCATTTTTTGAAGGATATAAGTAATTGCCCCCTAGGTAGTAAACCACAACTATGCCAATTCTGCAATCATCACAAAATAAGGTTAAAGAGAAGATTATTAAACTTGAAACAAATCCCTCTCTGATTGCTCCCTTTGTGATTTGATTTTGAGGAATTCCATCTGAGATAGCACCACCTTTTTTGATTCTTGTTCACACCCCATATTTGCCAAAATATCTGCCAACCTATTAGCTTCTCTGTTACAGTGCACAATTTGATAAGGAACTAGAGAAGGAATTAATTCTCTTGCTTTTTGAATAATGTAGTCTAACTACCAATTGGGAGTTTGCTTCTTTAGGAGTGCAGATATGATATTCTGAGAGTCCCCTTCTATTATTAGATTGTTGGCCTTATATTTGATTGCTAATTTGATACCGAGAAGGAGTGCCTTTGCTTCTGCAATGTTATTAGAACCATTCAGGATCCTCCCATAACCTGCTACCAGGATTTTGCCCTCTTGATTTCTGATGACACAACCAATTCCTGAAATTCCTGAAATTCCTGGGTTCCCTTGAGCTGCACCATCAAAGTTCAGTTTTGAAAACCTGTCATTGGGGGGTTTCCATCTAATTTCTTTTCTGTCGATTCTAAATTCTTGTTTGCACATTAGACTCCCCTTGAATGGAAGCTTAATGTATTTCCATTTTTTCAATATGTTATCATCCCAAGACGAGAAGAGTGAGTTTAATTTCTTCTTTCTGGTTGTGTATGCATTAACTGCCTCTAATATTGTTGTCTCTATTCTGAGCTTCATATCTGATATCTTATTTTTCTCCTTTCTAAAGATACGTTTGTTCCTTTCCCACCAAATATTCCAGATCAAGACTACTGGGGCTACTTCCCAAATGACTGCCAACTTGGACTCTTTATGAAGTCTAGGCCAAGCGTCAAAGACTTCTGAGACTGACTGTTGTAGGGGGGAAGTCCAATCTAGTTTGAGGAGAAGCCAATTCCAACATTCTTGAGCTACTTCACACTGTAAGAGTTGATGATATGTAGTCTCAATGTTTGTATTGCACAATATGCATTGGAAAGGTGGGGCTATTCTCAGTAAAGCCAATCTGTCACTAGTAAAGATGCACCCTTTTAAAGCAAGCCACGCAAAAGCTCCAGCCTTTTGCAAATTACAATCATTCCAACAGAAGGTAAACTTTCTTGGTGAGGGAGTGGAGTCATGATTAGAGAAGACTTTCAGACCTTCCTTGACCGAATAAGCCCCAGATTTTGATGGAGTCCATACAATTCTATCATCATTTTCTTTGTAGAAGATATGTCTAAACTCTAGTTCTGAAGCAAGTTTCTGTTTTTTAAGTTGGGGAACTGGTAATTGTGCAAAGGATTTCCATTTTGCTTTCATCTTGCCTTTGATAGAGATGACATTAAAGTAATCCCTCATTGAACAACCCCAAGCATTTTGCAAGAAAATTTTAATGTCCTCTAACCCCTGGATGTTGATCAAGGCCGGGTAATTGTTCCATGGGTCCTCCCAAAATCTTGCTAGTCTTCCATTATGCACTACCCAAGATAGATTTAGTAACATGTGCCCTCTACAGCTCACAATAAAATTCCACATTTTTGATCCTTTGGAGGATTAGACAGAGTGAAGATCCTTTCAGGTTCATTGGAATCAAGATATTTGCCTCTAATAATAGAAGCCCGGATGGATGAGGAATTTCCATAAAGTTTCCATGCTAGCTTTGCACCAAGAGCAATATTCATGTCTTCAAAGTTTGGAATGCCCACTCCCCTGTGCCTTTTAGGAACACACACCTTTTCCCAAGCTAGAAGGTGAATTTTATTCTGGGGGTCTCTATTTCCTTTCCATAAGAACTTCTTGAGATGAGACTCAAGTTCATCTCTAGTTTTTGAAGGCATAGGTAAAACTAACATGATATAACTGGGGATAGAAGACAACAGTGACTTGATTAGTAATATCCTACTAGCAAGAGATAACCAATTACTCTTCCAAGAGTCCATCTTGTTCTTAATAGTTGAAATGATTGAATCCCAATACTGATTTCTGTTCACACCTGAGAACAAAGGGATACTCAAATATTTACAGGAAAGCTTGGCCTGTTTGAATCCTAGGGTACTGATCAATTTTTTTACCAAGATGGGAGAGCAATGAAATAAGAAAACTTTGGATTTTGCCTCGCTCACTTTCCGACCAGACACTTCACAATAAGACTAGAGGACTTTTTTGATGTTCTTGGCTACCTTAACCGAAGCTTCCCCAAACAGAATAGTATCATCAGCGAATAGGTAGTGAGTGAGGACTACTTGTGTTTGAGGAATATGAATCCCCCTCCATATTGTGGACTCCTGACTTGCTGATATCATTCTGCTTAGGGCTTCGTCCATAATGATGAAGAGAGACAGAGGTAAAGGATCTCCTTGTCTCACACCTTGAGAGGACGAGAAAAAACCCACTGGAGATCCATTCAACAAAACTGAGAACTTTGCACCCGAGATGCAAGAAAGAATCCATTTGCTCCAAGCTATTGAGAACCCACATCTAATAAGAACTTGGTGTAAGAAGTTCCAATTTACTCGATCATATGCCTTTAGCATGTCCAGTTTGATCATCATTGCTTCTATTTTATGCTCCATGATTGTGTGAACTGCTTCATGTACCACCAGTTCTCCTTCTGCAGTTTCCCTACCCTGGACAAAACCCCCTTGCTGTTTCGAGATGATCCTGGGAATAAATTGTGCCAACCTCAAAGAAATGGTTTTTGAGATGATTTTATAAATCGTGTTACATAACGATATCAGTCTGAAATCTGCAAAGGTTGAAGGATTGGACATCTTAGGGATGGGAACTATAAGAGTAGTATTAAACTGAGATAGCATTTTGCCATTTTTCTTGATTCCTCAACCACTCTCCAAATGTTTGATCCCAAAAAACTCCAGCATTTTTTGAAGAAGAGGGTAGGGAAACCATCAGGCTTTGGAGACTCGTCCGGATGCATAGAGAAAACTGTCTGTCTTATTTCTTCTAGAGAAAAAGGTTTCAAGAGGAGCAAGTTGTCTTGGTCATTGATTAACTGGAGGATATGCTGGAGGATGTCCTTTGATTTTTGTTTGATATCTTCCCTTTTTGGAACCCCATTTGTAAATAGTGTGGTAAAGAAGGAAACTGCTTCTTGCTGAATCTTTTCTACATCCACTATGATATCACCAACCTCATTCTTTATTTGGTATATTTGATTGCTAGCTCTCCTCATTTTTACCGAAGCATGGAAATACTTTGTGTTTCTGTCTCCTTCTTGTAGCCACGTTTCTCTAGACTTTTGTTTCCAATATAGCCCCTCTCTTGCCAAGATCTCTTGAAGCTGAGCATTTAGGTCATTTTGCAGCTTGTAGGTGTTCTCATCTATTCCATCTTGGATGATGAGTACATTTAATTCTTTGATCTTGTTTTCTATTTGACTTTTTGCTTGAAAGATGTTTTGGAAAGAAGATATGTTCCACTCTTTAATTTTTAGTTTTATCCATTGAAGCTTTTTACAAAACTGAAACATCCGACTTCCTTGAACAAAAGGCGCATCTTGTTACCTCTCATTAAGATCTTTTTACCTCTCATTAAGATCTTTTTGGTTAGGAAAATACTTTAGACCATTATGATTAGTTTTGACAACAAATTTTCCTCCAACCAAGTATTGTCCAAACTTAGTCAAAACATTCATGACGGCTAACATTTCTTTATCATAAATGGAATAGCTTCTCTCTACCCCTCTCAACTTCCTACATTGAAAGGAAATTGGATGCTTATTTTGCATCAATACATCACCAATCCCTACACCTAAAGCATCACATTTAAGCTTAAAAGGCTTTGTGAAGTCTCTTATGGCCAAAACAGGACAAAAGCTCATCACCTTATTGAGCTAATCAAAAGTTTGCTGCATTGAATTAGTCCATGAAAATGCTCCCATTTTTGTCAAATCAATAAGAGGACCAGCCAACTATGAAAACCACTTCACAGGTTTTCTGTAGAAGCCACATAAACTAAAGAATCCTCTGAAATGAGTGAGAGTCTTTGGTAGTGGCCAATTCAAGATGGCCTGAATTTTCTCTTTATCAACTTTTACACCATTAGAGCTGATTACATGTCACAAATACAAAAATTTGTCATAGAAAATTCACACTTTTTGGCAAACAAATGTTGGCCTCCAGATTCCCAATAAATCATCCAATGCCTCATGTGCTCTTCCCAAGTCTTACTATATATTACAATATCATCAAAGAATACTAAAACAAATTTTCTAAGCTGCTATTGAAGACTTGGTTCATGCAAGATTGGAATGTTGCAGGTGCATCAGTCAAACTGAAAGGCATGGCTAAGAACTCATAATTTCCAAAGTGACATGAGAATGCAGTTTTATGGTTGCCTTCTTTAACTCTGATTTGCTGATATGCAGATCTTAACTCTACTTTGGAGAAATAGGCTGCACCATGTAACTCATCAATGAGCTCATTAATCCTTGAAAGTGGATACCGATTCTTGATGGTCTCCATGCTTAGAGCATGATAATCTATGCACATGCACATAGTTCCATCCTTCTCTAGTACCATAAAAAATGCAAAGGGACTTTTGCTAGGACGAATGTGTCCCATCTCAGGGAGCTCCTTAATAGCCTTTTCTATCTCTTCCTTATTCCTTCTAGGATGGCAATAAGGAGTGGTAATGATGGGCTTTGCTTCTTTGTCTAACTCAATTATTTGCTTTATTCCCCTACTGGTGGTCTTCTTGGAGGCATTCCAGTAAAAACTTCCTTGTGCTTATCCAACAAAGTTAGAACATCTACATGATATTCTCTCATATTTCTTCAAGAATGGGTAGGCATGATCAAGCATTGGGTTTCCCACTCTACTTAGTCATGATGTTAATGTCCCATCTATCTTTGTTCTAAATGAAACCCTACATTCACAAATTATATTTAGAGTAAGAGAGATGACTTACAAATAATTAATTCTTCATTATACCTTTAAATAGATATCCTGCAATCACCATATGGAGAACACAAGTGCATATACATATGCATAATACATATAAATCCAATGATATGGTTAGAATTAATAAACATGTTTCCTTCGTTTCTATTTATTATCAAACAATAGTGTAATTATAGAGATGGGTTCATGATAGGTTTGACCAAGCTATCCCATACTAAGCCCAAGAGTGGGACTTTGACGCTCTTGGCTTCGGTGGCAGGACTTCGACATCCACCCAAGATATCCCACTTAGTGGGATACTTGTCTTGCTTCCCTATCCTTGACTCATCCCCTAGAGTTAATAACCCTTTATGGTAAGGAAGGCATGGAGAGCGTAGTGGGGTCCTTTGTTGTCCAATCTAAGCCCAAGAGTGGGATTTTGACCCTCTTGGCCTTGGTGGCAGGACTTTGACATCCACCCAAAGTATCCTACTTAGATGGCAACCTTCCACCCTCTTACCTACTTCTCCTCCCTCCTATCTATGAAGAGATTCGTTATTAGATTACATATAAATTAAGGTGACTATTCTATCAATTGTTGCCATAAATACTGATATAATGGTGCTAAGTTCCTACTTATACAAATTATTTGATAGTGATATTGCAGTCATTAGTGCTATATATTTATTATTTTTAGTGAATCAGAATTGGACTGCATTTATAATCCTACTTCCTCAATTATCTATTTAGTGTTTATCAAAATTACCAGAGAACAATGATCATATCATTTAGTGTTATCATTAATAGCAAGTGAATGTTATTCACACTATCTAGTGCTGTTTGAATAACAATAGAACAGTGATCATATCATTTGGTGTTATCATAAATAACCAGTGAAGAGTATTCAGACTATCTAGTGTTATCTGACTAACAATAGAAAGTGATTATATCATTTAATGCTATCAAGAATAACAAGAGAGAATCATCATATTATCTAGTGTTCAGAATAATAATAGATGGTGATAATACTGCATCCAAATTTATTGTGAACAAGATTACAGTAATCTGGACAATGCTAGGTGGTACGGACTGTTACAAGACATTAGTTGGGGGGTGTGATATCCCCGATGTAATTAAATAATAAATCTAATTACTTTGTTGTAAGGCTCAATTTTAATAACAAATATTTCGGGCCCTTTTTAGTTAATTAGATTAGGCAAGTTTTGGTTGGTCATGTCAGCCCGTTTGTAACCCTTCGGGAAGTTTCCCGGAGCCCATATATTTGGCCGTGTTAGTCATTGTTGGGGGTATGGGAGTTTTGATATTTATTTTCTCTTGTGCGAATTCCTGTTGGAGTTCTGGTTACTGCCATTTCGGAGGTGAAAGACCCTCCTTATTTGGTACTTGCAGTTTTGGTGGGATTCACCTCTCACCCTATCCTGCCTTGTATTCATTCCGGATCTGGCAAATCTTGAAATATATCATTGCTTACTTTCTCCAGTTGCGTATCTGTTAATTTGGATTTACATGCATAAGGGGAACAAATAATATTCCGAACCCGTTACTCCGGAAACCCACAACACAACTGCTGCAGTTCACCAAACCTCGGCATCTTTACCCAATCCGCACCACCGTATGGCCTTCACCGTACACCTTCAGCACCACCGCACAGCCTGCTCTGCAACACCGTACGGCCAGCCCTACACCATCATGCGCCGGCTCTGCACCACCGTACGATTAGCCCTACACCACCGTACGACCTGTCCTGCACCACCGTACGACTAGCCCTACACCACTGTACGACCTTCTTGGTGCTATCGTACGGCATGCCCCTGCACTACCGTGTGGCCTGTTGCGCCACCGTACAACTTCCTTGACCCTACCGTACGACCAAACCACTGTACGACCCTGCTCCAACCCCACCGTACGTTTGCCTCCCTCGCTGGTGCGGTCAGGGAACATTACAGGGGGACAGTGTATCAGTTCATACCTGCGACCCTTCTGGCCTAAATGCAACTTACAGCTTCTGCAGTGGCTTGGGAACTTCCACAGTGGGTGTCTTTTCCTTCCTGTATTTCTTCGATGCCCTCCCAAAATGGTTGGGAGCCTTCTTTTACTGTTATTTGCAAAAGATGTGTTCCTTCCTATCCAACCAATGTTTCCTTTCATTGGTACGTTGCATGACTTAAACTGATTTGTTAATTCTAATAGGATCGCCGTGTTACTACAGATCATCTTTTGTTAAGATCAGATTATTAATAGGTAACTGATGTTAGTTGCTAATCGGGTAGTAGTATTGTTAAATTAATATTATAATTAAATAATCAAAATGGATAAATAGTCATGACCATAATAAATTAATAATCATAAGGAATAAATAATATTGCTTAATACAAATATGTATATTGTCATACAATTATTGTGTTACATCAGCAAGGTCGACCAAGACTTAGGAATTGATATTTATAGTAGAAAGGAATTAATACATCTCATTAAAGGGTCGGGGTATGACATGATGGAATAAACTCTCCATCCTTTTGGTTGTAAGAACATGAGGAGTTCCATTCGAAATACCCCTAAACACCACCTTATCATCAACATGGTTTCAAAATTTTGAGTAATTTCACCCAATGAGTGAAGCCATTGGACACCCAACACAACAACTATGTCTCCTATGCTCACCACATAAAAATCATCCTTCACTTCATAATTCCCAAGTAAGAGGCTTGTAATGTCCCCTTCTCCGCAGTGATTAGTTTAGTTGGCTGTTAGCCTATTTCGGAGGCCCGTAGGCTAGTCAGGAGCAGAAATTAGGGTTTCTTATTTTCTAGGAGGATTCTTTGGTGTTTTTAGGGGGTGTATGTGGGAGTTTGACAGTTTGGGTTCTGGATTCCTTCTGGGTTTTCAGAGAGCTTCAAGATGGTTCAACATGCATCTGCATCGGGTGACTTTTTTCGGACTTGCTATTTTTAGTAAGTGTGACGATTGCTCAAAATGTGGTTAAAATCACTTTGGAAACACTTACTATTTTTAGCAGTATGCTATTTTTAGTAAGTACTATTTTTAGCAGTTCTTTTTTTAGTAGGATGTCAGCAGACCTATTCAGATGGCTATTTCCGACAGGTCAGTTTGAGCAGTTGGTCTTCCAAGCATTTTTTGGTGCTATTCTTGGCAAGGGTTCTTCAGCTGAGTCCAGTGACTATTTCTGGTAGGGCAATTCTCTCGGGCTTGTTTCCCCATATCCTTGGAGCTTGTTTTGGCAGGTTTAGTATTTGATGAAAAATGGTGTTTTGAATTAAATTATAACTTAAGGCAAAGGTTGGACGATTTATTTAAAGGGATTGCTTAAGTTATATTGATATCTAAGTCATTTCCTTAATTATATATTGGGTGTAATGTCCCCATTTTAGCAGACTTGGATTTTGTGAGATTAGCCTATTATCTTGACCCTCGTGGGCTAATGTGTTGGATAGAGGGTCTTTTGAGGATTGGTATCATCTCCAGTGTTCAGAGTGCTTCAGTTTGGTCTTCGTTTGGCATCATTCGGACATCATTTGCTCTACTTCCTATTTTTAGTAAGTCTTGGGATGTTAGAGATGGACCCCTGCTATTTTTAGTAAAGGGGGTATGGTCATATGCAGCTTCATCATGTCAGCTCCCAGTTCAGACGACGTTCAAAATTGTTGAATATTAATGGAGATATTAATGTTTATTTAGTTTAAATAAACATTAATGTTTTGAGCTTATATTATTAAGTTATGATATAATTTATATTATAACTTAAGTAAGGGTCCAAGTATCATTAAAGGGGACCATTTAATTAATTAATTGTGGCTCTTTTACCAAGGTGAAATATTAAATGACAAAGTGAAAATATTATATTATTAAATGTCATTTAATATCATTAATTGATTTAAGGCCTTATTGGAGAAAATCAAACCTTCATGGGAAATATATATAAGGCTTTTGAAAAGAAGAGAAGGGGGATTGATTATGTGATTGGAGTTTTTGATTGAAGTTTCTCTGGAGCATTGAAGTGTAGAATACCAAGGGTTTCTGCAGGATTCAAGGCTTGTCGGCATTGGAGAGCGTGGCTTCTTCATTGTAACAGCATATAGAGGGTGTGCAATATCATCTGATTCTGCTTGTGAGAATTGGCTTCATCCAGAAGTCAATATTGAGCTGATTGGAGGGTTTATTTCAGAGTTTGTTTGCAGATTGAAAGAGACTACAGTGCGCTACAGTGCCATGAACAGTGCGCATGAACAGTGCGCTACAGTGCCGTGAACAGTGCGCATGAACAGTGCGCTACAGTGCCGTGAACAGTGTGCATGAACAGTGCCATGAACAGTGCGCTACAGTAGTTTGAGTTCTATAGAAGGGGATTTAGAAAGGTTGAACAGCTATATATATTTGACAAGGGATTTGCATATAAGGAGAATCAAACCAATATATCAAGGCAGCCATTGAAATTCCAGGTTTTCTATCTATGGTCATTGTATTAGAAAATCATTACTTCATTGCATCATTTTCTATTATGATTATATCATGAAATACTTGGAGGTTGCATATGTTTAATGGAGATATAATTTGCACATTCCACATTCATGGTAACATTCAATATTGATCAGCCACTTAGCTTTCATGCCAATTGTTTGCTTAAATGCCTAATGGCTGTAGGTATACATTGGGATGCATGACAAGTGTTTGTTTTAATGTCAACTAGCTGTACTAGTTAATTTCAGTCATTACATATGTGTGGAAAGGTCTAAAACAGCTAGTATATCATTTCTATAACAACTTTGCATTGTTAGAAGCTTTCCATAACTTCATTTGCAGCCTACAAACTCAGAGAAGATAATAAAAATTCATAATAGCGGCTTCAAACATTGTATGCCAAGTGTTTGACAATATTCCTTGGGGTTCAAATAAGCGAAACAGGGTCAGATTAGCCAAGGGATATTACATTGGGCGATTTATTGTTGAGGAAAAATACTTTATAAAATGAAATATTAATAAGGCAAGATGGGCACCTTATGGAGAAATAAGTTAATTTCATAATATATTTCACTTATCTACCTTGGATGCCACATTATGATTTTATTGTCATTTTTATAAAGTATATTTGGTCCTATGAGAAGGTCGATTTGGAGAAAGGAGAAATGAAATGTAATTTCAAAATAATGTGAAGTGAATGTGCGTTTGAGTTTGGCGTTCATTTGGAGACACAAAGTCTATAAATAAAAGTGTTGGGCTCTTGTTTTTGGTATCCAAGAATTTTTATAATGAAATGCTGCTGAAATGTAGAGTGAAAGCTTCGGGGAACACTTACCTCCTAGCCATAGCTTGATTTCTTGCTTGCAATACAGCAACTAGTCGAGCCAGAGACTGCTCTTCATTCAGAGGAGTGGATTGAAGATAATTTTGCAGATTTATATATTAGATTTCTGATTTTTGGGAGTGCTGTAGTGTGTTCTTGTTGCTAGTCGCGGAGTGTGCTGAAGTGGATTTTGGGTCACAGGTCTCAGTGTGTCATTCTCCTCGTTTTGGGTATTTCACCTATCTTTCTTTATGGTTTAGGCGATTCATTTTGTAAGTTTATAGAGCTTAAAATGGTGTGTTGGATTTTATTTTTGCAAAATCGTACCCCAGCTGGCCGTACCATGTGGCTGAGCGCTTTGGAATGCATGCATAAATTATTGGGGTCGGTTTGCCATGTTTTGTTGTCCTAGGAATGATCGCCTACCTCCTAGTGATCATTTGCTTTCAGTTTCGTGTCATTTGGTTAAGAATTGGGTGAGTTGTGAGTGTTTTAGTGAGATTTGGTGTTGCTGGTCTGTGTGTTTTCAGCTTGCTAGGAGTATATCAGAATTAGAGTTTTTGGTGTTTGGATTTGGTTTTGGGGTGTGTGAGTTCATTGGTGTGAAGAGAAAGGACTTGGTTTTTGTTGTGCGTATTGCACACCTCGCCCCATTTTCTTCAAATAGGGGACCCTCGTCTCTGAAATCTTCGCAGTTGAGAAAGTTCGAGTCAAATACCGCTAAAGCCAAATTCGGCCTCTAAGGCCAAATTACAAACTCCAACCCCGAAAATCGTGATTCACAGAAGATAAACTTAAAACAAGTTTGAAAATCGGCCTTATAGCCCAAAATATAAGATCAAGTTTCAAAATTGGCTTCTAAGGCCGAAAACCCCTCACAAGTCGAAAATGCAAAACAAAGACCAAAAGCTCACAAATCGGCTAAGTAGGCCGAAATGTAAGACAGGGCTCACAAACACCTTAATAGGCCAAGTTTGCAAAGCACTCGAGATGCCTGAAAATAGAAAAGCTTGAATCCCACATTTCTCAGTCATAACCCGAATTTCAACTTGCTGAAAATGAATAAAAGCTTCAAAATCGCGCCAAAGAACCTCCTGAGCTGAAAAAACATGAAGGGGTCTAATTCGCGCAAAATCTCCTTCAAACTCGAAAATCATTCAGAACCTCCAAAATTGACTTATAGTCCGAAAATGGGAAGCAAAATGAAGATTGTAAAAAGAGAGCTTTCAGGGCCAAAAGTGTTTCAAGTCAAAATCGTGCAATGTACATATTTGATCCGAAAACCTTAAGGACTCGCGAAAGTAACTCTTTAGCTGAGATGAAAGGTGGTCTCCAAAACTCGCCAAATCAGTCTCAGAGCCGAAAATACCAAGTAAAAACTAGGAAACCCGGGGATGCGTACCCTACCTGAAAACCCCCGTCCCAATCCCAGGGACGTTTCGGGGACTTGGGGACGGCTAGGGGACATCCCTCCCTCCCGTCCCCAAATTGTCAGAATTTTGAGGGGACGTCCCCGAAATGGGGGGACGACTTCCCTAGCTGTGGGGGACGTCCTTATGTCCCGGGGACAACTGGGGACGGATTGGGGACGTCCCAGCCGTCCCCCACATCTAGGGCTAGGGAAAAATATTAAAAAAATTAAAAAAAGTTGCATTTTCAATTTTTTTTTTTTTCTAACATGGGCCCTCTATCAATTCAAAATTTTCAAAATAGTTATATAAAAAAATTGAAAATATGACTATCTATATTTATTATTTTTCTAACATTGGCCCTCTATATTGAAAAATTTAAAAATTTAAAAAATGAGTATCAATTTTTTTATTATTGAATTTGAATAGTTATGAAATCAAAATACGACTATCTATATTTTTCTAACATGGGCACTCTATCAAAAATTAAAAGGCAACATTAAATTTATTAATTCATATCAAATATTTACAATTTTAAATTAATTTATATTATAAATTTTAAAATTTATAAATAGAAAATAATTAAATAAATTAAATAAATTAAATTAAAATAATAAAATATTAAATAATAAATTGTTAAACGTTAATGGTTTTGAGTTTTTATATCTATGTTTTATTGTTTCATAATTCATATCAAACATTAAAAAATTTAAAATTAATAAATAATAAATTTTAAAATTATAAATAGAAAATAAAAATAATAAAATATTCATAATTTATAAATTTAATTCATAAGTCTTAAAGACTTAGAGTAACTTGTTACTTATATGATTATATCATACGATATAATCATATACGATATATGAGTATATTGTATGATATAATCATATACGATATATGATTATATCGTCGTAATATCGTGTATTACTATTATTTCATCGCTGTGGAGTCATGGACATTGGGCGATTCCGCAGGAAAAAAAAGAAAATGCAGGGCGGCGATTTGTAGCCTGCAGGGCACCAAAAACATTCCAGCTGGTCGGAGATTTTGTGTTTGCAAGGCGAGTCTGAGATTCTGTGGTTGCATTGCCTAGGGTTAAGGAGGATTTCAATGTTCTTTTTGGTCTTCAGGGTGCGGCAAGTCGGTAACGTTTGGCAAGGTTTGTAATTTTTTTTTAAGGCTTTTAGTTTTAAGTTTTCTGTTTGTTCACCATTGTCATTCCTAGTGGATAAAGAGTTGAAATTTATTATTTTTATTTACAGTTTTAAGTTTTATGATTATCTATTTTAAATTTATAATAAAACTTCAAAAATTTCTGAGAATCTTTTAGCACCTGATATATTATGAGATAAATGTCTGATTTTATTTTATTTTATTAGTTCATTCAAAGAATCAAAATAAAAAACAATGAGCAGCAGTGGGAGTGACAGTAGTAGTGACAATGAAGTGGAAGTGGTTGGTGGAAATACAGGGGAAAGTGCTTAGACTGAGAGAAGTAGTGGGCAGCAACCTAACATAATTAAATGCCCCTCAAAAATTATGAGCACATATGCAAAGGGCTCTTTTAATAAAGACAAACCTCTTCTCCAATTTGCTACACCTAGGCCTAGAGGTGAAGGGAAAAAAAAATCTGGAGGGAGTAGGGTGTGGGGTTGTCATGTTTGTTTGAAAGAATTTAGGGGCAGCTACACAAGGGTAAAGTCTCACTTCTTGGGTGTTTCAGGTAATGGGGTCATAGCTTGTCCAAAGTTAACAGATGAGGAGAGGATAGAGTGTCATAGATTGCATATGGAGGCAGAAACGGGGAAACAAGGTGGGGCAGCCCTAACACCTTCTTTTGCATCTTCACAAGCATCTGGGCCTATGACATCCACTATTGGCAGTAGTCAAACTGAGACAAGAGGAAAGAGGAAGGTGAGTAGTGATAAGGGAAGGTCGGTAGACGCTTTGTTTAATATAAAAGGACGTGAAGCTATAGAGTCATCAGTTGGTAGATTCTTTTATGCTAATGCCATCCCATTTCATGTGGCATGCTCCTCTTACTTCAAACAAATGGTCATGGATATAGCCACTTTCGGTCCTGCATTCACACCCCCTGGAGATCATAAGCTACGAACTACTCTCTTAGACAAAGAGTATTCCAAGGCTAATGTGTTAATGGAGGATATGAAACGAACTTGGATGAGGACAGGTTGCTCTATTGTGATGGATGGGTGGACTGATGTTAGACATCGGCCACTCATCAATGTCATTGTCACATGCCTTGCTGGTTCTTATTTTTTGAAAGCTGTGGATTGTTTAGGGAAGCGTAAGGATGCAGAGTTCCAGTTTGGCATTTTGAGAGATGCCATAGAGGAGGTTGGGGCTGCTAATGCTGTACAGGTGATCACTGATTCAGCATGTGTGTGCAAATCAGCAGGTTTGATGGTGGAGGGTGCTTACAAACACATCTTTTGGACCCCATGTTGTGTTCATGCATTGAACAATGCATTAAAAGACATAGGGAAAATAGTTTGGTTGAAGCAAGTGGTGGCAGAAGCTAGAGACATTCGAATGTTCATTTGCAACCACCACACCTCACTTGCTCTCTTTAGATCATTTTGAAAGGAGTTCCTTAAACCCGTTGAAACAAGGTATGCTAAATTGCTAATGTCACATAATTTTTTTATTATTTTAATGAATGTAGGTATGCCACTTACTTCATCTTGTTGGAGAGGATGCTTGAGGTGCATGATCCTCTATAGTTGATGGTGGTGAATCCTGAGTGGGGTAGATGGCGGGAATCAAACTCTATTGAAGGAAAATCTGCCAAACAAAAGATTCTTGATGACAATTGGTGGTCCACTGTGAGGTAAGACATCGTTGATTTTATTATCAAATTGTTGATTGTTTTAAAAATTAAATATTAGATTGCTGATTTTCATATTCTAATTTTAATATTTTGAACTTTGCACTTGTAGATATGTTTGCTTTGTCATCTACAATAGGTGTCATTAGATATGCTAATACAGACTCTCTTAGTCTTGGAGAGATATATGAATCATTTGACAGTATGCTTGGGAAGATTAAGCAAACAATTTTGGCTAAGGATCCTACTTTGGGGTTCTATGAGCAACATATTAGGCCCATTGTGACACGGAGGTGGAACATAATGAACACCTCGCTTCATATGGCAGCCTATGCATTGAATCCCAAAAGGTATGCACCAAAGGATGGAAGGGTGCCTCCATGTGACGATGATGAGGTTTTAGATGGGTTCACGCGAGCCATTGATAAGATATATACAAAGGAGCAAGCTTCCATACTTTGTGCACAATTCCTTGACTTCACAAATCTTCGTGGTCCTACATTGAGTAAACCACAGGCAAGGTTGGACATAGCTATATTAGCCCAGTGAGACCCTATTGGATGGTGGACATGGCATGGGAGGGATACACCACAATTGAAATTGCTTGCCACTCGCTTACTTTCATAGGTTGCTAATTCCTCTGCTGCAGAGAGGAATTGGTCCACATATGGCTTTATCCACTCTATCAAGAGGAATAGACTTGCCTCTAGACGAGTAGAGAAGCTAGTGTCCGTGCATAGTGCTTTTCGACTTCAAGATCGTCAGATTCCAGAGTATCGACAAACTCTAGCTTTATGATGGGATGTTGATCCCGAAGATGTGGCCCAGGTTGATGAGGAGGAGACACCACAGGGATTGGTTGGGATTCCATTGGACGAGGTGGATGTTGACCAGGACAATGGCATAGACTCAGAGGACTCTGATTTTGATGCAATGTTAGGAGATGCAGATTAGGGGCAGCATTATACTGTGCTTTTTAGTATTTACTTAGTACCATTTTGATTTCCATATCGCAATTGACAATGAAACAATATGGTAGTAGTGTAGCCTTTGGGCATTTTGTATGTTATTTCTTTTAATATCTATTATGATATGCATATTGACAATGTGAATGAATTGAAATTCTGAATTATGAGTGCATATTGAGTATTGACTATTGAGTCTATTGATAATGTTGTATGTTCGATGTTTGCATCCTAAAATGTTTTCATAGTATCATACACATGCTATATCCATGTTTTCATATGAATATAAATATTTTAAATTTTCCCTATATTTTATATAGCTGTCCCCCCCCGTCCCCAAATTTGGCAAAAAAAATGGCCATCCTGGAAACTCGTCCCCCCGTCCTGGAAACTTGGGGTAACGTAGAGTAAAACCAAAAGTCCCGAGCATAGTGAAGATTGCGCAAACACAACATTTCGCCCGAAAGTCGTTAAAAATCTAAATTCATATTTTAAGTCAGTAGGCCAAAAAACTGTGAAGGAATGAAATCGTGTGAGAGGCCCGAAGTTGAAGACTTAAGGCAAAAGGAGACGCCAAAGTAGATAGCTCACAAATTCTCCTGTTAGGCCGAAATTCACCAAAGAGTGAAAACCGTGTAGAATTTCCTTGGAGGCCGAAGTTCAAAAGCCCGAAAATGAAGAAACACATTAAAACTCGCGAAATTCTAAGAGCCCAAAATCACATTCGCCCCAAGTGACCCGAAATAAACCAAAAGTTTTCCAAATCGTGCAATTCCATCAAGTAGGCTAGAAAAGAAAGAAAAATCACACAAAACAACTTCAGTAGGCCGGAAATTAGAAAGGGACATTAGGTTCGCATTTTAGCTTTATAAGGCCCGAAAACATTAAAGTTTGCAAAATTGGCATTTAGACCGAAATTGCTAAGAAAGACTAAAATTGCGAAAAATAAACTTATAAGCCAAAGATGAAGTAAAAGAAATAAATCGTGCATTTAAGGCGTTCAACCTGAAATTGGAAGGCAATACAAAGAAGTCTCGCAAAGTAGCCCCAAAGGCCAAAATTCGAACATTAAGGGCCAAAAAGAGGAAAGAGTTTTAAAATGCCTAAAGCTCACGAAATCTCTCAAATTTGCCGAAGGGTCCGAATTTCATCTAAACAATCCGAAAATCAAAGCAAGGCTTGAACTTAGAAACATCCCATAGTTCACCTCTCAGGCCTGAATTTTGTCTAAGTTGGAGAATGAATCAAGACGAAGAATCAGGATTTCACGTTAGAAGAGAGGTATTTAAAAGATACATCTCACAAAGAGCTTCTCGAGCCCAATCTCTACCAGGACATAGCCTGACGTCGTTAAATAAAATTTAATATTTGTCAAATTAATTTAATTAATTTTTCAAATTGATTGTAATGTCCCCTTCTCATTGATGTTCTTTTAGTGGTCCATTAGCCTATTCTTGAGACCCGTAGGCTAGGTGGAATGAGTAATCAAGGTCTAGCATCGATGAAACGAGGACTTACTATTTTTAGTAAGTCAGGGGATGACCATTCTGGTGCCACTGCCCTACTGAGCACTCCTTGCTTTGCCTCTGGACGCGATGATCATATTTTTCTGAGCATTAATTCTTGACTTACTATTTTTAGTAAGTGGCTGGGTGGCATATTTCTATTTTTGGCAGTAGACAGGGGTCTGAATTCTGCAGCAGTCTGTGGTCGTCTGGGCTCAGTTTCATCTTGGTGGTGATAATAATCAGTGCGGGAGACATTTGCAACATAATTAAATATTATTTCCTTATCCTAAGGTTAATATTTAATTAATCTATTTATTGGCTACTGGTTTATTAAATTTGGAATTAATGCCTGTTTAATCCTAAGTTTGGGCGAAATTCAGTTGTTTTATGGAATGTGAAATATTTTAGAAGGGATATTATTTCACTTTGCATCGCTAACATGTGCCTAAGTGTTTAACGTGGGTCCTCCCCTTTCTTGGGCGTGACTTTTGACTTAGGAAGTTGGGCGCTACACTTGGGTCCACATGAAAGTGGAATGAAATTCAAATGCAAGCGTGGAATTTGGAGGGATGTCATTTGAATTTGAAGAATGAAGTTATAAATATGAGGCTTGGGTTCCCATTTGCATCATCTTGAAAATCTGTAATGTTATGTTGCCGGATTGGCGACAGAACTTGAGGCTTCGGAGCGCGTCTCCCTAGTGCTACCCGGTTTCGTACTTGAAATACAGTACCTGGCTGTGCCTTGTATTCTTCTATCGTTTTCAGAGCTTTGCCATAGACATCTTGGTGTTGCAACAATTCTGGACTTGCTGGTTTTGCCTGTGGCTGAAACACATTTTTGCTCACATCTCTCTGCTGGAGCGTCTGACAGTTATGGGTATTATTCCTATCTTCCTTCTCAGCACTGGCAAATAAGTTTGTAAGTTTTTAGCACGTTTGTTTGAGTATTGATTTAATTATGCAAAATCGAAATTCCTAGTCTAGGCGTGGGTTTTTTTGGTTGCATTGGGATGCATGCAAAATAAAAAAAGGGTTGTTTGGGGTGTGGCTGTGATTGGTTGTCATTGTATTGGATGTACGGTGGGATTGGGCTTGATTTGAATCAATTCGGGTAAAAATTGAGTGAGTTATGAGTATTTTCATGTTTTCATGGGCTGCTGAAACTGTACTTTCAGCCTGCAGAGCAGTGTAACAGAAAATTACAGTATTGTGTAGAAATTTGCAGTTAATCTTCTCATCTCATCTCCATATTGTAAGGTTGTTTCAGTAGTACTGAGCATCCCATTCTATCTGCTTTTATTTGTAATTCCCACTGCATAAGTGGAAGAGGTTGGCTTGCTGCCTTCTCAGTTTTGTAATTCAGTTTTCTTTGATAAATAGTCCTCCTGCTGAAATATGCGGTAGAGTGATGGTTTAATGTAATGTCCTCCCGCTGAATAAGTGGTCGAGTGATAAGTTCAATGTTTTTGGTCCTCCCGCTGAAATATGCGGTAGAGTGATTGTTAATGTAATGTCCTCCCGCTGAAATACGCGGTAGAGTGATTGAACTTCTATTTCTTGTAATCTTTCCCTTGGTCGGTTCACCGCCAAGAAGTTTAGTTTCTATCCTGCTGGATAAGCAGAAGGGGATGGCTTGCCGCACATGCAGTGGATTCAATGGCAGATAAGACTACAGAAACAAATGAGGCACCCGACAAGAAGGCAGAGAGGCAATTCAATGCCATGATGGACATGATGTCTTTACTGCTGTCAAAGCTCAACCAGAACGTTGTTGGGACCCCTAATCAGCCCAACAATGGACCAGAAGCCAACACTTCTAACATTCCTGTAAGCAATGGAAATGGGAGCAATAACGGGAGTAACAATGGAGGTTCAGCCCCAAGGCCTTTACAACCTGTCTTTTTGCCCAAAGAAGTACAACAAGCTGAAACAGAGATACCCACAATTGATGAGATAAGATATAGCTAAATGGAGTATTCTTCCCTTCCTGGTGAGATCCGAGATATCCTAACTCTGGATCAATTCATGAATCAGAAAATGAAAAGAGGATGGAGGAATGACTACAAGTCTGCTGCCCAAGAGATTTCCAGCAAGCTCTTGGAAGAGTCACCTTAGCACACTTTGATGGGAGCGCTAAGGGTACTGCCAGAGCATGGGTACAGAAGTTGGACAATTACTTGTCCTTGAGACTAATGCCGGAGGAGGATGCCATCAAGTTTGCTACCTTGCACTTGGATGGAGTGGCCCACGAATGGTGGTACCATGGGTTGGTCACCCTTGGTCACAACTTAGTCACCAACTACGCTGATTTCACCAACAAGCTAATTGAGAGATTTGACACCAGTGATCCAGAGGTGAAGTTTAGAGAACTTGCACAACTGAGGCAACAAGGTTCCTTGGACACTTACGTGACTGAATTCCAAAACCTGTCAGTCATGGTGAGTAGCATCTCAGAGAAGCGACTGGTTGTCCTTTTCACTGAAGGACTTGAAGAACCATTGAGAAGATGGGTCAAAGCTTTTGATCCGCCCACACTGGCAGAAGCTATAAAAAAATCCAAAAGTATGGAGTTGGCTGCCCCTAAGAGTAAAATTCAGTCCAAGCCTTTCCCTTTCAGAAAGGATAAGAAGAAATTCACTAATCAGACCAAGAGGTTCCCTCCGCGAATGGATGATGGGCTCCATCAAGAGCTCCGGAGAAAGAATCTATGCTATTCTTGCAGAGAACCTTGGGTTCCCGGGCATAGGTGCCATGGAAAGGGGAATTTACATCAAATGGAAGGCTATTTCGGAGATGGATCAGATTCTGAAATTTCAGAACAGCAGACTGAAGTTGAGAACAGCGAGTATGAAGAGGCTCCTGAAGGGCCGAATTTGGGTCAGAAGATAGAGGAGTGGTTGCTCAACTCTCGAGCATTCACAAGAATGAGTCTTTCAGAGTTCGGGGTGTGATTGGAGAGCATCATGTCATAGCTCTCATTGACACAGGTGCAACACACAACTTCATTGATGAAAGAATTGTTGCAAAAAAGGGACTAGTGGCAGAGGAAGTTGAGGGCTTCAAAGTCATGGTAGCAGATGGCTCCACTATATCCTATAATAGACTGATTTCCAACATGTCTCTGAAGTTGGGAAATCATGAAATCAGAGATGATTTCTTTGTGGTAAGCATTGGAGGGACTGATGATGCAGTCCTCGGGATTCAATGGCTGAGATCTCTTGGTGAGATCACACTAAACCTACAAACCATGGAGCTGAAATTCATGTCTGAAGGGAAAAAGGTAGTTTTGAGAGGAATGTCGCATGGGGGACTTAAGGTTGTATCCTTGAAAAGAATGGAAAGGCTGATCCGCCATAATCAGGTGGAGTGGGTAGGGGAGTGTTTGATAATGCCTTCCAATCCATTGGTGGATAAGGGCAATTATTCCTCAGACATTTCAGCAATGGTCAAAGATAAGAGCAATATTGTGGTGATACCTTCAGAACCACAACAAGAGCACAGAAGGTATCCTGAAGACATTCAAGCTTTGATAACTAAGAGAAGCAAGGTGTTCGAAAAGCCACCTCCTGGCAGACCTCCTGAAAGAGGTGTTGAACACATTATTGAGCTTGAGGAAGGAGCTAAGCCAGTCATGACTACTCCTTACCGATACCCCAAAAAGCAGAAAGATGAGATCGAGAAAGCAATTTAGGAATTGCTTGACATGGGTTACGTCCGGCCTAGCAAAAGTCCCTTTGCTTCGGCTGTTGTTCTGGTGAGAAAGAAGGATGGGACCATGTGCATGTGTGTGGATTATAGAGCACTGAATCAGAAGACCATCAAGAATCGGTATCCTATTCCGAGGATTGATGAGCTCATTGATGAGCTACATGGGGCAGTGTTCTTTTCCAAAATTGACCTCAGATCGGGGTACCATCAGATTAGGATGAGAGCTTCAGATGTGGAGAAGACTGCTTTCAGGTGCCACTTTGGGCACTTTGAGTTCTTAGTCATGCCCTTTGGTTTGACTAATGCTCCTGCTACATTCCAGTCATGCATGAACAGGATCTTCCACGAACAGTTGAGGAAGTTTGTGTTGATATTTTTTGATGACATCCTGATTTTCAGCAGATCATGGAAAGAGCATCTTCAGCAGTTGAATGAAGTGTTGGGCATACTAGAATCTGAATCCCTGTTCGCCAAGGAATCCAAGTGCGAATTTGGGATGGAAGAGTTGCTCTACCTGGGTCACATCATCAGTGCAGGTGGTGTGAAGGTAGACCCTGAAAAGATTAGGGCTATCATCGATTGGCCTACTCCAGAAAACATAACACATCTGAGAGGATTTTTGGGATTGTGTGGATTCTATTGGAGATTTGTAAAGGGATACTCTCAGTTGGCTGCCCCCCTTACAGATCTTACCAAGAAAGGGGCTTTTGAGTGGTCCGAGAAGGCATAGACAACATTTGAGCAGTTTAAGAGGATCACGAGCTCCTGCCCAGTTTTAGCATTGCCCGATTTTACCAGGCCATTTGAACTACAATGTGATGCGTCTGGAGAAGGTGTTGGTGCGGTCCTCATGCAGGATAAGCACCCTATAGTTTTTGAGAGCAGAAAGTTGAGAGGTCCTGAGAGACTATACTCCATTTATGACAAGGAAATGCTTGCCATAATGCATGCACTTGCAAAATTCAGACAATATTTGGTGGGAAGTAAGTTCATTGTCAAGACTGACCACAATAGTCTTAAGCACTTCATGCACCAGAAGGATCTGAATGAGAGACAGCAGAAATGGGTGAGTAAGCTACAAGCTTACGACTTCGATATTGAGTATGTAAAAGGGAAAAACAATGTGGTAGTAGATGCCTTATCACGGAGGCCCCATTTGAGCTCACTCTGCGAGCTTGCTGCTGGTTGGAAAGAGTTATTGCTTGCTGATTATGCCAAAAATCAGTTTGCAATCAGTCATGTAGAGGGCACTTTTTATGATGAAAGGTACAAATTGGTTGAAGGATTGATACTGTACAAGGGAAGAATCTTCATAGTACCTGAATCTAAGTTAAAAGAGAAGATTTTGCAGACCTTCCATGACATTCCCCTTGCTGGTCACCAAGGTTATTTCAAGACATACAGGCAGATCCGGGAGAGATTCTCTTGGAAGGGGCTTAAAAATGATGTTTTGAAGTACATTAAAGAATGTCATACATGTTAGAAGAACAAGGATGAGCACACTCTACCTGCTGGTTTGTTACAACCCTTGCCTATTCCCGGTCAAAAATGGGAAAGTATTTCCATGGATTTCATCACGGGGTTGCCTCGGGCTCAAGGAAAAGATAGTATTTATGTGGTGGTGGACAGACTTACAAAGTTTGCTCATTTCTTCGCCATTACTAGCTCTTTTACAGTAGCACAAGTTGCTGAAGTGTTCTTCCGAGAGGTATTCAGATTGCATGGTTTACCGAAGAACATTGTGAGTGATAGGGACAACAAGTTCCTAAGTGCGTTTTGGCAGGAAATTTTCAGATTGTGTGGTACTGTGCTCACTCGAAGCACCAGTTATCACCCCCAAACTGATGGACAAACCGAGATAGCGACTAAGTGGGTGGAAGGTTATCTCAGAAACTATGTCTCGGAACAACAGAATACTTGGGTGAGGTGGCTTCACCTAGGGGAGTATTGTTACAATTCTTCCTATCACATGTCCATCTAGATCTCACCATTCATGGCACTATATGGTTATGAAGCTCCTAACTTCGCAGACTTGGTATTTGGTGATAGCAGAACCCCTCAGGAAAGATATGATGCAGTAAAGTCAGGATATTCTGAGAATCTTGAGGGACAATCTCCAACATGCACAGAATCAGCAGAAGTTGTATGCTGATCAACAGCGTATTGAGCGCACCTTTGAGGTGGGTGACATGGTTTATTTGAGGCTCCAGCCTTACAGGCAGTCTACTCTCAAGAAGAGTGGGGTTGAGAAATTGAAACCTCGATTCTATGGGCCTTTCAGAGTCAGCAGAAGGGTTGGAGAAGTGGCTTATGAGTTGGAATTACCAGCAAGCAGCAGGATCCATAATGTATTTCATGTGTCTCGCCTTAAGAAGGCTTTGGGACATAATGTAGTTGCTTCAGCTGAGCTACCTCCACTTGATGAGGAGGGAGAGTTGGTTTTGGTTCCAGAAGCTGTCCTTGAATTCAGGAAGCGAACTTTGAGGAGAAGAGTGATCAGGGAATACTTGATCAAATGGAAGAATCTACTAGCAGAGGATGCTATGTGGGAGAATGAGGAGATTCTATTGCATCTAGCCTTACAATTGCTGGAGGACAAGCAATTTTGGGGAGGGCGGACTGTAATGTCCCCTTCTCATTGATGTTCTTTTAGTGGTCCATTAGCCTATTCCTGAGACCCGTAGGCTAGGTGGAATGAGTAATCAGGGTCTAGCATCGATGAAACGAGGACTTACTATTTTTAGTAATTCAGGTGATGACCATTCTGGTGCCACTGTCCTACTGAGCACTCCTTGCTTTGCCTCTGGATGCGATGATCATATTTTTCTGAGCATTAATTCTTGACTTACTATTTTTAGTAAGTGGCTGGGTGGCACATTTCTATTTTTGGCAATAGACAGGGGTCTGAATTCTGCAGCAGTCTGTTGTCGTTTGGGCTCAGTTTCATCTTGGTGGTGATAATAATCAGTGCGGGAGACATTTGCAACATAATTAAATATTATTTCCTTATCCTAAGGTTAATATTTAATTAATCTATTTATTGGCTACTGGTTTATTAAATTTGGGATTAATGCCTGTTTAATCCTAAGTTTGGGCGAAATTCAGTTGTTTTATGGAATGTGAAATATTTTAGAAGGGATATTATTTCACTTTGCATTGCTAACATGTGCCTAAGTGTTTAACGTGGGTCCTCCCCTTTCTTGGGCGTGACTTTTGACTTAGGAAGTTGGGCGCTATACTTGGGTCCACATGAAAGTGGAATGAAATTCAAATGCAAGCGTGGAATTTGGAGGGATGTCATTTGAATTTGAAGAATGAAGTTATAAATATGAGGCTTGGGTTCCCATTTGCATCATCTTGAAAATCTGTAATGTTATGCTGCCGGATTGGCGACAGAACTTGAGGCTTCGGAGTGCGTCTCCCTAGTGCTACCCAGTTTCGTACTTGAAATACAGTACCTGGCTGTGCCTTGTATTCTTTTATCGTTTTCAGAGCTTTGCCATAGACATCTTGGTGTTGCAACGATTCTGGACTTGCTGGTTTTGCCTGTGGCTGAAACACATTTTTGCTCACATCTCTCTGCTGGAGCGTCTGACAGTTATGGGTATTATTCCTATCTTCCTTCCCAGCATTGGCAAATAAGTTTGTAAGTTTTTAGCACGTTTGTTTGAGTATTGATTTAATTATGCAAAATCGAAATTCCTAGTCTAGTCGTGGGTTTTTTTGTTGCATTGGGATGCGTGCAAAAGAAAAAAAAGGGTTGTTTGGGGTGTGGCTGTGATTGGTTGTTATTGTATTGGATGTATGGTGGGATTGGGCTTGATTTGAATCAATTCGGGTAAAAATTGAGTGAGTTATGAGTATTTTCATGTTTTCATGGGCTGCTGAAACTGTACTTTCAGCCTGCAGAGCAGTGTAATAGAAAATTACAGTATTGTGTAGAAATCTGCAGTTAATCTTCTCATCTCATCTCCATATTGTAAGGTTGTTTCAGTAGTACTGAGCATCCCATTCTATCTGCTTTTATTTGTAATTCCCACTGCATAAGTGGAAGAGGCTGGCTTGCCGCCTTCTTAGTTTTGTAATTCAGTTTTCTTTGATAAATAGTCCTCCCGCTGAAATATGCGGTAGAGTGATGGTTTAATGTAATGTCCTCCCGCTGAATAAGTGGTCGAGTGATAAGTTCAATGTTTTTGGTCCTCCCGCTGAAATATGCGGTAGAGTGATTGTTAATGTAATGTCCTCCCGCTGAAATACATGGTAGAGTGATTGAACTTCTATTTCTTGTAATCTTTCCCTTGGTCGGTTCACCGCCAAGAAGTTTAGTTTCTATCCTGCTGGATAAGTAGAAGGGGATGGCTTGCCGCCCATGCAGTTGTAATGTTCAGTTTGTTTATTGATGCTGACGATCCCCGGAACACCGTATGCTCTCACCCTCCCAGTCTGGGCCCTTGGTGAACAAAAGGTGGAAGGGTCCCCTTTTAGTTGTTTTGCTTATTACTCTAACCTTAATGGGTTAATTGTTGTGTATGAATTGCTATTGGCCTGAAAAAACAAAAAAAAAATTAGTGGGATATTACATTGATTGATTAAAGGTGAAATTGATTGTTTGCAGGTCGAAGGCATCGTCGGGAAGAACCGGGAGAAATCCTGAAACGCAAATCGAAGAAGGATCGCGATCAAAGCCAGGCGCTGGAAGTTGGAGAAGAAGATGCAAGAGCGCAAGATGAAAACCAAGCATTGGGAAGCGTGCCATTGGATGACAAGTTAAAGTCCACCATCGATACCAAAAGACAAAGAACACAGAATGTTACCAAGTCTATACATTCTAGAATAATGCACAACTCGCCCATGCCCCCACTATGGATAGGGAGCTTCCTTATCAGAAATTAGAGTGTGGGCCCTACTATATAACGTCGGGGGCCCTTTCATCTCGGGGGCCCTACTCGGCTAATGGGGCACTTGATAGGAAACCAACCTCTATTGAAAGGCGGGAAGGAGTCTCAGGGGGAGGGAGCCCCCTTTCTGTAATTTGGGGTTGGTGTTAATTCTAGAAATTCAGTTTTGAAAACTAAAATTGTTTATTGTAAAGGCTGCCTGTGGGTTCCGCTCAAGATATTTTGAAACAAAGTGGAACACAGGTCAGTTGTGGTTAGTTATGTCCAACTACCGGATAGACCCAAATTGAAGCCAAACAATTGCCAGTAGTTGAGATAGTGGTTGGGTAGATAACTGAGAATTGAGTGGGCATGGGTTAAAGCTGTTAGCTTCTGGAAGGTAGATCGGGGCCCTTGGATGCAGTCAATCCTGGCCTCTAATTCAATATGTAAAATCTATAAAAGGCAGAGGCCTGTATTTTGTAAAGGGTTAGATAGTTAGAGATTTTTGTTAGGCTGTTAGATTTCAGTTAGAATAGGTTAGAGATTGTAGAAAGTTAAATTTTAGTAGTAGCATAGAGATGCTACAAAAATTGTTGTAATGGCAGCTGAAGCAAATATATGAACATTGAAGAATGGTGTTTATTGTCTTTGTTTTCTTCTGTTTGCATGGTTTCTTTCAACATTTTAGATAGTCTTTCTGTTTTGGGTGTGCAGGTATTTGATGGATTCAAGCTCATACCGTTAAGGATATACTAATTGTATGTTCTTGTGTATGGTTAGTCTGAGTCTTTAATTGCGTTTAGTTCAATTGCAGGTGTCCGTCTGAGCTGCGCTAGAACTGGGTGCTTAGCCATGCATTTGTAGTCTGAAAATCTTCCAAGTCCCTTTGAAGATTGCACCGTTCCTGTGAGGTTGTGAGCCATTTTGGCCAAGCAGAGATTGGTCATGTTGAATCTATCTACACGCATACCAATCTTGTTAGTTTTAGGTCTCCTATCCCTTCCACTTTGCTTTTTCTTATTTCGTACTCTGAGAATTGCAGCTAACCAGCTTGTTGCAAAACGTAAGATCCCTTGTGCTCCCAGCAAAACACATCTACTGTTGAGCTATCCCGCAGTCAAAAACTAACATTTGGAACCTTGAGGTTGTCCCCTTTGATTAATTAAAAACAACATTAGGGCTTTCTTATACAAGAGAGGATAGGATACTCGGTGAGATCATTCTATTCTGCGTTGGCCGGATGAAGTTTTAGCAACGCGACTTTAGCCACATCAACAGTTTCATTTGCAGCTGTTGGTCATGTTATTGCACTTGGTTCATCACTCTTATATGCTATGATTTATATTGTAATGCTGGTAGTAGTACTAACAACAGTTTCTATTGTTATTTCTTGTCCCACTGCATAAGTGGAAGAGGTTGGCCTTGCTGTCTATATTTGAAATAGCGATTTCCCTTAAATTGTAATCCATATTGTGCATTGTAAGGCTGGTTAGTAGTACTAACAGCTATCTAATTGGATTATTGCTCTTAGTCCCACTGCGTAAGTGGAAGAGGTTGTCTTTGCCACCTATTTTGAATATTGTAATACTATCCTCCCGTTGCATAAGCGGTCGAGTTGATTGTAATTTCATTTCTAGTCCTCCCGCTAAACAAGCGGTTGAGTGATTGCATTCTTCAGTTCTTTAGCTTGTCCTTGACTGGTTTACCGCCAAGTGATTGCATTAATTTCAGTACCCCGCTGTATAAGGGGAAGGGGCTGGCTCGCCGCCCGAAGATTGTAATCATTTTCAGTTATTGGCATCTAACGATCCCCTCGACATTGTATGCTCTCACCCTCCTAGATTGGGCTCTCGGTGATTAGAAAGTGGAGGGTTACTTTCAACAACATTTGTTTTTCATTTCCTAACCATAACAAGTGTTGTGTTGAATGTAATTGTGGAAAAAATTTGGGAAAAATTAAGGGGGATATTACAAGGCTCAACTTAGGAATACTTTAGTACTCTGAAGAGTAAAGCCATCAGCTACTTTTACATCAAAACCTTCAATTTTTCCTTTTTCCAGCCCTCTTCTAGCAATAACTCCATCAATTAAATTACTAATGGCTCCAGAATCAACCGCCGGTGGGTTTGCTTGTTCTGTCGGGGCTTCTTCTCCTTCATCTTACACTTACATCTTCAATATGTCGGCCTCTTCACTGAGCTGTCTCCATGGCTTCCAACCGAGCTGCTATACCTCGCAACATCTCCATCACAGCAGGGTTTGCATTCCCACACGCTCCACCATTCCTAGCTCCTCTTCGCCCCATGTTCACTCCAGTCCTCTGCAACTGTAGGTCGGATCCGCAATCCGCTACCCTACAACGAAATTTTAGGAAATGCAACCTCCGGAACGAAGCTTTTCTCTGATACCACTTGAAGCAGCCACTGGTGAGGAGGGACCTCAAAGAGATCAATCCGGACCGGTCAGCAATAGTAAACACAACGAAAACACAAAGATATGGAGGCAATGCAAAACAGATTGTTTTATTTCATGAAAATCGATTACAACCAACCAATAACAAGCGGGTTACAACATAACCGACTCACAGGCCTAGTAGAGCATACAGAATAGGTCACAACCGTGACCTTGAATCTTAAGATCTATCTTCTACGCACAATCTCGCTACTTGATTCTTCTATTGATTACATTCTAATGTGCAATTACAATTATATATGCGATCCAAAGGATCTAGTCAGCCCAAAAGGGATCTGTTGACGTGTTTTTTGTACACAGCCAAACACAGAATAAAATACCTAAGGGTACCTTATCCTCTCTTGAATAAAGTCTCTGAATGCTAAAGATATCGCGAAAAGGATCAATCAGGATGACTTCAAGGTTCTTTGCTGTAGGATCTCTACGTGTGGATAAGCTCTCTGTGGTATGATGTGATTTGCTGGAATCACAAGGGGACTTACACTTGATGACTGAATGTCTGATTTGCTTTGAATATTGCTGGAACTGTAATATCCCTTGGCTAATCTGACCCTGTTTTGCTTATATGAACACCAAGGAATATTGTCAAACATTTGGCATACAATGTTTGAAGCCGCTATAGTGAATTCTTTATTTGTCTTCTTTGGGTTTGTAGGCTGCAAATGAAGTTATGGAAAGCTTCTAACAATGCAAAGTTGTTATAGAAATGATATACTAGCTGTTTTAGACCTTTCCACACATATGTAATGACTGAAATTAACTAGTACAGCTAGTTGACATTAAGACAAACACTTGTCATGCATCCGAAAGTACACCTACAGCCATTAGGCATTTAAGCAAACAATTGGCATGAAAGCTAAATGGCTGATCAACGTAGAATGTTACCATGAATGTGGAATATGCAAATTATATTTCCATTAAACATATGCAACCTCCAAATATTTCATGATATAATCATAATAGAAAATGATGCAATGAAGTAATGATTTTCTAATACAATGACCATAGATAGAAAACCTGGTATTTCAATCGCTGCCTTAATATATTGGTTTGATTCTCTTCATATGCAAATCCCTTGTCAAATATATATAGTTGTTCAACCTTTCTAAATCCCCTTCTATAGAACTCCAACTACTGTAGCGCACTGTTCATGGCACTGTTCACGCGCACTCTTCACGGCACTGTAGCGCACTATTCACGGCACTGTTCATGCGCACTGTTCATGGCACTGTAGCGCACTGTTCACGCGCACTGTTCATGCGCACTGTAGCAGCAAGAACAAACTTGCAATTTGCTCTTAAAACCTTGAATAATTTGTTGCCAAATAAGGATGATTCACAACCAACTATAAATGTTCTTCAACAATAAACTTCAAACCCTTGTAGAAAACTTCACCAATTTGCACAAATGAAAGAACTGAAGTATTCTTTCCCACAACTGCAATAATTCAGGGGTTATTTCACACCTTCAAAATTGCTATCAATAGGAAGTTTTCGTTTCCTATGATCAAAGAAGAAAATTGCGAAAGCCCTAGGCTCCACAATAAAAATCAATCAAAATACTATTCATCAACTGGATGCTGAGAATGAACTCTTGCCTTTCCTTTTATTCTTTCCTTAAGAGAGCTCAAACACCTTCCTGGCCAATGTGGGATAAAAGATTTATTCCCACATTAAATTATTCACTTAACGCACTTTATTATATTAAAGTGACTTTATTATTATAAAGTTACTTTAGAACTTTATAATAATATTAAAATATTAAATAAATCACTTAAGTCACTTAAACTTTAATATCTCTTGATGTACTTGTCTGATTGCTAAACCGTCTGAGCCAGGAGTCGACTCTCCCTGTTTTCCATGTGATTGGATGCCTGTCTAAAAATAGAAACCCTGAATAGTGACTTACTATAAATAGTAAGTATGTGGAACTGAGTCTAGAAATAGCTGCAAAGGCCCAATCAAGGTTGACACTGCCAATAAGCTCTGCTCAGGTGTCTTTCTATTAATAGGAACCCTGACTCTCCCAAAATAGTAACTTACTATAAATAGTAAGTGTGCCAATCTGAGTCAAAAAACCTGTGCAAAGGCCAAAACCTGAATCCAGCTGAAGAGTAATGTCTCTAATCACCAAGTAACTGCCACACGAGGCCCTCTATCAATAATTATTAGCCTACGGGGGTCAAATGATAGGCTAATTCTTACAAACTCTGATGCTCGCAAAATGGGGACATTACAGTCCGCCCTCCCTAAAATTGCTTGACCCCAAGCAATCTCCACTGCAAAGAAACTCCAATCCTCGGGAGGCCCAAAAGGAGAATTGTGAAATGTCCCACACATCCTTAACCGAGTCCTGTAGCACCAACATAAACATAGTTGCGCACAATATTCCTGGATCCCAAACCTGGAATGGAAGTCTGCCAAGCCTAATACCCTCTGACTTCCTCTGCACTACTCTGATCTCAACTTCACCATGCCAGAAGTGGTGAAGCCAACCAATGGGACCCATCCAATACACTGTGCCAAACCTGTCGCCTCCTGGATCCCAAAACAACTGAACCCCACATCCATTCACCATATAGAGATAAAAATATCTGGAAGCGTCTATAACACAATATCTCTCTACAGCTCTCGGTAAACTCCCATGGATGTGATAACTAACCAAACCATCATGCCCACTGACACCATAGTCATCCTGTAACCATGTACCCATAAGAAAACTTTGTGACATAGAAGTAGCAAACGCTGTTGGATACATATCAGCATGATGTATAACTGACAGCTGTCCCTGCAAGTAATCCCCCATAAACTGCTGAGTCAGGCGCTCGCAACTGCTAATCCCATCTTCTGAAGATGATGAATACCCATCCCACAAAGGATGGCATCTCGGAGCCAATCCACACGGATGCATCATCAAGTCCTCTGTGTGTGGATCAAAAGAAAAATGACGAGCACTCCTCACTGTGTAGTCACGGTAAAATGCTCCAACCTCTGTCAATGGCTCATCACTAACAACACTTGAATCGAGCAGCTGATCCATTTGATTCTGAAAAACAACAAGTTGGCATCCAAAATCAGCTGCATGGGATGAAGTGACAGATTTGCTTCCAGAAGATGGGAACAAATCAACATGGGAGCCATACTCCCAACTAGATGACACTCTGCAAATGCCCTGTGAGGACGGAGTAGCATTGTGTACTACCACACAACTCTCAAGAGAATCCACCATTGTGACACAAGAGCTACCAGTAAACTGTCCTGCATCAACTGTCACAGTATTGACCTCAGGAGAACTTGATGCAACTAGTGGTTCTCTACTGCTCTCAACCAAGGTACTCATCCCAGCTGAAACTTTCGTACCTATATCTGTGATAGATGTAACCACATCTTCACTACAACCAGTGGATATAAAATCCTCATCAACTGCCTCTGTATATAACTGTACTATATCTGCAGTTGGTGGAGACTGTGCCAAACTCAACTCCTCGGTAAGCTTCTCAATCTGTAACTGTGACTCTTGAAGAGCCAACTCGGCACTCTGCCATGAGTCCATAGTCACCTCAAGCTCATGAGTGAGCTCATCGACCTGCTCCTCCTTTCCCTTCAATGCATCATAACAAATGCAATCCCACTCGAGAAGAAAATCCCTATCCGCAAGTAGTTTTAGGTAATTTTGTTTCATCATTCCAATTGCTTCTCGAAGTGCATGTATCTCTGCAAGGGAAAAACCACTATCACCATGCTCATCTGTCAAAGGAGTACTCCAACCATAGGTAGCCAACATTTGACGAGCAACATCAAAATGCTCAATGGTTGTGGCAATCATATTGTCATTCACTTTTAGTTGCCCAACCAAATGATGAGGATTCCGTAGCTTATGACCCCCATACAAGTTTTCCGGTTCACAATATGCACTATGATATGAGGCTGATTCGTCATCACTTACTACATGATAAGCAGCATCATGTGTGCTTTCATCCATGCACACCTCAACATCTAAGGTACTGCTGCTTTGTACCTCAAAGGATGGCTCAACTGATAAGGTAGAAGTTGCTGGTATGACAGTATCTTCACACACCTCCACTCTCAAAGTAACTGCATGCCCATCCAAAGCACGATCTTGGGATTCCGTATCAACATATGAATCTTCTAGCTTGTTTTCAAAGGTCTGATCTGGAAAATCAGACTCACCATGACATGAATCCTCCACATACAATGCATCATTAGTACCCAATTTTTGAGTACTTTCATGTGACAATTCAATAGGATCATTTTGCACATGTGAAAACACTGCTGTCTCATGCTCATGCAAAGTTTCATCATCGCTGTCATGAAAATCAGAAGTAGCCTCTATATTAGAAACTTCTTGAGTCACCTCTTGCAAGGATGATGTAGATAAATCATTACCCGAAGCTGTGCTAGTGTCTTCTTGAATCAAATCAGCATGTCTATCAAATTCATCATATAAATTTCTGCATACTTCATAGGAATTTGAAGATACCAAATCATTTTGATGAAGAGTTGTATCATCCTTATGTGTAGATTCTCTATCCATTTCATGTGTAAACAATTCATGAGCTATAGTGTGATGTTTCTTCCTTGCAAACTCTGTCTTATGGCAAGGACTCGGGTGCAAATCCATGTAACTCATGAAAGGAAGTTCCTTCTTAATTTTTTGAGGAAGAGTGCTATACTCCTTAAACATGCTAATCACTTCTTCTTCTTTGTTTTGTGGTGTTTGACCTTTGCTGGTAGGAAGTGAATTGAATCTTTTAGGCAACCCAAACTTTGAAAGCGTTTGCTCTAAACGCAACAACTCTCGGCTGAGCTTGTATTGTGATTGTTCAAGTTCTTTCAGTGCCTGTTTATCGCTGAACAATGTTGTCATGTAGCCCATTTACACTACCCAACTGAAAATCAAATCAAAACTGATTTGTACACGGATGATTTTCCCACCAATTGAATGCAACCATCACCCAACAGGTTGGCAGGAAACCGCTCTGATACCACTGTAATATCCCTTGGCTAATCTGACCCTGTTTTGCTTATATGAACACCAAGGAATATTGTCAAACATTTGGCATACAATGTTTGAAGCCGCTATAGTGAATTCTTTATTTGTCTTCTTTGGGTTTGTAGGCTGCAAATGAAGTTATGGAAAGCTTCTAACAATGCAAAGTTGTTATAGAAATGATATACTAGCTGTTTTAGACCTTTCCACACATATGTAATGACTGAAATTAACTAGTACAGCTAGTTGACATTAAGACAAACACTTGTCATGCATCCGAAAGTACACCTACAGCCATTAGGCATTTAAGCAAACAATTGGCATGAAAGCTAAATGGCTGATCAACGTAGAATGTTACCATGAATGTGGAATATGCAAATTATATTTCCATTAAACATATGCAACCTCCAAATATTTCATGATATAATCATAATAGAAAATGATGCAATGAAGTAATGATTTTCTAATACAATGACCATAGATAGAAAACCTGGTATTTCAATGGCTGCCTTAATATATTGGTTTGATTCTCCTCATATGCAAATCCCTTGTCAAATATATATAGCTGTTCAATCTTTCTAAATCCCCTTCTATAGAACTCCAACTACTGTAGCGCACTGTTCATGGCATTGTTCACGTGCACTGTTCACGGCATTGTAGCGCACTGTTCAGGGCACTGTAGCGCACTGTTCATGCGCACTGTAGCAGCAAGAACAAACTTGCAATCTGCTCTTAAAACCTTGAATAATTTGTTGCCAAATAAGGATGATTCACAACCAACTATAAATGTTCTTCAACAATAAACTTCAAACCCTTGTAGAAAACTTCACCAATTTGCACAAATGAAAGAACTGAAGTATTCTTTCCCACAACTGCAATAATTCAGGGGTTATTTCACACCTTCAAAATTGCTATCAATAGGAAGTTTTCGTTTCCTATGATCAAAGAAGAAAATTGCGAAAGCCCTAGGCTCCACAATAAAAATCAATCAAAATACTATTCATCAACTGGATGCTGAGAATGAACTCTTGCCTTTCCTTTTATTCTTTCCTTAAGAGAGCTCAAACACCTTCCTGGCCAATGTGGGATAAAAGATTTATTCCCACATTAAATTATTCACTTAACGCACTTTATTATATTAAAGTGACTTTATTATTATAAAGTTACTTTAGAACTTTATAATAATATTAAAATATTAAATAAATCACTTAAGTCACTTAAACTTTAATATCTCTTGATGTACTTGTCTGATTGCTAAACCGTCTGAGCCAGGAGTCGACTCTCCCTGTTTTCCATGTGATTGGATGCCTGTCTAAAAATAGAAACCCTGAATAGTGACTTACTATAAATAGTAAGTATGTGGAACTGAGTCTAGAAATAGCTGCAAAGGCCCAATCAAGGTTGACACTGCCAATAAGCTCTGCTCAGGTGTCTTTCTATTAATAGGAACCCTGACTCTCCCAAAATAGTAACTTACTATAAATAGTAAGTGTGCCCATCTGAGTCAAAAAACCTGTGCAAAGGCCAAAACCTGAATCCAGCTGAAGAGTAATGTCTCTAATCACCAAGTAACTGCCACACGAGGCCCTCTATCAATAATTATTAGCCTACGGGGGTCAAATGATAGGCTAATTCTTACAAACTCTGATGCTCGCAAAATGGGGACATTACAGGAACACAGGATTTCACTGCCTTAGATTTGAAAAAAGGAAAAAAGATGAGGGTGAAGAAAGGATCTAATCCTAATACTAAGAATGTAGGAGCAATGAATGATCTTTGATGAAATTCTAACTAAGTCTTGTTTTGACATCACAGGAACATCTCCACAAGGTTAGTGCGATCTTCGAAGGAAAGCTTTATGATGTTCATCATCACTACAGGCATAGACACCATCAGACTGATGCATATCAATGAAGAAGCGACAATTGAAGTTAAGCTTAAGCTGAATGATTCCAGTTGACTACGCAAGGCAAGTCTCCAATCAACAAACTGCTAGTAGTATGGATATACGAATTTCACCATTAATCAAGCACATTTCTTCCATTCATCTAATAACATGAAATCAAACATGAGAAGTATAGAGACCATGCGAATTGTTGAATCGACCCATAAATTTCACCATTTCTTCAATGAAGTTTTACAAGTCTTTTACAACAACATCTTGGCAACAATCTTTGCCTTCTCTCTCTACTCTACTCTAATTGCTATTCTATCAGCTGACTAGTTCACTATTCTAACTACTGACTCTCTATCTTCTATTCCTCTCTAACTATATGCCTTTACAAAATGAAGAGTCGGGGCTTATATAGTGCCCTTAGTACAATTCAATGGCTAAGATCAATTTGAGATCAATGGCCAAGATTCTACAATGAAAACCCTAATTAGGGTTTGTTACAACCATTACATAACATTTAATGCTTGACCAATGATAAAATTGTATTAATTGGACACATGTCTTCTCTGGAAAATTCGACCAATGGATAGTTGGGGTAGGTACATCGAAGTTTGTGCCACCTTCCATGAGTTAGGTACATTGAATCTGGACATGCTGAGGTGGACCACACTGACTGGAGAAGTGATGACTGGGATGCCACCTCGTCTGACAGTTATAACTTGGTAGATATTCAATTTGATGATGCTGAGAAGCTAGCTTTAATTAATTCATCTGGAACTATCTGCTTCTTCAACGAACCCTTTGCTCTGACTTCTTTTGTCTTTGATGTGCGGGATGATGATGTACCTCGCCTTGTAATGCTGGATTGGAAGAGGTCGCCCTTGTCCTTGCTTGATCTTCTTGGAGGAGACCTTCCTTGATCTGGCTTGATTTTCCAACTCCGGGATCTCCATTTGATGCCTACACAAAATATTAAAGTTAGTCTTTTGAGCATCAAACCTTAAAGCATGAAATTTAAGACCTTTCAAAGGTAAAACTTAAGATATTAATTTGAAAAAAGTCATGATAAATCAAGAATTACACATTTTCAAATTAATAATGAATGGAATTTGGATCTTCAAGACTTAGACTTTACAAAATTGCAATGGGATCACAATAAGTCTTGAATAAGAACTTCAAAAATGATTCTTCATACCTCCTCCTTTGAGTGCTTAACTACAAAACCTTAAAAAAAATGATGAGAGAAGACCGGATTTTGATGGACAAGGCTTAGTTTATAGTCCTCCTTTGGATGAATTACGCCTCCATTAGTCTTCAAAAGAATTTCGCCCTCCTTAGTCTTCAACACTTAGTAGAAATTCGCTCCAAACAAGCTATATTTCGCACTTAAAGGAATGATTGAATGATTTGAAATGTGAAGCAACACTCATCCAAAATATAGAGCGCTCACCTTCCACTTACCCATGAGGTCGACCTAGCAAATAAAAGGTGAAATAATAAATAAAACCTCAAAAGGAGTAGGCCGACTTGTCAAATAAAGGCAAAATAATGCCTTGTGTGCTCAACTTTTAATTTTTTTTTAAATTCCAAAATTAATTTTAGATGCCTCCAAGGGAATTTTTTATTAATTTCAAGGCTTAAAAATTAATTTATTAAATTCAAAATGCCTTAATTTAATGTGAATTTGATTCAAAATCTCCAAAGGGCTCAAAATTAGCAAATTTGGTGAATTCTTTAAGAATTTCAACGCTCAAGCAATGTAGAAAATGAAGGATATCACAAATTTTGCCCTGGGCCCTTGGTGAAGGCCAGAAGCGATTTTTCCATTTTTGCTCAAGATTAGCATTTTTCAACGTCCAAGACCTCTTCAAGACATTCCAACTAGGTCTTGTCACTGACTCGCAAACTTGGTTTTATCAAATTTTGAGGAAAAAGTATGATTTTTAAGTTTCTCGCCCTGGACCCTTAGCAAAGGTCAGGAGCGATTTTTTATTTTGTGACTAAAATCCTCAATTTTCAAAGGCAATATAATATTCATCAAGTTTCTTGGGGTCCTTTTGCCTTATCTCATCCTTGCCTTAGCACAATTTTGAAGAAAAGTTGTAGTTTTTTTGCAAAAATCGCTCTGGGCCTTTAGTGAGGGTCAGGAGCGCTTTTGCAAATTTAAGGTTGTCCATGCCTTGTTGTTTCTCCAAATTATCTTCAACGGATAGAACACACCCTCTTCCATTTATTTTAATCACAAAACTTGTTTTGTCCTTGCAAGAAAATTGTACTTTTAGAATCTAGCTCCGGACCTTCAATGAGGGTTAGGAGCGCTTTTGCAAATTTAAGCTATTTTCTCTCACCTTTCCCTTTGAAATCACCTTGATAAGGAAGAACTTTCCTTTTTCATGCTATGAATAAATCTTTAAGCCCAACAAGTGATAAAATAATGTGTCTTTCAAGAAAATCGCTCTGGACCTTCAGTGAGGGTCAGGAGCGCCCTTTTCGCTTCTTGGTATATTTCCTTATTCTTTAGACTCCCAATCGCTTCTAAAAACATCATCTCTTGATCTTTAAACGAGTTTGGGGCTTCATCATGCTCATTCCACCGCTCATCTTGCCTTTAATACCTCATCTTGATCACAACAATGCTAAAAATGACCTTCATGGAGAATTTCGCCCTGGACCCTCAGAGAGGGTCAGGAGCGATTTTTCAATTTCAAGCTTATCTACCTCTTGTTGGCCTTCCAAATTTTCTTCAATGGGTAAAACATACCTCTACGCATCCATTCCAACCATAAAAATTGCTTTGACTTTGCAAGAAAAATGTACTTTTGAGAATTTTGCTCTGGACCTTCAGAGAGGGTCAGGAGCGATTTTCTCTTTGTTGCCCAAAATTCACCATTTTTCAAACTTTCAAACTTTCAAATGCATCCAGTAACGTCCAATCTTGTCTCCGGGAAACCCTACACAAAACAAGTTAGCCAAAATTAGCGAGAAATAAGCTTGAACAACATTTTCGCCTTGGACCTTCAGCAAGGGTCAGGAGCGAAATTTGCAATCTAGGCTAAATTGCTCAATCTTTTAGTTTCAAACCACTTCAGAGGGCAAGGTAAGATCATTTTCAAGGCCAGGAACAAGGTTTCAAATTCAAGCGAGTTGGCATATGATGCCTACAATGAATTTCGCTATGGACCCTCAGCAAGGGTCAGGAGCGAAATTTCTAATCTTGGAAAAAATTCATCATTTTCTTCAAGGTGTTCAATCAATTCCAAAGTCCAAACAAAATGCTTTGCAAATCAAAATTTGGTCGAATAAGGCCAGAAATGAGTCCTAGGTTGATTTTCGCCTTGGACCCTCTGGAAGGGTTAGGGGCGAGACTCGCTTTGGACCTCCTGAGAGGGTCAGGAGCGAAATCCGCTTTGGACCCTCAGGAAGGGTCAGGAGCGAAATTTGACTTTTTTGAACTCGCCGACAGGATAATTTTATGGAATATAACATTTAAGTATAAGTGACTAGTTTTTTTGATGTTTTTCAGTTTCCAGACTTATTCAAATTTCAGGATCAGGACATTCCAGACTTAGCCAAATTTCAAGATCAGGACTTTCAGACTTAGCCAAATTTCAGGATCAGGACATCACTCAAGCAGGACTTGCTATCCATGTGATCCCCTTGGCGACACTCAAAATGCAAAGGCTAATGGACAAAACCCTAAAAAACCTAAAAACAAACCCTAGAAAGCAAAAAGCAGGGGTCCCCATTTGCAATGGGGTGATGTGTGAATACGTCACAACAGGATCAAAACCCGAAGAACAAGACCTAACGTGTAAAATAAACAAGGTCAGCCTCCGCTAAGAGATTCCTCCGGAAAATCCAAAGGATGAAACGTAGATCCTGGGAAAAGGTTGGCCACATGCCAAGGAACATCGGAATGAACGCCCAAGGCTTTGCAAGCTTCGGAAGGGGTTCCGGTAGATCACCAAAATAGGTCCAGGCAACCGGTAACAAGAATTGTCAATCGGTAACAGGAAATTGATAGCAATATCTTGCTGGAAAATGATCCAAATGCGATGCGGTCTGGAAATAAGAAATATGATCAAGTCTTCAAGTAGAATCCAACTCCATAGGATCCGATGAGCCAAAACCGGGACACACAGAAAGAAAAGCTGAAACTACAATCATAAAACAAAACAAAAAGAAAATGTTTTTGGTTGATGCAAGATTGCTATGAACTAGGGATGCTCGTGCATCAATTCAAGTAGTGGTAAACCTGAATGAGGCTAGGAGGCCGAATGGCAGATGCCATTAATAAGCTCTTGGGCTTGATGGGTAGACTCAATGTGCCTTGTATGATCTTGAAGGTGCTCCATAGTGTGGATGGAATGTTGGGAAAAGCCCTAAGGGAATCTCATGTACTTTAAGAGTATTATAATGATGAATAGAATTCCCTGTGGAACATTGTTAAAATATATGTTTATTTTCTATTGATGACTGAACTGGTTGTGGATTTGTTATGTTGCAAACATGCACGCCCCATTGCAAATGGGGACCCCCACTTTTCGGTTTTAGCTTAGGTGTTTTTGATTAGTTGTCTTAGCTTGGTAGGTCCTAGTCATTAGTCTTTGCTTGTGAGAGGTGGGATGATGTCAGTGTTAGGATTGAAGGATGTGAAAGATGCATAAGTTGTTAGGTTGCAAAATGTTGTCAAAGTGCAAGAAATTGTTTTGAGTGGATTGAAGAGTAAGGAGTGGTAAGTTTGCTTGTAGTTCCGTCAGGAACTGCAAGCATGATGCCTAGGGTCACGCATTTCAAGACCACATTATGTAGGACCTAGGAGGGAAAATCATGGAAATTTGTCTAAGTATGGGGTCAACTCCCTCCTAGCATGTACAAATTTGTGCAAGGTCAGGGGGGTAGATTGTGCACTAATGTCAAAACCAACCTCATGATCAAGTTCTTAACAATCTAGATGTTGCATCAAGGGGCCTTAATTCCCCCTAAGGGGTATGAGTTGTGTGCATCATCATGCCATATGTGCTCATGACATTCTATGCAAGGGGACCCCCTTCATGCGCCTTAGTTTGTGCAAACTGACCCTTCATATGCACTTCTGATTCATTGTGCAAGCATATGTCCTAATTACTCCCTCATCTACTTGTGTAGATAGGGGTCTCAAACCCACCCTCAACCTACACCTTAGTTGTACATGCTTACACCTTGAATGTGCTCATCCTCTTTGTAGTGCAAAGCAACATGTTAAGTGCGATCAAGGAAATTAAGGGGTGAAGTATGAAACTGCCTAAGTATTTTGTGGAGCAAAGCAACATGTTGAGTGCAATCGTGGAAATTAAGGGGTGAAGTATGAAATTGCCTAAGTATTTATGCAACCCTTGAAGGCCGCTCCAAGGATCAAGTCACATATTTGTGCAAGCTCAGGTCTAGAACCCGCTCAATTTTGTGCAAGGGTACTAGCTATATGCACTCAAGCTAAAAAGGGGGAATTGTGTGCAAGTCTACCTTGCATATGTGCTCCAACATTAATACAAAGCTCCACCTAAAATGTGCTCCACTTTACTTGTGCAAGACTTCATGCTAGATGCACTCCTTTAACTCATGCACATAGGCACCTAAATCCCGCCCGTCAAGCCTTGGCAACTTTGTGCATGTCTCCACTTCAAATGCACCCATGAGGAGTAGGGTAAGGATCAAGGTTGTGCAAGCATACTTCTATGATGCGCTCAACCTACACCCACTTGTGCATGTCTATATACCAAATGCACTCCACTTGCCCTACTTGTGCACGCTAGCTCCTGAAATGCACTCATAAACTGCACATGGTAACCCTTCAAGTGCACTCTCCTTTTGTGCAGAGGTAGCCTCTAAACCCTCTCTGCCATGGAGACCTTAAAATGTGCTCAGCCCTTGGGAATTGTAAGCCAGACTTGAGACTTAAATCAGATCTTAGAAAGATTAAAATCAGACCTCAATCAATAAATCAGACCTAAAACATTGCGAATCTGACCTAGAAGCATGTGATACGTGAATTGGACATCACATCAGAGGTGTCTAGATCACCTTGGATATGATTGTCTCAGAAGACCATAAACTGTCTGTCCTGTTTTCTTGACCTGAAAAACTCTTTGGAAATGATCATGAAGAAATGCTTCTTGAGTCACATACTTTGTCTTTGTGAGAATATTTTATCTTATCTTGGCAACACTTCATGATTCACTTTGGATCATTGTTACCACTTCAAGGGGCAATGGCCTATTACAATAATACTCAATGTGAGGCATCCTTCCTTGAACATAGAATTTTTATTTATGTGAGAGAATAAGTATGTCACATGCTACATAGTATATGTGGGATAAAAGAACAGAAGGATCAAGAGAGAAGGGAACAATGTGAAGAATATGAGAGGAGGACAGAAAATTGAAAAACATAGGAGGTAGGAGGTGGGTATAATATATAAAATATTTCTATACTCATCATGCCCATAAATTCTCTTTCAATATTCACAGTGGTCCTGGTTAACTCTGAGCACCTATATGCCTATTGGTCTATCTGATTTTGTTGCCCTAGCCCCTGCCAATGAATTCCTTGCTTTTTATTAATTCATTTGGATTGTCTTTACTGTTCTATCTATTATTGTCCAACAATTGCAGATTATTAGAATGCATTGCACAAATCAGGGTGGATACAATCCAGGTGTAAGGTTGCAGCATGATACATAAAGACTGTGTAGATTTTCCTTGCATAAATTTGAGGTTACCGATTTTCAATAGTTTTATGTTATTTGTGTCAGTGGTTTGTGAATTAATACCTTTTCTTATTTGTTAAAGTTTTGGATGCACACTCATGCATTTTTCCAATTATAAGGAGTATGTGTAAACATGTCCTTGTGTGCACATGCATGCAATTTGATCTTAGTCAATATAGCTAGTTTATGGTTTCTGGTCCTTATTTATCTACTTAGAAAATCATTTTCTGGGTTTATATCTAATGATCAGAAAGAATAATATCTGATAGAGGGGAAATGCAGAAGGATGGAGATTCTGTCAAGGAAGCAATGGACCAACTAAATCAAATTGGATGGGCAAAAATATGGAATTCTCAGCCTTATGTCTCACGACGCACGGTTAGTCACTAGTTCAAATTGCCATATGGCAAAATGATTGAAAACTTACTGCTTGCAAGTATGCATTTCAGGCACTTAACTTGTATATTCAATATGTTTGTTACATGTGTAGCATAAGTTGCCAGTTCTTTTTATCTTGTATATTTTCTTTCACTTACACTAATTTTTTTTGATGCAGACATTTATGCGTGAGTTGACTTCTCTGGGAATAAAAAATGCAGAAAATTTAGCAATCCCAAGCACTCGAAATGATGTACAGTATCCAACAGATATCTTCTATATTTTGTTAAAAAAATCTGATTATTTTAAATTGAATTTAAGTTTATTTTGTTTATGATGTTTTTTCTCAACATATGGGTGACTGCTAATGTTGGTTTGTAATTACCCTGTTTCTTTTTTTGGTCTTATCTTGTATATAACATTTTGACTATGAAGGATTTGCTTGGTTTGTCAAATTGAATTTAAGTTTATTTTGTTTATGATGTTTTTTTTCAACATATTGGTGACTACTAATGTTGGTTTGTAATTATTCTGTTTCATTTTTTGGTCTCATCTTGTATATAACATTTTAACTACGAAGGATTTGCCTGTTTTGTCATTTGAGCAATTTTTTGTTTCACATGATTTTTCTCTAATAAATGGTATTCTTGATGAATCAATTGCCAATACACAAGATTTGTTTTTAACTAAGATTTAAAATTATATATATAGCACCATGGTCTACATATTCTGAAATTGATTCAAATTTATAAAATTACTGTTTCATAAATCTGTGCCATTCTTCTATCTTGTTACATTTTTCTTAAATAAATTTATAATCTCCTTTGACATCTCCTTTCCGGTTGTGCAGGCAGCTTTCTTGTTCACTGTGGTGGGTAGCACAGGATTTATAGCTGTTCTAGCTGGCCAGCTTCCTGGGGTACTATACTGCATATAATGAAGTTCTAGTTGTCTAATATTAGATCAATGAAAAGAAAAATCCTTAAAATAAAGATTTCCAGGTGCTGCTTCTCATAAGCATCCCTTGTTTGTCTTTCCTTTTTGAAAATGCAAAGATGTTTGAAACAATCTTATGAATTATGTTTCTTCCTCTAACATAGGCATTTTGTTATAAATCCTCAACTAATCCAACACAACAATAGATTGACACACATTATTAATGAAGTTTCTGGTATAGGTCAGTAGTTTGCCAAAAAAATTCCCAAGTTCTGTATGATTGGGTTTTGAGCATTAACATATATGTATGTGTGTATGTTACACACACACACACACACACACACATATATATATATATGTAGTACTATAGATAGATAGATAGATATATAATGGTAACCGCAATTTGCACAAAATTCAAATACAGAAGATAGCTGATAATTGATAATTGATAATTCAATGCCAATTTTCAAGTGTTAAAGATAAATCAAGATATTAGTGCAATTAAACATGGAAAATCAGTACAAATCATCATATTAATCTTAATTGCGAGCATTGACATCATTAGTTGATTCATTAGAAACACAAGCAGCCTTGTGCCAGTGATCCAGACAAACTGTGCAATAAAAGCGTCCAAGTTGGGATACTCTGCACTATGGTTCTGTTTTTGTTACCAGATAATTGCATTTAATTGAGTTGATAACGGAGTATAGACTATAGTTCTACTCAGCTGGAGAGGAACTTGAAAAATGTAGAGATTCAAGACAAAAAACAATACAACATTCAAAATTATAGCTGCCAAAGACCAGAGTTAAAAAAAAAAAATAAAAATGCCTAGGATAGAGTTTTGGTGGCAAGACGTTATAGTTAAATAGATAATTGCCATGGAGGCACCAACACACTAGTGTCCTTTTTGTACACATTGAAGCTACAAAATTCCCAAACTTGCCCATGATTATGTTGTCTACACCTAAATCAGGTAAATGTTTAGTGAATGTTTCCTTGTACCCTCACTAACTTTAACATCTTTGTATGGTAGCAACCCATTGGAAAAAGGAAGTATTTGGCACTATAATACTTATGGTTCAAACAAAATACTAGGAGATACGATGAGGTGGTCATTTTGTTCTATTGATCAATTACAAATTTTTGCTCTTCCTTCAAAAATATTTTAGAGGGGTCTTGCTGTTCAGCTACTATTAAACTTCTTTTTTCATCATGGAGTCAATGCATCATAATTTTTGCCCAAATATGGGTTATTTGTATCAATAAACCTGATCATACTCATGATGGGATCAATGAAACTTAGCATATACTTCACACAAGCCCATCAGTCATCATCTGAGAACAATGCTTTGACTTTTTGGGTCCTCTTTGTATCGCACTACCTCAATACACTCCAAAGGTTGTTGATTATTGTGGCACCCAATGGCTTTCACACCTTCATGAGTCATCTCAAGATGATTGTGTGTGAGACAAACCAAGTCTTAGCAATCTAATATAGTGTAGAAAAAAATAAAATCCCAAGTTGAAAACATTATTCACTTAATTTTTAAATTTTCAAAAAATGTAGATTAAAATTTCAAAACTGAAGTAGATAACAAACAAAATTAAATTTTTGACAATTGAGAGTGAAATTGTTATGTCCCCATCTTTGCACCTCCCTAAGCATTAGTCGTTCCTAGGGGTTAGCTTGTGACTTTGGTGTAGGCTTTTAGGGGACCTTTTGTGGGTGTTGTGGGGCTTTCCAGCTAGCCCTTGGGTTGTTTATTTTAGTGCGCTTCATCTTAGAGATTCAATTTTTTGGTGGTTTGCTTTCCAGAGCTTTTTCAAGCTGCATTTGAACATACTATTTTTAGTAAGTCTCTTGAGAATTTTGGTCCCATACTATTTATAGTTAGTCTCTTGAGAAATTTGGACGGTTGGAGGGTACTCTGACTATTAATGGTTAGTTGGCAGATTAAATTAAATGCCCCAATATTGGCATTTATTGGAGTTAATGATTAATATTAAATTATTGAAGTCTCCACTTTAATAATATTAATCAAATTAATGACTTTATATAATAAGGGGATATAAGGGGCCTTTGTTGCATAAATTATATTGATTATATAAAGTCAATTATTAAGCCTAACTGGGATGCCGACTTTATTAAATGCCATTAAGTGAAATTAAATGCTTTTAATTGCCTAGGGGTTGTGGGTTTTGAAGAGGCATATAAAAGTTTAATTGAAGTCTTTTTTATCCATTCATTCACTTATTCATTTTGGAGAAAATCGATGGAGATTGAAGAGCAACGGTTTTGCTGAAGCTTCAAGCTTTTTGGGAATGAAAATTCTTAGAGGGGACAGTACCTGCAGGTGTGAGATATCATCCTAGAGTATTTAGTGGATAATATCATCCAGAGATTATGCTTGTGCATTGGATTTTGATTTACAGAGTTGCAAAAGGGCATTCAGAGGATCAATTCAAGGGCAGATTGAAGATCAATCATTTGCAGATTTTAGACAGTTTAAAGCTAAGTCACGTTTGCCGAATTTCAGCTATGACATTCAAAATTTGGCGGACCTAAAAACACCTAAAAAATTTGCTAGAATTTGCCCATAAATTCGTACAAAATAGGGCTTAGCATTTTATATTAATTTTTTTTTAATTAACAATTTTTAAGTGCAACGCGGTGATTGTGTGAGCCGGAAAGTTCAGACATTTTGTGTGATTGAGGTCATTTGAAAGTTCGAGATCCGATTTTGGGTTTTTCACGGAATTTGATAGATGATTTGCACAACTTGGAGCCCGTGCCTTTTGTTCGACACCCTACCTTTAGCGGGGGAAATCCTCCACTCTATCATTGACCATCTGCGTGGGAGGAGATAGATTTAGCAAGGGAGAGATGCGATTTTGATTGGTCTTTCGAGAATCATCCAATCCAATGCGTCAATTTAATATTTTAAAATATTTAGATTAGATTTTATTTATAATATATTTATTATTCATATATTAATAATATTTAAATCAAAATTTTAAACATATTTGAAGTACTCAAATTGAAATTTTTAATATTTTACTATATTATTTATAATATATTATATATTACTAATATTAAAATTAAAGTTTTGATATAATTTATTATTTATAAAGTTTAATGTATTTATTAGCTATTTATTAATGACATTTAAATTAAAATTTTAAACATATTTAATATTATTGCGTTCTTTAATTTATTATAATGTAGTCAAATTGAACATAAAAGTGTTCTATTTATGGATTTATTATTTATATTTTTTTAAAATAAATTTATATCAGACAAATTTAATCTCGAATTTTTTTCCAATTTTTTTTCCCTCGCTGAATTTCATCCAAATTTTCTAGTTGCCGAACACGAATTCAAATTCGAACCTTGTGACTTAGGTTTAAAGGTTCATATTTCAAGTCGTTCCATCTTCCAAATCAGGGTATACTTTCTCAAGGGTTGGCCGTATATGGTCCAAGTTTGCATTGGGTTTTTGAAGTGAGTTTTCAGATCTACTGTGTCGTGCGTTCTGCACACACACCCCTGTTGCAGGGGACCCCCATTTTTTTTGAAGTTTGTCCGATAGAGAGAGAGATGTTTGCAGAAGGAAACAAAGCATAATCGTACCGAATCCTCAAAAAGCCCGAAATCACTAAGGCAAGAGGGCGTCAAAAATGAAAATTGCGCATATAGGCTTCATAAGCCGAGGGATCAAAGATGCAGAAGTTCGAAAGAAACAAGTAGAATTGCACAAAACAACTAATCTGCTTGAAAAATCATTTGTAGAAAAGGGCAAACAAAACCCTAAAGTCGTGCGTTTTTTGTAAAATTGCCGAGTTTTTTATTTCTTAAGGCAAAATCAAGTTTGCGCATTTTAGGCGAAATGGCCGAATTTCGTATTGAAAGAATAGGGATGTTTGAAATAAAAACTGCACGTCTAAGTCAAAATGCCTGAATTTTAGGGCAAAGTGAGGGGCGTTTAAAAGAACATTTTGCATTTCTCATAAATGGCCCCAAATTGGCAAACAACCCGAAATTTATAGAGCAAGCATTTTAACTTAAGTTTCAACAAGTCTAAATCGTGCAAGGAAGCCTATGAACCGAAAAAGACATCAAGTTCACGCTATTCGACCGGTAAGCTGAGATTCACCAAGAGGGGAAGGGCATACAAATTTTAAAGCACACATTTCGTCCTAAGGAACCGAAATGCATAGGAAGGACGCTGAAACCATAAGAGGCAAAAATCGTGCAATTTCACCTTAAAGGCCGAAAAGTAACAAATCGGCTTCAACTAGCCGAAAAGGTAAAAGGGCGTTGAAACTTAAAATTTTAAAATCACGCAAATGATTAGAACAGCCCAAAGTTTTAAAACTTAAGGCGACATAACCTAAAACAAAAAGTCGCACAAAACATATCAAAGGCCTGAAATTCATGAAAAGGGCGTGTATAAGCTTAAGTGCAAAATCATGCAGAATTCATTCTCTCGAAGTTTTGAGGGGGCATTTTAAGGTGTATTAGCAAAAAAGTCGTGCAAAAGGCCTTGATAGCCCGAGGTTGGAGACAAAGGGCATTCAATCAAAAGGGCATGAATTTATCAAAATTGCCCATTCTACGCTAAAACCCGAACTCGCAAAAGCCAAGATAAGCCCAATTTTTTTTATGAAAGGGGGAAATCGCACAACTAAGTGAAAATCGCACATCTTGATCAAATGACCGAAATTCAAAACTTAGGCATTCGTAGGCAAAGTCTCTCTTTTCATGATGCAGGAGCATCCCTGGTTCATAGCAATCTTGCATCGACCAAAAATATTTCCTTTCTGTTTTGCTTTTTGTTTGCAGTTTCAGCATTTCTTTTTGTGTTTCCCGGATTTGGCTCACTGGAACCTGTGGAGTTGGATTTTGCTTGAAGACTTGATCATCTTCCTTATTCCCAAACCGTGGAGCATTTGGATTGTTTTCTGGCAAGTTATTGCTACCGGTTTTCGAGACAATTTTTTGTTACCGGTTGCCTGGACCTATTTGTTAGGATTAATGATAGTCCCAAAGATACTGAGAGGGGGGGTGAATCAGTATCTAATCGGTGTATAGAATATTTAACCTTATTAAGTATTTTGCATTCCAAAACAGTGTACTAGTAAATAAGAATTAATGCAGTAAACAGGAACAATAAAGACAGCATAGAAAACACACCATAACACAAGATGTTTAACGAGGAAACCCGGTGTGGGAAAAACCTCGGTGGGATTTGTGACCCACAATATTCATTCACTGGCCAATGAATAAATATTACTTACAATGAGGGGCCTGCACATGCAAGAAGGCCAATTGCCTTGAGCTCACTGCTCAATCTACAAAATAGAAGTCTCACTAACTTACAAAATGGATTATGAGAATCCAATACAATGTACTGCTTCAAATCAGCATCAACTATGCCAAGTTCAGTACCGGTTTAAGCTCATACTATAACCATAAACCTTATACAAAATCTGTCTTATGCATTCGCATATATCTTCCTTATTATTCGCTCATTCCTATTCCATCTCATATCTCAAAATGATTTACAAGATCTCATACATATATGAGTCTATTACAATATGCCATGTCGGCTTTACAAAAGATAATTATAATTAAATACAATAAACAAAAGTTTATTCCTGTCGGCTGGGGTGCCGGTATGCATTGTTGCCACTGCCGGTGAAGTGTCTGCCGGTGCCGGTGCTTGTTGGTGGTTTACTAGATGAATGCCACATGGTTGCCTGAAGGTTGCCATCAATGACAACACCATCAATTCTCATTAGAGTGTAGAATGCCAACAATCTTCCTCTTTGGCATTGATGGCAATACTCATGAGAAAAATCCAAAAACTGTTCCAAAAAAGTGAAGTCCAAAAATTTACCAAAAAGATGTGCTCCCCTTGAGCAGATGATCTCCTCTTAATAGCCATTTTTCTCTGTCCACTACTCCCCCTTTGACATCATTGACAAAGGTTGTCAAAAATTGTTAAACGAGTGCAAAATTTTACCTTAAGGTTTGTAACCGGTTGGTTACAATCTGAAATATATCAGCCAAAACCAAATTTAAACTCTGCATGAATCTGTTGCTATCATTCATGGTTGCCTCAATTTGTTGGATCGTGCCGGTGAGATGATGCATATGCTCTTCCGGTGATCTTTCCCCTTGAATTAATGCCGTAGAGATCTCATTTCTCAGAGAGATAAGGTTATCCAATTTAGGACTAAGTTTATACTTAAGCTCTCTGGCATTTGCCTTGATCCTTGCTTTTTCCTTCTCAAATTTCTCCAACTTTCCCTCAAATCCTGCTATTTCTTGCTCAATAACTGATATAGGTTCGGATGAACCAATAATGTTATCAGCTATATCATCAATTTCCTTCTGTACTCTGCTTATTTCTTTTTCAATGTCCTGGGTCAACAGATTTGACTTGCATGTTTCTTTGTACAGTTCCTTATACTCCAAAATTGCTGTATTCAGTGCCGGTAAAAGTGTGTTAATATGTTCAATCCACTTCTTTATTGTCTCCTCAAAGAATTTTTCCTTTTCTTTTTCCATTTTCTCTTTGAATGTATCCTCATTTACTCTATCAACTGTTATTACATTTCCAGCAATAAAGTTAGACAATGTGTCTAACTGACTAAAGAATCCTTTACATGATCTACATTACATTTTGGTGCAATCATCTTAAGAATAGGTATTGCATCATCAATTGCCTTGTAGGCCAATGCATTACAGTCAGTTATCTTCTTAATAGAGTCCAGAAGTACCTCAGTCACATTAGTAGGTCTGAATTTGTCCTTGTCCTTCTGATATACTTTGAATGTTTTCTTAGGTCGGTTTAATTCTTCCTGTTTTTCCTTTTCTACAAAAAAGATATCCCATTTATTAGCCATTTCCTCTGCAATTTCATTAACTCTACCAGCCATTAAGCTTACTTGCCGGTGACCGCTAGCAAAAACTGATCTGTTAGCTTCATAGATTAGGTCATCAATTTCCTCTTTTGAGTTAACTGGATGTACAACTAGAAGTTTTTCAACCTTAAGTTTCTTGTCTAACTCCATTACTGCAATCCTCTTTGCATCTAACCTTCTATATAGATCATTTGGTAAGTCATCTACCACTTCAATTAACACTTTATTGTATATGTCCAGATGTAGAATAATACTGTTTCAACACTTTCCTTTTCTGAACCAGTGAATGTGTTATACAATTTGCTCACATTTGCCAAGTTACCGTCATCACTGATTCATTCAGTAAATTATCCAAAGGTGGTATAACCTATTTCTGTTTCTTTTCGGGTGTTAACTTCTTTGCCGGTTGTCTTACCGCTTGTTGCTTTTTTCTCAGAGTTCTTGTTTTCTTGGGTGAAGGAGAGGGTACCGGTGAGGGTTTTCTCTTCCTATTAACTCTCTTAAATTCAGAAAGTATCTCACTGTCAGATGATGTGCCAATCGGTGAAATATGTGCCTCCGGTTGCAATCCTTCCAGTTCACTTTCCTTTATTCCAGTAAGGTTCATAACATTTTCTTTAATTTCCTTTACCTATTTTGATGCACTCTTTATGTACTTTTCTCTTTTCTTTCTTTGTTTAATTGTTTGTACACCACTCTCAATTGTTTCTGCACTACCAGAAACTTTTTCTGGTGGTTCTCTAGGTGCTTCTAACAGGGCTTTAGCATAAGTCTCAATAATATTCACATCAGCCTCATACCCCATTTCAATTACCCATACAGTTCTAGGAAGAACTGCTTCCATCCATATTTCATCTTTCTTAATCACAAAATAGATTTCCTTATCATATTTATCTACTATACTCTGTGGTAGTCTCTCTCTGGTTTTCATTTTGGCTTGGAAAGATTTGAAATATTCAGTTATGTTGTTTTTCCTAGTAGTACCCATGCCGGTGAAAGCTTCTTGCAATTGTTTGCCTACCGATATGTCATATCCAAAATCTTTCTGTCCAATACCGGGAATTTGTTTTGAGAAATACAACATAAGGCATACCAAAAGATTACCAAAACGAAATGTCCCTTTCTTTTCACTTTTTATCTTTTTCAAGTTATCTACTAGTTCATCCTTTAGCCATTCACACACATCTATTTTTGCATTATTATTTACCATGTCATAAGCACTTTTAATGCAAAGACTAGAAACTGAATTAAGTCGGTTTGCATGTGTAGTCTTGTAACCTAAAATCATACTTATGAATCTCACATTGATATCCTTGATGTCATTTACTCTCAGAGATCTACTATCAGATATTGCTCCGGTTAAGGGCATGACTGTGTTGTTAGGTACCTTCTTTGTCTTGTTTGGTCTGCTGCCGGTTGAGGGTGAACCTGTCACTGCCCTAATTGCTTGCCGGGTGAATTTGCAGACTGAATCTAACCAAATAAATTTTCCATGTGCCCTACATAGGACAATTCTCACTACTTCCTTCAGAAATTTAGGGATGTTCAAGATTTCCACAAAATGTAAAGTCTCAATAATCTTGTGCTCGGGTTTGACATTTCCATTTTCATCACAAATTACGGTTCTAAACATCTTTAACACTTCCTCAGAACCTAATTCTTCAATATTGCAGTGAATATAAATCCTAGGGTCTTCAGCATAAGCTACACCTTTAGGAATTTTTGAAAATGCGCCTATGGAATCATCTTGCTTAGCTATCTCGGGAATAATTTTGAAAACGGGCCTAGGGCGTTTTACAATTTCCACAATAGTAGGGTTTGCAATAAATTCGAGAGCAGAAGAGGAAGCCATTTGAAAAATACCTTAAGCTGCCTGATAATGTTTGAGTGCTTGAAAGAAATCGCTTCACTTCTTCGCCTTGAATGTCTTCGCTCGGATTTTGCGCTCTCTGTTAATTTGAATGCTCGGTGAATCAAAAATGAAGGAAAACCAATGATTTATAATGAAATTTCTTTCAACAACCGCAATAAATGCTCGCCGGTTAAGTGGAAAACTTAACACATCTGCCGGTAAACAAGAAATCTATCTTCTCACCATCAACCGAGGGTAATTTACATGATATTCAACTTGTTGCAATACCCCCAAAGGGTTACTTCTCAATTGGATGAAGAATTTCCTGCTGGTGGAGTAATACTCTGTTCTACGGGTGAAGAAATAGTCTCATCAACTTTCTGACGTGTCTTTCTAATCCATTGTTTTGAAAATTCTTGCTTTACTTCATCAACCTTTTCTTTGCCTTTCAAACTGGGTCCTTTATTGTTTGCCGATGAAGTCTTACTTCTACAAAATTTTGCAATATGTCCAATCTTGTTACAAGCATAACAAGTCACATTATTCTTCTGAATAGCCTTTCCGTATCCTATGCCAGTTTGTGTTCCGCATTGATTAGATAAGTGCCCAAATCTTCCACAAACATAACATCTCACATTTATTTTGCTGTTTTCTGAATTATGACCAACTTTGTTGCATTTGGAACATTGACCGGTGGGTGCATTAATGTTCTGATTGTTTCTAGATCTACACTGATTTTCTCTATGACCATACTTGTTACAGTTAAAGCATTTCCCATTAAATTTGTAAGCATTAGGTTGTCTTACCGGTTTACTGTGATCATGATTGTTTGCAATACCAGAACTTTCTCCAACTTCAAATCCAAGTCCATTAGTATCTCTATTAGGTTTCTGACTTTTTAGCATATCATCAAGTTCTTCTGAACTTTTCTTGAATTTCTCTTTATGTTGATTTGCAGTACCCAACTCATTTTCCAGAATTCCCACTTGTCTCATAAGTTCAGTTTTATCATGTTGCATGTGAATCAGATCTGTCTTTAACATATCATTTTCATGACTGAGTCTTAGATTTTCATTTCCAACATCATTGAGTCTCCTAGTCAAGTCATCTTCATTCTTCTTCCTGTCTTCAATGTCTTTACAAAATCTCATAGTCATATCTTGCATTTCATTCCTCATAGTCACGTTTTCTTGCCTCAATTTGTTCACAAGCTCATTAAGAGTTTCCTTTTCATCATTATCATTCTGCATCTTCTCACGAAGTTCTTTTCTTTTATTTCTAGCAATAGTAAGATTCTCTTGAAGTCCTTGAATGAATTCCTGTGCAATCCTCAGATCATCTTCAAGTTTGATATTCTTCAACTTCTCTAAATCATAGTCTACAAGAGCTCCTTCTAATTGCTTTCTTAAGTTCTCCATCTGCACCGGTGTCAGAATCTTCCTCAAGCTGTTAAGCTTTTGATAATAGAGGACCAGGCTTTGATACCAATTGTTAGGATTAATGATAGTCCCAAAGATATTGAGAGGGGGGGGGTGGTGAATCAGTATCTAACCGGTGTACAAAATATTTAACCTTATTAAGTATTTTGCATTCCAAAACAGTGTACTGGTAAATAAGAATTAATGTAGTAAACAGGAAAAATAAAGACAGCATAGAAAACACACCATAACACAAGATGTTTAATGAGGAAACCCGGTGTGGGAAAAACCTCGGTGGGATTTGTGACCCACAATATTCATTCACTGGCCAATGAATAAATATTACTTGCAATAAGGGGCCCGCACATGCAAGAAGGCCAATTGCCTAGAGCTCACTGCTCAATCTACAAAATAGAAGTTTCACTGACTTACAAAATGGATTATGAGAATCCAATACAATTTACTGCTTCAAATCATCATCAACTATGCCAGGTTCAGTACCGGTTTAAGCTCATACTATAATGATAAATCTTATACAAAATCTGTCTTATGCATTCGCATATATCTTCCTTATTATTCGCTCATTCCTATTCCATCTCATATCTCAAAATGATTTACAAGATCTCATACATATATGAGTCTATTACAATATGCCATGTCGGCTTTACAAAAGATAATTATAATTAAATACAATAAACAAAAGTTTATTCCTGTCGATTGGGGTGCCGGTATGCATTGTTGCCGCTGCCGGTGAAGTGTCTGCTGATGCCGGTGGCTTACTAGATGAATGCCACAAGGTTTCTTGAAGGTTGCCATCAATGACAACACCATCAATTCTCATTAGAGTGTAGAATGCCAAAACTATTTGGATTGGTGATCTACCGGATCCTTTCTGTAGCTTGCAGAGCCCTGACTGTTGATTCCGATGTTCCTTGGTGTGTGACCGACCTTTCCCTGTGATCTACACTTCATCCTTTGGATTTTCTGGAGGAATTTCTTTGGTGGAGGCCGACTTTGTTGGTTTTACACATTAGGTCTTGTTCTTCGGGTTTTGATCCCTTTCTGGGTTGACCGGATCCCCTTGGATCGTATAAATCATTGTAATAGAGCATTAGAATGTATCGAAGGAGTTAGAAAGAGCATAGAAGATAGATCTTAAGATTGGAGGTCCTGGTTGTGACCTGTTCTGTATTTTTAGCATGTTTTAGCAGGCCTGTGAGCCGGTTACCATAACCCGGTTGTTACCAGTTGGTTGTAATCATTTTTCATGATATAATTCAATCTGTTCTACATCGCCTCCATCATGTCCTTGTGTTTTTCATTGTGTTTACTCTTGCTGACCGGTTTGGACAGATCTCTTTGAGGCCCCTCCTAACCGGTGACTGCTTCAAGTGGTATCAGAGCTAGCTTTCGTTTTGGAGATTGCATTGTTGTAGGGTGGTGGACTGTGGATCCGACCTGTAGCTGTAGAGGACTAGCACGAAGATGGCGTGAAGAGGAAATAGGAATGGTGGAGCGCGTGGTAATGCAGACCCTGTTGTGATGGAAATGTTGAGAGGAATTGCAGCCCGGTTGGAAGCCGTGGAGACAGCCCAGAGAAGAGGCCGACATATTGAATATGTAAATGAAGATGAAGGAGAAGAAGCCCCGACAGAACAAGAAAACCCACCGGGCGATTGATCCGGATGAGGAAAGGTTTTTGAGGGTTTTGAGTAGGGCGAATACTAAACCTCATTTTACCCCATCGGAATATGATAGAAAGTTGGATTCAGATGAATTGATGGATTGGATCTTGGAGATGGAAAAATATTTTGATTTTGAAAACACTACAGAAGAAAGGAAGGTGAAATATGCCTATACCTGGTTGAAAGGTCATGCATCTCTTTGGTGGGAGCATTTGCAGGTTGATAGACAGAGAAGAGGAAAAGAGAAGATCAAGTCATAGGATTGGATGGTTGCTAAGTTGAAATCAAAATTTATGCCAGCTGATTATCAAGTAAATCTGTTCCGGAAGTTGCAAAATTTGAGACAAAAGGAGTCTAGTGTGAAGGAGTACACCGAAGCATTTTACAAGTTGAATATCAGATCCGGACATGTTGATGATGAAGTTGAACAAGTTGCAAGATATTTGAATGGATTGCGGGTGTCTATACAAGATGAACTTAGTTTGATCAAATTGCAGAGTGTTGAAGACGCTTACCAGTATGCCCTGAAAGAAGAAGAGAAGCTAAACAAAAGACATGAGCAGAGGCAGAGGTGGAAGGTTTTCCGGAGGAAGATTTCAAGGAGGAAGAGGATATACTAGAGGTAGAGGAACCTGTATGGATCACAACAAGGACAAAGAAGTGAGCAAAGAAGGTAATTCATACCAGAAAGATGATAGAAATTTCTATTGGAGGAGAGAATCGGATGGCTACTAGAATGAGAATTTTGGAAAAGATGACAGAAGACAAGACAAGAGAGTGTTTAGAGGAACTTGCTATAAGTGTGGAGGAGGAGGACATCGTGCTTTCGATTGTAAGAAGACAGAGAATACCGGAAGAATAGTAGTGGTGGAAGAAAACCCCACCGGATCAGCTAATAAACCGGAAGATGGAGAACTGTTGATGATGAGGAGAGCTTTGTGTCATACTAGGAGAGATGAAGAGCCCTTGCAGAGGAAGAATTTGTTCAAGACCAGATGTAAGGTATCTAGTAAGTGCTGTAAAGTTGTCATTGATAGTGGTAGTTCAGATAATTTTGTTTTTGAAGAGATGGTGAATAAGTTGAAATTGGAAAGATTGAAACACCCTAAGCCTTATCAGATAGCATGGATTCATGATGAACATAAGTTGTTAGTAGGTGAGCAATGTTTGGTGAAATTGAAAATTGGGAATTATCATGATGAAGTCTTGTGTAATATTATGCCTATGGATATTTGTCACCTTTTGTTGGGTAGACCTTGGCAATTTGATAGACAGGCAATACATGACGGGAGGAAAAATACATAGACTGTTGTGGCCAATGGGATGAAGCAAACCTTGTTGCCCTTGGAGGAGCCTTTGAAGAGTGAAGTCTGTACGAATGCTAGAATCTATTTGGTGGATGGAAGAAAATTCCTGGATGGATTGAGACATGAGAATGTGTGTTTTGCCTTAGTTCCTAAAAAGACTGAGAATCCGGAGCATGAAGAAGAACAACCGGAATAGATAAAAGATCTGTTGACAGAATATGAAGATATCATTTCAGATAATGTGCCTGATGGATTGCCACCTGTGAGAAGTATCAATCATTGCATGAGCCTGGTTCCCGGAGCTAGTTTACCTAACAAAGTTGCACACCGGATGACACTGACAGAGAACGAAGAGTTGAATAGACAAGTGCAGGAGTTGTTGAAGAAAGGTTTGATCAGAGAAAGTCTGAGCCCTTGTGCAATACTAGCAGTATTAGCACCTAAGAAGAATGGAGAACGGAGGATGTGTACCGATTCCAGAGCAATAAACAAGATCACAGTGAAATACCGGTTTCCTTTGCCTAGGATGGATGACATAATGGACTTTTTGAGCGGAGCCAAGTACTTTACAAAGATAGACTTGAAGAGTGGATATCATTAGATCAGGATCAGAGAAGGAGATGAGTGGAAGACAACATTCAAGACAAATGAAGAACTGTATGAATGGTTGGTGATGCCTTTTTGGTTAACTAATTGTTGTGACGTTTTCACACATCGTCCCATTATAAATGGGGACCCCTACATTTTGCTTTTTGGGTTTTGTTTTTCTAGGTTTTTTAGGGTTTGTCTATTAGCCCTTTGCATTTTGAGTGTCGCGAGGGGGATTACTAGGATGGCAGGCTCTGCTTGAGCCAGGGTGAGTCCATAGGGCCCCAGAATTAGAGTTTCTTCGAGAGTCTTCCTTAGGGCTTGGTTTTGCTCTTGTTGCTAATTGTGTCTTGCTTGGTGAGTGAATATCATCTTTGAAGGTCCGAGTTAGGTCAAGTTGGTGAGTGATGAAGTCTGGAATGTCATCCTGATCTTCAAATGCCCTGAAATTTGGCTGTCTGGAATGTCATCTTGATCCTGAAATTTGACTAAGTCTGGAAAATTGAAGAATCCTCCAAAAACTAGATTTTGCATTATAACTCCTGGAGGTCCGAAACCACTCTCAAACATCCTGACAGTATATATGGAATATAACTTAAAGTATAAGTTCTTATACTTAAATGTTATATTCCATAAAATAATCCTGACAGAGAGGCCAAAATGTCAAATTTCGCTCCTGACCCTTCCAAAGGGTCTAGAGCGAAATTCTCCATAAGACATTCTAGTTTGACCCAAACTTAGAACTAACTCATTCCCAGGCATGATTGAGGGCAAAACACTTGTTTGGATGGAGAAATGTGAGGAATGAAGTCAAGATCTGAGCCTAAATGTGAATTTCACTCTTGACCCTTCCAAAGGGTCCAGAGCAAAATTCTCCCTAGACACCCTTTTTCTCCTTGTTTGCACTGGAAACCTTGATTCCTTGGGCATGGTAAGGGAAAATTGACATATTCTTGCCTTAGGAAGTGATTTGAGGTGTTTGCAAGTGTGGATTTCGTCTAAAGCATGAATTTCGCTCCTGACCCTTCCAAAGGGTCCAGAGCGAAATTCACCTTTTCCTCTATTTTGCTCTTTCATATGACCTTTCTTTGAATCATCCTTTATACGATCATATTTTTTTTCTCTATTTCTTTTATTCCCCATTACACAAAGTATTGAAATTTTCTTTCCTAGAATCGCAAGTGAATACTCCTTAAGAAAAAAATCAACTCCTTTGCAAAAAATCACCTCATTCAAAAAAATCGTCTCCTTCCTTGAAAAAATAGACCAATGGTGAAAATCAACCTAGAATGGAAATTTCGCTCCTGACCCTTCGAAAGGTTCCAGAGCGAAAATCCTCATAACCCCCATTTCCTTCCTAATTTTAGCTAAAGTGTTGGTCTCTAAGGCATGTTGGAAGGTAGATTGATGTGTTCTTGCCTTGGGGGATGATTGAAAGCGTTGAAAAGTGAAGATTTTGCCTAAAGTGTGAATTTCGCTCCTGACCCTTCCAAAGGGTCCAGAGTGAAATTCATTATAAACCTCATTTGATCCCTTGTTTGGGTTTAAAACTTTTTTTTCCTTGGGTGAAAACGATGAAATTTTGTCTTGCAATGAAGAATGAGATTGAAAGGATGAAGAACCAAGTCAAGAATGAGATTTTCGCTCCTGACCCTTCCAAAGGGTCCAAAGCGAATTTTCTCAAAACCTCTCTTTTCTCTCAACTTTGTGCTAGATCAAGTGTGGGCTAAGGTAAATTCAAGAAGGAGATGTCCCTAAGAATGACTTTGAGTTGTTGGTGATCCAGGAATTTGAAGGAATTGAGCAAAATAGTGAATTTTGCTCCTGACCCTTCCAAAGGGTCCAGAGCGAAATTTCTAAAATCACCTATTTTCCCTGCAGGTCAAGTCAAACTTTGAGTTTTTATAGCTTGGAGGAGTGTGAGGAGAGGTGTTCTTGCCCTTTTGAAGTTGATTGAGGTTGAAAGATGGGGGAGTAAGCTCAAATCATGAATTTCGCTCTTGACCCTTCCAAAGGGTCCAGAGCAAAATTCTTCAAAGCACCTATTTTCTCCTTGGATGAGGTCAAAACTTTGGTTCCTATGGCATATATGGAAGTGGAGTGATGTATTTTTGCTCGGAAATATAGATTGGAGCTCAAGAAATGAAATATCAAGCCTAGAATGCGAATTTCGCTCCTGACCCTTCTAAAGGGTCCAGAGCGAAATTCCCCAAAACCACTTTTTTCCTCAATTTTATGCCAAGTCTAGGGTGGTTCAAGGTGAATTAGGATTGGGAGTGTCCTTAGGTGTGACCTTGACTTGCTAGTGATTATCAAAATGATGGAAATTAGCCCAAACCAAGGATTTCGCTCCTGACCCTTCCAGAGGGTCCAGAGCGAAAATCCTAGGATCACCTATTTTCTTTGCAAGACAAGTTTTTGGTTTTTATGGCCTAGATAGGAGTGAGGTGATGTGTCCTTGGTCTTGGAGGTGGATTGGAGTTGAAAGAATGAGGAAATAAGCTCAAAACAATATTTTCGCTCCTGACCCTTCCAAAGGGTCCAGAGCGAAAACCCTAAAATCCATCTTATCCTTCAAATTTTGTGCTAAGTCAGGCCTAGATCTAGGTGAGAGAGGCCCTTTGGATTGCCTTTGAATGATTTTTGATCACCAAAAATGCAAGTTTTGAGCTAAAACATGAATTTCGCTTCTGACCCTTCCAAAGGGTCCAGAGCGAAATTCTGGATAGGTCTTGTCCTTGGCTAGGATTTTGAGCGAATTTTCCTATTCAAGCCGTTTTAGGATCAAGCAAATGTTGCCAGGTTGAGAAATGGATTCAAGTGAAGGAGTTTAGAGGAAACAAAGTGAAAAGAATGGAGCTAGGTAGGAGAAGACGAGCAAAACATGAATTTCGCTCCTGACCCTTCCAAAGGGTCTAGAGCGAAATTCTTCAAACTACCTATTTCCTCCTTGTGTCAAGTCAGGACTTTGAGTTCTAAGGCCTGGTTGAGGTTGAAATGATGTTACTTTGCCTTGCAAGATGAAAGTGAAGTGAAGGAGATGAAGAATCAAGCCTAAGACTTGAATTTCGCTCCAAAGGGTCCAGGGCGAAATTCACAAAATGTCTGTTTTTCCTTCACGTTTGAGCTAAGCCAAGATAGTGGTCAAGGAGGATTGGACTTGGAGATTGCCACAATCATGCATTTGAGTAAGTTTTGGGTCCAAGAGGTAAGGATTTTAAGCTAAGACTTGAATTTCGCTCCTGACCTTTCCAGAGGGTCCAGGGCAAAATCTTTTGAAACTCCTATTTTTCACCTTGTTTGGGCCAGGCAAAGAGCTAGTTGTGAGATAATGTTGAAATGGGGTCTAAACTGGGCAAAATGCAAAATTCGCTCCTGACCCTTCCCTTATAGGGCTTGTCCCTGGGAAGGATTTTGAGCGAACTTTATTTTAAAGTCTTCTTGTTGATGATTTAAGGTGGAAAATGCTTTGTTGAATGAACATGTCATATGTACTTAATCACCTTTTGGTTTATTTTGCAGATGGAGAAAACTAGGCCAAGGCAAGGACGACCACTTCTAGTCCATCATCATCAAGGACGACCACTTCTAGTCCAACATCATCAAGGACGACCAATTCCAATCCATCTTCGTCAAGGACATTCCACAGGCAAAAGGGAAGACTCAAGGTGTTCAAGGAATTGCCAGCTATCTCCAAAGCCCTTCACTTCGCCACACTAAGGAACCACAAGATGACAAAGAAAGGCGATGCCAGCATTTCAAGGAAAGGTACACCATCCATCCAACACATCAAAGACAAAGGAGGTCAAAGCAAGGGTACGTTGAAGAAGCAGATAGTTTCAGAAGAGTTAATTAAAGTTAGCTTCTCAGCTTCATCAAATTGAACATCAACCAAGTTACAAGTGTCAGACAAGGTGGCATCTCAGTCATCACTCCTCCAGTTAGATTGGTCCACCTCAGCATGTCCAGATTCAATGTACCTAATTTACTGGAGGTGGCACAAACTTCGAGGCACCTACCCCTGCTTCCTATTGGTCCTCACTCCTGGAATGTAATTTTCTCATTGGCTAGAGGAAGTTTGTTGTAACAGACCCTAATTAGGGTTTCTATCTTGTAATCCTAGCCATTGATTCTAAATTAATCAGAGTTGTTTATTTGTAAAGGGTTTCTCTATAAAGCCCTGGCTCCTTATTTGTAAATAGTTAATAGTTAGTTCATAGAGGTTAGAATAGCTAATAGTGAATAGTCGGAGAGTAGGAAATAGTTAGAGTAGAATAGAAAGAGAAGGTAAAGATTGTTGCCAAGATATTGTTGTAAAAGATTTGTAAACTTCATTGAAGAAATGGTGAATTCTATGGGTTGATTCAACAATTTGCATGGTCTCTATACTTCTCAAATTTGATTTCATGTTATTAGATGAGTGGAAAAAACGTGTACGATCGATGGTGAAATTCGCATATCCATACTACTAGCTGTTTGTTGATTGCACACTTGCCTTGTGTAGTCAACTGGAATCATTCAGCTTAAGCTTAACTTCAATTGTCGCTTCTTCATTGATATGCATCAGCCTGATGGTGTCCATGCCTGTAGCGATGATTTGAACATCATAAAGCTTTCCTTAGAAGATCGCACTAATCTTGTGGAGATGGTCCTGGGATGTCAAAGCAAGACTTAGTTAGAATTTCATCAAAGGCCATTCATCGCCCCTACATTCTTAGTGTTAGAATTAGATCCTCCCTCGCCCTTATCCTTTTTTCCTTTTTCAAAATCTAGGCCAATGAAATCTTGAGTTCCAGTAGATCAGACGCTCAGGCAGTCGAATGTAAGTCCCCTTGTGATTCCAGCAAAATCACATCATACCACGAAGAGCTTATTCACAAGTAGAGATCCTACATAACAGAACCTTGAAGCTTCTCCGATTGATCCTTCTGCGATATCTTCAACATTCGGGAGCTTTATTCAAGAGAGGATAAGGTACCTTTAGGTATTTTATTCTGTGTTTGGTCGTTTACAAAAGACACATCAACACTAATGCACTGAGTACTTTCATGAGGTTGATGAATGAGGTATTGAAGAAATTCTTGGGTAAGTTTTTTATTGTATGGTTGGATGACATTCTGATTTTTAGTAAGACAAAAGAGGAGCATTTGTTGCATTTGAGACAAGTTTTGTAGAGGTTGAGAGAAGAAATGTTGCTGATAAATCTTAAGAAATGTACTTTCATGAAGGATGAGTTAGTCTATTTGGGATTTGTGATATCTGAGGATGGTTTGAAGATGGACCCTGAGAAAGTAAAAGCAATTGTTTAGTGGCCTACACTGGAAAGCATTGGAGAGGTAAGATCATTTCATGGATTGGCTAGTTTCTACCAGAAGTTCATGAGAAATTTCAGTTCAGTTTGTAATCCTATGACTGAGACAATGAGGGGAGATCAGAAGAAATTCAAGTGGACCACTGGAGCAAACAAAAGTTTTGAACTGTTGATGTGGAAAGTGACTGAGCAGCCTGTGTTAGCTTTACCGAATTTCAAAAAAGTATTTCAAGTGGATTGTGATGCAAGTGGAACAGCAATAGGAGCAATCTTGAGTCAGGAAGGGAGAGTTGTAGCTTATTTCAATGAGAAATTGAATGATGCCTGGAGGAGATATTAAGTGTTGCAAGTGGAACAACAATAGGAGCAATCTTGAGTCAGGAAGGGAGAGCTGTAGCTTATTTCAATGAGAAATTGAATGATGCCCGGAGGAGATATTAAGTGTATGATCAAGAATTTTATGCCATAGTTCAAGCCTTGAAGAAGTGGAGACATTACCTGTTGGCTAAGGAGTTTGTGTTGTATACGGATCATCAAGCCTTGCAGTATTTGAACAGTCAGAGTAAGTTGAATCAGAGACATATGAGATGGGTAGAATTTTTGCAGAGTTACACCTTTGTGTTGAAGTATAGAAGTGGGAAATCAAACAAAGTTGCTGATGCATTGAGTAGGAGAAGGAATTTGCTGACAGAGATGAGAGTAACAGTATTAGGATTTGAGGAATTGAAGATCTTGTATGATGATGACCGGATTTTGTAGAACCTTGGAGAGCATGTAGAGAACTAGTCATGGTAGATAGAAGCAAGTGGTTGGATTACTTCATTCAGGATGGGATGTTATTCAAAGGAATACAGTTGTGCATACCTAAGAGTTCTATGAGGGAGAATCTGATAAAGGATAAACATAGTGGAGGATTAGCCCAACACTTTGGTGTTGACAAAATAGTAGCATTGGTGAGTGAACATTACTTTTGGCCCCAGATTCATAAGGATGTTAGGAAATATGTGCAAAGTCGTAGAGTTTGTCAAGTTGCAAAGGGTAGTAGTCAGAATGTGGGATTGTATAAACCTTTGACAGTACCGGTAAGACCTTGGGAGGATATAAGCATGGATTTCATATTTGGATTGCCTAAAACACAGAGAGGGAATGACTCTATATTTGTGGTAGTGGATAGATTCTCGAAGATGGCTCATTTCATACCTTGTAAGAAAACATCAGATGCATTACATATAGAAGACCTATTTTTCAAGGAAGTAGTGAGATTGAATGGATTACCTAAGAGCATAGTTTCAGACAGAGACACTAAGTTTGTTGGTTATTTTTGGAGAACACTTTGGAAGAAGATGACGATAGATTTGAAGTTCAGTTCTACTTTTACCACAGACTGATGGATAGACAAAAGTAGTTAACCGGAGATTGGGAAATTTGTTGAGATGTTTAGTTGGAGGCAAAAGTGGAAGTTGGGATTTGATTCTTGCACAAGCAGAGTTTGCCTACAATAATTCAATAAACAGGAGTATCGGAAGGACACCTTTTGAGATTATTACCGGAGCACACCCAAGAGGTATATCAGGATTAAGGGATATAACCAGTGAAGACTAGAGAAGTTCAAAAGCAGAAGAATTTGTAGATCACATGAAGGACTTACATATTCAAGTTAAGCAACATTTGGAGGATATGAACAACAAGTATAAGGAGAAAGCAGATGAGAAGAGAAGACATAAGGAATTTGAAGTTGGGGATGAAGTGATCGTGTATCTGAGAAAAGAAAGATTACCGGTTGGAACTTATAACAAGTTGCAGCTGAGAAAGTTTGGAGCTTGCAAGATTTTGAGAAAGTTCAGTTCTGGAAATGCATATGAAGTGGAGTTACCGGATAGTTGGAGTATTTCACCTGTGTTTAACATTGCAGATCTTCATCAGTATCATGAACCAGAATTCAGTGAGGAGAGTATTGCAGACTTGGAGAAACAGTTGCCCCGAAAGGAACTGTATCAGATTGAAGACATTTTGGACAGTAGGATTGGGCGTAGTACCCGAAGTAGTCAGTATAAGGAGTATCTTGTGAAGTGGAAAGACATACCAGTTGAAGATTCATCTTGGATTTCTTAGGCAGAGGTAGATGTTGTCGAGTAATTATGTCATATTGTAATTAGAAGGTTACGGGTGTTAAGGGTCGGTGGTTATGTGACGGTTGTCGGTAGTTGGCACTAGACAACCTACACCGACACCTATATATATGTACTTGGTTTCCTATTTCAGTGTGAAGTTATTGTGGAACAAAGTGAGGTTGTGAATGTACTGGCATTGACATTAATGAATACATACATCTGAGTTCTTTTGTTTACTTGCATTGTTGTATGCTGTCATATATACTACATTTCTGTACTGTTATGCACTATTGAAACACACACCCCTCGGGGGAAAACATCTGGCCGCGTTGCCAAATTAAACTTGGAATGACGGGAATATACTATATGGCATGACAATAATGGGGCAACCAGTGAGCGAGGGGACCAACAACAATCCCGAGGAAGAGTCGACAGAGTTGTTTGAAGGAGAGGGAGCACTAACAAGGGATTTCACTTGCATTCTATAATCATCCGTCGAAACTTACGTATGGAGGGAGGCCACGACTGAGGACGTCCGTGAGAGCTCAGTGTGGAGTGCCCTTGGCATAAGTCTGACCGTAAATCGGTTGATGAACAACTTGCCAAGCTTGTTGGCACAAGCGTTCCTTGCTCTCCAAACTCCCTGGGAAGAAACCTACTGCGAGACCCGTAGACTACAAATTTTGCAGTAATTTGGATACGACGAGAGGAGGAAAATGACAAAAGCCGTCAACGAACCTTCAACCCCACGGAAAGAAGGAATTGAATCTCGTGACGCTAAATAAGGATAGAAACAGTGTGCCGAGGGAGAAAGAAGATGCGCACGAGGACGCTGAGGTTAGAACAACAAGCAGAATGTTGGCGACGATTGAAGAATCTTGCGGAAGAAAGCACAACTGGCAATGATGGCTCGAGTTTTGAGGGCCAAGTTTCCGTACTAATAGAAACCACCAAGAAGCAGTTAGGGGATTGTTAGTGAACAGGTTTTTGCCTTTCTTTAAATTAAATTGAAGTTTTTCAAGTTAGCTCCAATGCTTAAAGCATCTGACATTGAACTGTAGGATAAAATACCCAATTGAATAGGAAAATGATCTTACCATTTATCCTTGGGTTGAGACCTCTTAATCACGGTAGCCAGCTGCCTACAAATCTTAGCCAGAACAAAGCAATCTGAACAAAAATGGGGAAGCCTGAAAGGCTCTTCCTTGAAGCCGCCTACTCTTATGTAGCAAAAGTGGGGAAACTGAACAAAGAAACTACCGTATTTCTTCACCTTTGCCTGTGCATCCTCAGACATCCTCTTGGTTTTCATGTTCATTAACTCGTAACATAAATCTCCCAGGAAGGCATTATGTACTTTCCTAAAGTCTTGCAAAGCATTATCCCTCTGTAACATAGGGTAAAAATCATACACAGAAACCTCTCCCTCAGCAAGCTGTCGAGGTATACCCACTATATATTTAACACATGCCAAGCAGTATATCAGATATGAGGACATAAAGAAATTCTGCTTGAACTGTTTGGCCATGCTCAGTTGCTCCCTCATGGAATCAGCAATCATCTCTGCCCAATCAAGATACTGCTTCCCTTCCAGTACTAGCTGTACATAGCAATAAATCCAATCATCGAAACTGTAGGCCTCTGCCGAACCTCTAACTCGGTGTAGTAATAGCATGACATCGTGAATGTGGGGGAGCATATGGTTCTTGTTGGGATACTTGGGTAATCTGGAGCCACCCCTCTGAGGAACCTTCAACCAATACTTTGCTACATTATTCCAGTGCCTAGTTTTGTCTGTGTTGAACTCAGCAATTGATTAGGCGGGAGAAAAGATTGAGAACTGATAATCAGGTAATTTGAAAACAGAGGAAATAACTTCCCGATTAATTGCAAGGAGGGTTTCACCATTATCTCTTTTGATGGTTTCGGAGATGGGATCATACCTCGCAATACATTCTCTAACTAGTTCCGGGCAAGGGATAGCGGGAGGAAAGGCTACTGCTTCTATGAGACCACTACTCAGAATTTCTACATCAAATGTACCATCAATTCCTTTGAACACCCTTTCCTTTAAAACTTCTAGATTTTCTCCTTTCAAGTCTGTATCACTGACTATGGGCTCTGTACATGCAAGACTAAACATATTCCTGAAAAGGTGCAATGTGGACTTCATACATCATAAACAACAACCCTTATTTTTCCAGCAAATCTTATTACTAGAGAGGAAAAGTAGGTAAAAATCACTTGAGAGGACAGGAAACAAACTCACCTTCACAGTTGAGATGAAATGGACGACTACCAGCAAATAAAACTTCTATCCAAAACTCTGCAGCAATGAAGAACAAGTTCTCAAAAATTAATCACTTCATACCTTATAGTGAAAGAAGTGATACAAACTCATTTAGTTCATTAATTACAATTGTAAACTCAAATGTGTTGAGCATTGGGATTGGACATCACACACGTGCATTGAATGCACGGTGGCGTTTTTGGAGTAACGGCCAATTCTCAAAAATGATTACTTGCCTTGAAAACTCAACCAGTTGACGTCACCCGAGATATGGTTCAATCTCCTGCATACTTAGCAATAAATGATCCATCATGTCTTTTAGCACATGGGACCCATCTGATTTGAACACGCATGAACAATCTGAATTGAGTTCACGAGAGTTCAAGTAGTTCAAAGTGTACACTGCGCCAAGAAAATTCTCCTTGAAAAGATTAGCTCTGTTAAGTACTAGCGGTCTTTTGAACTGCTTTGAACATGTCGAACACCACTAAACAGTTTGAACTAGGTTCAAAAGGTTCACGACTTGGAGAAAGAGGATAGAACACATCATCGGCAACCATGAAAAAGAACCACTGCAAAACACTTTGAGTGAATGTTAGCGTGAAAACCTTTCTAACACATTATAACCCGCGGAACCTAAATGAACATTATGAACTCCCTTCAAAATGGTTCAATGAGTTCATGGGGTTCAAAGAGACCATTAAAACTTGGCGCTACGAAATAAGAGACAATTTACAAACGAATTATGGATTGAAACAAAGGATTTCCAGAAAAAGGACTCAAATAAATTTTTTTAGGGTGACTTACTCTTGCTATGGAGGATAAATCACGAGATAACATTGGCTTTGACTGGGGATTGTATTTTGTGAAAAATGCAAAGAACTCGAAATCTCTGGTTTCGCACAACAAAAATAGAAAGGGGGCAGAGAAGACACACACCAAACAGACACAAAACAAACATCTAATCTACTATGTACATGAACTCTTAACCAAAGATTTCATAGTTTGTAGAGCTTGAGGTCCTGCCCATTGTAGGTATAGGGCATAACCGTTCCATTGTAATAGTTGAGTCTGAAAGCATTTTGTCCCACCATTTCATAGATCTTGAATGGGCCTTTCCACAATGAGTCAAATTTACCGTGAGCACCCTTTGTTTCTTTCCTTTTATCCCATAACAACACTTCATCTCCTTTAAGGAAATCTCTTGGCCAAGCTCTCATGTCAAAGATCTTCTTCACTCTGTTCTGATGCTCAGTAATTCTATCCACTAACATTTCTCTTTTCTCTTCCAACCTCATTAGATACATGACTCTCTTCTCAAGAGCATTTTGGAAAAAAGAATCCTTGATTACAGTTTGAAGCTTGGCTGTCGATAATTCCAGGGGTAAAGAAACTTTCGCACCAATCACATACACCAGCTCAAAAGGTGCCATTGCAATGGCTCTTTTAGGTGTAATTCTATCTGCCCATAAAGCTTCATATACCTTTTTATGCCAATTCCGACCATTATCATCAACTAACTTCTTCATAATTGCCACCAGGTTCTTGTTGCTTGATTCTGCCAACTCATTTCCTTGCGGAAAGTAATCGGAGGAGTGTGAAAGAGTAATTTGATGTTCATAGCAGAACATAGTCAATTCTTCAGAGGAGAAATACGATGCATTGTCTGCGACAATCTTCTGAAGGACCCCAAAACGGACAAGGATGCGATCTTTGAGAAAATTACATACGACCTCTGAGTTCGCCTTTTTAGTGGGAACAACCTCCACCCACTTAGGAAAATAATCCGTTGCTATCAGAATATACATATGACTGGCACTGGAATGAGGATTTATCGGGCCAATGAAATCAATACCTCTCTGTTTGAAGGGTTCATCCACTACCACAGGCCTTAAAGATAGAGCAGCTAAATGTGGTTTCCTAGAAAAAAGTTGACATTTTTCACATCCCTTGACATAAATATATGCATCACGAAACATACCAGGCCAATAAAAGCAATTTCTTAAAATCTTAAAAGCGGTTACTGAGGATTAGAAATGTCCACTGCAGGCTTCCCCATGATAAACTTCCAGAAGTTTTTGTTGCTGAGGCTTATCTACACACCTCAAATAAGTACCATCCAACCCTTTTTTGTATAGAACATCTTGCCAAATAACATATTTAGCTGCTTTTGACTTGAGATTCCTTTGTTCTTTAGTTGACAAATGACTCGGACAACTGTCGTAGGTCAAATAATAGGCTACATCAGAAAACCAGGAATCTTGCAATCCAATGAACAGAGTCAATGGTGGCTCTTTTTCTGTCTGCGTCTTATTTTCTGCTATTAATTTGCATAAGCCTTGTCCTTTAAGTGTCTTTGTAGGACGAATATCCAGATCATATTCCTGAATTTTTGTTACCCATGTCGCCTTTTTATTAAGCCCGACTTCTTGTTGAGTCAAAATACTTGTTACTGCAGAATGTGGAACAAAAACCATAGGATGAGAATGCAAAATGTAATACCGGAATTGTTTTACAGCTTTAACCACGGCGAAGGCTTGTTTCTCTGAGAGCGAATACTTAAGTTCATGCTTTTTGAGAGGGACATTCATGAATGCTATAGGTGCTTCAACCCTAGATTCATCCACCTGTAATAATATTCTAGACATTGTATGTTCCGAGGCATAACAGTATATGACAAAGTCCTTTCTAAAATATGGAGTAATGAGAGTTGGCGCGTTGGCAACCGAATTCTTGATTTTGTCAAAAGGTTCTTTGGCATCGTCAGTCCATTTAAAGGGATACCTTTCACTCAACAAGCTAATGATATGCTTGGTAGTTTCTGCAAATTCAGGTACAAATCTTCTTAGGAAGTTCACCTGGCCGAAAAATGACCTTACTCCAGTCCGATTCGAAGGTAGGCTGAGATGTTGAATTGCATTGACTCTATCAGGGTCAATCTTGACACCTTCCTTTGAAACAATATGCCCCAATAACTTGCCCTCAGTTACACAGAAAACTGACTTCTTTGGATTCAGGGAGATACCATGTTCTCGGCAATGCTATAGAACTCCCCTTAGATCTTTGAGATGATTCTTTCTGTCTTTAGAAAACACTGTCAAGTTATCTAGGTAAACAACAATAATTTTGTCACGAAAATCCCTAAAAGAAGAATCCATGGCCCTTTGAAAAGTGGCTCCGACATTAATCAAACCAAATGGCATACGATTATATGCAAACGTTCCCCATGGAGTGATGAATGCTGTCTTATGTTGTTCATTCTTTGCAACACTAACTTGATTGTAACCAGAAAAACCGTCTAACATTGACATCATTTCCGAGCCAGCTACTGTCTGCAAAATATGATCCATATTGGGCAAAGCATAGTTATCCTTAAGACTTGCCTAGTTCAGATTGTGAAAATCTACACAAATCTGAATTTCCCCGTTCTTCTTCCTCACAGGCACTATATTGGCTACCCAAGTAGAGTGATGAATTGGATATATAATTCTGGCTTTAAGCATTTTATCTACTTCGTTGGAAATTGTGTCTGCCATTACGAGATTGAAATTTCTCAGCTTCTGTCTAAAAGGAGAAACACCAGGTTTCAATGGAATTTGATATTGAAACTGGCCATTCCTAAATTCCTTCAAATCATCATAAGACTAGGTGAACACATCAATTTATTCTTCTAGTAATTTATCAAGCATTCGTTTTTCCTCAGAAGAGCAACACTTGCCAATTGTTACCATTTTAGGATTAGATTCATCACCAAGATTAATCCTTTCACAACTTCCTTTTCCATCATCATTAGGAGCTTTCTTGCCAATGAACACATCATTACGGGTGAAGAACCTTTCTAGAGTCACCAAGCCTTTCGGAATTTTATTCCCTTTCAGAATTTTATTCCCTTTCAGCTGAATAAAACTTTTATCAGAATCAATGCCAGGGTCTGGACAAAATTCTTTGCAATGATCTTCAGAACCTTCAAAATACGATTGGGCAAATGAATGAGTGCACTCCAGAAAATCTTTAATCTGAGCATCTGTATCAAATACTTGCTAAGCTTATGTTATCTGATTCTCCTGAATCTATAATACAGATGAAGGCATTATGTTATCTGATGCTCCTGAATCTATAATCCAATTGCTAAGCTTCTGACCATTCAGGAGAAGAGAGATATAAAAAGGTTTGGGCTTCAAAACTTCAACGTCAAGCCTATTTTCAGCATTGTGAAAAGCACAGGGATTAATCAAATCAATACAAGGGACGGAACAGATGCGGTTTTTTAGCAGTAAACAAATCACTATCCACCACACATTTATGCACTGAGGACTCTGAGGAAGAATCTCCTTTTAAATACTTGACCAGTTTGTCTAGTTCCTTCGGGTTCAGTTTCAAATATTCAGCAATAGAAAGTTGAACAGTTGAAGCTTTACAAAATTCAATTATGTCAAAGGAGGAGAAAGGAGAAGAATTATTTTTACTTTCAAGATTTCTTTGTGAAATCTTAACTTCAGGAGTCTTTGCATGAGAGGAAAAATCATTACTTGTGAGGTCCTTACCCTTTGAAATTAGCTCCAGAAGAGCTCTCAAAAGGAGCAGGTTGGGAGGTTTGTTGATTCCTTGTAAGGATTGCACATGCAGGGTCTTCAAGAGTAACCAAAATATTACCACCTCTTTCTAAATCTGACTCATATTCAAGGTAGAATGATCCAAAGTCGCTAGGTACTACTTGAATTTTCTCTGCTTCAGTGAACTCACCTAGTTCATCCTTTGTGTTTTTCATTTGAACATGCCTTATCATATCAGGACAAGAACTCCCATCATGATCTGTAGTGAGGTGAAAAGAGCACATAGCACCCTTATTAGGAGGAGCGTCTATTTGCAATCTTTGCGGGGCCGCAGGCAATTGCAAAGATCACCCATAATTCTACTGATTTGGTTGCTTTCTACTTATATCTTGATAGGGTTGTGGATAGGGGACTCCAGGTTTTTGTATCTGCCTCTTCAAAGCAATCATATCATTGACTAGTCTTTGGACAACTGGATCGGTTGAAGAGGTGGAAGCTTGAGATTGACCTTGAGGAATTTGCACATCCTTTCTCCACTTCCCGGCTGTTATTAAATCATCTTCAAGCTCTATAGCTTGATTTTGTGCAGTATCAAGATCGGCTGGCCTATTTCTTCTGAGATGGAAACCAACATCGGGAGGCATAGAGTTTATAAAGAAGAATTGTTGATTATCATCGGTTGCTCTTTTAGCGTAGGGAATTTTATGGATAATCTTATTATACCTAGCTACATAGTCTCTCATTGGTTCATGAATCTCCTTCTTCATTTGTGTGAGCTGAGCCAAAAGTGAGTGCTCATCATCGGCACTCTTGAACCGTTTCTCAAAAGCCGTTTTCATTGTTTGCCAATCAGTTATAGATCCGGCTTGCAGATGACTGAACCAGTCTGCTGCTCCCTCGGTAAGAGTTTGAGCGAAAAGCCTAACAGCCACATCTTCATGCTGTACTGCCAGTATCCCAGTAGCTACATTGAAGGAATTCAGAAGTTCTTCAACTAGGATTTTCCCATCTCCATTAAACTTAGGTAAAACATCTTCAGCCCCTTTTGGAAGTGGATTGTGGGCTCTGAGAGCAAGAGGTCCGACTGCAGCACCCCATTGTTGGGCCATAATGAAACCAGGATAAATAGTTACAAGGGGAGGGGCTTGAATTCCGGGAAGCGTTAATGCTTGCTAGTGGCTTGAAAAGGAAGGTACCCTGGGAGTGGTTCTGGTAGGAGAAGATGGTCTACTTTTTGCATTCCTCTTGGGAGTGAAATTTGTGGAAAATGATAACCCTTGTAATTCCTCAAAACAATCATCCACAACTCCCTCTCTCCTTTGTGATCTGGTATAAGGATGAGAATCTAGTGTTGTCCCCACTAGGATCCTTAAACAATTCTTTTGACCTCTTGTTTTTAAAACTGTTTCCAAACAAAGCGAACTTATTGATACTGTTGGTTATGAGTTCAATTCTAACATGCAGGTAACATATTGATCTATTGAATGTTTGACATTTTCCCCAGTAGAGTCGCCAAAAATCTGTTAGTAAACAGGTTTTTGCCTTTCTTTAAATTAAATTATTTCAAACCCTGTTACCTTCTTTGAAAGACAAAAGTTCAACTTAACAGTTGGGTAAGTGTGACATACACCACTTCCCTCTGAATTTTTCATAGGTACAACTCCCTCCATTAGTTATTCAAGGAATAATCTAATTAAATTAAATTGGTATACTTTTAACCTGAAAGCACATAAGGCTGCCTACTTCATTCTTGGATGAGAGGCTAATGGTTTACAAATATTTTAGAGAAAACTATTCTTCAAAACGTTTCAACATGAAAAACAGAGGTGATCGAAAAAAAGTTCAGAAACACCAATTCAACATTTCTTAAAAAACAAGAGAGAGAAATAAAATCTCTTTTCAAACACATATCTCTTACAATCACATAAAAAGGTGTCCCAGATTAATAACGACATCTATCATCAGAAAGGTAATTACGGTCATTTAATTGGATTAATATTTGCAAAGAAATACCACTCCACGGATTCAAAACTCAAAGATTTTTCCTCCTCAAAAACGCATATGATCTTTATATATATATGTATTTCATGCATCAAAGGCACAACAATACCCGTATAAGTCCTTTCTAAATTCAGATTTCAAAAATAAACTGATGATTTCTTTTCCAACAAACACAAAAATTCTAAAAATCAAAACCTAAGCTACCTATTCTAACCTTTTCTCCATCTATCTTCATCTAGTTTATAGTCTTAAAGAACAGAGGAGGTCTTCCTTAAAACTCGACCTCCTACGAAACAGTTATAAAAACGAATAGAGTATTTTAGGGAGAGATGTCCCGAAGTCATTTGCAAGATCATGAAAACACATAAAATAAAAACAGAGCATTATCAACATCTCATGCTTCTTTTCCATCATCATCCTCTCCTCCACTTTATTGGGCATCGTAGGCAGTTGCAAGTTCCTGTATTATAGATTAGCTCGGATTTTTCATGGCATTGATTTTTGTTTTTGCGGCTTCTTTGTCCCATCTATGCTTCACCATTTTCTCGGCATGCTTCGGTAACTGATCGTTATCGATAAATGTCATGGACTCGATCCGAGCGACGTGTGTTATATCTTTGGGAGTGAAATTGCCTTTGGCCTTAACTTTCTCCATGTATAGCCCAAAAGCCTTTATTGCATCCTGCGTGTTCAAACCACAAATTCCCAGCTGCCAATCATGGTCCGGATTAACCACCTTGTTGTCATTAACCAAGCTGCATTGGAGGTCCTGAAGTTCATAAACAAAGGTTTTGGCATTAGAAATCACAGATTTGAATGTGAGTACCGGCCACATTATAGTCTTTTTCAGTACGAAGAGTTGGCACTCATCGGTTACTAGCTTGATTGAGTTCTCTGCTAAGAATTTGGCAGCTCCGTACTCCACTATCTTGGTGAACATAGGCAAGACATTTTCCCACTTATGCTCTTCTTTCTCCCATGGCATGATTTGATTATGAATTTCTACAATGAAGCTTTGCATTTCGTCGCATAACTTCCTGGAGCTTGTGATATATTTTTCACCATCTTTAATCACTCCCTCGATCGATTTTTACACAACACCCGCAATGCTTTTGGCCCATTGAACTTGACCCATCAGCTTCTTGTTCTCTGGCATAGTGCGGTCAAAACTCTCCGATGTATGCGATATCGGAAGTTCTCCAAAGCAGCCGATACTATCAATGAATTGAGTGAGAACTTTGATATGCCGCTTCAGCTCTCTTTTCTCCTGCCCATCTTTTTCTAACCTAGTGAGCATCTTCTTAGCCTGTACCTGGAAAAGGTGATTATCTGAATCTCTACTAATATTTCCGAGCTCCACCTTGGTGATCTCAAAGTCCTCTTAATTTACCTCCTTGTTCTCATCTTTAGGCTTATAAGAAGCAATCTCAGCAACCCACTTCCCAGTCTCTTCATCAGTATACAATCGGGCAGTTGTCTTGAACTTCTTTGGTTTGGGACCCTTCTCTGTGTACTTAACCACCATGTCCTGAATTGGGATGGTTACTGGAATGAAACTCTGCTTCTTGCTCACTGAAGTGGTTAGCCATTTAGGGGTGGCACTCGAACTAGCTGTTCCTCCGATCACCTTAGGTGGCGGCGTCATGGCTACAGTGACTGCATGAGAGCCCATGGTATTGACAATGTCACTGTTAAGGTCCTCTACTTCGAAAATCTGAGCATCAAGAATTTTGTCCTTTGCCACTGTATCTTTGGTTTGGTCCATTCTCTTCTGTGCAACACTCCGTGACTTGGTATATCGAGGAGCAACAAAATCCAGAGCCGGATTGGGCTTGTGCTTGGTGTAAGATGGCTTCTTATCTTTGCTTGTATGAACAGGTATAGAAGTGGGGTTAGAAAAATGTTTTGGGGAACGCAGAGCAACCTCACTACCTCTTGCAGGACCAATCTTGTTGCCTAGTTTCATTGTTCTTCTCTTGTTAATCCATTCCGAAGTTCTTTCCAAAACCCTCTTTGTTTTATGCTGTATGTCATCCTCTTCTTCTCCGTCCCAATTAATGCAGGACGTTTTGAGTTTAGCTTGGTCTTAGTATCTGGGTTCAAAAAGCTCCAGATAATCTTCTTCAAGCCCACTTAATTTCAAGTTTCACCTGCAGTGAAACTACCTGTTCCAAAACCATTCTCATGTTTGCCCTTTTGAAAACCTCAAGTTGATCATTGCAATCTTCCCAGAAGTCCTCCAGGTGTGAGATTGGAAGGTGCAGCATCAAAGCAAGACTCCGTGAGAAACCCTTATTGTCAAAGCCCTTTCTTTCATGATATAGTGAAAAATTGAAGTTTTTCAAGTTGGCTCCAATGCTTAAAGCATCTGACATTGAACTGCAGGATAAAATACCCAATTGAATAGGAAAATGATCTTCCCATTTATCCTTGGGTTGAGACTTCTTAATCACGGTAGCTAGCTGCCTACAGATCTTAGCCAGAACAAAGCAATTTGAACAAAAACGGGGAAGCCTGAAAGGCTCTTCCTCGAAGCCGCCTACTCTTATGTAGCAAAAGTGGGGAAACTGAACAAAGAAACTATTGTATTTCTTCACCTTTGCCTGTGCATCCTCAAACATCCTCTTGGTTTTCATTTTCATTAACTCGTAACATAAATCTCCCAGGAAGGCATTATGTACTCTCCTAAAGTCTTGCAAAGCATTATCCCTCTGAAACATAGGGTAAAAATCATACACAGAAACCTCTCCCTCAGCAAGCTGCCGGGGTATACCCACTATATCTTTAAGACATGCCAAGAAGTATATCAGATATGAGGACATGAAGAAATTCTGCTTGAACTGTTTGGCCATGTTCAGTTTCTCCCTCATGGAATCATTAATCAGCTCTGCCCTATCAAGATACTGCTTCCCTTCCAGTACTAGCTGTACATAGCAATAAATCCAATCATCGAAATTGTAGGCCTCTGCTGAACCTCTAACTCAGTGTAGTAATAGCATGACATCATGAATGTGGGGGAGCATATGGTTCGTGTTGGGATACTTGGGTAATCTTGAGCCACCCCTTTGAGGAACCTTCAACCAATACTTTGCTACATTATTCCGGTGCCCAATTTTGTCTACGTTGAACTCAGCAACTGATTGGCCAGGAGAAAAGTTTGAGAACTGATAATCAGGTAATTTGAAAACAGAGGAGATAACTTCCCAGTTAATTGCAAGGAGGGTTTCACCATTATCTCTTTTGATGGTTTCGGAGATGGGATCATACCTCGCAATACATTCTCTAAATAGTTCTGGGCAAGGGATAGCGGGAGGAAATGCTGCTGCTTCTATGAGACCACTACTCAGAATTTCTACACCAAATGAACCATCAATTCCTTTGAACACTCTTTCCTTATCCCGACCCTTGTATGGAGAAGGAGAGATTATGGGAGGCAAAGGCCAACATTGAGCACGAGATGACGGCAGAACGACAAAACAATGCAGAGGTTGTGAGTACATCATCCCGTACTGAAGCTGAAAACAACATAATTGGGCAAGTCTTGCAGATGGAGGTGCCGATAAGGGTGAAGGAGCTTCTAGACACAATGCTACAACTTAGGACCGCCATTTTCAGTTCCGTACAAAGCATCACACATGCACCTTCAGGTGCAACCCAGATGGAAGTTTCGGTCAGCCCCTCCACTAATCCAATGTTAGGGGCCATAAATAGTGGTCGACATCCTGCGGTAGTAGAAATGGGAATCCTCGGGGCTATTCTTAAGGACACCATCGTGGATGGAGGTTCTAGGGTGAATGTGCCGTCGGAGGATACATGGAAGAAGCTTGGGAAGCCAACACTTTGGCCACCCACATTCAATTTGGTGGGAGTAGACCAACACGACATCAAGCCACTCAGCACCTTGATGGCCCAGCGTGTGACCATTGGCACACAACCCCTCCCATTGGATTTTGTGGTAATCCCACTTAAGAAGAAGGGGTATGACGCCATCTTAGGGAGAGGTTGGTTAGTTACAGCAAAGGTGAACCACAACTGGAAGAAGAACACCCTTTCCATGGAGAAAGGGGGGCGGAACTACATCATTGACCTGAGGACCTAGGTTGTCGGCGAGGAGCTTGTATCATCCGACTCTGATTCAGAGGACTCAAATAGATAGGAGTGGGATTCCTATGAAGGCAAAGACAAGATGGAACCAAACAATGAAGAATGAAGGAGTGCTTGAACTCGATGGCTGCTCGGAAGATGACATCTGTTCATTGAATGGACTCTTCCACTGGCAAATGGAAGATTATGAAGTGTTTCACCTTGCTTGTCACATGCTGCAAATTGAAGAAGAGCCAAGCGAGGAGTTCCCGCCAGAATACAGGGAATATAAGGAGGGAGACGCCAAAGTAAATGATGTCCCGACGTACGAATTTTCAAAGGAGAGACCAATGAGGTACGAAGACCCCACCGTGAAGGAGATGAACTTAGGAGACACTGCCACCCCTGGAAATATCTCGGTAGGAGACGATTGAAGCCCTGTGCTGAAGGCCACAACATTCAAAATCTTCATGGAATACAAGGACGTGTTCACTTGGTCCTACAAGCATCTGAAAGGGGTCCCGCCAGAATTGTGTGTCCATCGGATACCATTGGTCCCGGGAGACAAGGTGAACGAAGAGATTGTGTAATGTCCCTACTATTTAGAGATCATTAACCTGCAGAACAAATTGTTAGAACATAACAAACATATAAATATATATATAAGTAATTTAAATTGCAATCTAATTTCAATGCTCAATTAACCTAATCATAATTTTCATTTAATAAAAAGGATACGAATGCCATACAAAGTATGTCCTTAGGCGGCCGTGAGGCTCGCCTTCTTGGAACCCCTTGGTTCCAAGCCCTCTAGGAAATCGAAGATGAGTTCGAATCCTGTCTTGGGTGTAGTACACCCAAACCCTCCAAGGAAGACCCTTGTCTTACTTGGCCTTGGGTGATGCCTTCATCACCCAAGTCCTCAGAGGGGATCGGCCTGACCTTTGAATCTTGTCTTGGGTATAACCTCTTACACCCAAGCCAACCAAGGAAGACCCTTGCCTTTCCTTGTCTTGAGTGATGCCTCCATCATCCAAGTCCTCAAGGGAATTGACCAAATCCTTCTCTTCTTGGTTGAACTTAATCAACCAAGCCGTGTATATATGCATATAGATATTCAGTATATACTGCCCTAGGGATTATCATAATCCTCCCTTAGACTAAGAGAGTTTCCTCCCTATAGCCTCCCTCATGTGATTTCATTCATAATACATTCCTTTGCATTTTCATTTATTATTTCCTATTTCATAATCCACATGTACATAGTCTTGTATTCATTACCTATATTCATAAAATGTTCATTAACCATTACTCACATGTATTCCTTAACATACATTCCTATTACCCTGATATGTATTTTTCCTATCATTCTTTACTATTTAAGAATCATTCTTTATATATGCTTACAACAAGTTCTTCCTTCCTATTTATTAATATATATATATATATATATATATATATGTTAACTATTCCTCTATGTATTAACGTATATATATAATGTCACTATCTATCTTTATGCATTTGTATTTATTAATGTATATATATTAATTGTTCCTATTAATATATATAATAATCCATTGCCTATCTTTATATCTCTATATCTATTAATACATACTATTCCTATTAACCTATATAATATATAGAATAGCATATATATATATATATTTTTATATATAAATGCAACAACTATTATTATACCCAATCCCTTACCTATCTGCCCGTAACCTTCTCTGCAGTGCCTCGTCACCCTTCCTTTTTCCCTCCTATCTACTGCCCCCCTCCTCATTTGACCGCAGCCTCCCTTTATAGTTTGTGAGGGGTTGTGTCCCCACGGGCCCCCTTCTGCATGAAGGGGTGCGGAGGTAACCGTAGCCTAGGCTGCGGTTACCTATGCACCACTTCGTGCGGAGGTACCCAGCCCATTCGGGATACCTACGTCCCCCCCTTTTAATATATAAAATATAAGTTTAATTGCATTTCATAACAAATTTCCTTTTAATTATTAATTGCATAATATATTATTTCTTTTTTTAATATATTAAATATTAATTGCATTTCATATATTATTTCTTTTTAATATATTAAATATTAATTACATTTCAAAAGAATATAATTTCCTTTCTTTTTTTATTTTAAACATATACATTTCTTTTAAATATATTCGATATTACATATCAAGAATATATTTAAATACCTTTCCATTTAACTATTTAAATAACTTTCCCTTTATTAAATAAATTAAATATATTTCCTTTAGATTATTTATTTCAATTTATTCCTTTACCATATCCTTAACCCCGTAGGTGATATCATGGGGTTATCACAGATTGAACGGATGCTTGAGGCCAGTATCATATTTCGGGTGGAGACAAGTGAGTGGGTCTCGCCGATTGTGATCTCACTGAAGGAGGCCAACTAGATCCGCATCTGCGTGGATTTTCGGTGCCTCAATGCAGTCACCATCAAGGATCCGTTCCCTATACCTTTCACAGACAGCATCCTGGAGGAGGTGGCTGGCCATGAAATGTACTCATTTCTGGATGGCTTTTCTTGATACAATCAGATTTCGATAGCTGAGGAGGACAAGTTGAAGACCACCTTTGTGGTGGAGGACGGAGTCTATGCGTACAACTGGATGTCGTTCGGGTTGTGCAATGCTCCGGCAACCTTCCAGAGGATAGTCCTTCAAATCTTCGATAAGATGTTTGTGGGAAATTTTAAAGCCTTTTTGGACGACTGGTTGATTTTCAGTAGCGAAGACACTCACTTGGTGGCGTTGAGAGAGTGCATGGAGAGATGCCGAAGGGCCAGGCTGGCCTTGAATCCGCGAAAATGCACATTTATGGTACCACAAGGAAAGTTGTTGGGACATATCGTTTGTAAAGCTAGACTGAAAACTGACCTGAATAAGGTACGGGTAATTGTAGAGATGGAGTCGCCCATTGATGTGACGGGAGTCAAGTCCTTCTTGGGACATATAGGATACTATCGAAAGTTCATCAAGAACTTTGCCCAACTTTCATTCCCACTGGACAAACTGACAAGAAAGGGCGAACCGTACATATGGGGACCGGCACAAGGGGAAGCATTCAAGGAACTCAAGAGGAGACTGGTGGCAACACCCGTTCTGGCCTATCCAAACTGGGACTGAGAATTCCACGTACACGTGGATGCCTTGAACTATGCCATTGGGGCTACGCTAGCACAAGAGGGGGACATGGGTTGGATCATCCCATCTATTTTGCCAGTCGGTTGATGTCGAAAGCCAAGAAGAACTATAGTACCACCGAGAGGTAAGCCCTCAGAATGGTCTATGTCGTACAAAAATTTCGGCACTACTTGCTGGCGACACCCTTCACCTTCTATGTGGATCACCAAGCGTTGATGTACCTAGTAAATAAACCCATTATCCAAGGCAGGATAAGTAGGTGGCTACTGTTCCTTCAAGAGTTCACTTTCACAATAATTGTATGGCCAGGCAAGAGCCATGTGATCGTCGATCGGTTGTCTCGGATTAGGTTGGGGGAGCCACCGGAGGGAGTCAATGACGATTTTCCTGATGTACATTTGTTCCAAATTGCGGCACTATCGTCGTGGTATGCGAACATTGGAGAATACTTGTCTACCTCTCAGTTCCCAGTCGGAATGTTACCGAGCGAGAGAAGGAAGCTGGTCTTGAGAAGCAGGACATTTCAGCTAATTAATGGCTGCTGTATAAAATGGGACCCAATCAAGTCCTCAGAAGGTGTGTCATGGAAGAAGAGATTTCGGAAGTGCTTCGGGAAGCACATGAAGGGCCCACAGGAGGTCACATGGGTCCAGACACCACCGCGCACAAGGTATTGCTGACAAGACTATGGTGGCCCACCCTGTATAATGATGCACGGGAATGGGTGGTGGGCTGTGATACATGCCAGAGGGCAGAGAAACCATTAAAGAGGGACTTTATGCCCCTCAATCCAACCCATGCCCAGGAGGAGTTTGAACGCTAGGGTCTGGATTTCATTGGACCTCTGAAGGTCAGCCGAACACGGAGATGTCGTTACATTGTGGCGGCGACAAAATACCTTAAGAAGTGGGCTGAGGTGCGAGCACAGCAAAACAACTCAGCTTTGAGTACAGCCAAGTTCATTTATGAATAAATTATTACAAGGTACGACATCCCAATGCAACTGACAAGTGATCGCAGTGGGCACTTTGTGAATCATGTTGTCAAGCTGCTCACGATGGAATTTAAGATTTTTCATTCCTTGTCAAGCCCGTACTACCCGAGGGCCAACGAGCAGGCAGAGGCGACTAACAAAATACTGGTGTCGGTGATCTATAAGTCCTGTGGAGTTGAACAGGAAGATTGGGAGGAGAAGTTGCCGCCGGTACTATGGGCATATAGGACCACCTACAAAGTCACCACAGGCCAGACACCCTTTCAGCTAATGTACAGGCAGGAGGCTATTGTGCCGGTAGAATTCATGGTTCCGAGTTTAAGGATCGCGATCAATAATCGCTTAGGAGATATGGAAAGCCTGCAGGAACGACAATACACTTTAGGCAAGTTGGATGAATGCAGAATGATTGCTCAATGGGCCACTGAAGCCGCCCAACAAAGACGAAATTTTTTGGCATGACAAGCATATCCGACGCATGGAATTTCGGCTAGGACAGTGGCTGTTGAAGTATAATGGGCGGAATGAGATCAAGCCTGGGAAATTTAAAGTCCGATGGCTAGGGCCATTTAAAATCCGCGTAGTAGTTGCGAATGGAGCAATTAAGTTGTCAACATTGGCCGACCAGCCGATAAAGGAGACGGTAAACGGGTCGAAGTTGAAGATTTACCACCACAGGTAGCAGCGGAATGATCCAGTTCGTCCGAAGGCGGGGCCCAGCCGGACAAATTGAAGAGGTAATTATTTAATCTTCTCTTAAAATTTAAAAAAAATAAAATTTACGACCGTACAGAAAAAGAGCATGTACATCCGTACAGAAAAATTTAAAAAACATAAAATAAAATTAAAAAAAATAAAAAATGAAAAATTTGTACGGCCGTACGAAAATGAGAAAAGGACCGTACCGTATAAAATCCGTACTTTCATGAAATCATATGCACATTTTGATTCCGTACGGTAAAAAGAAGTGTTCGGCAATTTGTACAAGAGAGATAATTCGTAATTTCGTACATCCACCAGGCAATCATTAAAGAATTGGTACGGTTCAAGAAAAGAATAAAAAATCGGTACACCAGTGAGGTTGGAAATTCCGTAAAACATGAGGAACAGAAGAATTTTGCACAAGTCATGCAAAATAACGAAATTCAAAAAGGTTTCTTTTAAGTGCTGGCACTGGCAATTAAAACAAATTGATGGAGTTGGGAAAATCAAGACTGAGAAAACTGGACTAGAGAAAACAGTTGCAGCAATTAAACCAACCGTCAAAGTCAAGGAAAATGGCAGAAGGAAGCATGGCAGCCAAGGACAAGGGGAAGTGAGTGTTGCAGTCAGGAGTGAAAATTGCAGGGTAAGCAGATACATGAAAAGCCAAGAAGAAGGCAATGGCGGAGAAACTCACACCTAACACTATTACATTTGAAGGATTGAGCAGAAATGTGTGCAGGACCGGGTGGTTGGAAACCTCGGATAATTATGCAATTAAAGAATCTCTCAGGAAGGCACAGGTACATTGGGCAATTCAAATGCCCATCTTCGCCATTAGAGATTTCGAATCTTGTCTGCGGATGATGGTGGCTACATATGACAGTGCGACCAGGGCATCTACTTTCTCGTACCAGCAGAGCACTGTGACCGTCTCCTTTGCACCCGACGATTTTGCTAGGGTACTTGGCATCCTAGACGAGGGCAAGAAAATAGACAAGAATGCCACGAAGATGTCGCCAAAAAGGAAAGAACAATTGTTGCGGTTAATTTGCCGAAGTGATCTCTCAGACCGGGAATGGGCTGCGATCAAGGCACCCAAGGGCAGAGGGTTGAAGAAGTCCTACATTGTTCCAGGAGATTGGCAGTGTCTGTTGGATGTTATGAAGAGCAGACTTACGGGAGCCAGCAGGGCATCTAACATGGCGGTACCCATGATTGCATTGATGAACGGTTTGAGGAACGGGACGGTGTATAATTGGGCAATAGTTTTATCTGACAGAATCCACGAATTCCTGATGCTGCGACACAAGGCTTTCTATATGCTGTTTCACGCCATAGGGTTGTTCCTCGACGTAGTACACACACAGGTGTCGCCGGAGAAGCATGTCTGGAAACCTCGGGAGACGAGGGACTCTTCACAACCATTCATTTTTTATTGGACCCACCTAGATACCATGGCAGGTAGGGGGGAAGCCCATTCTAGCAGGAAGCGACAAAGACCACCATAGGTAGACACAGATCAGGAGACGGAGACAGTTGATGAGGATGCAAAAGAGGCTGACAGTAGTGCAGAGGGAGGGGACGATTCCAAGGACACTTCCTTCTCGGAGCAGTCAGAGTCATGACACATTCCGCCTTGCCAGCAGGAAGGAAGTAGAGAAAGCCCCGAGTACAGAGGAGAGTAGTGGCTACGCAGTGTCTTTTGGACACGTGACGAGAGGAATCCGAGGATTACCGGCAGGTGGAGTGCGACTTGCGGGAGTAGGCCAACTGGTGTATGCACCAGTAGTATTGACTCAGGATGGAGGATTGATTCCTCTCCAGACTTCGGGGGTGACGATAGGAGCCATACCAGCCGTACCCATCCCAGGATTTGGGCAGTTGAGACTCCGACCTTCAATGCCTACACCTTCTAGGGTTGCCACAACAGTTCCAACAGTTCTTGCGAAGGACGTTCCAGCAGTGTCATTGGTTCCCAGCGAACCTCCTTGCATTGAATCTACCGTACAGAAGGAACCCGTACATATGGAGGTCTCGGCAGTAGAGGGTACAGTGACCGGGGATGATGATGCCACCATGGATGTGTGGCTAGGTCGCTTTGAGATGCCTCCCATGACACCACTAGGACCCTCGCCTACCTCACCCCAGCCACGTCGTTTTTCGGAGATTGTGGATCTCGATGAGGGTAGTTCTCATAGAGAGGTCGGACAATAGGAGTTGGTGATGGATTTCCTGCAAGACATCGTTGGGTTTGAGGGAGAGATGGCAGAGATGTAGCAGCAGGAGTAGGCCACTACGAAGAGCCAGCTGGAGGGCATCGAGGTATTTTTGGCAGAGATGGGAGCCAATGCGCGGAGGTTTGCAGCAGAGGTTGAGGCTAGCGCAAGGAGATTGGCAGTCTCTCTCCAGGAGCGGACTGTCGAGCAGTCTGCCGTCAAGGGACTCCTCGCCTTTGTCACCGACGCGTGTGCTGAGGAGTTTGGGTGATGTTTTGAGGCCAGGGGTTGGCCTGCTGTGGAATCTTCTGAGATGTTGGCAGATTGGAGGTGTGAGGATACGACTGAGGTTGATGGAGTACACTTGCTGCTACAACGGGTAGAGCAAGCTTTCAGGGACGGGTACTACCAGCTCAGACATACCCAACATGGTGCCTCGACAGCAGAGATAGAGCGGGTGGCGGCCATCACAGCTTGGGAGGAGCTAGCCACTCGCCTACATATGATGGAGATGGAGCCGGCACAACAGAGAGCCTGAGCGACCAGCCTAGAGGAGGAGTTGGCTCATGCCAAGACAAACTTGGCCCAGGAGACGACGGGGCGTGCACATGAGGTAGCAGAACGGGCAGCCCTTGAGACCCATCTCACATCTACTTTGGAGGCATTGGATGGTAAACAGAAGGAGCTGATGGAGGCAGTTTTTATGGTGAAACGATCCAAGGAAAGGCAATTGGTAGCTGAGTGCGACCTCCAGCATAGGACACAACAGGTTCACCAGCTGAGGGAGCAGTTGGCAGCAGCACCACCACCGACCCCTTCTTCATCAGGGACGCCCTCTATACCCCCTCAGCTTTGATTTTCATGTTTGGTCTTCGTGTCATTTCCCATTTTGTTGTATGTTGTCAGGAGACGACCTTCTTTTTTGGGGGGGATGATGTTGTCGGGTAATTATGTCACATTGTAATTAGAAGGTTACGGGTGTTAAGGGTCGGTGGTTACGTGACGGTTTTCGGCAGTTGGCACCGAACAACCTACACCGACACCTATATATATGTACTTGGTTTCCTATTTCAATGTGAAGTTATTGTGGAACAAAGTGAGGTTGTGAATGTACTGGCGTTTGACATTAATGAATACATACATCTGAGTTCTTTTGTTTACTTGCATTGCTGTATGCTGTCATATTTACTACATTTCTATACTGTTATGCACTATTGAAACACACATCCCTCGGGGGAAAACAATAGACCACCTTGGTTTTCCTCTGACCCCAGCAAAGTGAGAGACTCACTTTTTCAACAACCCCGAATGTCTGATGCAGGAGCATCCCCGGTTCATAGCAATCTTGCATCAACCAAAAATATTTCTTTTCTGTTTTGCTTTCTGTTTGCAGTTTCAACATTTCTTTTTGTGTTCCTTGGATTTGGCTCACCGGAACCTATGGAGTTGGATTTTTCTTGAAGACTTTATCATCTTCCTTATTCCCAAACCGTGGAGCATTTGGATCGTTTTCTGGCAAGTTATCGCTACCGTTTTCCAAGACAATTTTCTATAACTGGTTGCTTGGACCTATTTGCATTGGTGATCTACCAGATCCTTTCCATAGCTTGTGGAGCCTTGAGCGTTGATTCCGATGTTCCTTGGCATGTCGCCGACCTTTCCCTATGATCTACACTTCATCCTTTGGATTTTTCGGAGGAATTTCTTTGGCGGAGGCCAACCTTGTTGGTTTTACATGTCAGGTCTTGTTCTTCGGGTTTTGATCCCTTTCTGGGCTGACTGGATCCCCTTGGATCGTATAAATCATTGTAATAGAGCATTAGAATGTATCAAAGGAGTTAGACAGAGCATAGAAGATAGATCTTAAGATTGGAGGTCCTGGATGTGACCTATTCTGTATTTTGAGCATGTTTTAGCAGGCTTGTGAGCCGGTTACTGTAACCCGGTTGTTACCAGTTGGTTGTAATCAGTTTTCATGATATAATTCTATCTGTTCTACATCGCCTCCATCATGTCCTTGTGTTTTTCGTTGTGTTTACTCTTGCTGACCGATCTGGACTGATCTCTTTGAGGTCCCTCCTAACTGGTGACTGCTTCATTTCATCTCGCAAAAGCGTTGAAATCCCCGAAATTTAAAACAAGGAGTTTATAAGTTAAAAGAAAGTTTGCGCATTTCAGGCGAAATGGCCGAATTTGAAAGAGGCGTTTTAAGTGAAACATCACATGTAAAAACAAAGGTTTGCTCGATTTGATTAAATTGGTCGAAATTCATGTTTTGCGAGAAAAAGCTTTTAAGCTTAAAACCAAGATCGCGCATTTTAAATCTTGAAACCCTAATTTTGCAAAGGAGGTTTTATATTGTTTTAAGGCAAACATTTTTCGTCTTCGCCAAACAAAACCCAACATCGCCTAAAATTTAATATGATTGTTAAATTAGTTTATTTAATTTTTCAAAATGATTATTAAAAGTGGAATTCATTGTTTGCAGGATGATGTTGGGAAGAGCTAAAGCGAAAACCTAAACGCAAATTGAAGACCTGATCGCAATGAAAGCCTAAAGAGCGAAAATGCAGGAGCGCAGGATTGAAGCAATAAAGTACGAAGAAGCGCGTCACCGCTGAATCATAGTTGAGATCCACCCTCAAGATCAAAGACAAAGAACATTTAGAATGCAACGAGTGCATGCATTCTCAGAAATGCACAGCTAGAAGAAATTCCAAAAAATCAGTTTAAAAACTGAACTGTTTTATTTTAAAAGAATTGTCTGTGGGTCCCATTCAAGATATTTTAAAACAAAGGAACACAAGACAGTTATGTCCAACTACCGGATTGACCTGAATTGATGTCAAATAGTTGTAGGTAGTTGAAAAAGTGGTTGGGGGATTAAATGAGGATTAAATGGGCATGGGTTAAAGCTGCCAAGTTCTAGAAGGTAGTTCAGGACTATTGGATGCAGTCAATCCTGGCCTCTGGTTCAATCTGTAAAATCTATAAAAGGCAGGAGCCTTTCTCTTGTAAAGTTAGTTTTTTAGAGTTAGACAGTTAGAGCAGTGTTGACGTGTCTAAAGTCGCATTGCTGCAACTCTATCCGGCCAATGCAAAATAGAATGATCTCACTGAGTATCCTATCCTCTCTTTTATAAGGAAGCCCTAATGCTGTTTTTAATCGATCAAAGGGGACAACCTCAAGGTTCCAAATGTCAGTTCTTGATTGCAGGGTAACTCAATGGTCAATGTGTTTTGCTGGGAGCACGAGGGGACTTACGTTTTTGCAACAAGCTGGTCTGCATCCTACGATGCTATGATTCTCAAGCTGCGAAATAAAAGCAAAAGAGGAGGGATAAGAGACCTAAAATTAACAAGGTTGGTGTGCGGGTAGATAGATTCGATAAAACCAATCCCTGCTTAGCCAGAATAACTCACAACTTCCTAGGAATAGTGCAATCTTCAAGGGGACTTGGAAGATTTTCAGACTGCAGACGCATGGCTAAGCACCCAATTTTGGCGCAGCTCAGACAGACATCTACAATTGAACTAAGCACGATTTAAAGGCTCAGACTAACCATACACAAGGATAAACAATCAGCATATCCTCAATGGTATGAGCCCGAATCCATCAAATACTTGCACACCCAAAAGGAAAGATCTACCTAAACTGCTGAAAAAAAAACGTGCAAACAGAAGAAAACCAAGATAACAAACACCAAATCAATGTTCATATATTGATTTTGACTGCCATTACAACAATCTTTTGCAGCATTTCTATGCTATTCCTAAAGTTTAACTTGCTACAAAACTCTAACCTATTTAACTATCTAAAAATCTAACCATCTAACCCTTTACGAAAGAAAGGCCTCTGCCTTTTATAGATTTTACAATATTAATCGATGGCCAGGATTAACTGCATCCAAGGGTTGCAATCTGCCCTCCAGAAGCTGGCAGCTTTACTCCATGCCCACTCAATTCTCAGCTATCCCTTCAACCACCTTCTCAACTACCGACAACTGTTTGGCTTCTATTTGGGTCTATTTGGTAGTTAGAAATAGCTGACCTATGTCCCCTCACTCTGAATTCATTATATGGGGCCCACATGCAGCTTTACATTAAACAATTTCAGTTTTTAGAAATTGAACTTCTAGAATTAAATCTAGCTGTGCATTTCTCGAGAATGCATACTTGCTGCATTTTGAATGTTCTTCAATCTTTGATCTCGGTAGTGGACTTCAACTTGGGGGTTCAGTGGCATGCTTCCCAATGCTTGACTTCGATCTCGCGTTCCTGCATCTCCTTCTCCATCTTCTAGCACTTGGCTTTGATCTTGTGTTAAGTTTGTTTGCCCTCTCGGGTAAACGGTTAAATGCAGAAAGTAAATGCACAGAACATAATGGAAATACATTAAATAACCAGTCTCTATATTAATTCAACAGTCCATGTACATCAAGTGCTTATAACATTACATTTGACACGACTATCCTGATCCTTTCGAAGAAAAGGTACACAATATATAATACCCGAAGGGGTACGACACAACCGTCGCGACTCCAACTACCTACCCGTCGGCTAACCAACTGACCGCCGTAACTCATTATTACCGACGACAACATAAACATAATATAACAACATAACATAATGATTATTCCCGGCAACATCATCCCCCCCAAGAAAAGAAGTCGACTCCGACGACTTAATACAAAATAGAGATGAACGGCAGGAACTACTGACGCCAGTCGGGCCCGGATCTTATACACTTGCTGCGTCCTCGCCTGAAAACCCTTTTCTGCTACCATCCGATGCTCAAGTGTGGATTTCACCAATATTGCTTCCTTTGCCATCATAGTCCTCCTGTGCCTAACCCAAACTTGTCTGCAAAACACGTTTTTCAGTCTCAGCTTCCACCAACTGCTACTCAATTGATACTGTCTCCCTAGCCAATTTGTCCTCGATAGCCACCCGTGCTGCTCTCCCAACATCCAACTCCTGGGTGTGCTGAACTAAGTCTCACGCGACTATTGCCTCCAACCTGGTGGTCAGCTCCTCCCGAGCCCTCTGTGCATCCACCAAGGCAACCTCACGTCCAGCCGAGACATACTCTGAGTTCCTCAAAGCGTACCAGTCATGCCTGGAGGTGGCCACAATCCGCTGGCACAAATGCTAGGAGACACCTCAAATCCTCCATCACACTCCCCAAAGGCTAAAAATTGAATTGAATAACTCCCTGGTGTCATACAACTGCACGGACCTGCAATGCCTTCCCTCAAACTCTGTTTGTTCCCAACCTCCAAATCCGTCTCCCTCTACGGCTTATGGCTTCCCCGCCAATGCTTAGCTGCAGGCTTTTTTCTCATAATACGGACAACCACAACACTTCTCGTGGTCTGCTGTAGCTCAAAATAAACTGGGGGTCTGGGGGCAACGCCCCCAGCGGGGTCGAGGGGCAGCGGCCCTCGCGGGGTCTGGGGCAGCGCCCCAGCGGGGTCGAGGGGCAGTGCCCCAGGTGCGCTCCCCGCCGCCAACACCAATTTACAACCTTCAGAACCCCACGAAAGTCCATGGCGCGCATCATTTCAGTAATATTTTAAGATGCCAAAAACCCTTCTTTTCCAGTGTCCTGGCTTCAAACTCCAGCGAATCATTTTAAATTTGGCCGCCGTCGTTTTTTTTTTTGGCACTGTAATTTCTCCAATGGCATCCCGGCCATACAACCTTCCTGTACGGTCAACAACAACACTGGCACCTCCGATCGTGCGGTCAACACCCTCCACCGTACGACTATGTTTGTTTGTGCGGGGGTTGCGTTTATGTCTTCGTGCTCCGCGACAGCAATGGTTTCCACCGCACGGTGGTGGACGTGCTACCGTATGATGGTTCCACCGCCGGTGTTGCCACCGTACGATGGTTCCACCGCACGGTGGTCCCACCGTACGATGGTTCCACCGCACGGTGGTCCCGCCGTCGGTGTTTCCACCGCACGGTGGTTCCATTGTCGGTGTTGCCACCGCACGGTGGTTCCACCGCCGGTGGCCCCACTGTCGGTGTTGCCACCGTACGGTGGTTCCACCGTCGGTGTTGCCACCGCACGGTGGTGCTACCATACGGTGGTTCCACCGTGGCTTTCTTCTCTCTCTTTTTTTTTCCGTACGGTCAGCTGACCCGTACGGCCATACGATTTTTTTTTTTTTCTGCTAGAGAGTCTTCTACTGGGGTCCCCTGTCTCTGAGATCACCCTTCATCCTTCTCAGTTTTCCTTGCCCAAGGGTCTCCTGTTGTGGTCCTGTGCCTCTTGAGTCGCCTGCCTCGCCTCTTAGGTCCCCTTCCATCCGCTCAGGTCCCCCTTTGGGCTCTCGGGTGTCCGGCTCGGGTCCCCTGCGCACTTCGCGTGGTAGGGTTTCAATTTGTACCCATTGGTGGCAAGTCTATTTTCCATGGCCATCCGAAGACCTGGAACCACAAATTCTACAGGGACCACGACCTCCTTCCCGTACATAAGAAGAAGAATAATAAAGATTTTGAAGACTGCGGTCTTCCACACAGGGTTCCAATCGTTGCCAACACTCTTCGGATTCTCTACGTCGCCAGGGTTTGGGGCGTCTCCCTTCCAATATTCTTTGTATTCCGGCAGGTACACCTCTGTTGGTTGCTCTGGTTCCTCTACTTCGAGCCTGTAGCTTTGGAACATTTCATAATCCTCCATTTGCCAGTGGAAGAGCTCGTTAAGTGAGCATACCTCATCTTCAGAACATCCCTCCAATTCGAGCACCCCTTCACTGTTCGGCTCCATCGCGTTCTTGCCCTTGCTTTCATCGGGGCCCCCTTCCCCTTTATTAGAGTCCTCTGAGTCCGAGTCGGAAGAGGCGAGCTCTTCGTCGACATCTTGGGTGTGTAGGTCAATGGTATATTTCCGCCCTCCCTTCTCCATGGAAAGTGTATTTTTCTTCCAGTTGTGGTTTACCCTCGCGTTGATCAACCACGCTCTCCCCAGGATGGCATCATAGCCTTTCTTCTTCGAAGGAATAACCACGAAATCTAACAAGAATGGTTGCGTACCAATTGTCACTTGCTGGGCCATCAACAGGCCGAGTGGCTTAATGCCGTGTTGGTCCGCTCCCACCAGGTTGAATGTGGGTGGCCACAGGTGTAATGTCCCCATTTTGCAAGCATCAGAGTTTGTAAGAATTAGCCTATCATTTGACCCTCGTAGGCTAATAATTATTGATAGAGGGCCTCGTGTGGCAATTACTTGGTGATTAGAGACATTACTCTTCAACTGGATTCAGGTTTTGGCCTTTGCACAGGTTTTTTGACTCAGATTGGCACACTTACTATTTATAGTAAGTTACTATTTTGGGAGAGTCAGGGTTCCTATTAATAGAAAGACACCTGAGCAGAGCTTATTGGCAGTGTCGACCTTGATTGGGCCTTTGCAGCTATTTCTAGACTCAGTTCCACATACTTACTATTTATAGTAAGTCACTATTCAGGGTTTCTATTTTTAGACAGGCATCCAATCACATGGAGAACAGGGAGAGTCGACTCCTGGCTCAGACGGTTTAGCAATTAGACAAGTACATCAAGAGATATTAAAGTTTAAGTGACTTAAGTGATTTATTTAATATTTTAATATTATTATAAAGTTCTAAAGTAACTTTATAATAGTAAAGTCACTTTAATATAATAAAGTGCGTTAAGTGAATAATTTAATGTGGGAATAAATCTTTTATCCCACATTGGCCAGGAAGGTGTTTGAGCTCTCTTAAGGAAAGAATAAAAGGAAAGGCAAGAGTTCATTCTCGACATCCAGTTGATGAATAGTATTTTGATTGATTTTTATTGTGGAGCCTAGGGCTTTCGCAATTTTCTTCTTTGATCATAGGAAACGAAAACTTCCTATTGATAGCAATTTTGAAGGTGTGAAATAACACCTGAATTATTGCAGTTGTGGGAAAGAATACTTCAGTTCTTTCATTTGTGCAAATTGGTGAAGTTTTTCTACAAGGGTTTGAAGTTTATTGTTGGAGAACATTTATAATTGATTGTGAATCATCCTTCTTTGGCACATGGAGTTATATCATTCTTGTTGGGAGAGATTATCAACAAATTATTTAAGGTTTTAAGAGCAGATTGCAAGTTTGTTCTTGCTGCTACAGTGCCATGAACAGTGCGCTACAGTGCCGTGAACAGTGCGCATGAACAGTGCCGTGAATAGTGCGCTACAGTGACGTGAACAGTGCCGTGAACAGTGCGCTACAGTGCCGTGAATAGTGCGCTACAGTAGTTTGAGTTCTATAGAAGGGGATTTAGAAAGGTTGAACAGCTATATATATTTGACAAGGGATTTGCATATGAGGAGAATCAAACCAATATATCAAGGCAGCCATTGAAATACCAGGTTTTCTATCTATGGTCATTGTATTAGAAAATCATTACTTCATTGCATCATTTTCTATTATGATTATATCATGAAATACTTGGAGGTTGCATATGTTTAATGGAGATATAATTTGCATATTCCACATTCATGGTAACATTCAACATTGATCAACCACTTAGCTTTCATGCCAATTGTTTGCTTAAATGCCTAATGGTTGTAGGTATACATTGGGATGCATGACAAGTGTTTGTCTTAATGTCAACTAGCTGTACTAGTTAATTTCAGTCATTACATATGTGTGGAAAGGTCTAAAACAGCTAGTATATCATTTCTATAACAACTTTGCATTGTTAGAAGCTTTCCATAACTTCATTTGCAGCCTACAAACCCAAAGAAGACAAATAAAGAATTCACTACAGCGGCTTCAAACATTGTATGCCAAGTGTTTGACAATATTCCTTGGGGTTCAAATAAGCAAAACAGGGTCAGATTAGCCAAGGGATATTACAACAGGGTGGGCTTCCCCAGCCGCTTCCATGTTTCTTTTGGTAGTACATTCACCCCAGATCCACCGTCCACAATGGTGTCCTTTAGAATGGTCCCACGGATACCCATTTCTACCACAGCTGGGTGTCTACCACTGCTCAAGGCTAGTAACATCGGGTCAGTCGAAGGGCTGACGAAAACCTCCACCTGTGGTGTACTCTTCGAAGCGGTGGCGGGAACCCCTACCTATGGTGCACTCGACGATGCGGTGGCGGGAACCCCTACCTGTGGTGCACTCGACGATGCGGTGGCGGGAACCCCTACCTGTGGTGTACTCGACGATGCGGTGCTTTGCACATTGGTGAGGATGGCAGTTCTCAATTGTGGTATAGAGTCTAGAAGGTCTTTTACCTTTATCGGCACCTCAATCTGCAAGATTTGCCCAATGATGTTATTTTCCGCTTCCGTACGGGATGATGTACTCGCCACCTCGTTGTCCCGTCGTTCGGTCGTCATCTCACGTTCAATATTGTCCTTTGCCTCCCGTAATCTCTCCTCCGTACGGGGTTCGGGATAAGTGGCTTTTTTCGTCTGGGCGTGGGTGATCGCCAGTACTTCTTTCTCACCAATCTTCTTAGCCTGCTCAATGTTGAGGAGATTAACCCCTGCCTACGGGCAATTTGCGTCCTCATGGTCGCCTGGCCCACACCAATGGCAGAGGTGTTGAGGGGTGGCTTCCTTCGTGCAATCACGGGCGAAGTGCCCCCACTGATTACAGGCCCTACATTGAATCATCGGCCGGCCCTTGGCATCGTACTGGATCCGGTTTTTGTTGTTGCTATTGTTATTATTTCTTCCGCCGCCGCGTCTATTATCCCGGTATCCTCCAGATGATGCCGTTGTGTTAGTCTGCTGGCCCGTACCCACTGGTGTGGATGTTGTGGCCTGCTCCGTGAACAACACCTGGTTCGTGCTTCGGGTTTTCATATTGTATGGGCACTCCTTGGTGGAGTGTCCCATCATTTGGCAAATCTCACAGAATGCCTTGTTCGGGCAAGTACCCTTTGTGTGTCCGTCACTCCTACAGTCTGTACACCACACTTCATTTTCTTCCGTCTTACTTGTACTCCCTTTCATGGCTTTGAATTCTTTCAACATTCGTTTCATGTCCTTCTGGAGCGCGTGTACCTTTTTACCCGATTCGCCACCGCTACTGCTCTCCCCGTCAGAATCTTCATCATTGTCAGATGAATATCTATTACTTTTCTTCTTCCTTGATGTTTTGTATTCGCTTTCTAGATCCATCGCCCTGTTATAGGCGTCATCATATGATGTCGGGGGTACAATCTTCATTTTTTTCCGTAGGGAGGATTTCAATCCTTCCACAAACCATCGTTTTTTTAAGCTGTCAGCCGGCTGGCTCTCCATTTTACCCAAGAGTTCTTTCAGCCTCCGACTGTATGCCCGTACTGTCTCCTTAGTACCTTGCTTGGTACTGTATATCTCTGTTACAATTTCGTTGTCATCACGGAGCAACCGAAACTCCTCCGTGAATTCCTTCTGTAGGGTAGCCCATGTGGCCACTTTTTGCTTATCTACATCAGAGTACCAATCTATGGCAACTCCTCGTAACGTGGCTGGGAACTGCTATACCCAGTCATCCTGGTCTGTTACTCCGTTGGCGGACCAAATGGTTTCACATGTACGGCAGTGCCGTAAGGGGTCTTCCTTGCCGTCCCCTGTGAACTTTGGTAATTTTTGTTTGCTCGCCATCCCTGGTCGTCTTCCTGGAGGCGGTTGTGTCTGTGTCTGTGGCCCTGCGCTGCTACCTCCAGTAGTGTTGGTGGTGTGTCCTGGGGGTACGGTGTTTTGCCGGTCGCATGTGGCACCTACACCCGTATTGTTGCCCTCCCCTTCGTTTTGACACGCTCCTACTCCTGCTTCCCGTTGGTGATCTTCACTCCGTGGCGTGAGGGATAAGTTCCTAAATTGATCCCGAGTCTCCTCGACTAGATTTCGCCGTAACCTTGTTTCTTCTAGAAATTCTTCGTGGCTCCGCGTCCTACGATGATCTGGCGACGCGTAGAAATTTTCGTCGACCTCTGCACCTTCCGTGACACCTCCTTGGTTCCCCTCGGGCCCCCCTTCGGCAGGTCGTCCTTCGGCAAGTTGCCTCAGCCTCCGTCTACGTTCTACTTGCTGCTCCAGAATCAAAGCCCTCTGCGCGGCCTCCCACTCGTTCGTTTCCGGTTTTTTATTCCTATCTTTATTCAATAGGTTTGGCATTAATTGTCACACATCTCCATAACTCTCAATTCTTAAATCAAAACATCTCTTTATTAATTCATCTGCTCAAGTACAACTCGTGTCAATGACACTTTTATTTGAAAATAAGAAGTTCACAGTTCAATTCCCTCCTGGCCTGGCGCCATCTCTTTCTGTTTCCTGTCGGCTGTTCTCTTCGTAGTGTTGCAGGATTTGTTGTCGTCGCTCTTCCTGGGCAATCTCCTCCAGGCAGGCCTGTTGTGCCAACGATGCCTGTGCAAGCAACCAGGGGAGGTGGTTCATTAACCGGTTTACTGCCAGGCTAACCTCCAGCGCTGTCCACACGGCACTTGGTGGGATTTCTGCCTCCGCCGCTTCTCGTCGAACGTATGTCTGAATGGCTACCTGGAGCAAAATCGAAAATTCTCGCGTTGCCGTGTCTTCTCCTGTGTAAAGTTCTGTCCGCGCGTCGTCGGCCTCTGGGTTTACTTCACCAACGGGTAGGCCCATTGTGTCTGTGCGCCATCCGTGTCTTCCGTTCCCGAGTTCGTCTAGGCAGTGGCGCCAAATGTTTGCCCTCTCGGGTAAACGGTTAAATGCAGAAAGTAAATGCACAGAACATAATGGAAATACATTAAATAACCAGTCTCTATATTAATTCAACAGTCCATGTACATCAAGTGCTTATAACATTACATTTGACACGACTATCCTGATCCTTTCGAAGAAAAGGTACACAATATATAATACCCGAAGGGGTACGACACAACCGTCGCGACTCCAACTACCTACCCGTCGGCTAACCAACTGACCGCCGTAACTCATTATTACCGACGACAACATAAACATAATATAACAACATAACATAATGATTATTCCTGGCAACAAAGTTGTCACTTTAGCTCCTCTCGATGTCGTTTTCCTGCGAACAATCAATTTCACCTTTGATCAATCAACTTGAAAAATTAATTAAATTAATTTCACAAATATTAAATTTTATTTAACGTCTGGCTTTGTCTCAATGGAGTTTGGGCTTGAGAAGATCTTGGTGCGACTTGACAAGTTTAAAATGCACTCATTTTGAAAGTTCGCCCCCTTAAGTGAATTTCGGGCTTGTGAAGTCTTTTGCAAGTCTTTGAATTTGTAAGTTTAAAAAAAAAAAAAAGTGCTCCTTCAAAATTCGGGCCTAAAAGACCTTTTGAGAGATGTGCCTTTTTTTCGGGTATATTGGAGGTTTCGAGAGATTCTAGTTTTAAGTTTCACTCCTCTACTTTCTCAACTTTGGGCGAAATAGGTGGAATGCGAGATAACTTAAAACTTGAATTGCAACAAATGTCTTCCTTTACCAATTTCAGGAATTCTAAGTAATTTGAGAGATGCTTTTGTTTTGTTAAAGTGCCTCTCTTTTCAATTTCGGGTGAAATAGACAAAATGAGATGTTTTTTAAAGATTATTCACCCTCAACCATCGAATTTCGAGCTCTTTACTCAAAATGAGAGGTACTTTTTAAATTGAAATGTCTTGGTTTTAAGATTTTCGAGTAAAAAGGGTGAAATTCAAGATTTCAATTTATGAATTTTGCGCTTTCTCATTTTCGGGTATTTTAAGCAAAATGCGAGATTTCACTTAAGTGTTTATTTTGCCCTCTTTTGTTTTCGGCCTGGAAAGCGATTTCAAGAGACCCTTCTCCACATTTCGGCTTGGGAGAATTTTGCGCGATTTTAACTTGAACAACCCTTTTCATTGTTTTCATCCTACTGAAGATTATCGCACGAATCGGTCTCTTCTGTCAAAATGAGTTAAAATGCCAAATTTGTTCAAATTTTTGGGTTATTTGGCCAAAGCAGGGGAACAACACGACTTGGAGATTTTCGGCTTGCACAAAAGAAACGCGTGATTTTAAAAAGTTATGAAGTTTCGGCCTTTGAAGAAAAACACGTGACCTCTTGAACTAAGCCTTTCGGCCTATCAATACTTTTTTGCGAGCTTTGGCTTTATGATTTTTGGCCTATTAAGATGAAGCGAATTTGGAGATTTTCAGCTTGCAAGGTCAGTTTGCAAGGTTTCTGACTTCACGTTATATTCCGGCCTACTTAGCTAGATCGCACGACTTGGAGATTGTAATGTCCCCTCCTCATTGATGTCTTTCTAGTGGTCCATTAGCCTATTCCTAACACCTGTAGGCTAGGTGGAATGAAGAATGAGGGTCAAGCATTGATGAGGCGAGAACTTACTATTTTTATTAAGTCAGGGGCTGGCCATTTTGGTGGTACTGTCCTACTGAGCTCTCCATGCTCTATCACTGGGTGCGAAGATCATGCTTTTCGGAGCAGTAGTTCATGACTTACTATATTTAGCAAGTAGCAGTATGGCATATTTCTATTTTTGGCACTGGACAGGGTCCCGATCCTGCAGTAGTTCAGTGGTCTTCCTGGCTCAGCTTCATCCTGGTTTTGGCAATAATCAATATTGGAGTCATAAGTGATATAATTAAATATCATCTCCTTATCCTAAGGTTTAATATTTAATTAATTTGATTGTTATTACTACTGATTAATGACTATGGAAATTGCGCATATTATCTCCTAAGTGCTAGGCGGATTTTATGTCTAGAAAGGGACGCCAATTTGATGTGGGAGATATTATATTATTCACCACAAATGTTTGCTAAGTCAAAATCGTGGTCTTGTGCTTTTTGGCGTAATTCTTTGACTTATGGTTTGGGTGCCATCCTTGGGTCCACGTGGTAAAGGAAATGCAAATGAAGAAGTCGAATTTGGGCGAATTTGTAAGCATTTGCATTTGGTTTTGGGGAGTTAGAAGTTATAAATAAGAGCCTTGGGCTCTCATTTTAGTTATCATATGAATTTGCATCGTTATGTTGCCGAATTGGCAATTGAAAATCTGAGCTTCAAAGTGTGGCTTCCTAGCTAAGTCTCTGTTTCGTACTTACAAGATAGTACCTAGCTGTGTCCATGTATTTCCAGTGCTGTTGGTGAGCGAGTTGTAGATTGTGGAGTGTTTTGTGTGAGATTGGAGTGTTTTCTGGTTGCTGGTCGTGGAACGGCTGAAAGTGTATTTTGCTCATACCTCTTGGCCAGGCGATTCCATCATTCTGGGTATTGGCTCATCCATCCTTCCTATCACTGGCGATGCATCTTGTAAGTTTTTAGCATCTTATTTTGAGTGGATTTTTATATTGAAAATTGAACTTCCCAGGTTAGGCATTGGGTTTAGTGAGTGCATTGGGAAGCATGCAAAATAAATATGGGTGTTTTGATAGCTTCCTTTGGGTTTGTTTTCTTTATGGCTGGTGTAGCATTAGTTTAGAAATGATTTTGGGTGAATTGGGTGAGTAATGAGAGAGTTATGAGCGTTTTAGTGAATCCATAGGCTGCTGGTTTTGCATTTCCAGCCTGCAGATTTTGATGTTAGCAGAAATTTCATGCTTATTATTTGGATGTTCAGCATTACTCTTCTTCTCTCACTATCTTGATTATTGTAAGGTTAAGTAGTAGTACTACTAACCAATTCTGGCTTGTAACTCTCATCCCACTGAAAAGTGGAAGAGGTTGGCTTGCCTCCTATTTCAATTGAATTGTAATTCAGTCCTCCTGCTGCATAAGCGGTAGAGTGATGATTGATTGTAATGGTCCTCCCGCTGTATAAGTGGTTGAGTTGAGTTTGTTTGTAATTTTAGTCCTCCCGCTGAAACATCGTGATCGAGTGATTTGTGCCTTTGTATGTTTCTCTTGGCTGGTTCACCGCCAAGTTTCTTGCATTCCCACTGGATAAGAGGAAGGGGCAAGCTTGCCTCCGAGTATTGTATTCCACTTCATTTTCAGTAGATTTGAGATCTAACGATCCCCTATTCATTGTATGCTCTCACCTTCCCACATTGGGCACTTGGTGATTCGAAAGTGGAAGGGTTGTGTTTTTCAGCAAGTTTTCAGTTTATGCGTTCTAACCTTAACGGGATATCTATTTGTGGATGATTATTATTGGCCTAAAAACAAAAAAAAATAACTGGGATATTACAGAGATTTGGGCGAATTAGACTCTTTCTGTGATTTTCGGGCAATGAAGCCATAATATGGGATTGGGAACTTAGCATTTCGACACTTTAAGCCAATTTTGAGATGCATTTTCACTTGGAACGTGAAATTCGGTCAGTTTGTATGTTTTGTGCGATCAACCTTTGACCTCGACCTTGAATGTTTAAACGTCTTCTCTCTTCTATCGGGACAGACAGACACAAACTCGGGGTCCCCTGTCGATGATGGGGTGAGGTGTGCGAACACAACAAGCAGGTTAGAGTTTTTGTAGAAGGTTAGAATCTAGTAGTTAGGAATATAGTAGAACTGCTGCAGAAATTGTTGTAATGACAACCAAAATCAATATATAACATTGAAGTATGGTGTTTGTTATCTTGGTTTTCTTTTGTTTGCATGGTTTCCTTCAGCAGGTTTAGATAGATCCTTTTTGGTGTGCAGGTATTTGATGGATTCGGGTTCATACCATTGGGGATATACGAAGTGTATCCCTATGTATGGTTAGTCTGAGCCTTTAAAATCGTTCTTAGTTCAATTGCAGGTGTCCGTTTGAGTTGCGCCAGAATTGGGTGTTTGGGCATGCATCTACAGTCTGAAAATCTTACAAGTCCCCTTGAAGATTGCACCGTTCTTGTGAGGTTGTGAGTTATTCTGGCCAAGCAGGGATTGGTTATGTCGAATCCGTCTACTCGCACACCAGTCTTGTTAATTTTAGGTCTCCTAAACCCTTCTCCTTTGCTTTTATTTCCCAGTTTGAGAATTAGATGTAGACTAGCTTGTTGCAAACGTAAGGCCCCTTGTGCTCCCAACAAAACATATCAAACCACTGAGCTATCCCGCAGTCATGAACTGACATTTGGAACCTTGAGGTTGTCCCCTTTGATCAACTAAAACAGCATTAGGGATTCCTTACACAAGAGAGGATAGGATACTCAGCGAGAATATTCTATTTTGCGTTGGCCGGATTGAGTTGTAGCAATACGATTTTAGCCACATCAACATTGTGGACTCCAATAATCAGCAAATATCATCATTCAAGGAGGCATTGGAATTTATGCATTAGATTTGTATATTTAGCATCAATGATATTATCTATAGCTGATAAGGGTATGTACTGTTAATCATTTAAATGCAATATAGAGTCAGGGGTTTGAAGGAATTGTTGTTAAATTGTCTGGAATTGTTATTTTATTTCATAGCACTATTTCCAAGCATTTATATATCAGTATTTATACATCAAAACCAAAAAATTGGAAAACTTAGACAAGGTAGAAAATTTTTAAAAAAAAGACAAAATATTCCAAAAATTGAATTCAAAAGTATAGAAAATGGTGGGATATTTCAGTGGTCTTAGAGTACAGTTTTCTTGCCATCCTATGTAGAGAAAATTCATGAGTGAAAAGTTTCAACAGTATCACAAAGGAACAAAACAGTGGCAGCCACCACAGGCTCCAGAAGGTGAGATAGTTTCAAGCATCATTTGTCTTCATAGCATTTCATCCAGTGACAATGAAAGTGTTATAGGGCAAATAGCTGAAAATGACAAGGGACAAGCAGGATTAGTTAGTCCTAACACCAGAGCGGAGAGGCAATTTAACACCATGATGGACATGATGTCCTAGTTATTAGGACAATTGAGGTAGCATAATACATCCTAGCACGCCAGTGAGAGGATTGAGACTAGTATGAGTGCCAATTGGCATACTGCAGAGAATAGGGGAACCTTTACAAGTTTAGTGCTTAGACCCCTACAACCCCCTACAACCTACTGTTGTGACCATTTCACACATCGCCCCATTGCAAATGGGGACCCCCTCTTTTTTGCTCGTTTTTCGCTCGCTTTTCGCTTCGCTTTTAGGGTTTTGTTAGTCAGTCAGTTGTCTGGATTTAGGGTCAAGCCTTAGGGTTTTAATTGTTGTCTTTTCAGGCCAGAATCCAGTCAATTTTGAGAGCTTTTGAGCTTCTTTTGTAAGAATGCAAATTTTGAATGCAATGAATCCGCCAGAATGGTCTATTTTCAATTGGAATTTTTGAGTGCAGAGCTTAAATTTGTCTAAGTGTTGATGATGAAATGTGAATTTTGTCCAATTGACTAATTTTGACCAAATTTTGACCTTTTTGATTTTTGATCCCGGGCATGGGGAATGATTCGTTTTTGCCTCGTGAATTGATTAAATGTGCAAAATCATGATATTTTGGCCTGTAGGAGCAAAATCGCTCCTGTCCCTCAGTGAAGGACCGGAGCTCGTTTTCAAATATCTTACTGTCCCTGCAGAGTCAAGATGAATTTCGAATTGCAAGTGGTGAAGAATGGCGTGATCTTTCCGTTGAATATAAATTGAAGAATTTCACGAACACGGAAGTACCTCCAGGAGCAAAATCGCTCCTGTCCCTCAATGAAGGACCGGAGCTACAAATCAAATATTGCTTTGTCCTTGCAGGATTTTGATGACTTGACAATTTGAAGATGTCCAAGGAGATATGTTTTATCAAATGAATATAACTTGAAGTGCCGAGATGAAGGAGAGTGGTCCAGAATGCCAAAATCGCTCCTGTCCCTCAGGAAGGGACCAGGGCGAAGTACATTGTAGCTCCCGTCCCTCTCCCAGGGACCAGAGCGATATTCTTCATAGGGCATGTCCTGGACGAAAATCAAGCAAGTTATAAGTTTGAAGGCAAGAAACAGGGTGAAATGAACTCATTGAAGATAAATTGAAGATTACCAAATGTCAACAAAAGACCTAAACGCCTAAGTTCGCTCCTGTCCCTCTCGAAGGGACCAGAGCGATTTTTGTCTAAGACAAATTTCTTGCTAAGTTACAATCAAACCCAAGGCATGGATGAATGGAATGGAATGTTACGAATCCGTTGAAGATAATTTTAGAGGTTAGCAATGTGATGTGGAGCCTACAAGAGCAAGATCGCTCCTGTCCCTCTCCAAGGGACCAGGGCGATATAATGATTATATTGCTATTCCTCCAAGTTCAAACTACTTCAAGACAAAGAACAAGGTGGCAAGGACATTTTAAGACATCTCCATCAAGCACAAAACATCAAAGGTCGCCAAGTTAAAGAATTTGCATCAAGACACCTAATTCGCTCCTGTCCCTCAGGAAGGGACCAGAGCGAAATTTGCATAAAGGCATAGATTTGAAAGTTTATCAAGCATCAAGCGATCAAGAACGATCAGGGATCACGTTTTACCCAATGAGGACAATTGCAAGTTGAAGAAAGCAAAGACAAGTCCAAAACCTTGAAGTTCGCTCCTATCCCTCTCCAAGGGACCAGAGCGATGTTTATTATATTGGCCAAATCCCTCAAAAATCACGTAAGGTCAAGGTTTTGCAAGGTCGTATGAGGTCCAAGGCATGATTAGAGGGTGATATACAAAGACTTCAAACGTTAAAAGATCCTCGAATTGAACACAGAAGCTATATCGCTCCTGTCCCTCTCCAAGGGACCAGGGCGATTTGCTTAGGATTCTTCATTTTCCTTCAAGTTCATGCCAAGTTAGGGTTTTTTGCGATCACACAAGGTATAAGGTGTCTTTTGAAGATGATATGCAAGAGTTTTGAACGTCAAAGTGTTACCAATTTGTGCAAGGAACTCATATCGCTCCTGTCCTTTGGACAAGGACCAAGGCGATTTCATTAAAACACTCATGATCCTTTAAATGCATGTCAAGGCAAGTGCATGTGAGATCAAGGGCGTCCTTCAAGAGGCAATGAACGAAGAATCAAGGTTGAAAGATCACACATTTTGGCTAGAGCTTCCAGATCGCTCCTGTCCCTCTCCAAGGGACAAGGGCGATAATCTTTCTAAAGTCTAAATGCCTTGTAAAAATCAAGTGGAACAAGCATGGAATGAACAAACAATGTTATTATTCGCCCTACAATGAAGATTAGAGATTAAAGATGCCAGGTCAAGGAGAAATTATTAAGATCGATCCTGTCCCTCTCCAAGGGACCAGGGCGATATTTGCCAAAACATCTATTATCCTTTAAAGATCACGTTAAAATAAAGTTGCACAAGGTTTGAAACGTCTTCTAAAAGGTGATGAAGGAGGAGTTGATATCAAAAATGGAGAATTTCAAGTAAAAACATTAAGATCGCTCCTGTCCCTCTCCAAGGGACCAGGGCGATAATACATCCAAAGGCACTCATGCACACATGCAAGTCGATCTAGTTCGAAGGACCTAGCGAAAATGGTAAATCCAACGTGGGGATGGAGACCTTGGACGTAAAAATTGCAAGAATCAAGACAAAAGTGATGGATCGCTCCTGTCCCTCAGTCAGGGACCAGGGCGATAAGGTTAGTATTTTCCATCTTCAAAAAATTTGGCGATCAAGCAAACATTTTTTTTAATTTATTTTAAATGCTAAGATCGATAAGTTTGAAAATCCTATTTAATTAGCATTTAAATGTTGCGCTTAACATTTATTAATTATTTTGCCTTTAAAAAATCGAATTTGATAATTTAAAAACAAAGGCATTTAATTAATTAATAAAAAATCAAAAAGAGCGCTAAGATATGGAGGTCGGCCTTTATTACTTATTAAAAAATCATTTAAAAATTGCTTTATTTCACCAAAGTCGGCCTTGGGGTGAATAAGGGGTGAGCGCTATAAAGGGAGAGGTGAAAATCATTATTTTCACATTATCATTTTCATCTCATATGCGATCAAAGGAAGAAGTGCGAATTGATATCCAAGGTGGAGCGAATTTCATTCCAAGCAAGGTGGTGCGAACTTGAGGTTTCCATTTGTGCGAACTTGTCAAATCCATTGGAGATCACGTCAAAAACTTGAAGGGTGGCGAACTTGATAAGAGGAACGTTGCTTTGAAGATCACATCGAGGACATATCAAAAGGTGGTGAAATTGATATTTTAAAGGAGAGATTGCGTTGAAGACTATTTATACGTCAATTTTGCCTAGGCGATTTTGTTCTTTTTGCATTCTAGAGTTAGCTCTCGGTTTGAGGTATGGCGATTTGGTTTTATTGTTTTATTCGTTAACCGTCATAGTCTAAATTTTGAAATTTTGAATTTTGAATTCCTTGCTCAATCGTTTTATTTTAGGAAATGATAACTCAAAGACTTATCATGAAGTTTCCTAAAATTTACTCTCTAATCTATGTTATTTATTGCAAAATCTAGCTTCTCATTGTGAAATGTTGTGTAGGTATGGCAACCCCAAAGGCGGGAGCATCCACCAGTCGTTCAGCTCTCATGAAAGAAGATCAAAAGACCGAAGAAGTGGAGACTAAGATCGTGTCGAAGTGGAGCAACATTGGAGATACAAATTTAGGCAACTTCAGCACGAAGAAGTTTCGAGAGGTCCCTTACATTGGCAAGCCATCACCCGTCGCCCGGAGAATAATCGAGAGTGGCATCATTAAGGCGGCCGGCTTTCCTCCAGCTGTTCAGTGCCATGAGTTGATGATCGAGTGTGCTCGTCACTATGATCCACAGTCCAGAACGATCGTGTCCAATGAGGGAAACACTTTGGCATATCTTTCAGAGGAAGCTATAAGTGAAGCTTTCCATCTTCCAGAGCACAGGGACATGATATACAAGAGCATAGAAGGAGCCAGATCAATGTACGAAGATGATCCAGATGCTTGTCTAAGCATTATTAATAAGAACTGGTTACTCAAGAGCCGTCCCCGTCTGAGCAAGGTCCCGAACACACCGCACAGGATTGATTTCCAGGAGGAATACAGAGATTTGATTACCATGCTCAACCGAGTTACAGGAGCCCCTCATGCCTTCTATTTTGAGAAGTGGATGTTTTACTTCATCCAGGTGATTGTTCAGGGAAAGGGTACGATACATTGGGCTAGGATGATTAGCCATTGCTTGGACGTACAGTTGAGGAGACTCAAGGCTACTAAGTCCTTCCACATGAGTTCATACGTCATCTATGCCTTGATCAGGAGTGTTGAGTACGCAGGATTACCTCACAGAGGAGTGATTGGAAGAGGACCCAGCGAGGTCAGAGCTTGTGATTCCTATGCCTACTTGCATCATCCGCCAGGGAGCAACTATAAGTTGGTTAATGATACTTTCACGATGCACATCACAAGGACGTTGCAAGGTGGAATTCACAACAGATTATCTCAGGATGCCCAGGAATTCATAAAGAGGTACGGTGCTTGGTTCATTCAGTTTCCCAAGTTCACTTATATTAGAGTGCATGGATGTCCTTTACCTCCATACATGTTGCCGAGATATCCGACAGACAGAATTGTGTTACTTGAAGTAACAAGACAGTTGGCAGCATATGCGAAGGCATTCAGACACAGACATCAGAATGGAGTTCCAGTACCTATCATTTTGGGTAATTCAGTTGAGGTATGTCCTAATGCTTTAGCCATGGATGACGCAGAGAAGGAGTTAGCCTTGTATTCTTTTTCATCTTTTGCTTTGAGAGAAAGCTTTGATCCACATGGACATTTAGAGGAGACAGTCGGCAGAAAGTTTAGGCATGAGTACCAAATAGAAGATTTTATGATGAATCTTTTAGATGATCTTGAAGTGAAACGGAAAATGCATTCTAGATTGCCTTTGGATTTCATCAGGAAATGCAGGATTTATAGAGTGGCCGACCAAGCTCAGGACAGTGGCAGACATATCCAATCTTCCTATGATCGAGAAAGCAAAACAATAAGGTTAGATTGGAATGAGCCCGAGGTCGTGGATTTAGATACTTTGATGGCACCAGTCTTGTCTTGTACTCACAGATGGGTTGACATACAACATCAAAAGTTGAGAGAACAAGGCATAGCTATGACTTTCACTTTGGAAGAGAAACCAGCCGAAGGTGGAGCTAGTGTGAGTGAAGGCAATCCTAATCCTAGAAATTCAGGTGAAGGAAACCTTCGATGTGCCAGTGAGGGAAATCTCCATCCAAGAGGTTCGAAGAGGAAAGAGAGACCTGGAAAGAGAGAATCTTCCAAGAAGAAACAAGAGACTAACAGAGATCGATCATCCGGTACTTCTTCTAGACCAGAGAAGAGAACAATTCAAGTGGAAGATTCCATGGAATCTATGGTACAGAATGACAGGCAGGAAGGAGGACAGGCACAGCATGGGTCACCAGATGGATCTCTCCAAGATTATGAGTTAGATGAAGATAAAGAGGACAATGAAATGACATCTCCTCCCAGACAAGAAGAAATAGTGTATAAAGAGATTCAAGTTCAAGAAACAAGATCGATTATCCCAGATTGGTTGAAGGAAAGATTAACCAAGGTGATCGTAGTAGAGGACGAGGACAGTGCAATTGATTTAGAGAGCCTTGTTGGACGTTCACACGAAGAAACAGAAAAGAGAAAGGCTACCAAGATGTCCAAGATGCGAGATGAGACTGGATCCAGGAAATTGCAGATAGCTACACCGGCAGTAGACAAATATGAGGGTGAGATCCTAGCAGAGGAATATGATATACAGACATTTGAGCTAGGACCATCCACAGCAGAGCAGACATTGGATGATGCCACCGATTCATTTGAAGCATTGAAAGACAAGCTTAGAGAAGAAATGGAGAAGAACAGAAAGCTTGAGAGAGAGGTCGGTGCATGGAGGACATATTTCAATCACATCAATGAACCTTTGGGACGTCAGGATCCAGCTAGATCACCAGTGCAGGCACTTCCACTTCAATCAATCAATGAGGCAGAAAGATTCAGGAACATGGTCCAACGTACAAGTAGTTGGATGGATAGATCTCATACAGTGGCCATAGAATTTGTAACAAGGATGATGAAGATTATTCATCAAGCTATCCAAGTTCTTGAGATAATCCACAATTTGATGATAACAGTAGCTGCATTTGCCCATACCAAAGATGTCATCATTCCTGTCTTGAAGGTAATTAGACACACATCAAGGAAGGTTTTAGCGCAAGAGAAGATCTTGGATGGAGAATCTCACAGTTTGTTTCAGTGGTCAACCTTACTCCATATGAAGAGTGTTTTCTTCGAGGACATCAGTGTTAGATGTGGCCAAGTTGAGGAGGTGATCAATCCGATCCAGGACAGAGTATTTGAGGTACTTCGTACCATTCTTGGCAGAAGGATCGAGGTCGAGACAGATGTGGATATGCAGGAATTAGAGGATAGAATCAAGGTCATCTTTTGCAAGGACGCAAATGTTACAGATGAGCAATATGATCAAATGTTTGCCACCATGCTCCTGATTGAAAGAACAAAGGAACTTGAATCTACTTGGGACGCAGCTCTTCTAGATGCATTCGATCAGGTCATCCACTTGGAAGAGAGTATGAAGAATCTTCCCGAGATTCCAATTGCAGAAATCGAAGGAATCGTGACAAGATTCATTGCATATGCCAAAAAAGAACATTGGAAAGGGAATAAGATTCTAGATGAAAGGTTGTTATAGATGACATGGCATCTTATTTGTCATTGGTTTATGTCTCCTAGGTTTTTGTGCCAAATTTAATATTTGGCTATGTATTTAATATTGTTCAGTAAAAAGGAGGCCATTTGTAACAAACCCTAATTAGGGTTTAGGTGTCATGATCTTGACCGTTGATCTACTTTCGATCTGGACCTTTCATTGTAACTGGGGATGCTATTTATACCCCCATTTTTCATTTCATTTAGTAATAGTTAATAGTCAATAGTTGATGTAATAGAGAAGAGAGATTAGAGAGATTAGAGTTAGAAGCAATTTTATTTTGTAGCAAGATTGAGTTTTGAAGAGAGGAATTCAAGCAATTGTTGTACATGATGACTTGGAAATCAATAAAATATTGAAGTTATGGTGTTTTGTTGCAACTTTCTTGGTTATCTTCATGGTTGTTTAATCTACTTGAATCATGCTCAATCAAAGTAGTGTGTTAATCTGAAGGACATAGTGTAAGACTTGATATTTGGTAGGATTCGTAATCCAAACCACTAGCTTCTTGCTGAATGTAGGAACGCCTTGCGTGGTCGACTGGAGAATACTTTGAGTCCCTTAATCTTCAATCATTATTGTATCTTGGATATGTGCCTTCGTGGTAGTGTCTTTGATCTTTGATGCATTTGAATATCATTTTGTTACCTTAGAAGATCGCACTAATTTCAATTGAGTTGTTATCTCATGGCGAAATTGAAATTGGTTGAATCTTGCCAAGTCTTGTCTACACGAAGTCATTCTTAGGGTCAGATTAGATTAGACCTCTTTCAAACCCTATCCTTTTGCTATTTTTTGAAAGTTTCTTTAGTTTTAGTAAAATCTTTGAACTTTCGGAATACGTAAGGCCCCTTGAAGGAAACAGCAAATCACATCATACCGCTGGAAGCTTGTCCACACATAGAGACCCTACTAACAGAACCTTGGAGTCTTCCTAACTGATCCTTTATGCGAATCTTCAGCAGTTAGAGACTATTTTCTCAAGAGAGGATAAGATGCCTATTGGTATTTTATTCTATGTATGATGGTGTATAAAATACACGTCAACACCTACCTTTGCTCATAGGGAGGAGACACCAGTTTCGTAGGCTCAAGTGCAAGAGCCCCAGATTTCTATGGCTGAGGTTAGATTGTAGGACGTAGAGTATATGACATTAACCCTAGAGATCAGGCAGATGCTAATGTTAGAGCAATTTCTGAATTAGAAGAGGTTGAGATCAGGTGCAACAGATAGGACAGAACACAAACCACCTCAGAGTTAGAGGGATTTTTAATAGGCTGTGACCAAGGTAACCTTGCCACATTTTTGATGGCAGTGATAAATGCATTGCAAGAGCTTGGGTCCAAAAGTTGGACAAATTTCTTTCTTTGAGGCCTATGCTAGAGGAGGATGCTATTAAGTTCACTACTTTACACTTGGATGGTGTAGCACGAGTGGTGGTACCACGGTTTGGTGACACTGGGTCACATTTTTATTACCACCTATGATGAGTTTACCACTAAATACATCGAACTAATTGACAGGAAGGATCCAAAAATGTATTTTAGGGAGCTTGCCCAGCTCAATCAGTATGGTTCTTTGGAGACTTACATTTCCGATTTTTAGAGGTTGTCCCTGATGGTGCCTAGTTATAATATTCCCACTAATTTTTTCGGTTTTTGAACACAACAAATACTACAATGCACCCGTTAAAGTTAGGAAATATAATCCCAATACTGCTGAAAGTAACCCTTCCACTTTCTGATCGCCAAGAGCCCAATGTGGGAAGGTGAGAGCATACGGTGATAAGGGGTTCGTTAGCTCACTGATCTGCTGGAAATTATAATGCAAGTAGAATACTAGGCAGCAAGCCAGCCCCTTCCACTTTTCAATGGGATGTAGACCAAGAACTTGGCGGTAAACCAGCCAAGGTAACAAGAGCATAACCAGAACCAAATCACTCTACCGCTTATGCAGCAAGAGGACTTTTACATAAAAGCTATCACTCAATCGCATATTTCAGTGGGAGGACAATATCACTCAACCACTTACTCAGTGGGAGGACAAAGCTGAATTACAAAACATGAAGGCGGCTAAACCATCCTCTTCCACTTGTTCAGTGGGAAATACCGTATAATGCAACTAGAATGATTGATCAGTACTACTGAAACAATCTTACAAAGATAGAGATTCAAGAGAAGATAGAGTTAAGTACATAGCTCAATTATTCAATATCAAATTCTCACAACAAAATCACTACTTGTTGTTTTGAAATCAGAGTCAATAAAACGCAGAACCAGCCACTCCCAAATCCACTAAAATGCTCGTAACTTTCTCAAAACTGAATGAAATCATGCCAAACCAACTGCAAATGAATAGTATAACATTGGCGATCAGTTCAATACCTTGAAACAACAACTTGAGAGAAGCAAAAGTGATGCACGCAACCCAATGCAAATCTAGAAATGGTGATTTAACTGAATATTTCGATTTGCAACCATAAATTGGAGAGTCCCCCAAATGGCACGCCAATGTAGGAGAACTATTGTCTCTCCGATACGCTTCCAATGAGCCTTCACCCAAAATGATGCACCCAACACGCAGATAGGTACGAACAAATTACACTTCCAGCCAACACACACCAGCAACACCAAAAAACGCAGCAGCATGCAACTCTTCACAAACAAACCCAATGCAATCCCAAGTATCACCAAATAGTTCACAAATTCGAACTACAACTAGGAGTGATGTCTCACACTCAAAACTGGAAAGAAATATCTAGGAGGTTTTCACCCTCGAAGAAGTCTGGAGTCATTCCGACAACATAATGATATATTTTCTCTGGATGCTCAAATGAGGAGCCAAACACCTGTATATATAGCTTTTCAAGTCTGGAATTCAAATGAAATTGCCTTCAAATTCACCTCTTTCAAATTGCATTTCATTTCATGTGGTGGACCCTAGTATGGCGCCCACTTCCCAAGTCAAAAATCGTGCCTAGGAGAGAGGACCATGATTTTGGCATAAAATAACTTTGATGTATAAAATAAAGTCTCCTTTCAATCACTAAATAATTTTCCCAGGCATGACTTAGGAAAAATATCATATTATGCACAATTCCCCATAACATCAATCAGTAATAAAATAATTAAATAATAAACCTTAGGATAAGGAAATAATATTTAATTAAATGGCTTATAATTCCAATACTGATTATCAACAAAATCTAGATGAGGCTGAGCAATGAGGATCACTAAACTATGTTGGATCAGGACCAAATCTTGGACTACCAAAAATAGAATGCCCAAATTGCCACTTACTAAAAATAGTAAGTCATGAAATAATGCTCCGAAAATCGTGATCTTCACAACCAGAGAAAGAGCTTGGCGAGCTTAGTAACACTGCACCATCCAAACAGCCAAACCCTAACCTACTAAAAATAGTAAGTTCACATTCCACCCCTGAGAAGCTTGGTAAGAACTCCATAGAATATGGAAACCCTAATTTCTCCTTTCCACATAGCCTACGGGCCTCCGGAGTAGGCCAATGGACCATTGAATGCCTCATCACAATGAAGGGGACATTACAATCCGCCCTTCCCAAAAAATTTTGTCCACAAGCAATCTCAAGCCTGGATGCTGTAAAACCTCCTCATTCTCCCATGTAGCATCCTCCACCGATACGTCTTTCCACTTAACCAAATACTCTCTGATGGTCCTCCTCAACAATCGTTCTCTGACATCAAGGATGGCCTCAAGAGCTAGCACCAATTCTCTCTCTTCATCCAAAGGAGACAAATCAGAAGAGACTCACATTGTACCCAAGTGCCTTTTTGAGGTGTGACACGTGGAAGACATTATGTACTCGGCTACTCGCTGGTAGCTCCAACTCATAAGCCACAACTCCCACTATCTCGATGACCCTAAATGGTCCATAAAAGCGTGGCTTGATTTTTTCCGCTGCACTCTTCTTGAGAGTAGATTGTCTGAAGGGCTGGAGTCTCAGGTAGATCATATCATCAACCTCAAATGAGCGTTCAGTACGCTGCTGATCAGCATACAACTTCTGCCAACTTTGTGCAATCTGGAGGTTGTCCTTCAATGCCTTCAAAATATCCTGACATTGCTGAACCATATCTCTAGCATGAGGTGCTTTGCTATCTCCAAACAACAAATCAGAAAAACTAGGGGCCTCATAACCGTATAGTGCCATGAAAGGTGACATCCCGATGGACATGTGATAAGTGGGATTATAGCAGTATTCACCAAGATGTAGCCATCTTACCCAGGCCTTCTGCTGCTCTAAAACGTAGTTCCTCAAGTAACCTTCCAACCACTTATTTACCATCTTCGTTTGTCCATCTGTTTGGGGATGGTAACTCATGCTTGGGGTGAGCACAGTACCACACAATCTGAAAATCTCTTGCCAGAAGGAGCTTAGGAACTTGCTGTCCCTATCACTCACAATACTTTTAGGCAGCCCATGTAGCCTAAACACCTCACGGAAGAACAAATCAGCAACCTGAGCTGCTGTAAATGAGCTAGTGATGGCGAAAAAATGAGCAAATTTTGTAAATCTATCCACCACCACATAGATACAATCCTTCCCACTAGCCTTCGGCAACCCAATGATGAAATCCATAGAGACAATTTCCCATTTTTTATTGGGAATTGGCAATGGTTGCAATAAACTAGCGGGTACTGTGTGTTCGTCCTTGTTCTTCTGACAAGTATGGCATTCCCTAATGTACTTAAAGACATCTCTCTTCAACCCTTTCCAAGATAATCTCTCTCGGATCTGCTTGTAAGTCTTAAAAAAACATTGGTGACCAACAAGAAGAATGTCATGGAAAGTTTGCAATACCTTCTCCTTCAACTTAGATTCAGGTAGAAGAAGGATCCTTCCCTTATACAAAATCAATCCATCAACCAAACTATACTTTTCACCATGAAAAGTGCCTTCAACAATTCTAGTTGCAAATTGATTTTTGGTATAATCAACAGGCAATAGGTCCCTCCAATCAGCAGTGAGCTCACATATAAAGCCTAGATGGGGTCTTCGTGAAAGTGCATCTGCCACTATGTCGTTCTTCCCTTTGACATACTCAATGTCAAAGTCGTAAGCCTGAAGCTTACTAACCCACTTCTGCTGTCTTTCATTCAAATCTTTTTGGTGCTTGAAATGCTTAAGATTGTTATGATCAATCTTAACAACGAACCTACTTCCCACCAGATACTGCCTGAATTTCGCAAGGGCATGTATTATGGCAAGCATCTCCTTGTCATAAATTGAATATAGCCTTTCAGGTCCTCTCATCTTTCTACTTTCAAAGACAATAGGATGCTTGTCTTGCATAAGAACTGCACCAACACCTTCTCCTGATGCATCATACTATAGTTAAAAAGGCTTGGTGAAATCTGGTAAGGCCAAAACCAGGCATGAGCTCATGATCTCCTTAAACTGATCAAACACTGTTTGTGCCTTTGCAAACCACTCAAAGGCTCCTTTCTTAGTGAGATCTATGAGAGGGGCAGCCAACTGAGAATAACCCTTCACAAACCTTCTGTAAAAACCACATAGACCCAAGAATCCTTTCAAATGAGTTATGTTCTCAGGTGGTGGCCAATCAAGGATAACTCTAGTCTTTTCAGGATCCACCTTCACACCCTCTGCACTGATGATGTGCCCCAAGTAGAGAAACTCTTTCATTCCAAACTCACACTTAGATTCTTTGGCAAACAATGATTTAGACTCCAGAATGCTAAGAATTTCACCTAAGTGTTGTAAGTGCTCCTTCCAAGACTTGTTGAAGATGAGGATGTCATCAAAGAATATGAGCACAAACTTCCTCAATTGCTTCTGAAAGATTATGTTCATGCAGGACTGAAATGTGGCAGGAGCATTAGTCAAACCAAAAGGCATGACTAGAAATTCGAAATGCCCAAAGTGGCATCTGAAAGCAATCTTCTCAACATCAGAAGCCCGCATTGTTGATTTGATGGTAGCCCGATCTGAGATCTATCTTGGAGAAGTACACGACACCATGCAGCTCATCAATCATTGGAATGGGGTATCGATTCTTGATGGTTTTTGATTTAGGGCTCAGTAATCCACGCACATATGCATGGTCCCATCCTTCTTCTTCACCAATACAACAGCTGAAGCAAAAGGGCTCTTGCTTGGCCTAATGTAACCCATGTCTAGAAGCTCCTTAATGGCTTTCTCAATCTCGTCCTTCTGCTTCTTTGGGTAACGGTAAGGAGTAGTCATGATAGGCTTAGTACCTTCTTCCAACTCAATGATGTGTTCGGTACCACGCTCAGGCGGCCTACTAGGGGGTGGATTCTCAAACACCTTGCTCTTTGAAATCAAAGCCTGAATGTCTTCAGGATAGCTTCTCCGTTCTTCAAGTGAGCTAGATGGCATGACCATACACTCAGGAGGTCTTCTAAGTGGCGGATTTCCAAAGACCTTGCTCTTGTTTGTGATTAGAGCTTGAATATCAGTAGTGTAGCTGCCCTTGTCTTTTAATGGGTTTGATGGCATTATCAAACATTCTGCTGCCCACTCCACTTGGTTATGACGGATCAACCTCTCCATCCTCTTCAGGGATACAATCCACGGGCCTCCATTAGGCATCCCTCACAAAACCACCTTCTTTCCTTTAGTCATGAACTTTAACTCCATGGTTTGCAAGTTAAGAGTTATCTCACCAAGAGATAGCAGCCACTGAATGCCAAGGCCCACATCATCAGTCCCTCCAATATTGACAACATAGAAGTCATCCTTGACTTCATAATTACAAAGCTTCATTGACATGTTTGACACCAACCGTTTACAACAAATTGTTGATCCATCAGCCACCATGACCTTGAAGTCTTCAACATCATCAGTGATAAGGCCTCTCTTGGCGACAATCCTAGCATCAATGAAGTTGTGAGTTGCTCCGGTATCAATTAGAGCAACAAGTCGATGCTCTCCCAATGCTCCTCGAACTCCGAATAATTCATTCTTGTGGAAGCTAGAGAGTTGGGCAACTATACCCTTATCATCTTGATCACTTTCAGGCCCTTCTGGAGCCTCTTCATACTCACTTCCCTCTGAATCAAGTTGTTGTTCTGAATTTTCAGAATCTGATCCATCTGCTAAATATGCTTCCATTTGCCGATCATTACCCTTCCCATGGAATCTACGACCCGGAACCCAAGGTTCCTTGCATGAATAACCCAAATTATTCCTCCGAAGTTCTTGACGGGGCTCATCATCCATCCGGGGAGGGTACTTATTAGGCTGATTAGAAAATTTCTTCTTGTCTTTACGGAATGGGAAAGGCTTTGACTGAAATCTACACATAGGGGCAGCCAACTCCATGCTTCTAGCCTTCTTGATTGCATCAGCCAAGGTGGGTGGGTCAAAGGCTTTTACCCACCCTTTCAATGGTTCTTCGAGTCCTTCAGTGAATAGGACTACCAATCTTTTCTTCAAGATACTACTAACCATAACTGAAAAACTTTGAAATTCAGTTATGAAGGTGTCCAAAGAACCCTGCTATTTGAGTTGTGCAAGCTCTCTAAACTTCACCTCCGGATCCTTGGTATCAAATTTTTCTATCAACTTGTTGGTGAATTCAGCTTAGGTATGGATCAAGTTATGACCAAGGGTGATCAACCCATGGTACCACCATTCATGAGCATCTCCATCTAAGTGCAAGGTGGCGAACTTGATGGCCTCTTCTTCGAGCATAGGTCTCAAGGACAAGTAATTGTCCAACTTCTGCACCCAAGCTCTAGTTGTGCTCATACTGCTTCCATCGAAGTGTGCTAAAGTAACCTTCCCAAGAGCTTGTTGATAATCTCTTGGAGTGGAGTAACGATTATCATATCTTCCTTCCCTTCTCTTCTTTTGATTCATGTATTGGTCAATAGACATAGCATTTCAAATCTCTTGGGGAAGTGTTGCATACTCCACAAAACTTGCCCGAATCTCCTCAGCTACAGGGACTTCAACTTCAAGAAGCGGTGTTTCCCTTGGAAGGAAAACAGGTTGCAATGGCCTACTCACCGATCCAACAGGCATTCCATTACTATTGCTGCCATTGTTGTTGCCATTTCCATTACCACTGGAGTTGTTGGAAGTGCTGGCATTATTACCACTCATATTCTGATTTGGATCTTGATTATGCCCTCCTCCAGCACTCTGCCTAAAGGTGGCTATCGTCTAAGACATCATGTCCATCATAGTGTCAAATTTCTTCTCTGTTTGCTCTACAACCATAGCTGTTTCATTCTGTCCAAATAGTCTTTCCCCCATTGAATCCGCTAAGTCAACTGAATCAACTTCCATATCTTTGTTTCTCAAGACTTCTGAAAAAGTCTCTTCAAAAGGTACTGCAGGAATCTGATACTGTTGGTGTCTCTGTTCTCTGTTGTAGTAACAGACGTCTCTATCAATTATGGAGAACTCTATTCACTCTGACTTCACAGGCTGGCAGGAAAACTAGCTCTGATACCACTGCAATATTTCCACTATTTTTTTCGGTGTTTGAACACAACAAATACTACAATGCACCCATTAAAGTTAGGAAATATAATCTCAATACTGCTGAAAGTAACCCTTCCACTTTCTGATCACCAAGAGCTCAATGTGGGAGGTGAGAGCATACGGTGATAAGGGGTTCGTTAGCTCATTGATCTGTCGGAAATTACAATGCAAGTACAATACTGGGCGGCAAGCCAGCCCCTTCCACTTTTCAATGGGATGAAGACCAAGAACTTGCCGGTAAACTAACCAAGGTAACAAGACCATAACTAGAACCAAATCAGTCTACTGCTTATGCAGCGAGAGGAACTTTACATAAAAGCTATCACTCAATCGCATATTTCAGCGGGAGGACAATATCACTCAACCACTTACTCAGTGGGAGGACAAAGCCGAATTACAAAACATGAAGGCGGCTAAGCCATCCTCTTCCACTTGTTTAGTGGGAAATACCATATAATGCAACTAGAATGATTGATCAGTACTACTGAAACAATCTTACAAAGATAGAGATGCGAGAGAAGATAGAGTTAAGTACATATCTCAAGTATTCAATATCAAATTCTCACAACAAAATCACTACTTGTTGTTCTGAAATCAGAGTCAATAAAACGCAGAACTAGCCACACCCAAATCCACTAAAATGCTCGTAACTTTCTCAAAACTGAATGAAATCATGCCAAACCAAATGCAAATGAATAGTATAACATCGGCGATCAGTTCAATACCTTGAAACAGCAACTTGAGAGCAGCAAAAGTGATGCATGCAACCCAATGCAAATCTGGAAATGGCGATCTAGCTGAATATTTCGATTTGCAACCATAAATTGGAGAGTCCCCCAAATGCCACGCCAATTTAGGAGAACTATTGTCTCTCCAATACGCTTCCAATGAGCCTTCACCCAGAACGATGCACCCAACACGCAGATAGGTACGAACAAATTACACTTCCAGCCAACACACACCAGCAACACCAAAAAACGCAGCAAGATGCAACTCTTCACAAACACACCCAATGCAATCCCAAGTATCACCAAAGAGTTCACAAATTTGAGCAACAGCTAGGAGTGATGTCTCACACTCAAAACTGGAAAGAAAGATCTAGGAGGTTTTCACCCTCGAAGAAGTCTGGAGTCATTCCGACAGCATAACGATATATTTTCTCTGGATGCTCAAATGAGGAGCCAAACACCTGTATATATAGCTTTTCAAGTCTAGAATTCAAATGAAATTGCCTCCAAATTCACCTCTTTCAAATTGCATTTCATTTCATGTGGTGGATCCAAGTATGGCGCCCACTTCCCAAGTAAAAAATTGGTGCCTAGGAGAGAGGACCACGATTTTGGCATAAAATAACTTTGATGTATAAAATAAAGTCTCCTTTCAATCATTAAATAATTTGCCTAGGCATGACTTAGGAAAAATATCATATTATGCACAACTCCCCATAACATCAATCAGTAATAAAATAATTAAATAATAAACCTTAGGATAAGGAAATAATATTTAATTAAATGGCTTATAATTCCAATACTAATTATCAACAAAATCCGGATGAGGCTGAGCAATGAGGATCACTGAAGTGTGCTGGATCAAGACCAAATCCCGGACTGCCAAAAATAGAATGCCCAAATTGCCACTTACTAAAAATAGTAAGTCATGAAATAATGCTCCGAAAATCGTGATCTTCGCAACTAGAGAAAGAGCTTGGCAAGCTTAGTAACACTGCACCATCCAAACAGCCAAACCCTAACCTACTAAAAATAGTAAGTTCACATTCCACCCTTGACAAGCTTGGTCAGTACTCCATAGAATATGGAAACCTTAATTTCTCCTTTCCACATAGCCTACGGGTCTCCGGAATAGGCCAATGGACCATTGAATGCCTCATCACAAGGAAGGGGACATTACAACACCTTACAGGGTATGACGTCTGCTCGTATCCTTCTCTTCCTCCCTACGGATCCTCTCTTTGTATCTTTGCAGTATTTGTTGCTGACGTTATTCATGGTTGCTTTCCTCTCGTCAATCTTGCAGTTCAATCAGATTCTGTGCCAACAACCATGAAAGACTTCCGAGAAGATCGAAGACGACAATGTTCATTGTGAGTTTGCCATGCACCATGCCTTCAGGGACCACTCCCTTGCGAGCTTCCCTTTGCACGTATTGGGTGACAGAAACCTCCCACGGATCTACCAAGTCTTTTGTCAATTGATCCTCCCATACTTTTGTTTGTCACTTCTTGGGTGTCACTTTCGGTCACAAGTAATTGTTGTCGGAATGGTCGGCCCATTATGCGTGCCCACTACCTACAGCCATATTGATCTTTGAGTTCGTATCAACAACGATGCCAAAATGTTTACTCTGTATGGGGTATGTTCTTTAACTACCAAAAGTAAATGGGAAAGGTACAGCGCATGAACAACACAACACATAGAACTTAGAACAACAGATGGCAAAATGACATCTTTATTTCCAACATGTAATGGATACAACAATGATCGGTCCTGTTCCCAATACAATATGACATATATATACCACCCTTAGGTTGGTTGAGATACCAACCGTCGACAACTACCCACTAACCCCTACAGGAACATTACATTGCCATTTATTTAAAACTAAACATAACTAAGTATAATTTAACGCATCATATTTGCTGCCTACAGTGAATAGGGTTAGTAGATACAAGCACCCCACTTGGTAGGCCACGTCGAGTGGATGTCCAACGTGCCTGCCACTAGGGCCAAGAGGGTAAGTGTTTGCTCTTGGGCTTAGTGCAAGGATGGCTTTGGGCTGACCTATCATGCTTCCTCCTCCAAACACTTCTATGCACTTGCTTGTTGCAAATCCAAACGCTTCTGTCTTTTTTCTTGATCCTGCCTACTTGTAGGGTAAAAATAAATTAATGGACGCACTCTAGTCAATAAGAAGGAATCTAACAATACATGTACTGGCGTGTATGCTCTGTGTCTGCATATATTCATGTGTATTCTTCATGTTTGGTTCAGACCTTATATGTTTTCAATGATTACTATAAACATATTCCTATCATCATATTTGTATTTTTGATTTGATGAACACTAACTTTACTTTATGACAAGAAAATTTTGGGAAGGGTGGATTGTAATACCCTCGCCTAGGTAGTATGAATATTTGAGATAGGAATCAGCATACTCAAGACGACTATATTCTAATTGACAACAATTATTCCGAGAAAGCAATTAGGTTAAAGCAACGATCATAAGGTAGCAAATTAATTAAGAAATAACAATCGAGTCGTAGTGTTAAGAATTAATTAGTAAGGGGCAAATGGAAAAGACAACATTCTTTGGAAAGAATGGTAATTGCTTAAGAGACATAACATTTCAAGGAAATAGAAGGGTATTTAAGAAGGAAGGCATCATTCCCAGGGCATCAATTAAAAGAAAAAAAAAGGGAAGTAAACTGAAGGAGATCAAGCAATCATTGGGAGAAGAGCATCTATAGAATCTAACATCTACAACAATCATCCAATTAGGCAAATATTATTGTGAACAACAAAGACAGGCAAAGGATCAGATTTGTAATAGATCAGATCCAAATTCCTCATATCAAACCAGTGATAGCATTAATAACTATTGTTGTTGGTGGTGTAAATTATACCTCATAATTACACTTTACTTAAGTTGACTTAGGGTAATGCATTTCATAGTAGTTTGGATATGAGACACTTAGGGAAGTATGCACATAGGGAAGTTGCTTGTAGGAGAAATTCCACCTTTTGTGGTCTTATTTCGTTGTTACATTCCACCTTTGGTGGGTGATCCACCTCTTGTGGAATACTTTATTATTTCTCCTACCTACCCTCACCTACCCTTGTTTCTCATTGAGCCACATGTCATGATTGTGTGCTCACATATCCATATAGCCTTGCCTTTATAAGCAGGCTCATCTTCATTGTATGTAATTTTGTTAATTCAGTTGATGGTATTTTGCATCTTGGTTAGAATACAATTTATTCTTATCAATATTGTGTCTCTCGTATATGTGCTATTCATTGAGCTCTTGATCTTGGCTATTTTTGACAAATTCTTATAGTTGTGGGCAAATTTTAGGGTAAATCAAGAAGGGGACATCACATTTTTTTGTCCAATAGTACCAGAAGTTAGACAAGGGCTTTATTGTATAGATATGCCCAATAGGCAAAATTCATTACACTAGAAGCTTACTGTTAGTCTAGTTTAGCATGAACTACTTATTGTTTTTTTATGCTTTGAATTTACAAAAAGGGAGTGGTCCCTAGTCTAATTCATCTATCAAAAATATTAAAATTATTAATTAAAAATTCATATTATTAACAATAAATTTAATTTAAAAATGATTAATAAACAATTAATAATAAATTATTATTCTAAATTAAGTTAAAATTAAAATTGATGAACAAGCTACAAAGTTTTGATAATACAACACTCTTGATTTTGACATGGTGAGGTTGACCAGAAATGACTATTTCCAATTTTGACTTTGACACACAAATGACTGGTTTACTAACAACCAAAGATTATGCAGCATAATCAAGTTTCAGGTTGGGTACAATATGTGGGACTACAAATTGTTGTTTTCTTTGAATTTTTTTTTTTTCGTAAGTTCCGAGATAATTAGTGAATTGCAAATTTGTACTTATAAGAGAATTGGCAATGAATATTTGCATGAATTTTGCTATGAAAATATATCTCACTACTGTAATTTTTAGGACTGGGGATTCTTTGTACCATATTTGGTCGGAAGTATTTCTTTGGTGGTATTGGCTGTTGGAAGCACTGCTCCAGGGTAAGTCCTATATAGTCTTCGTTTCAATTTCTGCAAAATATAATGTTTTAAAGAGTTATAATTCATGTAATACGTAAATTTTGGTACATGTCTGTAGTGAAGGCAGTTGTCGTTTTGGCTGCAATAGTTAGGCTATGTCTTCAAAGACTTTGTCTTATCAGTGATGGTTAATGTTAAAATAACACTTTTTTCCCCAGGCTGCTTCAAGCTGCAATTGATGGTTTTTCATCATTCTTTCCTGATTACCAAGAGCGAATTGCCAGTCATGAAGCAGCTCATTTTCTTGGTAAAATATGCCTGAATAGCATACTCATCTAGGTGAAGCACTCAATAACATTGTTGTAGTTTATGAAGAATCAGTATTTCCTTGACATTTGCATATTTTTTATGACAAGTTTCACTTCTTAGACCACAAACAGTTTCTCAAATAAGACAAAACATATTATGTAGACAACAATTTTCAAAAGCTATGCTTCCATTTGTGTTGTCAACAAATCATCAGTTTGTGAGCTCAAATGATAGGATATGCTACTTAACGAAAGTCTCTAAATTTTTGTCTGTGTGGGCATGCAAATGTACGTGCTTGCATTGTATTTAATCAGAAACTCCAGTTAAGAAGGAGGACCACATCCCATACCTGCAATTTTTGGTGACTAAATTTATATATGATATAGTCATAATTTTTTTCAACTACACATGTATCCTACTTTTAATGGCATCCCTGTCTTTGTACCAGTACCTATACCTATTACCATCACATGTGCAGGTAACTATGGTTTGCATCGGTAAGGGGGACTAATTTGCAAAGGGAGTTTAGGTGAGGAAAATTAGCTTGTACTTTTCTTTTTCATTCCATGTTTAATATATTGGCACCGATAACCTGCAATTTGCAATTGCTATAGCAAAAAAACATCAGAGCATGAACCCGCCAAATAGTTTGAAGCCATTTTTCTAGAATATAGCTGCTAACACTTTCTGGCTCTCAGTAAAACTCTGAAATTTTCTATACCCTGGCAGAAATATTCATCAATATAGTTTGAATGAAATATTTTTTTCTGTCAAATTATATGTGCATCTCTTTTAGTACATTAAGTCCACAGCATTTGTTCCCACAATCTTGCCAATTTGCATTTGTAGACACAACAGATTGTCCCTTCACACAACTATTCATCCACCAAATGTACTTCTCATTCTTGGTGTTATGATTTGAATCTCTCAATATATACATGATCTCTCTTGCTAGGTGTTACTTGGTTTGTGGTCTGACATGTCCTCTTTCTTTGTAAGAAATTAGTACAGAGCAGGTTGGGCCCTTAATTAAATTCCTGCATTAGCACTGATGAAATTATTCATCCCCAATTCCTATTAAACCCCCACAATCCTTGTAGTCTTCTGATCTAGACTTTGGATTCCTCTTGTCATGTTCAAAGCATCAGGCCTCATTCACTTATGTGACATAGGGATATTAAACTCTTGCTCAAACCCTTTTTCTCATATTTAGTCATATTAACGTTATTATATTTGTACATATTCCCAGTATAATACTTGCTATCTACACTTTGGCTCCTGTTATGGTGACCATATCACTAGGCCCCATTAAATATATACCACATGGTGCTCCCAAAGGATTTTTGTCTCACGTTTTTTATACACTAAAATTATGAGCCTTACAGTTTACTTGTTTTGACCATCTATCAAATGCTGATTTGTCAGTTGTTCAGACTATTGTCTGCATTTGTACAAGGATATGATTCAAAAAGAATCATTTTGCAATCAAGGATCAAAATACTTATAATGTGACATTGAAGTATCACAGTTCCTTTGGATGATGCTGATTTAAATGAACTAATTTCTTAAGGAAGATCTTGTTGGAATTGTTTGTCATTGATGTCAAAAGTATGGAGAAGGACAAAGGCCAAAGGCTACTAAGAGATATACATATTAATCAATGTTCATATTGGCCTACAAGGATTGAATGTGAAGTTTGTGAAGATCATCTTATATGCAGCAATAAGTTTACAAGACAAAACAGATCTGGTCGATCCAGTTAATGACCAACATGAACCATTTTCTGTGTAGGAGGCTGATACAATTGGAACCAGATATGCATTATTGTAGTATATTCAAGGATGAATAGAAACTAAGGACGTTGATTAGATGTTCAAGGAAAAATTGATTATTGTTTAAGGAGAAAATAATGCTGACTAAATGGTTGATGTAATACATAGTCTTTAATACACAACAATATTGATGAGATGACTCCATAAAATGTAGTGTCCCCTTTTTAGATCGTTCCTATTCTTGAGTCATTAGCCTATCATTTTGACCCTCGTAGGCTAATAATTGTGGATTGAGGGTCTTCTGAGGCAAAGGTATGGTTAATGGAGGTTCTTTTCTTCTCCAGAATTCAGTATGTTCCAGTTTGGACTTCATTTGGCTCAGATTGGACTTCGTGTGGGCTCAGATTGGACTTCATTTGGGCTCAATTTCATATACTTACTATTTATAGTAAGTCAGGAGATGATCAAGAGGGACCCTTTCTATTTTTAGTAAGTCAGTGGGTTGGACAGAGGATAAAATGATCAACTCCCCGGTGCAGACAGAATGAAGAAATATTGATTAATCATGGAGTTATGCTTATTTGATTATTAATAAAGTGATAACTTTATTAATAAATTTTATTATGGGGCCATTTAATGCTATATTATAAGTTATTATTATTTCATAAAGAAAGGGTCATGTTCTTCATTAAAACAAGGCCATTTGAGGAATTAATTATAAAGGAGAATTTTAATGAAATATTAAAAGTATTCTCTAAGTCTCAATGAAATAACATTTTAAATGTTATTAATGTATTTTTTAATGGGAAATCAAGCCAAGAGGGAAATATAAATACTCCTCCGTGAAATCGTACAAGTTATTCTTTGAGCATTTGATTTCATGAAATTTTCTTGGCATTTGGAGAAGGGAACCCAAGGGTTTCTGTATTTCAGCAAATCAGGGCATTGGAGAACATAGTATCTTCATTGTGACGGCTACTTGAGGTAGTGAAATATCTTTTGAAGGTTGCTTTTGAGTTGGCTGTAACCAGCAGTCAAATTTGTGAATATTGGAGGTCATTTTGGAATAAATTGGAGGTGTCTCAAGGCTGCAATTAATTAATTTTGAGGACTGATATACTACAACAAGGGCGGCATACATAGGGGTTACAATTTCATCAAATATTGTGAGGTTTCATCAGCATCAAGGGCTGCTGCATTGTTACAGAGCATATTGATTTGTACATCAGGTCCTTTGTTGTTTATTTGCATTGTCATATCAATTTGCAAGTTGTTGGTGTAGATGCACATTTTTATCAGACTTGTGTTGGCATTTAGATTGTGAGTGTAAGAACCCACACCTGGTGGACTCTAACCAACCACAATTTTCTGCCTTTGTTTGATTTTTCAATGTTTTCAGTGTTTGGGTTTTGCTTGAGTTTTCAATGATGTTTCACCAAAGAATAAAGAAAGTGCAAATAACATATGTTGCAAACTAGAGTATGGAAATGAGAGCTACAACCATAAGCATTTTATCGAACATTTGCCATGCAATTCCTATTATGAAATGTTGACTTTCAGCTAGGGACATTAAGACAAACAGTTATCTTGCAAACTGAAATAAATACTACAAATATATCATATGCAACTCCTTTTTATTGATGTCCCAATTACCACAGATATGAAAGGGCCAAGACTCTTGGCTGACAGCTGAATATGATATGAAACAAAATACCCAGGTCTGAGTACAATGGCAGCATACAACCAACTTCGAATGTCTATTAAATACTGAAATTAAATGCAAGAGAACCTGATCCAATGAAGCGCCTACGTTGTGGGTAATGTAGCAACTCAAATACCATGTAAATTGTGAAGCAACATGTGTGGCTGCTACTGCTATAGTACGGCCTCCAACAATTATAAATTCTGCCCAAATTCCAATGTCATGACAGCAGCAACTAATCTGGAAATGAGCAGCAATTAAAACCCTTGAAGAACCCTTGAGTAGACTTAACTAAGATGCAATATACTGTAGCGATTTTACTATTCACGTATCACTGTAGCGTTTCACTATTCACGAGTTATTGTAGCACGGCACTATTCACGTGGGTACTATTCACGCGAGTACTGTAGCAGTGGATGAAAAAACTTGCAATCTGCTCTTAAAACCTTGAATAATTTGTTGATAATCTCTCCCAACAAAAATGATATAACTCCATGTGCCAAAGAATGATGATTCACAACCAACTATAAATGTTTTTCAACAATAAACTTCAAACCCTTGTAGAAAACTTCACGAATTTGCACAAATGAAAGAACTGAAATATTCTTTCCCACAACTGCAATAATTCAGGTGTTATTTCACACCTTCAAAATTGCTATCAATAGGAAGTTTCCGTTTCCTATGATCAAAGAAGAAAATTGCGAAAGCCCTAGGCTAGAAAATGATGCAATGAAGTAATGATTTTCTAATACAATGACCATAGATAGAAAACCTGGTATTTCAATGGCTGTCTTGATATATTGGTTTGATTCTCCTCATATGCAAATCCCTTGTCAAATATATATAGCTGTTCAACCTTTCTAAATCCCCTTCTATAGAACTCAAACTACTGTAGCGCACTGTTCACGGCACTGTAGCGCACTGTTCACGACACTGTAGTAGTGGATGAAAAAACTTGCAATCTGCTCTTAAAACCTTGAATAACTTGTTGATAATCTCTCCCAACAAGCATGATATAACTCCATGTGCCAAAGAAGGATGATTCACAACCAACTATAAATGTTCTTCAACAATAAACTTCAAACCCTTGTAGAAAACTTCAGCAATTTGCACAAATGAAAGAACTGAAGTATTCTTTCCCACAACTGCAATAATTCAGGTGTTATTTCACACCTTCAAAATTGCTATCAATAGGAAGTTTTCGTTTCCTATGATCAAAGAAGAAAATTGTGAAAGCCCTAGGCTCCACAATAAAAATCAATCAAAATACTATTCATCAACTGGATGCCGAGAATGAACTCTTGCCTTTCCTTTTATTCTTTCCTTAAGAGAGCTCAAACACCTTCCTGGCCAATGTGGGATAAAAGATTTATTCCCACATTAAATTATTCACTTAACGCACTTTATTATATTAAAGTGACTTTATTATTATAAAGTTACTTTAGAACTTTATAATAATATTAAAATATTAAATAAATCACTTAAGTCACTTAAACTTTAATATCTCTTGATGTACTTGTCTGATTGCTAAGCCGTCTGAGCCAGGAGTCGACTCTCCCTGTTCTCCATGTGATTGGATGCCTGTCTAAAAATAGAAACCCTGAATAGTGACTTACTATAAATAGTAAGTGTGCCAATCTAAGTCAAAAAACCTGTGCAAAGGCCAAAACCTGAATCCAGCTGAAGAGTAATGTCTCTAATCACCAAGTAACTGCCACACGAGGCCCTCTATCAATAATTGTTAGCCTACAAGGGTCAAACAATAGGCTAATTCTTACAAACTCTGATGCTCGCAAAATGGGGACATTACAGTGAGGCAAGAATCTTAGCATTGAATATTTGTCATAACCCCTCTTTGGACATGGGATTAAATAATACGATAATTAAAACATTTATTAATTAACATTTAATAATATTGGAATATCGTCTCATTTATGAGACTTCACGATTTTCCTCTAATATATGATTATTAATGTTTATTAATTGTTATGATTATTATTTATTATTATTGTTTTAATATAACGTTCATATTTCAATTATTAATATTATATTAACTATTAAAGAAGTTTTACCATAAAATACTATTAAAACATAAAATAGATATATTGAATATATTACACTTACCATATAACGTGTTATTTAATAAATATAAAATATGAACATGAATTGTCAAAATACATTATAAGTATTATTTGGAATAATATCGTATTAATACAATGCCATTAATAGAACCGATATACAATATAAATTATTTATGCTCTCCTTAAACCACACTTAAGAAGAGCGAATATAAAACCTGAATTAAATAATTATTATTAATTTAATATTTATTAAATTAATTGAAATCTCTTCTTCTTTTACTCTATTTCATTCACTTGTATTTTCCTTATACACTATATCTTGTCACAAAAAGAAGACGGTGGTTAAAAAACTTACACTTGGATTTTATTCAACATCAAACCCCCGCATCAGGTATGTTACATACTCAGAACCATCATTGTATGCGTTTGAACTACGTAATCGTTGTATCAGTTTACACTGATTGCGGTCGTTAAATCATTAACTACGGATAATCTTTGATGTGTATAGTGCATTGAAATTAATCAAATCGAAAGAATCTTTTGCATACGGGATATATAAAAAGGGAGGATATTATTCAGGTGAGGTTGGGGGAGAGATACTCTGTGTGATAGCAGAAGGGAAACGAGGACTTCAAATCCATAGCCGACAGCTGACAAATACAACTCATACCCCAAAGACGCCAGTCCGATGCAAGCATCAGACGTTAAAGGCTAGAGGTCGAATCACCTATGTCATTGACACCCTCACCTTAATCATATACTCTGCATGGCCGAAGGCCAAATGCTGTAACCAGCTGCGACAGTTCATCGATCCAATAAGACTCGGATCTCTTTAGCGAAGCGATCATAAAAAGGACGATAGTACCACTCAAATAGCCACTACATCATTGCCTGTATCTCAGACATAGCAGAAGATAGTCTATCATATCAGACGGGAAGGGCTTGCACGTTATAAAACAGAATATCAAATCCATTATAAAATTGCAATATAAATATATGAGGACCGACTTATCTCTTATATCTATACATCGTTCATCGTTCTCATTACAAGTGATATTTACTGTCAACTATATCAGTTTCTTGATACTTTCTTAAAGAAAAGATTCTTGTAGTTCAAGTATTAGGTTCTGTCCCAAAATTCATAAGCCATCCTAATAAGGGACATTACAGGTTGATATCTAACCGATTAATATTTAAGAGGTAAGATTTAGTGTCTCCACTGAATATTCTTAAGAAAGCTACAATTTGTTTATGATTAGTAAATTATTCTCTAAAGGTTGCGATTAAGGAAGAGATATGATTTTGATCAGTTGTGTCTATTTAAAAAGTGGTATCCCTAAGAAAACGAGAATATATTAAAGGAGATTGAAACATCATCTGGATCACCATCGACATCTTTTATTCTTATTTTATCGTTTGTGGATTTGCTCTTATTGAGGAAACAGCCCCTTGGTTTTGGATGCATATTTACCAGCGATACATATCAGATATGGTGCCTTTGGAATTGCTATAATTCACAAGATAAATCAAGCAAGCATCCATATCTGGAGACCATATAGAATCGCTACTTAAGCACATATATCAGGCAAGCATTCATATATAGATCGAAGATCTTATTTGACCAATGCAAAGTTTAGTGCACATCGATAGAGCCAAATTAGACATAGCAATTACCTGATTGCTATAAGCGATAATCGAGGAGATCATTGCATACTTCAAGAGTCTAATCAGAAACAGCAAATGTACATCATCGCTATAAGTGATTGAGAAGAGAACATATAGCATATTAACATCGATATATCAGAAAAGGCTACAAGCAGTTGAGAGGTAACTTGCAGCATTATCTGCAGTCATATCAGAGATACTCTCTCCATACTTAGCATTGTTTACATTGCATTAAGTACAGATAAAATATATAGATCAAGATGATCTTTGCATACAATTAAGTGTTAAATCAGAGATAGCAGTGAGATTGGTCCTTATATCATTGTATTGTAAGTGATAGCAATTGTGTATCAAATCTATCATTCTTGCATTGAGTAGTATCAATTATCATTATTTTAAGTTTTATTATAGACTTTGTGGAAAGAAGTCCCTTGCAATTTCTTTGGAAGTCAGTTGTTCTCTAATTTCCTAAACAATAACATTAGGGGACATTACAATATTGGATAGTTGAAATCATCATAAGCTGTGATGAACCCTTGCAAGTTCAACTCTTCATCCTGTTGTAATTTGTAGATCTTCTTTGTAATTTTGATTATTAAGATGGTCTTTCAGAAATAGACAGAAATTGCAGAAGGGGGTTTCTTTAATTTGCAACACATATTGAAATAATACATGAAATTAATCAACTGAAAAAATAAACTGGAGAATTTAGAAGCATACCCTTAGGTCCTTAGCCAATTTATTGAATTAAAAGAATTCAATCAGCAACTTACAAAGTTCTGATTTTTATTCAAAAACAATTCAGATCTGCTCTTATTTAATACTAAGACACCCAAACAGTGGAAGATGGCGCCAATAAATGAGCAAGTTGTGAGTTTGCGAAAAAGAAGCCTCCAAAGCACAGAAGAATTAACAACAAATAGTAAATAGGAAACCTACAACAAATTTGCCTTGTAAGAAGCCAAATCTACCCCAATTTAATTCAATTTGACTTCTGAATGAAGCCAACCAAGCTGCAAAAATTCGATTGATCTTTCACAATCTCAAAGCCACTAAATTCTAAAGAATGCATGCTCTCCAAAACAGGTCCAAACCCTAGCCGCCAAAGCCAAGTGCTCAAAAGAAATGTCAAATGCTCAATATCAATGAATGAGGTTTAATTCCCATCTTGGCTGCCTAAATACCCAAAAAGTACGATTTTTGGCAATTAGGGATTTAAAAATCATAACTTGCTTTTAGGGTTCCCAACTTAACCCTAAAAGCAATGCCTAGCTTAGGAGGTATTATTTTTTCACTTAAATAAATTTAAGTGATGCATGTTTACCCCGTGGGGTGTGTTAGTAATATTGCATATCAGCAGTTAGATAATAACCATGGAATAGAATAGTAAACAGAAACTCAGAGCAATGCTTTCATTAATGCAAAAATGTCTAGTACAATCATCATTCTCTGCCTCCGTGCCTCCAACATGTCATGTCCCCTCTTTAGCTCTATCTAGCAGAGGCATTTGAGTCAGCTTATTATGGGGTCTTGTAGGCTGACAGTGATAGAGACTCAGTGTGGTAATACAATGTCTGGGACTTGGTGTTCTGGCAGTAGTTGATCATTTTGGAGCAGTTCCTTATTTTTAGGAGACCGTTCCTACATTTATGGAAGATATCCCTACTATTTAGGAGGTTAAGACCATACCCAGGGTTGGGTCTCCTTGAGATTATTCCTTGGGTTCAGTTTCAGAGGATTTGGGTTTTGTTTCCTAGTTTCTAGGAGCATCCCTAGATTTTAGGGATGAGACTGCCAGTGGATCCTTGATTTCCGACTTCAGTCACAGACAGGTGGCAGGTTGACTTTCTGGTTTGTGGTGTCATTTGAGCATTTTGCAGCTATTTGGGTTATATTTTTAATATTTCCTAAGTTAGCGTTTATTATTTAAATAAGGCTATGTTTATAGCCATTTTGGAGTAATAAGGGGTTTTTGGCCTCATCTGGATGTGTATCCCTTGGTGTAATAGCTCATTGGAAAGGTCTTGGACTTTTCTAAATATTTCTCTTTTGACTCAAATCCTTTCGATGAACGGATTTCTTTATATTTGAAAAAAGGTCATTTTCTATGCACTTGGCAACTTAAAATGAGAAATATAACATTTTAACCCTAAATGCCCCATTGAGTCACTTTTAGGGTTCGAGCTAAGTGGGAAGGTGTTATAAGGAAGTTGAGATCTAATTCTTTTTATCCTTTACACATTTTACATCTTGGATTTGAGATTTGGCTCTGGAAGAGCTTTTTAGCATCTGGGATGCCAACCCCAATGCCTTGCCTATTTGGGACGTAGCCCCCAATACAGTGGTTTGGATTTGCTTGCAGCTATTAGCATCTTGGAGATTGTATGGCATTCTTTCTGGAGGTTCAGCGATTCTGACAGAGTTCAGTGTGGGGTTTGGGGTTTCTAACCAGTTGGGTGTACTTGGCAGTCGTACGGCTGTACCTGGCAGCCACTTTCCTTCCCACGTGCAGCACTTGGAGGGCTGGAATCTTGCCATAGCTTCATTCCTAGTTATGTTACTTTTTCAGCATTCAGGTTGGAATTATTCCTGATTGTAATCTTCCTGGAATTATTGGAAATCTTCATCTGGTCAAATATTTGATTTTATATTCAGAAATCTGCCTTGAATCGAATTTGTTTTGGCTGTATATGAACTTCATTTTCAGTACTTTGTTCATGTACTTGTACTTCATTATTTACTTGTTGAAAAATCATCAAAATACAAAAAGAATCCAACCCTTCTGCAACTTCTGTCTATTTCTGAAAGAAAATATTAATAAGCAGGAAAAATCAATTTAAAATAATAAAAATTACAACAGATTAGTAAAAAAGATCCATTAGGTATCTTTCAGTGGTATCAGAGCTATCATCCTGCCAACCTGTAGGGTTTGTGTGGAATTTTCACACTAGGGTTACATATCATTCTATGCATCCGGGTAGAGAGGAGATACACAGGTATTATACACGCAAGGTAGCTCAACAGGAGCGTGAGATTTGAATTGAACAGGTACCCAGCATGGCAAATGAACAAGGGGGTGCTAGACAGAACCGGGTTGAGGATGAAGAACGGGAGATGATGAGAACTCTCATCACTACACAGCCCAGGATAGTCCAGACACTTGACAGATTACAGGAAACTTTGGCACGAATGGAGTTGGATAGAAATAGGGGCAGACATGGGCGGAACAAATCAGTTTCAGTGGCAGGCAGTCAGCATAGCCATCAGTCCCATTCATCAGTTGGGAGCTCCCTTCATTCCTTTAGGCGGGAACACCATCGTACACCTGTTACGGATAGACCTTTGCTTCCTCAGTTTGTACCAGGTGAACAACCAGCACAGGAAGATCCACCAAAGGTTGGGTTCCAAGAATCAGTTTTGGCAGCCACAGCTGAGTGGAGAGCCCTACCCCCAGAGGTTAGGGATGTTTTCCCTCTTCCCCAGTATTGTGCACAACGTAGAGATACAGCTAGGTTCCGAGGAGATCGTAGTTATAGACCACCACAACAGCAAAACTATGACCTCAATAGAGCTACTGGGAAGATCACATTGGCTACATATGATGGCTCTGGTGATACGAGTGCACGAGCTTGGGTGCACAAGCTGGACATATATCTATCCTTGAGGCCCATGCCTGAGCGTGAGGCTATTCAGTTTGCTATGTTGCATTTAGACGGGATTGCCTATGATTGGTGGCACCATGGATTGGTCACCCAGGATCACGCCTTGGTCCGTTCCTATGCCGAGTTCACTGAACGACTCATTACACGATTTGACCGTAAGGATACAAAGTTGTACTATAGAGAGTTGGCACATCTTAGACAGACCGGGCATGCAAAAGCTTATATTAATGAGTTCCAGTGTATTGCGGTTATGGTACCTAATATGCCCCAAAGGCGGAGTGTGATGTTATTTATTGAGGGGTTGCAAGATAGACTTAAGGGATTGGTACGTGCTTTCCAACCGGCCACTCTTAAGGAGGCCATTGATGTGACATTGAGACTGGATACCGTTCCCACTTCTTATCAGGCAGATAAGAAGTCATGCAGGGACTCTCGGCCTGCACAGAAGGCCAATACTTCACAAAATAAAGGAGGGTCATCATCTAGACCCCCTTGGATGAATCAGGAGACGAGGAACGAATTAAGAAGGAAAAAGTTATGCTTTTCCTGCAAGGAACCCTGGGAACCAGGACACCATTGTATGGGTAAAGGAAAGGTTCATTTGATTGAGGTGACATCTGAGTTAGGGGATGAGGAGGTACCCGACACTGACACTGAGGATAGCATGGAGGATGTTGAGCAAGTGCAGACACAGTTGGAGTTAGATACCCCTGAGCCTTTGGCGACAGCCAAAGTAACTATGGCTACCCTCTCCAGTTATCCTAAATTTCATGCCTTTAGGTTGAAAGGTACACTGAAGGGCAAGCGGGTCATGAGCTTGGTAGACACAGGTGCCACGCATAACTTTATTGATCAAAAGTTAGTGGAGAGGCATGGATTACAGTATGAGGAGTTTGGTGGTTTTGGAGTGAAGGTGGCAGATGGTGCAGTTTTGGGCTGTACTAAACGGATTCCATAGCTTAGTATTCAGATGGGGGATTATACTCTGACCGATGATTTTTATGTGCTTCCATTAGAGGATTATGATGTGGTCTTGGGCATGCAGTGGTTACAGGGTATTGGGGGTTACATTATTGATCACCACCGTATGTAGTTAGAGTTTCTTTCTAGGGGGAAGAAGACTATCTTTAGGGCAGCTTCAGATGGTGGACCTAAGGAGGTGTCTTCTCGCAGGATGGAGACTATTATTAGACATAATGATGTGATTTGGGCTACACATTGTTTGGTGAAGTCCAAAACATCTACACCTCAGGATGGAAGGGTATTTCATGTTGATATTTAGTCAGTGATGGACCGTCATGGGAGAGTATTTGGTGACATACCTTCTGGAGTGCCTCCAGATAGGGGTTTTTGAGCATGGTATAGAGATGGAGGATGGAGCGAAGCCAGTGATTACCACCCCATATCATCATCCTCGAGCCTATAAGGATGAAATTGAGAAGACTATTCATGAGTTGTTGGATATGGGCTTCATTCGGCCTAGTTCTAACCCCTTTGCTTCTTCTGTAGTGCTTGTTAAGAAGAAGGATGGGACTCTACGGATGTGTATAGATTACAGAGCCTTGAACAAGAAGACAATCAAGAACAGATACCCTATTCCACGCATTGATGGGTTGTTGGATGAGCTTCATGGAGCTATCTACTTCTCTAAGATTGATCTTCGTTCAGGTTACCATCAGATACGTGTACGAGTAGAGGATGTACACAATACTGCCTTCCGTTGTCACTATGGGCACTATGAGTTTCTGGTAATGCCTTTTGGCCTTACCAATGCACCGGCCATTTTCCAGTCCTGTATGAACCATATCTTCAACAAGCAGTTGAGGAAGTCGGTTCTAGTGTTCTTTGACGACATATTGATTTACAATCGTACTTGGGAGGACCATCTTAGACATGTTGAGGAGGTACTTAGCATTATGGAGAGTCGGTCTCTATTTGCTAAGTTATCCAAATGTGAGTTTGGACTTAGGGAGGTTTTATATTTGGGCCATGTGATCAGTGCTGATGGGGTGAAGGTGCATGAGGAGAAAATTCAGGCGATTCGAGATTGGCCCCGCCCTCAGAACATTACTGAGTTACGTGGGTTCCTTGGTTTATGTGCTTATTACAGAAGATTTGTGAGAGGTTTCTCTCAGTTGGCAGCACCTTTGACAGACCTCACAAAGAAAGGGGCATTCAGATGGATAAAACAGGCACAGGGAGTCTTTGATAGACTCAAGGATGTCATGAGCACTTGTCCAGTTTTGGCATTACCTGATTTCTCGCAACCATTTGTCCTAGAGTGTGATGCTTCAGGTTTGGGCATAGGAGTTGTGTTGATGCAGAACAGACACCCCATTGCCTATGAGAGCCGGAAGCTGCGAGATAATGAGAGGTTGTACTCTACCTATGATAAGGAAATGTTGGCTATTATGCATGCTTTAGCCAAATTCAGACAGTATCTTGTTGGCAGCAAATTTGTTGTAAGAACTGACCACAACAGTTTGAAATATTTCCTAGATCAGACAGAGTTCAATGATTGACAACAAAAATGGGTGAGCAAGATTCAGGCTTATGATTTCGATATTGAATTCACAAAAGGGAAGAATAATACTGTGGCTAATGCACTCTCTAGGAAACCATCACTTGCTGCCCTATGTTCGTTGAGCGAGATTTTAGCAGATTGGAAGGCTCAACTTTTGGTTGAGTATTCCAAAAATCAGCATGCTTGTGAGGTCATGGATGGTTTGATAGTGGACGACAGATACAGTGTGGTAGATGATATTATCTATTACAAGGGCAGGGTTTATCTTGTTCTGGGTTCACAGTTGAAGGAACAAATTTTGCATGTTTTCCATGATACTCCTACAGCAAGACATCTAGGGTATGTTAAGACTTACAGAGCGGTTCGAGAGAGATTCTCTTGGAAGGGTCTCAAAGATGATATTTTGCGGCATGTCCGTGAGTGTATGACTTGTCAGCAGAACAAGTCGGAGCATACTTATCCTGCTGGGTTGTTACAGCCCTTGCCTATACCGGAACAGAAGTGGAGTGGGATTTCTATGGACTTCATTACAGGTCTTCCTCGGGTGCAAGGGAAGGATTGTATCTATGTGGTCGTGGATAGGCTAACAAAATATGCCCACTTCTTTCCCATTGCAGTTGATTTTACAACATCTCAGGTGGCTGAGCTATTTTTCAGAGAGGTGTTTAGACTCCATGGTCTTCCCAAGACCATAGTGAGTGACAGGGACAGTAGATTCATGAGTTCTTTTTGGCAGGAACTTTTCAGGCTAGCAGGCACTGAGTTGACACCTAGTACTAGCTACCACCCTCAAACAGATGGACAGACCGAAATAGTCAATAAGTGGATTGAGGGATATTTGCGTAACTATGTGTCAGGGCAGCAGAAAGCATGGGTACGTTGGTTGTATTTGGGCGAGTATTGTTATAATACTACACACCATATGTCCATTGGTATGACGCCTTTTCAGAGCTCTCTATGACTATGAGGCATTATCCTTCACTGATTTAGCTTTGAGTGACAATAGAGTTCCTTTGGCTCAGGATTGGTTACAGGAGAATCAGGATATCATGAGATCTCTCGGGGAGAATTTACAGCATGCACAGAATCAGCAAAAGATATACGCTGATCGGCATAGGATTGAGAGAGCATTTGAGGTGGATGACATGGTTTTCTTGTGCTTACAGCCATACCGGCAAAGCACCCTTAAAGGGGGGGGAGCTGAGAAGCTCAAACCACGTTTTTATGGACCATACAGGGTACTTAGGCGAGTTGGAGAGGTTGCTTATGAGGTTGAGTTACCACCAGGCAGTAAAATTCATAATGTGTTTCATGTATCTTGCCTGAAAAAGGCCCTTGGACAGCATATTACAGTTTCACCCAATTTGCCTCCCATGGATGAGGAAGGTAAATTGACTTTGGTTCCTGAGGAGATTCTTGAGGTGAGGGAACGGCAGTTGAGAAGCAGGGTGATTCGTGAGTATTTGGTACGTTGGAGAAATCTTCCCATAGAGGATGCCACTTGGGAGGGCGAGGCTATTTTACAACATCCAGCATTATAGTTGCTTGTGGGCAAGCATCTCCGAGAGGGGAGGACTGTCATGTCCCCTCTTTAGCTCTGTCTAGCAGAGACGTGAGTCAGCTTATTATGGGGTCTTGTAGGCTGACAGTGATAGAGACTAGGTGTGGTAATACAGTGTCTGGGACTTGGTGTTCTGGCAGAAGTTGATCATTTTGGAGCAGTTCCTTATTTTTAGGAGACCGTTCCTACATTTATGGAGGATATCCCTACTATTTAGGAGGTTAAGACCATACCCAAGGTTGGGTCTCCTTGAGATTATTCCTTGGGTTCAGTTTCAAAGGATTTGGGTTTGTTTCCTAGTTTCTAGGAGCATCCCTAGATTTTAGGGATGAGACTGCCAGTGGATCCTTGATTTCCGACTTCAGTCACAGACAGGTGGTAGGTTGACTTTCTGGTTTGTGGTGTCATTTGAGCATTTTGTAGCTATTTGGGTTATATTTTTAATATTTCCTAAGTTAGCGTTTATTATTTAAATAAGGCTATGTTTATAGCCATTTTGGAGTAATAAGGGGTTTTTGGCCTCATCTGGATGCGTATCCCTTGGTGTAATAGCTCGTTGGAAAGGTCTTGGACTTTTCTAAATATTTCTCTTTTGACTCAGATCCTTTCGGTGAACGGATTTCTTTATATTTGAAAAAAGGTCATTTTCTATGCACTTGGCAACTTAAAATGAGAAATATAACATTTTAACCCTAAACGCCCCATTGAGTCACTTTTAGGGTTCGAGCTAAGTGGGAAGGTGTTATAAGGAAGTTGAGATCTAATTCTTTTTATCTTTTACACATTTTACATCTTGGATTTGAGATTTGGCTCTGGAAGAGCTTTTCAGCATCTGGGATGCCAACCCCAATGCCTTACCTGTTTGGGACGTAGCCCCCAATACAGTAGTTTGGATTTGCTTGCAGCTATTAGCATCTTGGAGATTGTATGGCATTCTTTCTGGAGGTTTAGCAATTCTGATAGAGTTCAGCGTGGGGTTTGGGGTTTCTAACCAGTTGGGTGTACTTGGCAGTCATATGGCTGTACCTGGCAGCCACTTTCCTTCCCACGTGCAACACTTGGAGGGCTGGAATCTTGCCGTAGCTTCATTCCTGGTTATGTTACTTTTTCAACATTCAAGTTGGAATTATTCATGATTGTAATCTTCCTGGAATTATTGGAAATCTTCATCTGGTCAAATATTTGATTTTATATTCAGAAATCTGCCTTGAATCGAATTTGTTTTGGCTGTATATGAATTTCTTTTTCAGTACTTTGTTCATGTACTTGTACTTCATTATTTACTTGTTGAAAAATCATCAAAATACAAAAATAATCCAACCCTTATGCAACTTCTGTCTATTTCTAAAAGAAAATATTAATAAGCAGGAAAAATCAATTTAAAATAATAAAAATTACAGCAGATTAGTAAAAGAGATCCATCAGGGATCTTTCACAACAACAAGTACAAGAGCATATATAAATACACGGTCGAGGGTTGTGGTTACCACCCGTGGGGAACCATCGTGCAACGAACAACTACCCTCGACGACACTAACATACTTAACCAACGTAGCTTAACAAGTAGTACAAAGCCCATTTTACGACCAACATCATCCCCCTCCTAAGAAGAGTCATCTCCGAACGACAAGGACAAAAATATGGGTCTAACACAACAAAATGGGGATGAAGTACACTATATACAATAAGAAAATCACTGAGAAGAAGGGGCTGAGGGGGCGTCCTTGAAGGAGGTAGTTGCATCGCCGATGAAGAAGATGCAAGGACTGCTGATGCCAGTCGAGCTCGAAACTCATACACCTGTTGCGTCCTCGCTTGAAAACCCTTTTCTGCTACCATCCGATGCTCAAGTGCGGATTTCACCATTATTGCTTCCACAAGGAGTTCTTTTTTTCCTTGACATCAAAGTCCTCCTGTGCCTAAACCAAACTTGTCTGCAAAACACGCTTTTCAGTCTCAGCCTCCACCAACTGCTACTCAAATGATACTGTCTCCCTAGCCAATTTGTCCTCGGTAGCCACCCGCGCTGCCCTCTCGGCATCCAACTCCTGGGTACGCTGAGCTAAGTCTCATGCTACTACTGCCTCCAACCTGGTGGTCAACTCCTCCCGAGCCCTTTGTGCATCCACCAAGGCAAGCTCACGTCGAGCCGAGACATACTCCGAGTTCCTCAAAGCGTACCATTCATGCCTGGAAGTGGCCACAACCCTCTGGCACAAAGGCTAGAAGATGGCTCAAATCCTCCATCACACTCCCCAAAGGCTGATAACTGATCTGCATAACTCCTTGGTGTCGTACGACTTCGCGTTCTTGCAATGCCTTTCCTCAAACTCTGTTTGTTCGCAACCTCTAAACCCGTCTCCCTCTACAGCTTACGGCTTCCCCGCCAATGCTTAGGTTTAGGCTTCTTTCTCATAGTCCGGAATAACCCCAACACTTACCGTGACTTCTCTGATGCCTTTTCCCAATTCAAAAGTGTATTGTAGATCAAAAGTAAACTGGGAGTCTAGGGGCAGTGCCCCCAGCGGGGTCGAGGGGCAATGCCCCTCGTGGGGTCCACACGGAAGTCCATGGCTCACATCATTTTTGTGATATTTTAAGACGCCAAAAACCACCTTCTCCACTCTAATTTTTTCGGTGTCCTGGCTCCAGACTCCATCAAATGATTTTTCAATCTGGTCGTCATTTTTTTTTTTTTTTATAATTTAAATGCATGCTTGTTTGAATGTCGGTGCATTTTTCTTTTCACGTGCCATCACCACCGTTTATCCCTGCCGTGCCATGGTATTTTTCCTTTCACCCTTTTTAAACCGCTGTCACTATTGTCGTGCTCCTTCAGGCCTACGGTCTGTAATGTCCCGAGCCTGTACAGAGGTTATCTGTCGCACGGTGGAGTGGTCTGCCGTACGGTGGCTGAGTCGTACAGCGACTGGGGTCACCCAAAGGCTTGGTGTCGTATGGTGATTGGTCTCCCGTACGGTGGTTGGGAAGGTCGTACGGTGGATGTTGTCCGACCGTACGGGGTGTACGGTAGTGGTCGTACGGTGGATGAATACCTGCCGAGTTCTGCCCTCAGAGGCCGGTGACCTCCATTGACGATGGTTCCACAGCACAGTGGTCCCACCACCACTTTCAAAAAAAATATTTTATTACCTCCCTATGGGTAGGTTCGATTCACTATTTCTTCGTTCAGCGCTAAATTGTTTCCCTTTGAATTACATACGACATCTTTTAGTCGATGGCAATTGAAATATTTCTTTGAAATCTTACATACAACATCCACCGTATGACCTTCCCAGCCACCGTACGGGAGACCAATCACCGTACGACACCAAGCCTTCGGGTGACCCCAGTCGTCGTACGACTCAACCATCGTATGGGTTCAATCCACCATATGACAGACCACTAGCCTTGGTGTCGTACGGTGATTGGTCTCCCGTACAATGGCTGGGAAGGTCGTACGGTGGATGTTGTCTGACCATATGGGGTGTACGGTAGTGGTCGTACGGTGGATGAATACCCGCCAAGTTCTGCCCTCAGAGGCTGGTGACCTCCGTTGACGGTGGTTCCACTGCACAGTGGTCCCACCACCACTTTCAAAAAAATATTTTATTACCTCCCTACGGGTAGGTTCGATTCGCGATTTCTTCCTTCGGCGCTAAATTGTTTCCCTTCGAATTACATACGACATCTTTCAGCCGATGGCAATTGAAATCTTTCTGTGGAGTCCGCCTCTATCCAACACCCTTCGATAATATACCCCTTTGGCTTCCAAGACCCCCTTTGGCTAGCGTTTTTATTTGCTTCTTTGTTAATTACTATCCTTCGGCGACTTCGTATCTCTCTTTGGTGCTTTTCTTATGGCAAAATCTTCTTCTTCCCTATGGCGTCGGGTTTCCTTTACTCCTTTCTGCTGCAATTTCTTTTTCCCTCACGATTGTGTCTTTGGCTGGGGTGTGGGCACTTCTATTTTCATCTCGACGGTTAGTATAATAGATTTGTCGGGGCCTATCCACGGTGGACAACGACCGCACGGTGGTCACCAGTGGTGGTTCCACCGTGGCTGCCAATTTTTCTTTTTTTCAATTTTTTTTTTAATTTCCTAATCTAATTTTCCAGAGAGTCTTCGACTCGGGTCCCGTGCCTCTAGGATCGCCCTTCATCCTTCTCGGTTTGCCTCGCTCGAGAGTCTCCCGCTTTGGTCCCGTGCCTCTCGGGTCCCCTTCCATCCTCTCAAGTCCCCCTTCGGACTCTCGGGTGTCCTTCCGGCCTCTCGGGTCCCCTGCACGCTTCACGTGGTAGGGTTTCAATTTGGGCCCATTGATGGCAAGTCTATTTTCAATGGCCATCCGAAGACCTCGAACCATAAATTCTATAGGGACCACGGTCTCCTTCCCGTACATAAGAAGAAGAAGAAGAATAAAGATTTTGAAGGCTGCGATCTTCCACACAGGGTTCCAATCATTGCCGACACGAATGATCTTGGGATTATCTACGTCACCGAGGTTTGTCTCCTTCAATTTTACCTCTTGATACTTGATGGGTTCTTCCTTCGGGAACTGGTGTGCGGTGGTGTCACTCACACGGGCATCTCCCTTCCAATATTCTCAGTATTCCGGCAGGTACACCTCGTCTGTTACTTGCTCTGGTTCCTCTACTTTGATCTTGTAGCTCTGGAACATTTCGTAATCCTCCATCTGCCAGTGGAAGAGCCCGTTCAATGACCCTGTCTCCTCCTCGGAGCACTCTCCTAGTTTGAGAATCCCTTCGTCGTTGGGGTCCATGTGGCCCCGTCCTTCGTCCCTTAGGTCGCCTTCTCCTTCACCCTCCGATTCCGAAGATGATGCCAGTTCCTCACTAACCAACTGCATCCCAAGGTCTATGATAAACTTCCTTCCTCCATTCTCCATAGACAAAGTTTTCTTCTTCCAGTTGTGGGTGGCCTTGGCTGACACCAACCACCCTCTCCCTAAGATCGCATCATACCCTTTTTTCTTTAGTGGGATTACCATGAAGTCCAGTATGAAGGGTTGCGCCCCAATGGTAACTTGCTGGCCCATCAGTGTCCCGATGGGTTTGATTCCATGTTGATCTGCTCCCAAGAGATTGAATGTAGATGGCCACAGCGTTGACTTCCCCAGCTTCCGCCAGGTTTCTTCTGGAAGAACATTCACTCCTGATCCACCATCGATGATGGTATCGGTTAGAATGGTGCCAAGGATACCCATCTCCACAATGGTCGGGTTCCTTCCAGTGTTAACTGCTAGCAGCCTGGGGTCTATTGCAGACCCCCCAGGAACATCCGTGCGGTGGTTGGTATTGGTGCGTGGTTGGGAGAGATTATTCAACAACGCCGTTCATAATTGAGGCATCTTCTGGAGGAGGTCGTGTACCTTCACAAGCACCTCCAGTTTTAAAACTTGATTTAGTATAGCCTCCTCTGCCTCCGATCGGCTGGAAGTACCCGCCGTACCCTTCGCCTTCACCCCCTCTCGTATCTCTTTCTCAATTTCTTCCCATGCTTCCTGTACCCTTTGCTTCTTCATCTCCAGGTCTAGGCACATTGCTTGTCTGGCTTGGGCGCGGGTTACGGCCAACACTTCCTCTTCTTTGGTTTCCTCGATATTGAGCAAGTTGACGCTGGACTTGGGGCAGTTGGCGTCTTCGTGGTCTCACGGTCCGCACCATTTGCACAAATATTGTGTGGCCTCTCCCTTCGGGCAGTCTCGAGCGAAGTGCCCCCACTGGCTGCACGCTCTGCATTGTATCATCGGTCGGCTTTTGGAGTCGTATTGGATCCGGCTCCATGTATTGTTATTGTTGTTATTGTTGTTTCATCCTCCCCACCAGTTATCTCAGTAGCCTCCCAATGTTGCATTGTTGTTTGCCTGGGAGCTGTCGATACCGCCCGATGTAGTTGGTTGTTCTTGCGTAAACAATACTTGTTGGTTTTGTGTTTTCATTTTGTATGGGCACTCCTTGATGGAGTGTCCCATCACTTGGCAAATCTCACAAAAGGCCTTCTTCAGACAAGTACCCTTCATATGTCCTTCCTCTTTGCACATTGTGCACCATGCATCCCCTCCGGTCCGACTCGTGCTTCTCATTGCTTTAAATTCTCTCCTCATTCGCTCCATGTCTTTCTGGAGCGCTTGCACATTTTTGTCGGACTCGTCATCGCTGCTGCTTCCCTCGGAAGAGTCATCATCCTCGGACGAGCTATCCTCCTTCTTTTTCTTCTTGGATATCTTGGTCTCTCTCGAGATCCATCGCTCTATTATATGCATCTTCGTACGAGGTTGGTGGAACAATTTTCATCTTCTTGTTCTTGTTCTGCTTTGTGCCATAGATTTCGGCTACTATTTCATTCTCGTCTCTGAGGAGGCGGAACTCTATCTCGAACTCCTTCTTCAGGTTGGGCCATGTGCCGACTTTGGCCTTATCCGTATCAGAGTACCAGTCGATGGCCACTCCCCTTAAGGTTGTTGGAAATTGTGTTACCCATTCGTCCTGGTCGGTAACACTGTTCGCTGACCATATGGTTTCACAAGTGCGGCAATGGCAGACGGGATCTTCCTTCCCGTCGTCGTTGAACTTCGGCAGCTTCTGTTTACTTGCCATCCCACCGCTGGGTCTCGCTCCTCTGGTGCCTTGTGTGCTTGTACCTGGTGATCCTCCGCCTCCGCCTCCTGCACCTGACCCTCCACTCGTGGGTCCTTCAGAGAAGGTTGCTGACCTCTAACCGAACAAATTGCCTCTCGTACGGTACCCTTGTGCTCCCCCGGCACCTTCGGCCGTACCGTCACCTTCGGTTGTCTCCCTTCGGTTGTCCTTCGAAATGGACAAGTTCTTTAGTAGGTCTCTGGTAGCGTCGATCAGGTTTAGACTTCGCCTTGTTTGTTCCACCAACTCTTTGCGACTTCTTACCCTACGGTGGTATTCTGGTGAACTGTAGTATTTTCCTTCAGCACCCTCCGTGACTCCTAGGTTCCCTTCGGGCAACACTACGACAGTGTAGAGAGTGTAATTCTCTCCGTCTATCTCTGCCTCCGCAACCTCCGTGACACCTCCTAGGTTCCCTTCAAGCAACCCCTCGGTCGGTCGTCCCTTAGCAAGCTGCCTTAGCCTACGCCTTCGTTCTATCTATTGTTTGAGATTCAACGCTCTTTGTGCCACTTCCCATTTGTCACTTTGTATCTTTTTATTTTTGTCCTTATTTAGTATATTGGGCATAAATCACTTCCGTACATAGCAAGCACACACCATGTACACAAAAAAAAACTTTTATTATTTTCCCTTTCGGCCACAATTTATGTCAACATTGTGTCGGGATTATTACAAGGTTCAATTTCCCCTTCGCCTCTTGCCATCACGCTCTGCGTCCCAACTATGATTGTTTTCTTTGTACTATCGGAGGACTTGTTGGCGTCGCTCCTCACGGGCAATCTCCTCCAGGCGGGTTCGCTATTCCAGTGATGCCTGTGCAAGCAACCGGGGGAGGTGGTTCATCAACCGATTCGCAGTGCAGTCCACACGACACTTGTTGGGACATCAGCCTCTGTGGCCTCTCTTTGGACGTAGGTATCAATGGCCGCCTGAAGTAGGATTGAGAATTCCCTCGTTGCAGTGTCCTCTCCATCGTAGAGTTCCGTTTGTGTGTCGTCAGCCTCTGGGGTAATCTCACCGACGGTTAGGCCCATCGTGTCCGTACGCCATCCACTCCTTCCTTTCCCGAGTATGTCTAGGCAAGGGCGCCAGATGTTTACCCCGTGGGGTGTGTTAGTAATATTGTATATCAACAGTCAGATAATAACCATGGAATAGAATAGTAAACAGAAACTCAGAGCAATGCTTTCATTAATGCAAAAATGTCTAGTACAATCATCATTCTCTGCCTCTGTGTATCCAACAACAAGTACAAGAGTATATATATGTTAATGCATGGTAGCTTATGCAAGATAAGATATTTCTAACCTTCCTTGTTCTGTTATTTACATGCTTCATGTCTAAACTTATATTGCATATGATTATCGGATTTTACAAACATTGCTTAGCATATTAAATGCTATAAGTTATCGGGTTATTAGCCGATACATACTTGCTATCGGGTGCATAACTATTGGCACCGATCCACATCTGTTATCGGGCTTAATCATCGGACATATTTGTTATCGGGCTTAATACATACACCACTTCATTTGGAATTAACAGTGGTTAACAACTGCACCGGTTGGATTACATACATCGTGCATTTTGAATCATCGGTGTTTACATGAACCGATTCATTATCTTGATCAATCATTATATTATATTACAATATGCTATCGAGGTTTTGAACCGATAAACAGCCTTGTGTTAATAGTATAATTACAAAGGCACCGATCAATGGGTGCATTGATCGGTCATGCCTAAAAGGCATGACCGGTCAATACACCAATTGACCAGTTGCCTAAATGATATATATACCAATTGAATTCATTTGGAGGAGACATAGAAAACATAAAATGATCTCTCTCTTTCAGACCTGCAGATAAAATCAGAATTATTAAACTTCAACATAATTCCTCATATACATTTATAGCATACATAGTTCATAACTTGTTCTTTAATTGAAATTGAAATAACTTTACATGGTATCAGAGCCAAGGTAATCGAACCTAAGGCTATTCAATTTTGATAAAATTCAAGGACTAAGTTACAAACTACATCACATTTCCATAATGGCCAACGCTATCAGATTCGAAGATAGACTTGGAGGTAGCGAAGATTTTTCAGCTTGGAAGTTTAGAATCAAAATGATTTTAAGAGAAAACAAAGTTGATTCATGTGTCCAAACTGAAAGTGCACAACCAGAAGATGAAACCGAGAAATCCACATGGATCGAGGGAAATGATAAGGCTATTAAAATAATAGTGGATGGGGTAAGAAATATTATAATGCCCATCATTAGAAAGCAGGAGACGGCTTATAAAATGTTCAAGGCACTTGAAAAGACATTTGAGATATCAAATGCAAGTCGTACTCTAGCACTAAAACGAGAAATAAATCATATCACCATGAACAAAGGGGAGACAATCAACGCCTACTTCATGCAGATATCAGTTCTAAAAGATGAACTTGCAACTTTGGACTACGAGATCCGAGGCAAAGAACTAACACTCATTGCTTTAGATGGGTTGCCTAGTGGATGGAGCACATTCGTCCAAGGCATCAGTGCAAGGTCCAAATATCCTAAGTTTGAAAGACTAAGAGATGACTGTCTACAAGAAGAATCCCGATTGAACAAAGTAGGAATAAAACAGAAGAATATAGATGAAGACTTGCAAGTCCTAAATACAAACATCAATAAAAGGTACAAAAAGAAGCAATTCAAGAAAAGAAAAGCCAAACAAGGCAAGAACACTTCTAAGAAAGACCTATCACATGTTCAATGTTATAGGTGTGACAAATTTGGACACTATGTTGCAAACTGTCCGGAGAAAGGGAAGCAAGCCACATTTGCAAAAGTGAAGAAATCTAGAAAAGAAAATGACTCCGAGAACTATGTCCTCTACACAGCACTTTCAAGCCATACTTCAAACAAATCTAACTCATGGGTGATCGACAGTGGTTCATCCAGACACATCACCGGCTTTAGAGAAATACTAGACTCCATGATAGAGAAAGATGATGAGGAAGTAACCATCGGAGACGATTCTTCACATCCAGTCAGAGGAATTGGAACCCGCACCATCAAACTGAAGTCAGGCATGTCACTACGACTTGAAGAAGTACTATATGTTCCAGGCATCAAAAGAAATCTAATCTCCATATCAGCACTAGAAGATCAAGGATACAGAGTGACCTTCATGGAAAACAAGGTGTTGGCTTGGCCAAAGAGATCCTCCATCAAAGACGCTAAGGTCATTGGTCGAAGACAAGGCTATTTGTATGAGCTATGTACAGAGCCCAATCTAGCATTGATCCATGAAGCAACTAATGCAAATGAAGTATGGCACAGGAGATTAGGTCATCTGAATTATAGAGCTTTGTCAACCATGGGAAACCTTGTCACAGGTCTACCTAAGTTGAAGCAATATCATTCAGAGGCTTGCAAAGGGTGTGCCTTAGGTAAAAATACCAAAAATGCATTTCAGAATAGTACTAGGAAAACTAGCAAAGTTTTGGAGTTAATTCATTCTGATGTATGTGGACCTATGTCCGTACCCTCGCTAGGGGGATTTTTGTACTATGTAATTTTTGTTGATGACTACTCTAGGAAGACGTGGATCTACTTTCTGAAATGTAAAGAATCAGAAGAGATCCTAAGTAGGTTCAAACAGTTTAAAACATTAACAGAAAATCTCTCTGAAAACAAAATTAAAACCTTAAGAACTGACAATGGGGGGGAATACACATCAGAACTATTTAAAGACTTTTGTAAAAATTCTGGGATTAAGAGGGAGTTATCAATACCTTATAATCCACAACAAAATGGAGTAGCTGAAAGGAAAAATAGGACCATAGTAGAAGCTGCCAAAGCCATGATACTAGATCAAAGTCTAAACTTGAACCTTTGGGCAGAAGCAACCAACACTGCTGTGTACATACAAAATAGATGTCCTCATTCACACCTTGAAGATAAAACTCCTGAGGAAGTCTTTACCAAAACAAAACCAGATATCAGCCATCTTAGGATATTTGGGTGTCCGGTCTATATTCATGTACCTAAAGAGAAAAGACTAAAACTAGAACCCTCTGGAAAAAGGGGAATACTTGTAGGATACAGTGAAACTTCTAAAGCCTACAGAATCTATGTACAAGGACAGAGAAATATTGAACTCAGTAGGGATGTAATCTTCGAAGAAGATTTAGCCTTCAAAAGGGCTCAAAATACAATAGAACCTGAAATTCATAATCCTACTTCTAACCTAGAAGAAGAACCTACTCCTGAGCTTTAGAGGGAGTATCTTGAGGAAACTATAAGTGAAACACAAAACCCACCTATAGATAATCACAAGAAAAGACCACTATGGGCCACCAAAACTATAGCAGAAGCTCAGAAGTTCGCTGCTCCTTCAGGAACCTTCAAGGAAAGCAAGAGGCCTAATAAATTCATCAACTATGTTGCACTTATGAATGATCTCTCTAAAGCTGAACCTAACAATGTTTCAGATGCACTCAAACATAAAGTATGGATAGATGCCATGACTGAAGAATATCAGTCCATTATGAAGAATGATGTTTGGGAGATCGTTCCTAGGCCAACCAAGAAGTCTATCGTGTCTTCTAAATGGTTGTTTAAAATCAAGCATGCTGCAGATGGTAGTATTGAAAAACACAAGGCCAGATTTGTAGCTAGAGGGTTCTCACAAAAGGAAGGAATAGATTACGAAGAAACATTTGCACCTGTTGCCAGGTACACATCAGTAAGAGCTGTCCTAGCCATTGCAGCAGCAAAGGGGTGGAAGGTACATCAGATGGATGTTAAGACAGCATTCCTAAATGGCGAGATCATGGAAGAAGTCTACTTAGAGCAACCTGAAGGGTTTGAAATTCATGATGCAAAGTCTCATGTGTGTAGACTCAAGAAAGCTCTTTATTGGCTCAAACAGGCTCCCAGAGTTTGGTATGAAAGAATTGACACCTACCTCTCAAAGCTGGGTTTCTCTAAGAATGATGCAGATCCTAATCTCTACCTCAAAAGAAATAAAGGTGATATGTTAATTTTAATTTTATGTTGATGACTTATTAATTACAGGAGATAATCACCTAATAGATCAATGCAAGAAAGATCTATCCACAGAATTTGATATGAAAGACTTGGGGCTTCTTCATTACTTCCTAGGATTGGAAGTATGGCAGAATTCTGATAATATTGTACTGAACCAAGGGAAGTACACCTTGGACATATTGACAAGATTTAGAATGCTAAACTGCAGACCCATGACCTCTCCTATGGAAACCAACTTCCATAAACTTAAAGAAGCAGCAGCAGAATCAAGACCTACTGACCCCACTCAATACAGGAAGATGATTGGGTCCTTGATGTATCTAGTAAATACAAGGCCAGATATCTGCGATGCTGTTAATGCCTTAAGTCAGTTCATGTGTGAACCTAAGGAGATACACCTGGTTGCAGTAAAGCATATAATGAGATATCTACAAGGTACCCTAAAGCTTGGTCTTAAATATGAAAAGGTTGACATAGATCTACATGGATTTACAGATTCAGATTGGGCTGGCAGTGTGACTGACAGAAAGAGCACTTCAGGGTGTTGCTTCAGTTTAGGGTCAGCCATGATATCCTGGATCAGCAGAAAACAATCTTCAGTAGCTCAGAGTTCCACAGAGGCTGAATATATTGCAGCTTCAATGGCTGCCCGAGAAGCAGTATGGCTAAGGAAATTGCTCGTGGGATTATTTGGAGAACCTATGAAACCTACAGTTATTCAGTGTGATAATCAAAGCTGTATAAAACTTTCTGTAAATCCAGTATTTCATGACAGGTCCAAACATATTGAGATTCCATATCACTATGTACGAGATATGGTTGATAGGAATGTGATAAAGTTAGAATATGTGTGTACAGGAGATCAGACTGCAGATATTCTGACCAAACCACTTTCCAGAGTGAAGGTTGATCACTTCAGAAAGGGTTTAGGTATGATAGAAAGGTAATCTGCTTTGTAATCTATACTTACATATATTTAAGATGTTTAATGTGTAAACTTCTTTGTCATGTCTGGACTATCTCTTGGCTTCTTGCCACCTGTGTTCATATCTAAGAGGTGACGATCTCTCAGATACTGAACACTTGTATGTAGACATCATAAGGTGACGATCTTATGATAGTCAAACCAGTAATCATGTTGGATCACTGGTAAGTCATGGATGTGCCATGACCATGTTGTGATACAACATTTGCACAAATGTTATTGCATTATCACAATTTGGATATAATGAGAAATTAAGCACTTCTCATATGGTTATCCTTGTATTTCGTGTTAGGCAATACTGATATCACGTGTAGGTGATATCTCAACCATTGATCATGATTGGATCTCTGGTAAGTCATGGATTTGCCATGACTATGTTGTGATAAACATTTACAAATGTTATTGCACTTATCACAACTTGGATATGATGAGAAACTAACCTTTCTCATAGACTTATCCTTAAGTATTGCGTATTAGGCAATACTAATATCATGTGTTAGATGATATCTTGATGAATCTTACAAATCACATGTTTTGGTGATTTCTCACATGATCAGGTGATGATTCTCTTACTTTTATCACATGTTAAAATAATACTTTATGTCACATACTCAGGTGATGTTCTTCTATTTTGTATCATATGTCTTGATGGTACTTCTCATGTATAAATGATTTTTGTTGATTGACATTATCTTAGTTATGAAAAGGAAATGTGATGCAGGTTGCCTTATCTATCTTCCAAAGCTAAGAGGGAGTGTTAATGCATGGTAGCTTATGCAAGATAAGATATTTCTAACCTTCCTTGTTCTGTTATTTACATGCTTCATGTCTAAACTTATATTGCATATGATTATCGGATTTTACAAACATTGCTTAGCATATTAAATGCTATAAGTTATCGGGTTATTAGCCGATACATACTTGCTATCGAGTGCATAACTATTGGCACCGATCCACATCTGTTATCGAGCTTAATCATCGGGCATATTTGTTATCGGGCTTAATACATACACCGCTTCATTTGGAATTAACAGTGGTTAACAACTGCACCGGTTGGATTACATACATCGTGCATTTTGAATCATCGGTGTTTACATGAACCGATTCATTATCTTGATCAATCATTATATTATATTACAATATGCTATCGAGGTTTTGAACCGATAAACAACCTTGTGTTAATAGTATAATTACAAAGGCACCGATCAATGGGTGCATTGATCGGTCATGCCTAAAAGGCATGACCGGTCAATACACCAATTGACCGGTTGCCTAAATGATATATATACCAATTGAATTCATTTGGAGGAGACATAGAAAACATAAAATGATCTCTCTCTTTCAGACCTGCAGATAAAATCAGAATTATTAGACTTCAACATAATTCCTCATATACATTTATAGCATACATAGTTCATAACTTGTTCTTTAATTGAAATTGAAATAACTTTACAATATAAAGACACGGTCGAGGGTTGCGGTTACCACCCATGGGGAACCGTCATGCAACGGACAACTACCCTCGACAACACTAACATACTTAACCAAGGTAGCTTAACAAGTAGTACAAAGCCCATTTTACGACCAACAATGCACTTTGTGATTTTATTTTAATGTTTCATGCCTGTGGAACCACTTAAAAATTCATATCTCTCTCATTATTGCTCGAAAACTGAATCTGTCAGAAGCTGGGGCCACAGTTCGCCATGCCAATGAAAATAGGACCATATCTATTTTTAGCAGGCTTTCCCTAAAAATTAGGAAATCCTCATATAATGTCAGAAACTGATGAGACGAAGACCATAATTGAACTCAACACTGAACTAGAACAAATAGACAGACCACTCCTCAAGATACTGCATTACTGACCCCCTTATCCATACCCTGTTAGCCTACAAGGGTCTAAAAATAGGCTAACTCCTCAAACCAATGTCCCTGACTAGGATGGGGACATTACAGTCCGCCCTCCCAAAATTTGCTTGTCCTCAAGCAAACTCAATGCTGGATGCTGTAAAATGCTATCACGCTCCCAAGTAGCATCCTCTATTGGTAGATCCTTCCATTTAATCAAAAATTCCCTGATGACACTTCTCCATAAATGAGGCTCTCTGAACTCCAGAATGGCCTCAGCTACTAGCACTAACTTCCCCTCATCATCTAGGAGTGGTAAAATTGTAGAAGGAACTATCTGTTATCCCAATGCTTGCTTAAGGCGTGACACATGGAACACATTATGAACTTTACTATCAGCCGGTAAATCTAACTCATAAGCCACCTGGCCAACTCACCTGGAAATCCTGAAAGGACCATAGTAACATGGCTTGAGTTTCTCTGAGCCCTTCCTCCTAATAGAGGACTGTCTATAGGGTTGTAGCATCAAATACACCATATCCCCAATCTCAAAAGATCGCTCAACCCTCCTTTGATCAGCATATTGCTTTTGCTGATTCTGAGCCTTCTAAATATTATCACGAAGTGCTCTCATAATATCCTAGTTCTCCTGTAGCAGATTCCCAACACTCAGTACTCTGCAATCGGTCATCAATAAATCCAGAAAACTAGGAGCATCATATCCATACAAAGCTCTGAAAGGTGTCATCTGAATAGTCATGTGGTGAATGGAATTATAACAATACTCGCACAAATGTAACCACTTCACCCAAGCCTTCTGCTGCCCTGAGATGTAGTTCTGTAGGTATCCTTCCACCCATTTGTTGACAATCTTTGTCTGTCCATTAGTCTGGGGGTGGTAACTGGTACTCGGAGTGACCTCTGTCCCGCAAAGTCTGAATTACTCCTGCCAGAAGTGACCCATGAACCTGCTGTCCCTATCATTGACAATACTCCGAGGTAAACCGTGCAATCTAAATACCTCACGAAAGAAAAGATCAGCCACCTGACCAGCAGAATAAGTAGTCGTGTTCGGGAAAAAATGTGCATACTTGGTCAACCGATCAACCACCACATAAATGATGTCTCTCCCTTGGGCTTTTGGCAAGCCCGTAATAAAGTCTATAGACACGCATTCCCACTTCTTGTCAGGAATAGAAAGTGGCTGAAGTAACCTTGCAGGAAAGTTGTGTTCCTGCTTGATTTGCTAGCAAACAGAACACTCTTTGACGTATTGAAGAACATTAGACTTGAGACCCTTCCAAGAGAATCTCTCATGTACCTACCTATAGGTCTTAAAGTACCCAGGATGTCCAGCCATAGGTGAATCATGGAAAGTCCTCAATACTATGCACTTCACCTCAGAACCTGGGACTAAAAATACCTCTCTTTGTAAATGATGAGGTCATTAACAACAGAGTACCTGTTGTCCTGTACTGCTCCATCAATAATACTAGAGGCCCATAGATTCTTGGCATACTCTGCTATAATCAAGTGTTTCCAATCTTCGGACACAATTGCCATGGATCTCAATTGGGGGTGGCAAGATAAAGCATCAGCAACAATGTTCTGAGTCCCTTTGACATAGGAGATGTCAAAATCATCTCCTATTAGATCCCATTGTCCAAGAAAATGCTTCAAACTATTATGATCAGTTTTGACACAAAACTTGCCGCCAACTAAATATTGCCTGAACTCGGCCATTGCATGCATGATGGCCAACATTTCCTTATCATAAATTCTATAGCTCCTCTCCAGACCCCGAAGCTTTTGGCTCTCATAAGCTATAGGATGACGATCCTGCATAATTACTGCACCAATACCCTCTCCACATGCATCACAATGAAGCTCAAAAGGTTTGGTGAAATCGAGTAAAGCAAGAACTGGACATGTAGTCATCAATTGCTTGAACTTCTCAAAACACTCCTGTGCGAGAGGTGTTCAAACAAATGCACCCTTCTTGGTCAAATCAGTGAGTGGTGCGGCATGCCGTGAAAAACCACTAACAAACTAATGGTAGAAGGCACATAAACCAACAAATCCCCTGAGTTGAGTTAGGGTCTCAGGCGTAGGCCAATCAACAATGGCACGAACCTTATCAGGATCCATGCGAACTCCCTCTTTGCTGATTATGTGACCCAAATACAAAAGTTCTACCATTCCCAATGCACACTTGGACTCTTTGGTGTAAAAGGACTCCCTGTCAAGTATGCCTAAAACAGTATCCAAGTCAACCAAGTGCTCCTCCCAAATTCTTCTGTAAACCAAAATGTCATCAAAGAAAACCATAACAAATCTCCTCAACTGAGACTGGAAGACCCAGATCATAGTGGACTGAAAGGTAGCTGGTGCGTTGGTCAACCCAAAAGGCATAACCAAAAACTCATAGTGTCCACAATGACATCTAAATGTAGTCTTCTCAATATCCTGCTCCCTGACACTGATCTGATGATAACCTGTTCTCAAGTCAATCTTGGAGAAGTAACAAGCTCCGTGAAGCTCATCTAACAACTCATTGATGCGAGGAATGGGATACCTGTTCTTTATAGTCCTTCTATTCAGCATACGGTAATCAATGCACATTCTGAGTGTACCATCTTTCTTCTTCACCAAAACAACTAATGAAGCGAAAGGAGATTTACTTGGCCTTATGTGGCCCATTGCTAGAAGTTCTTTGATGGTTTTCTCAATTTCATCTTTCAACCGCTTGGGGTGTCGGCAAGGTGTAATCATAATGGGTTTGGTGCCCTCTTCAAGCTCAATAATGTGTTCTATGCCTCTATCAAGAGGCCTACCGGGAGGTATGTCACTAAACACCTTTGTATGCTTAACTCTAAGCTCCTAAATATCTGAATGGTAAGGTGTTTTATGCTGCTCCTCATAAGTAGGAATTAGTTCACACTCTGCTACCCAATCCACCATGTCATGCTTGATAAGTCTCTCCATTCTTTAAAGAGTGATTAATTTCAAGTTGCTGGCCTTTATAGCTTTAAGAACATGATTAGTCTCATCAACCCTGAATTTCATCTCCATATCTCTGAGGTTGAGTGTAAATTCACCTATGGCATGAAGCCACGTCATGCCAAGGACCACATCCATGTTTCCCATGTTAACCACATAAAAGTCATCTTTGAATTCATAATTATTGAGTTTCATGGGTAAGTCTGAAATCGTTCTATCACAAGTCAGCACATTACCATCAGCAATTTTCACCCTTATGCCTTCAAATTCTTGAGTTTTAATCCCACACTTCTCCAACAACCGTGCATCTATGAAATTATGAGTTGCACCTGTATCAAGTAGAGAAATGACTCTTTGACCAGCCAAGAGTCCACGCAACCTAAAAGAACCTTCTCCTTGCATGCTAGACATATGAGCTTCCCATAGATCGAATTCTCCTTCATTTTCAACTTCCTTTTCTGAATTTTCAGTCTCAGAATCATTTTGATCGGCTTGTTGGTCTGTGTTATCAGTCATGTTTTCTCCCTCATAAAACCACTACATATTTCTATTTTTGACCCTTAGGCTTGAAGGGACAATCATGGTTTTGATCATAAGGGCCCTTACAATGAAAACACAACTTCCTTCTATGCAAATCATTAAGTGTTTCCCTATCCAAAGGCATTGTAAACTTCTTCCCTTGGTCAACATTTTCTAATTTCTTTTGATCAGACTTGTTGTCATTAAATGATGAGAATGGTTTTGAGTTGTTTGGAGTGAACTTACTATGAGGAGCGGTAAGTTCCATGCTACGTGCCTTCCTCATGGCTTCTTGCAAGGTAGGGGGATCAAAAGCCTTAATCCAACCTTTCATAGGCTCATAAAGACCTTCAACAAAAAGAATGACCAGCCTTCTCTCTGAGATGTTAGTTACCATAAATAAAAGCTTCTGAAATTCACCAATATAAGATTCCAAGCTGCCCATTTGTTTCAGCTGAGCTAAATTCCTGAAATACAACTCTGGATCTCTTTTATCAAAACGCTCAACCAATCTATCAGTGAATTCTTGGTATGTAGTAATAAGGTCATGATGCAAAGTCACCATCCCATGGTGCCACCAATCATGGGCTACCCCATCCAAATGCAAAGTTGCAAACTTAATAGCATCTTCTTCTGACATAGGATGTAAGTTCAAGAAGGTATCCAACTTGCTAATCCAAGCTCTGGTTGTAACTCTACCGCTGCCATCAAAAGTAGAAAGTATGAGCTTGTTGATTGCATATTTGAGATCAGTAGTTTTGTTCCAAGGTTTCCTGTAATTCCAATTCCATTTCTTGTTGTGTTCCCTCTTTTGACTCATAAACCTGTCAAAGTTAAGATGTTCCTTAACTCTTGGTGGTAATGCATCCCATTCATCATGAAGTGTGGTCACGTTAACCGTAAAGGCCACCTCATCTTCCTCCTCAACCACATCCTCTTCTTCAGGTTCATTTCTAACAAGGGTTGGGCATGTAGGCATATCATAGGTGTGTGTGGGAGTCACTCTTGCCCTTGGGCGACCAGCAACACTACCATTTTCCTCCTGGTTCTGATTATGCCCCCTTGGCACAGTGATCTGTTGCATGGCTGTAGTCAACTACTGCAACACATTTGCCACCTATTGCTGCCCTGTTACTAAACCCCTCATAATAACTCCGGCCTCTTGGTCCTCATTGTTCACAGCCTCTCTGTGTGGCTCACCATCATTCCTGTCCCCCATAATTTCCAAGGGTATTACTTCAGTTTGATCAGGATCACCCTGTAAATCAGGTCTCCTGCATGTGTAATACCTATGAGGCCCAGTTTGTTGTTGATGCAAAAAAAATTCTAACCCTCTAGGATGGTAGGATCAAAGCTCTGATACCACTGTGATGAACCCTTGTTGGTTCAACTCTTCAACCTGCTATAATTTGTAGATCTTCTTTGTAATTTTGATTATTAAGATGGTCTTTCAAAAATAGACAGAAGTTGCCGAAGGGGGTTTCTTTAATTTGCAACACATATTGAAATAATACATGAAATTAATGAAGTGGAACAATAAACTAGAGAATTTAGAGGCATACCCGTAGGTCCTTAGCCAATTTATTGAATTAAAATAATTCAATCAGCAACTTACAAAGTTCTGATTTTTATTCTGAAACAATTTTGATCTGCTCTTATTTATTACTAAGACACCCAAACAGTGGAAGATGGCGCCAATAAATGAGCAAGCTGTGAGTTTGGGAAAAAGAAGCCTCCAAACCACAGAAAAATTAACAACAAACAATAAATAGGAAACCTACAACAAATCTGCCTTGTAAGAAGCCAAATCTGTCCCAATTTAATTCAATTTGACTTTTGAATGAAGCCAACCAAGCTGCAACAATTCGATTGATCTTTCACAATCTCAAAGCTATTGAATTCTGAAGAATGCACGCACTCCAAAACAGGTCCAAACCCTAGCCGCCAAAGCCAATTGCTCAGAAGAAATGTTAAATGCTCAATATCAATGAATGAGGTTTAATTTCCATCTTGGCTGCCTAAATACCCAAAAAGTATGATTTTTGGCAAATAGGGATTTAAAAATCGTAACTTGCTTTTAGGGTTCCCAACTTAACCCTAAAAGCAACGCCTAGCTTAGGAGATGTTATTTTTTCACTTAAATAAATTTAAGTGATGCACTTTGTGATTTTATATTAATATTTCATTAAAATATTAATTGCCTATGGAACCACTTAAAAATTAAATCCTCATATAATGTTAGAAATTGATGAGACGAAGGCCAGAACTGAACTCAACACTGAACTAGAACAAATAGACAAACCACTCCTCAAGATACTGCATTACTGACCCCCTTATCCATACCCTGTTAGCCTACAAGTGTCCAAAAATAGGCTAACTCCTCAAACCAATGTCCTTGACTAGGATGGGGACATTACATAAGCGTTGTGCATTCCAACTTGTATTTGGTTTAGCATAAAATGAGGTAGTGCAAGGTTGCATGCCATCTGTTTGTCAAAATGCTTAATTGCTGCATATTGATTATCTTAGGATGCTTGGGAAGTGTTTGGCAAAATGTCCATTGGCTGTAGGTGCACATTTTACATGTAGAAATCATATGTATGCATTTCAAAAGACAAAAATGATTGCATTTGCATTTTTAGCTTTGGGCCTAGATGTCTTAGTAATCTATTGCAAGCATTTAAAGTTCATTTGAAACCATTCCAAGGAAGCAAAAACAATCTGAAAACAAAAGACAAGAAGATAAACGTTTCATGACAACTGTTTGACAATATTCCTTGAGGTCCAAGTTTGTGGGTAATCCCACGGCTATGGGGTGGAATCCACAACATGGGCCCACAGACCTCCCTTCTTGCTAATGTGGCCAGCAAATTAAATTATATTTAATTTAAGTTTTTTTTTAATTAAAATATTAATATATATATGTATATATTGTTTTGCCCCCGAGGGGTGTGTGTGCATCAGTGCATAACAATACAGAGATATAGGAAATGTAACAGTACACGAAGATGCAAGTAAGAAGAACTCATGTGTCTATATTCATTGATTCCAAAATGCCAGTACATTCAAAACATAATTTCCTTAAGCAATATCCACATCCTAAAATAGAAACCCAAGTGCATATATACAGGTGTCGGTATAGGTTGCCCGGTGCCAACTGTCGACAACCGTCAGGTAACTACCGACCCCTAACACACTTAACATTCTAATTACAACATGACATAATTACCCGACAACATCATCCCCCCCAAAAAAGAAGGCCGTCTCTTGACAACTTACAAACAAAATGGGGAATGGCACTAAAACAAAACAAGAAAAATCAAAGCAGAGGGGGTACAGAGGGCGTCTCTGATAAAGAAGGGGCCGACGGTACTGCTGCTGCCAACTATTCCCTCAGTTGATGAACTGCTGTGTCCTATGCCTCAGATCTCGCTCGGCTACCAACTGCCTCTCCTTGGATTTCTTCACCATAAAAACTGCTTCCATGAGCTCCTTCTGCTTTTCGTCCAACTCCTTTAGGGTAGATGTGAGACGGGTTTCAAGGGTTGTCCATTCGGCCACCTCCTATGCTCGCCCCGCCGTCTCTTGGGCCAATTTTGCCTTGGCGCAAGCCAACTCCTCCTCCAGACTGGTCGCTCAGGCCCTCTGTTGTGCCAACTCCATCTCCATCGTGTGGAGGCGAGTGACTAGCTCCTCCCGAGCTGTGATGTGTTGACGTTTCTAAAGTCGCATCGCTGCAAACTCCATACGGCCAACGCAGAATAGAATGTTCTCGCTGAGTATCCTATCCTCTCTTGAGATAAGGAAATCCCTAATGCTGTTTTTCGTTTGATCAAAGGGGACGACCTCAAGGTTTTGATTGTGAGGTTACTCAGTGGTTTGATGTGTTTTGCTGGAAACACAAGGGGACTTACGGTGAGATGAACAATTGCTGGATGAGTTCCCTAAAATTCTAACAGTCTCATTATCGGTTGATTTCAGTTGGATCGATACTAATTCAGTTGGACTGTAGATTCTTCTTGGTAAAAAAAAGGAAAAAAGAGGGATAAGGGGAAGAGATACAGAAAATCTAACTAATTAACCAAGATAGCATGTTCAAGAAAAACAGACAGACACCTCCAAATAACTAGATTAAACACTATCAGCTATTTAAGCACAACATTTGTAAGAATCTAGTGTGATTTTCAAGGGAAAATAAGATTTTCATGCTATTAAACATAGATTCAAAATTTTATATTCATTCACTAACCGTTTAATAACCGAACTAAGCATATGAGAAGGTTCAGATTAACCATGCAAATGGAATGACAATCAGTCGGTCCCTAATGGTATGAACAGCGAGGATTCTATCAAATGTTTATCTAGAAAATGCTATAGAAAAATGAAAGACATAACAGAATAATTTAAATGGTGAAGAAGGAGACCATGCACTCACAATGAAATAGAAACAGCCTTAACTTTGCATTAAATCTTGTTTAAATTTCGCTAGAGCTTCAGCAACAATCCATGAACTTCTTACAAAATAGGGGAAAACCAGTCCCTTTAAATAGACTTCCAAAAATAGATGAATGGCCAAGATCTAAATTAAACAAGTGGCCCAGATTCATCTTTAAAAAAGGTACCCATACCCATAAATGGAGGGTAAATATCAGCAACCACCCAAAAGGGAGCAATAACTACCCAAAAAAGGTAATTAAAAACTATCCATAATAAATCAAAAAGTGCACATGCACAAAGTTTAAAACTTTTAAAGTTTACAACCGACTTGAAAGTCAAATGTGAACTTTTGGCCAAAAAATGCTTTTTTAATTTTGAAAGAAAAATGCACTTTTAAGAAAGCACTTTTTCTTTTCCAGCTGTAGATTCTCTTTCTAAAAATTCATCTTCGCCATGCAAATACTCTTTCCAAAGGTCCAGACCTGTTGCACGTTCTTCGCAAACATACTCTTGGAACCTGATGCACAATTGGAATAGCAAACTGAACTGAGGCATAGGGGGATGACGAATTTTATACTGCATGCCCTCTAGATAACGGTCTACGTGCTTCAAACCATCCTGCTGCACGTTCTTTGCAAACATACTCCCGGAACCTGATGCACTGTTGGAATAGCAAACTGAAAGGCATAGGGGGATGACGAATTTTATACTGCATGCCCTCTAGATAACGGTCTACGTGCTTCAAACCATCCTGCCAGCTGGACCGATTATGCTCAAAACACAACATGTCTGAATGTAGTTGACTGGTAAAACCAAGGTCCTCGGTGGAGTAGGCGATCTTGTCTATTCTCAATCTTTTTTCCCAGTCTGGGTGCATTACAAGGTTGCATGCCATCTGTTTGTCAAAATGCTTAATTGTTGCATATTGGTTATCTTAGGATGCATGGGAAGTGTGTTGCGACATATTCACACATCGCCCCATTGCAAATGGGGACCCCTACTTTTTGCTTTCTATGGTTTGTTCTCTTGGTCTTTTAGGTTCCTGGCTTTTAGCTTTTGCATTTGGAGGGTTGTCAGAGGGATTATTTAGATAATAGGCTCTGCTTGAGCTAGGGTGAGTCAGTAGGTGGTCTAGGTCAGGGTCTCATTGAATGCCTTCCTTAGGTCAAGTTTTGCTCTTGTTGCTAGTTGTGTCTTGTCTGAGTTTGAGGAAGTCAATGAAGCCTTGTGAGTGAATATCTTCTTTGAGGGTCTGAGATTGGTCAAATTGACGAATGATGGAGTCCTGGGCATGGATTGATGAGAAGCTAACCTATTTATCCTTTGAGGGCGCCTTGGACAAGCCTAGACTTGGAGATTTGATGAAGAGGTCAAAATTTGAACCTAAAAGATCGATTTCGCTCCTGACCCTTACAAAGGGTCCAGAGTGAATTTCCTTGGATCTTCTTCCCTGGTCCTAATTTGCATAAGAAACCTTGTCCTTAATGTGGTATGAAGAGAGCGTTAATGTTTGCAACAAGGAGAAGTGATGAAAAGTGAGGAATTTGGACATGGTTGCAAATTTCGCACCTGACCCTTCCAAAGGGTCCAGAGCGAAATCCTCCTTATTGCTTATTTCTTCATTAAGGACATCAAATAATGGACTTGAATGGCAAGGAGAGGATTCAAGAAGATAAGTCTAAAGCATGATGAGTGGAAAAGGTCAAGAAACTTGAGCCAAGCATGAATTTCGCTCCTGGCCCTTCCAAAGGGTAGAGAGCGAAATTTCACAGAGGACCTAAGATTTCACCTAAGTCATTGGTTGGTTGGATTAATTTGCAAGGATATGGAAGCAAATGTATTAAGGTTTGAGTCTACGGCGAAATCAAGTCAGTTTAGAGGTGAATTGAGCCTAAAATAGGAATTTCACTCCTGACCCTTCCAAAGGGTCCAGAGCGAATTCCTTCGTAAGACATTTTACCTTGCCCCAAACTAAGAACTAACTCATTCCCAGGCATTATTGAAGGCAAAGCATTTGTTTGGATAAGGAAATGTGGGAGATGAAGTCAAGATTTGAGCCTAAGGGTGAATTTCGCTCCTAACCATTCCAAAGGGTCCAGAGCGAAATTCTTGTAGGACCCTATTTCTTCACAAAATCTTGAATTAAATGCCAATTTGAGGAGCAAATTTGTTAGTGTAGGTTTTTATTTTCCTAGTTGGGTTTATTATATTCCCTTTTCTTAGGTTTTTCCTACACTTTATTTAAGCTTGCTTAGGTTAATAAAACATGTTTACTTAAGACAAGTGGGTATTGAGGTGTCGACATGCTATGAGGAGGTGCATTTACTATGTTTAGACCATCATGGTGGTCTCTCCTCATTGGCCAGTGCTGCCACCTCCACCCCTCTCTTGAGTCTATATAAGCATGCTACCTTGCTTGTATTTTGATATAGTTGGAGATAGTAATCTGATGCTATTTTGCCTTGGAGCACTTCACATCAGTTTTCTCTCGGTATCACTGTTATGCTGTTTATTTCATTTGCATTTACAGTTTATTTGATATATCTCTTTCAATTCAATTCTGGGTTGTAATTTGTTTCTCAGATTTTAACATGGTAATGTTGTTTATTTCATTTGCATTTACAATTTATTTGATCTATCTCTTTCAATTCAATTCTAGGTTGTAATCTGTTTTTCAGATTTTAACATGGTATCAGAGCCTGTTTTGAAAGATTAGATTATTGTAGAGATCTTGTAAAATTTTGCTGTGTTTTCTTTTGCATTTTGCATGATCTGAAAAACCAGCAAAGGTTTATGAAGATCCGGTAATATTGTTTTACAAATTTTTTTTTTTGTAAAACAAAGCTTTTTGAAGCTTAGATTTGTGAAGAAACTTTCAAATAGTGTGTTTTCAGGCCTATAAATTTTGTGCAGATCGGACACCAGAAGCTTTGCATGTCGTTTTTTCCTTGTTGAAGGCGTTTTTTAACACTGTGGCCCCATCTTTGGAAAGTGATAAAGAAAAACGCTTTTTGGGTTTGTTTCACCGCTGAAAAAAACCATCTGGGTCGTCGTCAGATTTGTTATTGGCTCAACAAATCGTTTGAAAATCGCATCGGAAAGCTTCAGCCAGACCCCTCACCATTGCAGTTTTCAATTTGGCATCTGATCTTCAAATGAGGTTTTTTTAGTCATACGGAGGTATTTTTTAGGTCAATGTTTTTTGAAATGGGGTATTTTTTCATGCTCTTTGCAGTGGTGCAATTAATTATTTCTTAGAAGTTACCAATTTTCCAGAAATTAAGTTTTATCAACAGATATGAAGGGTAGTCCCTATTTTATGAACTTCAAACCACTATAAATTTCACATATGATCTCGGATTCAGGTCATTCGTTTTTTGAAAGTGGATATTTTTTCAATTAAAATACATTGATGTTGGTTTTATGCTCATATTCTGAGATATTATTTTTACCTTCAGTATTTGTGTCCATTTTTTGGACTTGTAAAACTCTGGAAAATAACTCCAGCATTGTAAATGCACTAAATTATAAAGTGCCACCTTATAGTATCTGGGGGGGGGTGATTTCTGATCTAGTACAAAGGGGGGGTGGTCCAGTGTGTTCTCTCTAAGTTTTTCGTTTCTCTTTCCTACACAAGCAATCTTACTTTCTACAATAAAATGGATCAAAGTACAGTACCAATACTCACACCTTACAACTACTATGAGTGGAAATCAAAAATGACAATCTATCTTAAGAAGTTGGGGTTGTTTAGAGTATGGGACTTGAAATTGAACCAACACTAATTGCAGAAAAGCCAAAATGGTTTAACAAATGTGATGATGCTTATGGTACTCTATGTATGTCTGTATCTTCTTATCTTCTTTTTCATGTTGAATCTGCTACAACTCCAAATGATGTATGGACAATATTAGAAGGGTTGTTTGGTAAACAAGATGAGTTAAGGGGGCACCAATTGGAGAATGAGCTAATAGGGATAAATCCATGTAATTTTGATACAATTCAAGACTTCTTCACAAAGCTAAAGGTTGTAAGATTGCAATTGAAGGCATGTGGGATAGATAAGAAAGATTCACAATTGATTCTAAGCATTCTTTCCAAACTTGGTCCAAACTATTCAGTTTTTGTGTCTACTTTCTCTGCTACAAAAAGTGCCTTAGGAACCAGCTTTAAAATGCCTTATCTTGATGATTCTGCAAAATAACTCACACAAGAACAGGATAAGCTAATTCAAATGGGCACAATTAAGCCCTCTAAATCTCAAGCCTCGGTTGCCAACCAAGGTATAAAAGATCAAAATGGGCTTTCTAAGCAAGAAAAGAAACAAAAGAACCAAGGAGAAAAGAAGCAAGAACAAAAGCCAATTACTTCAAAAGCACCTAATGATGCATCTTCTTCAAAGGGTGACAAGCCCAAGAAGGAGAAAACTAAGTGTTCCTATTGTAAGAAACCTGGTCATGATGAACATAAATGTCTAAAGAAGCAAATTGATCATTTGACTCATCTTCTAAAAAAGAACAACATCAAGGTGCCTGATTCTGTCAAACCGGGTTCATCTTAGGAATCTTCAAAGGACACAAGTAAGGGGAAAGGAAAGGGCAAGGCCCTTGTTGCTGTTGCTTCCCAGCCTAATTCTTGGATTATCGACTCGGGTGCTTCGCATCACATGGCTTCATCAAAGGATAGTTTTTCCTCCTTGGAGTCATGTTCTATGCCATTTATTCCTGTTGGGTGATGATACTCCTGCTGAAGTCCATGGGAGAGGGTCTGTTGACGTGGGCGAAGGAACATTTCAAGATGTCCTTTGTGTTCCATCTTTGTCAACTAATCTCCTATCTGTCTATCAGATCACTCGCACGGGCTCTAGCAAGCAAGTTGAGTTCACTCCAGACACAGTTGTAATTAGTGAGATGCATAATGGGTCTACAATTGCAGTGGGAAAGGCAGATCATCAGTCCAGACTGTATCACTTTTCTCACTTTGTTCCTGATTCTCCTTCACTTGCATTGCTTACTCACTCAGATGAGGTGAGTCATTTGTGGCATCAGCGGTTTGGCCACTTGAACTACCGCTACTTGCAGCAGCTCAGTCAGCATGACATGGTTATAGGGTTGCCTTCTATTCGATTTCTTGATGGAGTTTGTCAAGGATGCATTCTTGGCAAGCACCCTGAAGAAAAATTTGATAAAGGCAAAGCATGGAGAGCCACACAGCTTTTGGAGCTAGTTCATAGTGATTTAGCAGGACTATTTCCAAATCCTTCTTTCAGCAGGGCCAAATATGTCTTGACATTCATTGATGATCTTTCTCGTGACACCTTTGTATATTTTCTCAAACAAAAGTCTGAGGTCTTTGAGTCTTTTCAGGAATTCAAAGCCTTTGCAAAGAAGCAATCAAGGAAAACCATCAAGGTTTTGCGCACCGATAATGGGGGGGAATATGTCAACCAGAGGTTTGAGCAGTTTTGTATCTCAGAAGGCATTGATCTTCAACACACAGTTCCCTACACTCCACAACAAAATGGAGTTGCAAAACGTAAGAATCGGTCCTTGAAGGAAATGGCTAATTGTATGATCCACTCCATATCATTGGCACCTCAGTATTGGGCAGAGGCCATCAACTGTGCATGTTATATCCAGAATCGAGTTCCTCATCGAGCTGTGAAGGGGGTAACTCCTTTTCAAGTTTGGACAGGTCGGAAACCCATAGTCAAACACTTCCGAGTGTTTGGGTCTTCTGCATGGGCCCACATTCCAACAGAGAAACGCAAGGCTATGGATCCACAGAGCAAGCCTTGCATATTTGTTGGGTATCCAGATGGTGTTAAAGGCTACAGGCTTCTCCATCCTACCACACATGAGCTTTTCATTGAGAGGAGTGTTCGTTTTGAGGAGGATACTTCCAATTCTTCTTCTACCACTTCTCCATCTTTCATTCCTATGGAGACATTGCAACTTCATGATGACAGTTCTTCTGAGGATTTTAATCCTCCTGATCCTTCTGAGGAGTCTTCTTCCTCCACTTCCGATGACGATGGCGAGGATTCATCTTCCTCGTCTCTTAGTCATCCTTCAGAGGGTGATGATTCTCCTCCAGATTCTCCTCATTCTCCAACTACTGGCCTCTTTGGGCTCATCAGACATTGGAGTCAGCAGGTGATTGGGTTGGTGATCCTTCAGATGAGAGAAGAACACGGTCACAATTTGAGCATGCTCCACATCTCTTCTTTGCTACAGCTTCCGATCCACAGACCTTTTGGGAAGCTTCAGGTGTCCTCGAGTGGGATGCAGCTATGCAGGAGGAGTTCAATTCCTTGGAGAGGAACCATACTTGGGATTTAGTCCCTCTTCCTATCGGAAGGAAACTTGTTCGGTGCAAGTGGATCTACCAAACAAAATTTGTTGCAGATGGGTCGGTTGATAAGTATAAGGCTCGTCTGGTCGCTAAAGGATTCTCCCAGGTTGTTGGGATTGACTACTCTGAGACTTTTGCGCCAGTTACCAAGATGAATTCCATCCAACTTGTCCTTTCTATCACTGCAGCCCATCATTGGGAAGTTCATCAGATGGATGTGAAGAGTGCCTTTCTTCATGGTGACCTTCAAGAGGAGATATATATGGAGCAGCCACAGGGGTTCGTCCAGGATCCTTCACTTGTTTGTTGCCTTCAGAAGTCTCTCTATGGCCTTAAACAGGCCCCTCGTGCCTGGTATGCCAAGATGGACTCCTTCCTTCTGTCAGTTGGGTTCACTCAGTGCCATTCTGATCCAAACGTCTTCATTTTGCAGTAGGATGATACTCTCACCTTCCTTGTTCTCTATGTTGATGACTTGTTGATCACTGGGGGTCGCTCATCTCGTATCAAGGCAGTCAAAACTGCCCTTCATGATCGCTTCTTGATGTCTGACCTAGGCCTACTCCATTACTTCTCAAGGATTGAGATCACTCAGTCACCTTCTGGTATCTTCATTGGACAGCCTAAGTATGCTCTTGATATGCCCTCAAGATTTCGCATGGCTGATTGTAAGCCCGCACCGACTCCATTTCTGTCAGCAGTCAAACTTGAGGCTTCTTGTTCCTCACTCTTGGCAGATGCTACCTTGTATCGTCAATTAGTTGGAAGCCTCATATATTTGACTCACACAAGGCCTGATATTTCATATGCGGTGGGCCTGGTCTCCAGGTTCATGCAGGAGCCACATGAGCTGCATTGGAAAGCAGCTAAGCGGATTCTTCACTATGTACAGGGTACTCACAGCTATGGGATTCATTATACAGTGGGCGTGGATATTGACTTGGTGGGATATATAGATTCAGATTGGGCAAGTGATTCTCAAGATCGCAAGTCCACTTCAGGTTATTGCTTCTCTCTTGGTTGTGGTCCAGTTTCTTGGTCGAGCAAGAAACAATCTGCTATTACTCTTTCATCTACTGAGGCTGAGTATCGAGGAGCAGTTAATGCTGCTACTAAGGCCATTTGGCTTCAGAACATTCTCACTGAGTTTGGCATTTCCTTTCGAAAGCCTACAATCATCTTTTGTGACAACCATAGTGCTATTTAGATTTCTCACAATCCGGTCCATCATCAACGGACCAAGCACATTGAGATTCACATGCACTATATTCGAGAGCTGATTCATGAGCAGGTTCTTGATCTTCAGTACTGTTCGACATTAGATCAAACTGCAGCCATCTTCACCAAACCCTTCACTGAAAGCAAGTTCATTCATTTGAGATCTTTGCTTGGGGTGCGGTAGGTGTTCTCTTTTGTTGGGGGGGCTTCTTAATTCTTTTTTTTTTCTCTCTCTCTCTATTCTGGGGGGGTGTACTCTCCTTTGTTGGGGGGATTCTTCTTTGTTGGGGGGAGGGCTATGTACATGGGTAGCTCACCAGGCTTCATTTGTCGGGACCCATATTTTCACCCACCTAAGCTATGCTTAAGGGAGGTGTTAATGTAGGTTTTTATTTTCCTAGTTGGGTTTATTATATTCCCTTTTCCTAGGTTTTTCCTACACTTTATTCAATCTTGCTTAGGTTAATAAAGCATGTTTACTTAAGACAAGTGGGTATTGAGGTGTCGACATGCTATGAGGAGGTGCATGTTCTATGTTTAGACCATCATGGTGGTCTCTCCTCATTGGCTGGTATTGCCACCTCCACCCCTCTCTTGAGTCTATATAAGCATGCTACCTTGCTTGTATTTTGATATAGTTGGAGATAGTAATCTGATGCTATTTTGCCTTGGAGCACTTCACATCAGTTTTCTCTCAGTATCATTGTTATGTTGTTTATTTCATTTGCATTTACAGTTTATTTGATCTATCTCTTTCAATTCAATTCTAGGTTGTAATCTATTTCTCAGATTTTAACAAAATTCACTTGATGATGATTGAAGGAGGCTTGAGAAGTTATGTCCAAAGCATGGAAAGGAGAAAGGAAGTGAGAAATGAGCTCAAGATATGAATTTCGCTCCTAACCCTTCCAAAGGGTCCAGAGCGAAATTCACATAACCTCTATCTTGCTACTTGTTATGGCCAAGTTTTTGACTTCTAAGGCATGGTTGGAAAGACTTTGATGTGTTCTTGCCTTTGAAAGGTGGATTGAGGCGATGGAATAGTGAAAATCAACCCAAAATAGGAATTTCGCTCCTGACCCTTCCAAGGGTCCAGAGCGAAATCCTCAATTTGACATTCTATTTTGCCTAAGACATTGAAAATTGAGGATTTTGAGCTAAGTGGATGGAAAATAGACTTGATTGTGGTGAGGAGAGGTGAGTTTGATCATGTTTGAAGGTGGATTGAATTGAAGAAGTGTGAAATCAACCTAGAACAAGAATTTTGCTCCTGACCCTTCCAAAGGGTCCAGAGCGAAATTCTCCATAAACACTATTTTTCTTCCTTGTTTAGGCCATCATCCTTGTTCCTTGGACATAGTGGGGGTAGATTGATAGTTCTTGCCTTAGGAAGTGATTGAAAGTGAAGGAGATGAAGGATTTTGTCCAAAACATGAATTTCGCTCCTGACCCTTCCAAAGCGTCCAAAGCAAAATTCCTCAAAAGGTACCTGTTGACGTGTCTAAAGTTGTGGAACTACGACTTCATCCGGCTAACACAGAATAGAAATGCTAAGAATCCTATCCTCTCTTGAGATAAGGAAATCCCTAATGCTGTGTTAATTTGATCAATGGGGATGACCTCAATGTTTCGGTTGCACCAGGTGTCTTTGAGGATTCTACCACCGATTTAGGCATTTATCCTGCACAACCGGACATGAATTACAAGACGAGATGAAGGAAGTGAACGGGTTAGTCAAAACAGAGGATGATGTTAGCATATTGTAAAACCAATGATCAAATCGAATTCGAAACAGCGTGACGCTTTAATAAAAGAGCTTGATTAACTGGAAGTGAAACGCTTATTTGAAACAAGAAATTAAGCTGGCTCTGTTTAAAATTTGCCACTTGGTTGCAGTTCGGGGCTGGGGTGTTTAATGATTGCCAATTTTCGCACTTGGAGAAGAGTTTTGCTTAAGTTCAGTTTTTTCAAAATGTTCAAAATTTCCCTAAGTCTGAATTTTATATTTCAAAGTTAATTTTCCTAGCTGGCTCTGCCTTTGTGCTATGCTTGATACTTTAAAATTAAAATTATGATCTACAAAAATTTCACCATCTGATCAATTCTTTGATCCACTGTTTAAGCATAGTGACCAATTTTGCATTCATTTAATGACTTTAAAGGAGACAAAACAAACTTACCTCGCGAATAAGGTGGTTACCCCACGATTTCTCCAAACTTTAGGTTAGAAAAACTTTGTGCGAGTTCGGCCTGCAAGGCCCTTTTGTAAACTTTGAAAACGTCGTCCTCCTACTAGCATTTCGCGATTTTTCGACTACAAAGGGTTGTGAAAGGCTTTTGCAAGAATTGAAGGGTTTAACGAAAACGCCATACTTTCCGCAAACTTTGCGCCAAAGGAAGACTCTGCAAACTTAGAGACTTAGCGCCTTACTTTCTCTCCCTTTTTGCTTGTTTCGGCCTTAAAAGGCTTTTTGCAAGAATATGAAAATGCCCTATCACGCGACTTTTGGGCTGAGGAAGGCTTTTGCAAGAATGTTATTAATCGCTTTCCACCTCTTCTCGCAATTTCAGGCTGAGACGTCCATTTGAAAATGTTTTGAAGTTTAAAGAGTGACACCTTTCACCTTGTCTCACAATTTCAGCCCAAGAGGAGGTTTTGCCAAATTTCGCGTTTTACTTGCTTTGCCCAATTTTGGGCTAAAAGGCATTTTCGCAAAGTTTAATGAAAGCTAAAACGCCCAACTCCATTTTCGGGCTGAAAGGCTAAAATGTAAACGTTAAATCGCCTTTCACACGATTTCGCGACTTCATCGATTTTTGCCCATTTTCGGGCTAGGAAGTCTATTTGCAAACTTAGAGACTTAACGCCTTTTTCATTTAGCTTGCGATTTTACTGTGTTCGGCGATTTTCGGGGTACCATGACCTTTTGAAAAGGTTTTGAAGTTTAATTGTTATAATGTCGCCTTTTCACCACAACTCGCTATTTCCACTTCCTTGTGTTTTTTGGCCAAGAGGGGCCTTTTGAAAAGTTTTTGAATTAGACGCTTTACTACATCTTCTCCATTTTCAGCTTGGAAAGCACTTTTGCAAGATTTTTAAACCTTAACATTCTCTCTCCCTATTAGGCGATTTTCGGGGTAAACAGGGAGTTTGAAAACTTAAAAAAGTGAAACGCCCTTTATGTTTGCAATTTCAGGCTATGAGACCCTTTTGAAAAGCTTTGAAGGTCGTCGCTTTACTTCATTTTAATTTCGGGCTAAAGGGAATTTTCGCTAAGTCATGGGCAACTAACACTCCCGCCTATTGAGCCGATTTTTAGGCTTATGCTAAAACCTAGTCTCCCTTGGATTGATTTTGAACATTTCAGATTGAGAGACTCTCTGCAACATGACCTCCCGGGTCATGTGACTTAAAACTAACCGACGCCCCATCTCCTGATGGTTACATAGCTCATTGCTTCACTACTACCCGCTGACACTCAAAATGGCGGATAAAAATCAAAATCCTACATAGAGCAAGACGAAGACTGGAAAAGAAACGAGGGGGACCCTGTCGACGACAGGGAGTGTGTGCAATGCACAACAAATGGCGACTTTGTTGGAGAAATGCTTCTAGTCATTTCAGGGACGTTAGTCTGGACCGAACCCAGAATCTTTGGTTAACCACCACAATTTAGACGAGAAGATAGAGAAAAGTCTTTCAAAACCAAATAATGTTGCGAGTCAAATCGAATCACGTGTTTATCGGATTAGCCAGTGTGTGCAAGTGAAGTTCATTCCAGCTTAGAAAGAGTTGAAGCATCAACATTTCACTATGTCAAGTCATCCAGCGGGCTAATACTTCAAAAGCAACCTGGATAGAGCCCCGTTGCCAACAAGCGTTCATAGCCCCGACGGAGTTATCACCTGTTAGCTCACAGAGATTGCTCTATTTCCGGTAGAAGAAATTTTTATTTTCTTTGTTTGTTCAATACTGGCAGAGATGCCTACATTCCTTGTGCCAAATTCTTGCTTGAAACTAAATTGCGTTCCAAGTTTTTACTCTTGATCTTCTTCTTTTTCTTCTTCTTTTCTCTTTTTTTTGGCATTGTAGGCAATGAAGCCTACGCAGGATTGAGCGTAACAGTGGTCACTGAAGCAGAGCTTCGGATCTTATCATCGACGTAATGTCCCTTTGACGAACAACTAATTGTATGCGATTGTTAAAATATATCGTGCAGTAATCACGATGTCGGGGATAGGTTTTGACAAGAAACAAGATTTTGCGATGAAAGGCTATCTAAATCAATCCGACCTCTCTATGGGGTGCTCCGACAATTAAGTGTCCAACCCAAGCTAAGATATTTAGAAGCGAAAGGTTGCCAAACTCTGACGTTGCACACCTTTTGTTGTGCGTTGCACACACTCCCTACCCAAGCTAAGATCTTTAGAAGCGAAAGGTTTCCAAATTTTGTTGACGTGTCTAAAGTCGCAGAACTACGACTTCATCCGGCCAACACAGAATAGAAATGCTAAGAATCCTATCCTCTCTTGAGATAAGGAAATCCCTAATGTTGTGTTAATTTGATCAATGGGGATGACCTCAATGTTTCGGTTGTTAGGTCTTGACTGCAGGATAGCTTAGTAGTTGATGTGTTATGCTGGAAACACAAAGGGGACTTACGGTTAGACGGAATTGGTTTCGTACAGGTTCCCTAAAGTTTTACCATCCTATATCATCTAATTTGCTTCTAATTGATGTCATTTCAGCTCGACTGGAGGGTTTCTCTAATGGATAGCATATTTCAACACATAGACGGAAGTCTTATAATAACTAGAAATTACTTTGCCAGCTAATTAGCACAACTAGGTAAAAACCAGTGCAATCATCTAAGGATTTTGAATTTTGAAGCTATTAGATACAAATGATAGACTCTTACACCCATTCATCCAAATCTAATAACCGAACTTAGCTCAAAAGGGGCTTAGACTAACCAAGCAAAGGAAACAATAATCAACTATTTCCTAATGGTATGAACCAAGATTTTCCATCAGATACATGCATAAATAACTGTCTGAAAGTAAATACAATTGCAGAAATATGAAATAAATGGAGAAGAGGACCATGCACTCACAGTAAAACAAACACAGCTTTAACATCCATTAAATCTTGTATATATTTCGCCAGAGGTTTTGCAACAATCTTTGTTTTCTACCCTTACAAAAGAGGAACTAACTCCTTTATATAGAATTCCCAAAAATGGATGAATGGCCAAGATTTAAACTTAAACAAAGGGGCCAGATTCATCCTTTATCAAAACTGCCCATACCCATAAATGGGAGGCAAAATATCAGCAACAACAAAAGGAGAAACAATAACTACCCAAAACGGTAATCAATAACTCCCCAAAAGCTGCTCCAAAAAGTGCACATGCACGGAGCTCAAGATTTATAACTGTTTTGGTAGTTAGAAATGAACTTTATGTCTAAAAAGTGCCTTTTAAGATTTAAAAAGAAACTTGCACTTTTAGGAAAGCACTTTCTCCTTTCCTGCTGCGGGCCCTTTTTCCAAAAATTTCATCCTCTTTGTGCAAATATTCCTTCTAGATGTCCCGACCTGCTGTATGCTTTGCCCGAACATATTCTTGAAATCTGATGCATAGCTGGAACAACACCATGCTTTGGGGCATAGGAGGATGGCATATTTTATATTGCATACCCTCCAAGTGGCGATCTACATGCTTTACCCATCCTTCTAGTCGGACCGATGAGCCTCAAAACTTAATATGTCCGAATGCAACCCACTAGCAAATTCTAGGTCCTCCATGGACCATGGAGTATGCAACCTTATCAATTCTTAATCTATCCTTGCAGTTTGGTTGTACTTGATTATCGGACAAACTATTTTTCCAGCCTAGAACCATTGATCTGAGGATCTTTCCACCAAGATCCCTCATGTTTTTCAAAATTTCCTCGCATTCCTCTTGCTCTTTATTAATGGTATCTTTTGTGTCATTCTTCATGTTGGCAGTCCAGTACCATTCTTTGAAAATGCTAATGTCATAGGGATCCAGGATAGCGGACAATGTGGGAATCTATGTGTGGGTCCAGAAAAGAGCCCTTATGAGGGGAAGAATTGTACCAACCACCTCATGGACCCTGAAACACTCCCTCTTTACTTCAAACAATTTGACAAGAATGGTCTCTCAGTGGTGGGCCATTTCCTTTACGTCTTCAATGATCCGCTCTCCCTTTTCCTTAATGTCCCGAATCCATTCCCTGATGGCCTTGACGGTATCACATACTCCTTCAAACTCTGTTGTAGTCCTTTGTGCCGATGCCAATGGGGGAACATGGGATTCAGGGGCATGTTGCAATGGTTTCGGTACGTGTCTCTCTCAGCAGTCATTTCGTCAAGTTGTCTAAGCATATTCTGCACGGAATCCTTGAACTCTTCCCTTTCTTGCTCTTTGGTGGCTCGCCCTATCGAGATGGTTGTAATGCTATAATCGGCCAATGCAATCTGAATGGATGGCTTATCTATAGGTGGGGTAGCGATATGAATGGTGCGGTTCCTTTGCTCATCCTTAGTGATCCGGGAGTAGGTCTTGGGCTTTTTCTTACCTTTGGATTTTATCTCTCCTATGTGAGAGAAGATATCCTCCAAGTTGATAGGTGGCTTGATAGCCGCTTTCCGCTGTGCACGAGCAATTAACCAGTCTTGAGGGATGGTCTGTCTGAATGTTATTGCCAAATTCTTACTCTGTTCCTTGGAGGTTTCAGCTGGCTCACTGCCTACCTGCAATTGATCGGTCATAGAAGGAACGGACGCAGTATCCAATCCCTTATGGCTGAGTTTTCCCCTACCTCGCTAAACAACTATCGAGTATCCCCTTGCGATGGTTGCTCTTCAGTTTTGCCGAGCTCTTGGGTCTCATCCCCCTTTTGTTCTCCCTCAACAGTGGTGTCATCTTTGCCGACACTATTCAATTGTAATTCATGTTGACTTCCCTGTGTGAGCTCATGCTTACCAGCATCTTGATTAGGTGGAATTTCTCCCTCCTCAACTTGGTTCTCAGGTTTATAGGAGCCGATGATCCCGACCTCTGCATCTGGCTCACCTTGTGCCGGAGGATTATTAGCCTCGAATGCATCAACATCACTCTGGGAAGGCGGAGCAGGTATATAGTCAAGTTCAACTTCATCATCCTCCGAACTGGGGTCTTTGGATGACGAACTGACTTCCGACCTCCTAATAGGGATCTTTTCTCTTCTGGTTCTTTTTGATGCTCGAGTCCCTCTATTGGCTTTGGCTTTCTTCCTCTTCTTTCCAAGTTTCTCAACCTCCTTTGGTGCGCTTGAGGTTCCCTCATCTTCCGAAGACTGGGAATTGAGACTGCCCATCATATTGTATGTAAATTGAATCCCTTCATGGATCAGTTTCTTGATTTCCTGGGATAACCAGTGATCGATATACCTCCCTGGAGCTTCCATAACTGCCTCAAAATCAGTAATTGGATCTTGAGACCAATCAATGCTTGGCAAGAGGTCCTTAACTGCCTCAAACTCTTGGACTTGCAAGCAATTGCCATAATCTGTTACCTGATCTGGGACCTGATGATACTCATAAAGCCGCATTTTCTGCACACTTATCCTAGAATACTCACACCGTCGAACCTCATAGTCATCGGAACAGTTGCTCCAATAATCCTCAATTGATGCCTTCGCTCTGTAGCGCCTGCCATAGGCTCTCTTTGCCAAATTGTCATGATCGAAACACTTCCTCGGGAAATGTTCCTGTAGGCCATAGGATGCTAATTCAGCAAATGACTAATCGACTTGCATCGAATTTTTGAAATGCACATCGAGGTCACCCAAGATCATGGGGAAGGTGAATCCGGACTATTTCTTATCTCTGAGTAAGCTACCAGCTAGGTGTGCCTGTCTTGCGACTTCCATAAGGACTATTTTGTCTATCGGATAGCGTGGAAGTCGGAATGGCTCTCCCTCAAAGCCTGCTATCCTGAGGTAAGTGAACCTGGGGAATTGAATAAACCATGCGCCATACTTTTGTATCAAAATGGTAGCATGCTCTGAAAGCCTTATGTGCAATCCTCCTTGCATTAACCTGACTAGGCGCATTGTAAAGGCGTCATTGACACGCTCATACTGACCAATTGTGTAAGCAATGTTGTTCTTTTCTCTTTGAGCTATGTCATAGTAATGCAGTTGAGGGTAGCATTCATACACCTTTACCTGATTTGGGCCATTCCCGATCTCACCTTTCTTGATTAACCCTGTCAGCGGCTGGTGTCGGACAAACATGTAAATCAGGTAGGAAGTCATGGCGAAGTACTTCTTTTCTTCAAGCTCAACTAGCTGTGTATGGATATTATTGCTGATGATCTGAGCCCAGTCGAACTTGGACTTCCCGGCAAAGACTTGTTCAATAAAGTAGAACATCCATTCCTCAAAGAAATTGGATTGAGGGAGTCCCATAACCCGACTAAGTAAGGTGACCATGTCGCCATACTCACTATAAAAATCACATCTGGGGGTCTTTTTACTGATCCTAATGCTTGGGGGTCTTCTTTCCTTGAACCATTCTTCGTTAATCAATGTCTTGCATTTAGCAGGATTTATGTCGTAAGCAACCTGTGCCTCATCAATAGTTGTAGCAACAGGATTATCGGGAAATGGGATGTCAAATCCCTCCCCAATGGCCTCAGGTGTGAAATCAGCTAGCAACATATTTTCTAGGACCACTAATCTGGTCTCTGGCTGATAATGTCTAGCAGCCTCAACTACTAGTTCATAATTTTGCACGGATGGAGGGAAACCTGTTTCCTGAGCAATACCACTCTCCATCATTCTCCTGGGCTTACCATAGGCATTCGGAGAGTATAACCTGTTCCTGAAATCTTGAATGTGTATGTGCCCAAATCAGTATCACCTACATTCTCCCATATGCTCTGGACTTTTGACTCCCTAACTCCTCCCTTTTGGTATAGGTACTTCATTTTCTTGCCTCTGCGGGCAATGTCAGATTTGGAGACTCGAGATGTTCCGGTTGAACCAGGTGTCTTTCAGGATTCTACCGTCGATTTAGGCATTTATCCTGCACAATTGGACATGAATTACGAGACGAGATGAAGGAAGCGATCGGGTTAGTCAAAACAGAGGATGATGTAAGCATATTTTAAAACCAATGATCAAATCGAATTCGAAACAGTGTGACACTATAATAAAAGAGCTTGATTAACTGGAAGTGAAACGCTTATTTGAAACAAGAAATTAAGCTGGCTCTGTTTAAAATTTGCCACTTGGTTGCAGTTCAGGGCTTGGGTGTTTAGTGATTGCCAATTTTTGCACTCGAAGAAGAGTTTTGCTTAAGTTCAGTTTTTTCAAAATGTTCAAAATTTCCCTGTGTCTGAATTTTACATTTCAAGGTTAATTTTCCTAGCTGGCTCTGCCTTTGCGCTATGCTTGATACTTTAAAATTAAAATTACAATCTACAAAAATTTCACCATCTGATCAATTCTCCAATCCACTGTTTAAGTGTAGTGACCAGTTTTGCATTCATTTAATGACTTTAAAGGAGACAAAACGAACTTAACTGACGAATAAGGTGGTTACCCCGCGATTTCTCCAAACTTCGGGTTAGAAAAGCTTTGAGCATGTTCGGCCTGCAAGGCCCTTTTGTAAACTTTGAAAACGCCTTCCTCCTACTAGCATTTCGCGATTTTTCGACTGCGGACGGTTGTGAAAGGCTTTTGCAAGAATTGAAGGGTTTAACGAAAATGCCCTACTTTCCACGAACTTCGCGCCAAAGGAAGACTCTGCAAACTTAGAGACTTAACGCCTTACTTTCTCTCCCTTTTTGTTTGTTTTGGCCTTAAAAGGCTTTTTGCAAGAATATGAAAATGCCCTATCACGCTACTTTCGAGCTGAGGAAGGCTTTTGCAAGAATGTTATTAATCGCTTAACACCTCTTCTCGCAATTTCAGGCTGAGAGGTCCATTTGGAAATGTTTTGAAGTTTAAAGAGTGAAGCCTTTCACCTTGTCTCGCAATTTCAGCCCAAGAGGAGGTTTTGCCAAATTTCACGTTTTACTTGCTTTGCCCAATTTTGGGCTAAAAGGCATTTTCGCAAAGTTTAATGAAAGCTAAAATGCCCAACTCCATTTTCGGGCTGAAAGGCTAAAATGTAAACGTTAAATCGCCTTTCACACGATTTCGCGACTTCATCGATTTTTGCCCATTTTCGGGCTAGGAAGTCTATTTGCAAACTTAGAGACTTAACGCCTTTTTCATTTAGCTTGCGATTTTACTGTGTTTGGCGATTTTCGGGGTACCATGACCTTTTGAAAAGGTTTTGAAGTTTAATTGTTATAATGTTGCCTTTTCACCATAACTCGCAATTTCCACTTCCTTGTGTTTTTTGGCCAAGAGGGGCCTTTTGAAAAGTTTTTGAATTAGACGCTTTACTACATCTTCTCCATTTTCGGCCTGGAAAGCACTTTTGCAAGCTTTTTAAACTTTAACGTTCTCTCCCTATTAGGCGATTTTCGGGGTAAACAGGGAGTTTGAAAACTAAAAAAAGTGAAAGGCCCTTTATGTTTGCAATTTCGGGCTAGAAGACCCTTTTGAAAAGCTTTGAAGTTCAACGCCTTCATTTTAATTTCGGGCTGAAGGGAATTTTCGCAAAGTCATGGGCAACTGACACTCCCGCCTATTGAGCCGATTTTCAAGCTTATGCTAAAACCTAGTCTCCCTTGGACTGATTTTGAACATTTCAGATTGCGAGACTCTCTGCAACATGACCCCCCAGGCCATGCGACTTAAAACTAACTGACGCCCCATCTCCTAATGGTTACATAGCTCATTGCTTCACTACTACTCGCTGACACTCAAAATGGTGGATAAAAATCAAAATCCTACACCGGGCAAAATGAAGACTGGAAAAGAAACGAGGAGGACCCTGTCGGCGACAGGGAGTGTGTGCAATGCACAATAGCACCTTTTTTCCTTTATGTGATGTCAAAACCTTGGCTCTTATGGTGTGGTTGAGGGTGGAGTGATATATTCTTGCCTTTTGAGGTATATTGGAGTTGAAGAAATGAAGAATCAAGCCTAAATATTGAATTTCGCTCCTGACCCTTCCAAAGGGTCCAGAGCGAAATTCTCAAAATCTCCTTTTTCTTCCATTTTTGTGTTAAAACAAACGTTGACCAAGGTGAATTGGGCTTGAATATGTCCCTAAGCATGCAGTTGAATAACTTGTGACCACCAAAAGTGAAGATTTTGAGCTAGAGTATGAATTTCGCTCCTGACCCTTCCAAAGGGTTCAGAGCGAAATTCTAAATAGATCCTATCCTTGTCCATGGTTTGGAGCGAATGTCTCCTTTCAAGCCTTCTTGAGGGTCAAACAAGTGTTGCCTTCATAAGAGAGGGATCCAAAGGTGAGAATCAAGGTAAAACAATGTAAGAAGGAGGAATTCAACCTAAATCAAGAATTTCGCTCCTGACCCTTCCAAAGGGTCTAGAGCGAATTTCTTCATAAGACACTATTCCTTGCTCCAATCTACAAGCTCGTGCATTCCCAAACAGTTTTGAAACCCAAAGGCTTGTTCTTAATGACTTAAGGGATGAAGAATGGAGCTAAATGAGGGAAAACAAGCAAAGTATGAATTTCGCTCTTGACCCTTTGGAAGGGTCAGGAGTGAAATTCTCAAAATCACCTAATTTGCTCATGATGGAAATCAAGATATGGATTCTTAGGCCTCTGTGGAGAGAAAACTAATATATTTTTGCGTTGAGATGCAATTTGGAACAAGAAAGTGGTGGATTGATGTCTTAATCATGAAAATCACTCCTGACCCTTCCAGAGGGTCCATAGCGAAATTCCTATAGGGCTTGTCCCTAGAGAGGGTCCTGAGCGATTTCTATTTTGATGCCTTCTTGTTAATGATTTAAGGAAAGAAATGCTAGGTTGGGATAAATATATCATGTGTACTTAATCATCTTTTGGTTTGTTTTGCAAATAGAGGAGGATCATGCCAAGATAAGGGCAACCTATTCCAGTCCCATCATCATCAAGGACACTCCAAATGCATTGGGATATTTCAAGTGTTCAAGGAGTTCTAAGCTATCCTCAAGGACTCCATTCTACCACAGGATGACAAAGAAGAAAGATCTTATAAACACTTGAAGGCAAGATATGCTACCGGAGAAAGAAAAAACTTGACAATAACGAAGCCTCACCAAGCACATAGAGAATCAAGGAGTGCATCATTCATCGCATCAAGGACAAATGAGGATCAACCAAGGTCAGTTCAAGGGTACAGTGAAGAAGCATATAGTTTCAGAAAAGTTAATCAAAGATAAGCTTCTCATCAAATATCAAGAGATACAAGCAAGTACCAGACAAGGTGGCGTCCCAGTCAGACAGGTTCACCTCAGCATGTCCAGATTCAATGTACCTAACTCAACAGTGATGGCACAAACTTCGGTGTACCTACCCCTGCTTCCTATTGGTCCACACTCATTGAATGTAATTTTTTCGTTGGCTAAGGAGTTTGTTATAACAAACCCTAATTAGGGTTTTCCATCTTGTAATCCTAGCCGTTCATTGTAAATTGATCAGAGTCGTTGAATTGTAAAGGGCTCTCTATATAAAGCTTTGGCTCTTCATTTGTAAAGGGTTAATGGTTAGGAGCTAGCTAAAAAATGGAATTAGTGAATAGTCAACAGATAGAATAGCAATTAGAGTAGATTAGGAGGACAAGGCAAGAGATTGTTGCCCTTGATTGTAAATAAACTCCATTTTCATTGAAGTCATGGTGAAATGTGTCGTTTCTTTGCAATATGCATGGTCTCTTGTTGAATCTTCGTATTAGATGGTAAATAATTAGATCGAATGGAGAAAATTGTTGAATACACTTGTGTGGAATCCGCCTAGTCCAAACCACTAGCCTCTTGCTGACTGTAAGTGCGCCTTGCGTGGTCAATTGGCATAGAATGAACTTAATTTCAAGTCATTACATGTCTATTGTTATGCATTATCTTGAATGGTGATCAGTGTTTGATGGTGTATGATTTGAATCTATTTGAAGTATCCCTTAGAAGATCGCACTGAGTTGGTGTCGGGTTGTTCAGTTTGATGGTGAGACCCAGCCCAGTAGGACTCCACCTAGTCATTCATCCATCTTCTTACATTCTAGATTAGACTTTCTAAGCCTTTCATCTTTTGATGTTTCTTTATCTTCCAGCCAGTAGATAGGATTCAAGTTCCAGCAGATTAAACACTCAGGCCATCAAACGTGTCCCCTTGTGATTCCAGAAAAATCACATCAGACCAAATTGAGCTTATCCACATGTAGAGACCCTACATATAAGAACCTTGGAGTTGCCTCGATTGATCATTAGGCGAAATCTTCAGCATCCGGGGAAACTTTGTTCAAGAGAGGATAAGATACCTTGGTATTTTATTCTGTGTTAGCTTATGCATAAAAAACACATCAACAAAGTGTTTGGCAAAATGTCCATTGGTTGTAAGTGCACATTTTACATGTAGGAATCATATTTATGCATTTCAAAAGACAAAAAGGATTGCATTTGCATTTTTAGCTCTTGGCCTAGATGTCTTAGTAATCAATTGCAAGCATTTAAACTTCATTTGAAACCATTCCAAGCAAGCGAAAACAATCAGAAAACAAAAGACAGGAAGATAAAGGTTTCATGACAACTGTTTGACAATATTCCTTGACGTCCAAGTCAGCAATTAGGGATCAAATATAGCAAGGGATATTACATAAAAGCAATACGGACCAGAATTAATAAACACAGTATCTAATGAAGTCAATGGCAACAATCACGATTTATGAAAAGGTATTATAGTCGATTGTATAATGAAACAATCACTATTGAGAGGAAGTAAAGTTCATAATGGAAGTACCCATGTATGTATTAAAGATAAATTGATAAAATGGTGATTAAGTTTAGATGTAGCAGCTGATTTTAGCTAAGTTAAAGGATTCTTCTAGTTTAGCTCGGGTCCTGGTACTGGTACTGTTCAGGTACTGGTACAGTTCGGGTTCTCCCTAGGTACATCTTGGATTCTTCCAGGGTACTTGGGTTCTCGATGGGTCCTTCTGTGAAGAACCCACAGAGAACCTGTAATGTCCCTACTAGTTAGAGATCACTGTCCTGCAAAACAGACTGTTAGAATGCAACAAATATATATATAACTAATCTAATTTGCAATTAAACTTCAATTACTTAATTAAAACTAATCTCAATTCTTATTTAATAAAAAGGATACGAGTGCAGTACGGGGACACGTCCTTAGGCGGCTGTAATGCTCGCCTTCTTGGAACCCATCTTGGTTCCAAGCCATACCAAGAAATTGAGGGATAATTCGATTCTTGTCTTGGATGTAACATCTTACATCCAAGCCTACCAAGGAAGACCATCATATATGATCAATTCCTTGCCTTGGATGATGCATCTTATCATCCAAGTCTACCAGAAAGGACCGGCCAAATCCGTCTCTTCTTGGGTGAGCTTTTGACACCCAAGCCATAACATATATGCATATCCATATTCAGTATATACTACCTACCAGGGATTATCATAATCCCTGAATTAGGCTAAGGGAATTTTCTCCCAATAGCCCCCATCATATAGCCACATTATTCATATAACATCCTACAATTCATTATCATTTTTCAATCCATGTGCCTACATTTACATGATCCTACATACATATAAATATTCTGCATATATAGCTATATTCATTGCTACATACACATGAGATAATATCACTATCCTACTATAGCTTGTTAAAGGAATTAGTATATATTTATGTACGACAGAATATTCAGTAATATATATGTGTGTGTGTGGCACACACGTCCACACACCTATATATACCCCTGAGGCCAGTAAATACCGCTTACCTGTTCGCAGTCCGCAGTTGCCGTTTGCAGTTTGCAGTCCGCAGCTGCAGTTTGCAGTCCTCACGTCTTCGTCACCTCCTCCACATTCTGCAGCTTCTCTTCCTTCATGTTTTCCTTCTTCCCCTCCTTACTTGCTCTACGGGTTGTATCTGTTATATACCCGTGGAGGGGAATGGTTGCATCCCTCCACGGGGTCCCTTCCGTGGGAAGGGGTGTGACGGTGGTCGCAGCCTAGGCTGCCGCTCCCGTCCCACCACTTCCCACGGGGGGGTACCCGTGGTGTTTAACTCCTCCCCCTTTAAAATGTCGTAACTTATATTAAAACCCAATTTCATGTAATATTTTAATATTTTAATAGTTCATCTTTCCATCATTTAATATATTTAAATATATTAATATTTTCTAATAATTTATTTCTTATATTAACCTCATTTATATTGTTTAATAAATCATTTCCTCTTTTAATATATTAACATTATTTAATATATTAACATCATTTTAATAATTGACTTTACCATTATTGGTGTATTTAATATCAGGTGATACAGTAGGGTTATCACAGAACCCAGGCATCACGTAAATACCAAGGGTCGTACCCAAGCGTAGTTTCATAAACTAAAACCTCAGTTTCACTCCCACAACTTTGTGACAAGATTTTTTATCAGAATATGCCAACAGGCAAGCAATTAAATATCATTTCAGTTGCTTTTGCGAGCTATACATATGAACACTGGGCTATTAAACTTTTTATTAGCAATACTGAGATTGATTTCAGTTGATTTACATTATGCATACGTAGCAGTTGTTTGCTTATGTTTTGTGAAATCACTTTCCTTGTGTAATGTTTGAAAAATGAAATTAAACCAGCTCCTACACTTGACACAGCTAGTGTTAGTGGCAATCCAATTGATTGTGGTTCAAATGAAATTGAACCAAATGTTGATATTGACCTTGACTTTTCTGATGAAGAACATGAATATTAAAATCAATTATAATTTGAATTTTCATTGTGTAATAACATTTTGAAACTTGAGTATTTTCATTTTTGCAAATTATGAATGAGATATCAAAATATTCTATTTTTTGATATTTATTGCCAATTATGGATTTATGAGTATCACTCTTTTTGTAGTTATACAATGATATAGTCTATAATGTTTGAACATACATACATACATACATACAAACATATATATATATGTATGTATGTATGTATGGACGTACCCATACCCAAGGAAAAAAAATTGCCGTACCCATGAATCCTTACCTGTATCCGTATCCATACCCGTACCTGAATCAGTAACTTAGGGTTTTAGAGATTCATTAAAGAGATCTGCAGCAATTTGTTATTATTAGATAAGACAAAAAACAAAAGGAAAAAAGGGGAAAGGACAAAAAGAAATTATAAAAGAGATAACGATTCATATAAAAAAAGGTTGTGTTTGTAATTAAAACGCAGCGCTTGAAATATAGTTTGCAGCAACTAAGAATAAGACAAAAAAAAGGGAGACAGTAGATAATAAGTCAAAGTCATATTTTTAGAAAAGACAACTTTGAAAGACAAGTCAGTATTTGCAAAACCAAAAGGTGCGATTTAGTTTCCTCAAGTGGTGCAATTTGTATGAGATAAATTACTATGCTGGGAAATATGATAAAGTACGGCTTGTGAAAAGAAGTGTATTTATTAAACAAACAATTGTTATTTGAAAGGTCAACACTCTATGGTGTATAAAGGCAGAAAAGGTTACGATTAGTTCTTGAAGAGATGTGAATTATTGTGGGGTGTGTCTGTAATGAATGATGATGTCTTTTAAAATACATCCCTCTTGGTAATGGTATATGGAGACAATTATAATTGGTGGCTGTTTAGAGTAGTGGAGAGTAGTGTGAGTGGGTGTGGAGACATATAGAAAGGCAAATCATTCAAGGATAATAAATATGTGCGAGATATTAATTAAATAAATAAGTTATGAAAAGGCGTGTCTTTTAGATAAAAGGATAGTTTAAAGGTATATAGGGAACAAGTTAATTGTGAATGAAGAGTGTGCTTTTCAATGTAATGCAGGTTTGATAAGAAGAACATGAGAAGATAAGATTGCAGGTTTGATGATGTTGGCAAGAGTTTACCTATATCCTAGGTTTTGCCGTCATCTTTCAATTTTTGTGTTCTAGTTCATGTCATGATCAAGGTTCATTTTGGGCAAGTTAGTTCTATGGTAATTTGTATCCTCGTCTTTAAATGTAAGGTCGGCAGTTTGTAAAATGTGTACCTTATTGAACTTATGTGAACCTGTTTGAATCAGCATGAACTGCCTTGAACTTTTTGTTTTCGTTCAAGTCGGTTATTTCTCCTTTCTTTTGAATATAGTCGGGAGTCTTTCTTGATAAATACATAAACATGCTTGAACATGTGTGAACTGACTCGAACCTTTGTGTTCAATGGGTTCGTGGGGTTCAATAAGGGAATGTTATGATTCATTTTGAACGCCCAAGACTCTTCTTTCAAAGACAACAGTTGGCGCCAACTTTTTCAAGGCACATGATTGGATGTTTGTAATCATGGAAAGTTAAGTTAAAGACACGCGTCAAAACAGTTGCAATGAGTGGAATGAGTGAGGTGACGGAAGTTAAGAGATTGCATTTAATGCTTGTCATATCAAAATCTTCGGCATGTGAGGTAGATTTGTTTCTCAATGAATTTAAATTTGATATATGGCACCATTATAAGCGATGATTTTACCAACATGTTGTCCTCAATTTTTTATTTCAAAAATTGGACTATCACATAGAAATTTTTGTTAAAAATGAAAAATTTTACTCTATGGCATGCTTCCCGAGGCATAAATTCGCCCCATCCTTGGACTGGATCGATCGTTGATCCATCCCCAAGCTACGTTTTGAATTTTGTTGCATTTCGAGTCTGTTTGCTATGTTTTTGCTTCAATGTAGGGGAATTTTTCAATGATTACCAGTAACTGGTAATTTGTTTTTCAAAACCCCCTTGAAGCTTTTAGGCTTGTAGGGGAATTTTTCTCCAATTGCAAGTTTTTATTAAACTTGTAATGGGGGTTTTAAAACCCCCATTACCAGTAGCTTGACTTTAAGTGTTTATAAAACTTGTAAATGGGATTTTAAAACCCCTTTACATGTTTTAAGTGAAATCACTTGTAAAGGGAATTCTATTTCTCTATTACAAGTAATTTTACTTGTAATTTCTTTTCTAAAACCCGAAATTTGCCTTAAAGGCAAAAATATGAACATTTTGTAAAACTTGTTTTGTTTCTAAAACCCTAAATTCTTCCATGTCATTGCAAGCTGATTTGGGTTCGAATTTTTTGGAGGAAATTTAGGGATTCCTTCCAAGTGTGGATTTCCTGCAACTTTGAAGGATTCAAAACCCATTTTTTGTGCATTTGTGCAAACCGTTTTTCGCCATTTGTCTTCTTGAAGCCGTTTTTTCTGAATCATGCATTTATGCGTTTTGCTATGATTTGGGGGATTGAATCCATCTATTCTCAAGGCCTTTTTGGCTCTACCATAAATGCGTTGGATTCTAAGCTTTGATCAAACCATTTTATGCGCATTTATGGTTTCGGATTTGCAAAAAAGGCCCTAAAAAACAGTCACGTGTTTTGCTAAGTTACGCACTCTTCACCTTTGAGGTATGCTTACAATCCTAAGTCATTTTTGCTTTGTCTTGTGATTAATGATGAATGAAATCAGTTTCGAACCATTTCATTAGCATTTTTATAGCAAATCGGTTTTTCTATTGTCACAATGCGTGGCTAAGTTTTTTCCATTGTTTAAATTCTATTTAAAGGGCTTCATCTTCCATGTTTGATTGATTCTTCAAGTTTGGATCTCTTCTCAACTTTGCAAGGTAATTTTTATTTTTGTCTTTCTTTCTTATTTCTTTCCTTGCATTTTCTTGTTTAGTTTTAGTTTTGTTCATGTTCATAATGGGTTTATGAGAGGAAATTCCCCATTTTACAAAGAAATTTGTAAAGTGAAGTTGTTCTTCCCCTTTGGAATTTCTCCTTCTTTACTTGCAATCGGGTTTTAAAAACCCGATTGCAAGTAAGAGGAAAATTAGTGTTCTTCCCTTTTTGGACAAAGACTTAACCTTTTTTAGTCCAAAAATCAAGCTTCAATGATTAAAAAAAAATCAAGTTCTTCCCAATTTCGGGTTTTGAAATCCGGATTGCAAGTTGAAAGTTCTTCCCATTTTTGCATGGCAAAGTTCCAAGTGATCTTGAAATTCATTTTTACCTATCCGCTTCCAATTCCCTCATCCGTACTTATCATCTTCGTCATTTCCTGTATGCCTAAATACCATTTTTTCATCCATTCCTTCGATTTTCAGTTTGTAAATAAGTTTGCATTTGGATTTAGAAAACCAATTGCAAATGTGTTCTTCCCAACTTCCAAACTGAAAATTCATTCTCCTTTCATTTATTCATGCTTCGTGTTTTGCGAGTATAGTTGCATTCGGAATTTGGAAACCCGATTGCACGTTTGTACTTCCCTCTTGTGTACTTGCAAAACATGTTTCAAAACCCGAAATAAGTCAAAAGCTTATCTTTCCACCTCTTATATTTCCTCTCACAAAGCCAAAGTTCGAAAGTTGAACTTTCCCATTGGGAGGAGTAAAAATGTCTAAAGATAGTGACTCTGATATTGCCTTGATACTCTTGGATTTACATTGCAGCGTTTCCAGTTGTTTTCAGATGACAGATGTACCATCATCTCCCACTCCAAAAAAGATGAAATACAGGTATGACAAATACCAAAATGAAGTTTCGCAGTCACAGGTTTCCTCCTCCCTTGATCATATCAAGGATACTGAGATAGGGCATGTGGACATGTCCGAATTCATACAAAGGATTGAAGATCCGAAGGAGGGGGACATGCAACGGTTGTTGGACAACCATATCCATCATACCACATCCTTTCCAGTTGCTGCCCTAGAACCGGAATTTGTTCTAGCATGTGCCCATCATTTTGATAAAGAGACACGAGTTATTAAAAATGATGATGGAGAAGTGATCATTCGCCTGGATGCAGAAGCTATAGAGAGGGTTTTCAAAATACCTTCTGAAACCATCTATATAGAGATCTCCAAGCAAAGTGCAGCTGAATACTTTGCCAAAAGGGAGAAAGACTGTAAGCGTCATATCAACAAATGGATTCATGAACCTCGCACTACTCTTACCAGATGGGCTAAGTTATATCAATCTGATTTCAAGAATGAGATCGGCGATACTATTACCCTTCTGAGTTGTATGATGGGATTGGAACATTCCAATGTTTTTGAACCTTGGATATACCAATTTATTATGTTAATAAGGCAGTCTCAACACATCTGTTGGGGTGAGCTCATCAGTGATGCTTTGTGTGAACAGCTTGCAGTCGTCCCTACTACTTTCACCTTCTACATGAATTCATATCTTGTGTATATCGCTGTGTCACTTAGACATTTCCCAGGTTTTTCTACCAAGGGTGACCGCATGCTTGTACCGGTTTGGGAATGCTATGATCTGTTGCCTCTAAGATCAAGTAGGTCTCATTTCAGAAGGGTTCAGGACGCTTTCTTTGGTCATTACTTGTGTCAATTTGACAAAAACCTGAAGAACAAAAGAGTCTCAGATGAAGCATGGGAAAGGGTGAAAGAATACGGTTGTTTGTTTCTCCAATTTCCAACTTTTACCTACATGAGAGTTGGATGCTATGGTGGGCAGCCTTATATGCTCCCACGATACCCAACCGATAAGATTATTCTTATGGAATTGGAAAGACAGATCATGGCTGTGCATACACATTAGTCAATCAGGCACAAGGTTGGCATGGGTATTTCTTCCAACAACCCATTGAAGATTGGTCAATATTCTCTAATGACTTCAATCAAGGCCAAGGCTATGGAGACTGAGTTGCAAGAAATCAGACTCAAAAGATTCAAACCTAGAGCTGATTTCAATTACCGAGGCATGAAGGAAAAGATCAAGAAGACCTTCATCCATGTGCATCGGATAGATGATATCTGGGTTGATCTCCGTACGGAAAAGGAGATTCGCAAGATGGATTACTGGCGACTCACTGCAAAACAGATTGTGGATCTAAACCTTGTGGACGTGCCACAAGGGATGATTGATGATGGAAACATTCTTGATCTTGAGTTTGTCAATTAGAATGTTGATGAGGCTCCACTTCCTTCTATCCATTGGTCCCATAAGGAAGGCACTTCTATCTTGGATAGATTTCGGCCAATTCTTGCCAATACCAATACCTGGCTTAAGAACAATGGTGTCAAGCTCATTAAGATTAAGGTTGGGAAAGAAGATGATTCTACAGGTCCTCTTGGGCAGAAGTTTGAAATTCAACTGGACAATAAAGAAGGTGCATCCTCTTCTAGTACGAGGATCAAACTGCGAGTCAACCGTGAAATGGTGCTTCCTCCCCAGGAAATAACAGTCCCAGGCAAGGAGAAGCCACAGCTAGAAATTCACGTGATTGATCCCGAAGCTTCAGAGGAAGAAACTCAATCTGATAATGCTCCTCAGTCGCCTTCTACAGAGTCCCCACATAATTCTCTTTCTTCACTTCCTATTGAGGTACCCGTGCTTCCTCCTGTGATAGATGTGAATTCCCAATTAGCCCCTGTAGTTTCAGAATCTTCGCAGGACGTTCTTCCACTTTCAGCAGCAGAACCATCTCAAAATCGTTCTCAAGAAAATTTGCTGAATATCTTTTCAGATGATCCTTCATATGTACCTTTATCTAATATTGATACTTCTATGACCTGTTTTGATGAGTTCATGACATCTTCATCACATCCTGTCGTCACTCAGCAGACTATGGTGGCTATTCAGACAGAAACTTCTCCCAAGGTCACCACAGTTGTTCAAACAGAAACTGCTTCTCCCTCTTTCCCAGAGTCAGAGTTAATGGCTTTACCTCCATGGCTCAGTTCCTTTACTACAAAGAGGAAGAAGCAGGTGATCTCACTTGATGCCTTTGACTATCGACAGTTGAAACAATCAAAACCTAAAGCTGTTAAGAGGGCAAAGACAATTTCGAGGGTGACCGTTGATGAAAATCGGATGAGAGTGGCAGAAATTGCTGAACCAATATCAGATAAACCAATTGAAGAAATGCAAGCAGCTGATTATCGGATCACAAAAGTGCAACTGGGTAAGCAGACTCATGAGGTTGTCAAACATGATGCTCAGCAAACAGTGGCTACATTGGTACAACGGTATGATGAGGTTTTGACCAAGAAAGATCAGTTAGAAGTAGAGAATCAAAGACTCATGGCAGCCATCCAAAGTATTACTCAACCTTCAAATGGAGAAGGCCAAGTACCTGTTTCTTCCAAGGCCAGTGAACCAATCCAAGGTATTGAGAGAGCCGCCCAAAAGGTTCAAGCCTTAGACACCTAGGTTGATCAATTGCATGACTTATGTTCACAAGTCATAAGACAGGGATTTGAAACAATGGTTAAATTGGAAATCATTGAAGATAAGTTGAAACAAATCTTGGGTGCTTTCAAACTAAATTTAGAGAAGGTTGAAAGAAATTTAGTTTCCTGGCGAAAGATGCCTCAACAACAATTGAGCGTTCTTCAGGTGCATGACGTAATTCCTTCCAGAGTCATGTACATTGAATATGAGGAACTTCTGGAGAACAAATCCCTTGTTCTCAAATCACTCATTGAAGAAATTGATGAGACCTTAAGGTTGCGTGAAGCAGTCTTTCAAGATGTTACCTCCCACTGTAAAAAGGCATCCTGCGACATTCTAAATCAGAATGATGAGTTGCTGCCCGAGGAAGAAGTTCTTGCAGATCTACAACTCAAGATTCATGATGAATGGAGAAGTGAGCAATTTTCAGTCGCTTCCATTCAAATATTGATTAAGTATCAAACTGAGTTGCAGGAAATCCGATCCCTGTTGGAAAAGGGCAACTCCACGCTATGCCAATGCCATGATGTCGTCGTAAAGACTAGGGTGGTGGCTATGAACACTCATGAACCAGATCCTGATGAATTGCAGAAAGTTATTCGAAAGTTCGAATTGTTCATGACTTCAAGAGGTGCAACTTAAGTGTTTTTAACACTTGGTTTTAAATTCAAAATTGTAGTTTCCCTTTCGACAAGTTTACTTGTAAAAACATTTTTGTAATTGCAAGTTGTCATCACTTGCATTTTTGTAATTACAAGTAGGCAGGTTACAAGTCAATTTGGAATAGGACTTGTAACCTTGAATAAGCCATAATTAGTTGTTGAATAGATCTTGGTGGTTGAGAGAATTTCTCAAGTTAGTTAGGATCCTCCCACCTTTTTCTCAAGGCTCCTCTCCTATAAATAGAAGAGAGGGTCCATTGTAATAATCATCTTTTGGGAAAGCAAGCAAAACTCTGCCAAATTTACAGCAAGAAGTCTTTGAGCTTATGTATGTGAATTGAAAGTTTTGAAGAATAATAAAGAAGGATTACTTAAACTTTGAAGTCTTTGAGCTACATGTTTGAGTTTGAATCTTTTTATTTCTTCCATGCAAAGTGTTTCTAAAGGAGCCTAGTCTAATCTGATTTGAAGTCTTGGAGTTGCAAGTAGAGAAGATTAATTAAAATAGGAAAATCTCTAGAAGGAGCAGCAAGTCTTTGAGCTTGCGTCTATTCTTGAGGAAAAATTATTGTTTGATAAGAAATAGTAGCAAGTCTTTGAGCTTGCATTAGTTCTTGTCTTTGTGTTGAAAGAATAGATTATTCCAGTCTTTGAGCTGTTGTCTTTTATTCGTTGTAAAATTTAGTATAGCAAAGGGTAGATAGGACTTCCAATAGTCAAGTCTTTGAGCTTGATATTGTTGTCCCGTCCCGAAGGAAGTGATGGGAGTCTTTGAGCTTTCTGGAAACTTCATTTCCTTTCTCTCGTTTTCATTTGAAGTTGTTACCATTATTATACATTTTCTTGCTATCACTTTTCTAAGGAGAGAAAAGGATATAGGCTTCCTTGAAGAAAGAAGGAAGACTGTTGTCCCATCCTGTTTTTATTTCAGTTTTAGATAGATAGGGGGAGCCTTCCCTTAATTAGGAGAGTTTCATACTCACACTGTGGTTGGAGTCACAATTTTGTTTGCTTTCATGAGTGTACAAAATTTTCAACCAACACAACAGCTCAGTCAGTTTTTGATAAGGCGCTGGAGGTGGCGAGAGGTAAACTTTTTCTGCAAGCATAGGGATTTCAGGTTTTTGTTGACACAAGGTGAGTTCAGTTCTTCCGTTTTCCTGTTGGCTTTTACTTCGGGTTTTTTCCTGCTTGAGGAATTGTATTTTAATGGCTGAGTTAGTGAAAGTGAAGTCTGCCTTTCATTTATTCGGAAAAGCTGCTAGTCTAGAATGTGTGCATCCTGAATTCAGTGACACTGCCCTAAGAGATTTTGACATGGGGGACCTCTTAGAGAGGTTAAACAGTCAAATGTCAGAACCATTCATGACTGAGTTAGCAAATAGTGGTTTGGTGGAAGCTATTAATGCATGGTAGCTACGGTAAGATAAATGATTGAATGAGAGATAAATGAAGTCTCTCATTCAATCATTTATCCTATCGATTAAACCAGTAAGAAAAACTTCAAGCTATATTATTTATGATTATTCCTCATGTATATCAATATCGATAATCATTTCATGGCATATTGGTAATCAACGATATTAACCATCTATCCCGATCTATATCGGATGTGTTCTCAACAAGAGATTATTACATTGCTATTGGGTGGCATAGTGATGCACCGGTTAATGATTATAATCCTTAGTTAGTGATCTGTGTCGGTTAACATAGACACCGATCCACTTCGGTTAATTTGCAATGCCAAACGCCATCATTAATACCAATTGGCATATCGGTTAATATGCTAATATGATTACGTGAGTCTCGATTAATATCAGGTTGGTAAATATGTTATATGCTACATAAACTTCAATTAATATCGGGCTGAGAAATATGTTTAACACCGGTTGATACTATATACCAAAGGGTGCGATCAAGTAGTGTCTTGGTCGGTCATGTCCATAAGACATGACCGGTCAAGGCACTGCTTGATCCTCCCCTCTCATATATATATATATCATTTGGCATTTGAGAAAGAGGATATCGAAATCAATAAATACTCCTCTTACCTGCCAAACAAAGAAGATAGTCAGAATCATAATTGAGACAAAATACATAGATATATAAAGAATAAAATTAGAATACATCTTGCATATTGAATTGTAAATTGAATAAACATTTACATGGTATTAGAGCTATAGTTAAATCGAACCTGAGGCTGTTCAATTTCATGTAAAATTCAAATCAAGCATATATTCAACATCACAATCCCATCAATGGCTAGTGCTATTAGATTTGAAGATAGACTCGCAGGAGTTGATGACTTCTCCGCATGGAAATTCAGAATCCAAATGATTCTAAAAGAAAATAAAGTCGAATCATTTGTAAAAACTGAAACTGAAGAACTTGAGACTAAACCTGACAAAGCAATTTGGAGAGAAGGAAATGATAAGGCTATCAAAATCATAGTTGATGGGGTAAGGAACAACATTATGCCCATTATAAGGAAACATGAAACAGTCTTCAACATGTTCGAAGCACTTGAAGACGCTTTTGAGATATCTAATGCCAGTAGAACCTTGGCTCTAAAAAGAGAAATAAATCACATAGCCATGATAAAAGGAGAATCAGTCAATGCCTACTTCATGCGAATATCTACCCTAAGGGATGAACTGGCAACCCTTGGATATGAGATCCAAAGCAAAGAATTAACCCTCATTGCTCTAGATGGGTTGCCTAGCATATGGGAAACATTCATCCAAGGCATCAATGCAAGGGATAACTTCCCAAAATTCGATAGGCTAAAGGCTGACTGTCTCCAAGAGGAATCAAGGCAAAATAAGAAAGGGATCAAACAGAAGAATATAGATGAAGATCTTCAAGTTCTTAATACGAACACAAATAAGAAAGGCAAGCAGAAGCAATTCAAGAAGAGAAAAGGTCGTCACGGCAAGAACTCCTTCAAAAGGGACCTCTCTCAGATACAGTGTTACAAATGTGACAAATTTGGGCACCATGTTGGCAAATGTCCAAAAAGAGCTAAACAGGCCACATTTGCCAAAACAGGAAAATCCAAAAGAGAAGAGGACTCCAAGAAATATGTACTCTATTCAGCACTCACAAATCAAGCATCAAATAAAGTGAACTCCTGGGTGATCGGTAGTGGCTCATCCAGACACATCACAGGATTCAAAGAAGTACTAGACTCAATGAAAGAAGAAAATGATGAGGAAGTAACTATCGGAGATGACTCTACACACCCTGTCAAAGGAGTTGGAACTTGCACCATCAAACTAAAGTCAGGTGTATCATTACAACTTAGAGGAGTGCTATATGTTCCATGCATCAAGAGAAATCTAGTCTCAATATCAATAGTAGAGGACAATGGATACAGAGTAACCTTCATGGACAACAAAGTATTGGCTTGGCCAAAGAACTCATCCATCAAGAAGGCTAAAACAATTGGTCAAAGACAAGGCTATTTGTATGAGCTATGTACAAAGCCCAACTTAGCCCTAATTCATGAGATCACATATGCCAATGAAATCTGGCATAGAAGACTAGGCCACCTAAATTTTAGAGCTTTATCATCAATGGGAGACCTTGTCACAGGTCTACCCAAGTTAAAGCAATATCATTCAGGGCCATGCATAGGATGTGCCCTAGGTAAAAATACTAAGGGTGCTTTTCAGAATAGTACTAGGAAAACAAGTAAAATTTTAGAGTTAGTTCATTCTAATGTATGTGGACCTATGTCCATGCCTTCATTGGGGGGATTTCTGTATTATGTAATATTTGTTGATGACTACTCTAGGAAAACTTGGATCTACTTTCTGAAATGTAAAGAATCATAAGAGATCCTTAATAGGTTTAAAGAATTCAAATCACTAACAGAGAACTACTCAGGAAATAAAATTAAAACCCTGAGAACTGACAATGGGGGGGAATACACATCAGAAATACTTAAAGAGTTTTGTAGAAATTCAGGGATTAAGAGGGAGTTAACAATACTTTATAACCCCCAACAAAATGGGATAGCTGAAAGGAAAAACAAGACAATAGTTGAAGCTGCCAAAGCTATGATTCTTGATCAGAATCTAAATATCAATCTTTGGGCAGAAGCAACTAGTACTGTTGTATATATTCAACACAGATGTCCCCACTCTAATCTTGAAGATAAGACCCCTGAGGAAGTCTTTACTAAATCAAAACCTGATATTAGCCACCTTAGGATATTTGGATGCCCTGTCTATGTTCATGTACCTAAGGAGAAAAGATTAAAACTAGAACCTTCTGGGAAAAGGGGAATCTTTGTAGGATATAGTGAAACGTCCAAGGCTGACAGGATCTATATACCTGGTCAAAAGAATATTGAACTAAGCAAGGATGTGATCTTTGAAGAAGACTTGGCCTTCAAAAGAGCCCAAAGCTCTCTAGACCCTGAAGTCTATATCCCCAACTCTAGCATAGATAGAGATCCTACTCCTGAGCTTCAGAGGGAGAATCCCGAGGAAACTATAAGTGAAACTCAAAGTCCACTTAGAGAAAACCTCAAGAAAAGACCACTATGGGCCACCAAAACTGTAGCAGAAGCTCAGAAGTTTGTTGCTCCTCCAGGAACCTTCAGGGAAAGCAAAAGGCCTAACAAATTCACTAGCTATGTTGCCCTTATGAATGATCTCTCTAAAGCCGAACCAAACAATGCATCAGAGGCTCTTGAACATCAAGTATGGAAGGATGCAATCTCTGAAGAGTATCAGTCCATTATGAAAAATGATGTTTGGGAGATTGTTCCTAGGCCAACTAAGAAATAAGTTGTTTCATCTAAATGGATTTTTAAAATCAAACATGCTGTAGATGGTAATATTGAAAAACACAAGGCCAGGTTTGTAGCTAGAGGGTTCTTTCAAAGAGAAGGAATAGATTATGAAGAAACTTTTGCACCTGTCGCTAGATATACATCAGTAAGAGCTGTATTAGCCATTGCAGTAGCTAAGGGGTGGAAGGTACACCAGATGGATGTTAAGACAACATTTCTAAATGGTGAGATCTCAGAAGAAGTCTATCTAGAGCAACCTGAAGGGTTTGAAATTCATGATGCAGAGTCTCATGTGTGCAGACTCAAGAAAGCTCTCTATGGACTTAAACAGGCTCCCAAGGCCTGGTATGAAAGAATTGACACCTATCTCTCAGGACTCGGCTTCTCTAAAAATGATGCGGATCCTAATCTCTACTACAAAAGAAATAAAGGTTATATGCTAATGTTGATTGTATATGTTGATGACTTATTAATCACAGGAAATGATCATCTTATAGATCAATTCAAGAAAGATCTATCCAAAGAATTTGATATGAAGGACTTAGGACTCCTTCATTACTTCCTAGGATTGGAAGTATGGCAGAATTCAGACAACATTATACTAAACCAAGGAAAGTATACCTTGGATATATTGAAGAGATTCTGAATGCTAAACTATAGACCCATGACCTCTCCTATGGAAACCAATTTACATAAACTTAAAGAAGCAGCAACAGAGTCACAACCCACTGACTCTACTCAATACAAATAGATGATTGGGTCCTAAATGTACCTAGTGAATACAAGGCCAGATATCTGTTATGCAGTTAATGCCTTAAGTCAGTTCATGTGTGAACCTAAGGAGATACACCTGGTTGCAGTAAAACACATCATGAGATACCTACAAGGTACCCTAAACCTTGGTCTCAAATATGAGAAAGTTGACATAAACCTACATGGATTTACAGATTCAGATTGGGCTGGAAGTGTGACTGACAAGAAAAGCACTTCAGGGTGTTGCTTCAGTCTAGGTTCAGCTATGATATCTTGGATCAACAGGAAGCAGTCTTATGTAGCTCAAAGCTCCGCCGAGGCAGAATACATTGCAGCTTCTATGGCTGCCCGAGTGGCAGTATGGCTTAGGAAGTTGCTTGTGGGGTTGTTTGGAGAACCTATGAAACCAAAGCTGCATAAAACTTTCAGTAAATCCAGTGTTTCATGACAGATCCAAGCATATTGAGATTCCATACCACTATGTGCGAGATATGGTAGACAGGAATGCAATCCAATTAGAATATGTTTGTACAGGAGATCAAACTGCAGATATTCTGACCAAACCTCTTTCCAGAGTGAAGGTTGATCACTTCATAAAAGGTTTAGGTATGATAGAAAGGTAAATTGTTTTGTAATCTGTATTTGCATATCTATAAGATGTTTAATGCGTAAACTTCTTTGTCATGATAGAACATTTTTGGATTTTATCCCCTGGGTTCATATCTAAGAGGTGACGATCTCTCAAGATAATGAACACTTGTATGGAGATATTATAAGGTGACGATCTTATAATGTCCAAACCAGTTATCATGTTGGATCTCTGGTGTATCATAGATGAAGCCATGATTGTGTTGTGGTAAAACATTTATATGAAGTGTTAGTGCACCTACCTCAACTTGGATAAAGATGAGAATGGAATATTTTCTCATATGATTATCCTTAGGCAATACTGATATCACGTGCTAAGGTGATATCCTGTCATCACAAGATTGATGTGATGGTCTTTTGTATCATGTGTTTAGGTGATACTTCATATCATGTGATTAGGTGATATGATTTCCTAGAAAGTTAGATTGTGTAAAGAATGCTAACTATCATTTAAAATTGTGATGCTTGATACACTGCTCTCATTTATCTTACCTAGCTAAGAGGGAGTGTTAATGCATGGTAGCTACAGTAAGATAAATGAAGTCTCTCATTCAATCATTTATCCTATCGATTAAACCAGTAAGAAAAACTTCAAGCTATTTTATTTGATGATTATTCCTCATGTATATCAATATCGATAATCATATCATGGCATATTGGTAATCAACGATATTAACCATCTATCCCGATCTATATCGGATGTGTTCTCAACAAGAGATTATTACTTTGCTATCGGGTGGCATAGTAATGCACCGGTTAATGATTATAATCCTTAGTTAGTGATCGGTGTCGGTTAACATAGACACCGATCCACTTCGGTTAATTTGCAATGCCAAATGCCATCATTAATACCGATTGGCATATCGGTTAATATGCTAATATGATTACGTGAGTCCCAATTAATATCAGGTTGGTAAATATGTTATATGCTACATAAACTCCGATTAATATCGGGCTGACAAATATGTTTAACACGGGTTGATATTATATACCAAAGGGTGCGATCAAGTAGTTTCTTGATCGGTCATGTCCATAAGACATGACCGGTCAAGGCACTGCTTGATCCTCTCCTCTCATATATATATATATATATATCATTTGGCATTTGAGAAAGAGGATATCGAAATCAATAAATACTCCTCTTACCTGGCAAACAAAGAAGATAGTCAGAATCATAATTCAGATAAAATACATAGATATATAAAGAATAAAATTAGAATACATCTTGCATATTGAATTGTAAATTGAACAAACATTTACAGAAGCTGCAGCCTTTCCTTTAGCGATCATTTGTCCGGAATTGGTGAGGGAATGCATCAATAGGTTTGATATTAGACATCGATGTATAAGGAAAGATGATGGTCAGGTCTTGTTAGCAGTGAACCGAGAAACAATCGTTTCAGTATTTAGAATTCCTGAGAGGGATGCATACTCTGAATTTACCCCTTCTCTCTCTGTTACAAGATTTCATGAGAAGGTAGACAAGCATAGAAATGTTATTGCTAAAAGCTGGTTGATTAAACCTCAGAGAGGCGGTTCTCGCTTACCGAAAACCTTGAATAGAGATCATGTGAAACCCTACATTAGGGATTTGATAGTTTTATTGCATAAGGTTAAGGGAGCGGTTGATTCTTATCTGTTCGCGGAATGGATGTATCATTTCATCCAAGTCATCTTAGAAGGAGCCTGCCACATTGATTAGGGAGAGGTTATTGCAGAAGCGCTCCAGGATCAATGGAAACAAGCGCGGTTCGGGGATAAGGATTTCTACATGTCTTCATATCTTATATATTGTTTGGCATGCACAAAAGAATGGCAAGCAGTACCTCGAGCCTTAGTGTTTGAAGGAATTTGGGTTTTTGAATTCTATCCCTGTTTTCAGAGTGAAAAGGCTTTGGAAAACTATAGGCGGGTCCATGATGTTTTTACTGGAAGAATGTTTGTAGAATTGACAGGAAATCTAGAAAGAAGGATTTCTGAAGAGGCTCAACAATCAATTAGAGTATACGGGAGCTACTATATTCAGTATTCCCACTTCACTTACCTTCGGGTGGGTGGTTTTGAGGAGGAACCCATGAAATTGCCTTGGTATGCTTTTGATTGTTTTGTGTTAGCAAAGCTTTGTAGACAATTGGCCCATGTGATTAAAAAGTATGCAGATTTAAGTGATCGTAAAGCCCTCTTTCCCCTTGAATTAGGTTCTTTTTCTTGCAAGTCATTTGCAAATGCAGCCAGTGTTGGAGTTGATTTAAAGAATTTCAATTTTGGTTTCTATTAAGCTAGAAATAGTTTTGATAATAAACTCTTTGCTGTTCAGACCTTTAAATTAGGAAAAAGTTATGCTCCTTTGCCCATTTGGAAGATTTTTGGGAGGATTGTAAAGATGAGTTTGAAGTCGGGTTAAGAGACTATAGCAGATTGAGGATCCAATAGATTATTGATTGGAAGCTGGGGGTGAATGTTGAGGGGGTTATAGATCATGATGAAGACGTCCTTGATCCTGAATTTGATAGAATCAAATCAAAGCCTTTAGATGAGATAAGTTGGATTGAGTATGAAAAGGATGACATCGATGTCAGGGCAATAACCGTGATTCAAAGAACCGTACATTGACTTTCTAGAATGAGACAATTGGATGCTCAGAGTTCAGAGTCACAAATGATTAAACAAGCTGTTTTTAGGGCTCTTGATGCTAACATTTCTGAAAATATTTGTCTTGCAGGAACAGAAACAAAAACCAAGAAATCTTCTCACCATAAAAAACTCACCTCTATAGCTAAAGAGGCTATCAGATCACCTATTTCTGTTCGTGTGACTAGATCAAGGACCAAAACCGATGTGAGCGAACTGCAGGTCGCAAAACACTTTATTGATCTAGATCTGAGTGAAGAAGGTGAGAAGGATAAGTTGCCAGAAGAAAGTAACTTGTCAAAGATGGATCACTTCGGTGACAATATTGATCTAGATTTTGCTGAAAACCTTGACACTTCTCTTGATTTTAAAGAATAGACTCAGGAGAAGTCTTTAATCCTAAAGGATTCTGTTGTTAGTTCTCCCCAATGGCTAGTGTCTTTTGTAAACAAAAGGAAAAATATTGTTCCCATCGCCTTGCCAATCGGCGATGTTGTGAGTATGTGATGAAAACACCTCAGCCAAAAAAGGCAAAGGCAATGATAAGGTTAGGGATTGATGATAAAACAGGTAAATGGATGGCGGAGGTTGCGAAGCCAAAGGTTGATGGAGGAGCATCTGATCTTTCTGCCGATAGTTACCATGTGGAGAAAGTAGATCTTGGAGTTGCTGACAGGGATACAGATAACCATCACTTTGAAGTTTCTACAAAACGCATGCTAACCCGATCGCAAAAGGATGAGAAGGATAAGGAGCTGAAGCAGACGATCAGAGTGCTAGCGGATTACATTGATGCCACTAGCGGTGTATCTTCTTCTCCTAAGCTGTTAGCTCAAGCTTCCCAATCTTTTGATCCCACATCACGTGCCAGTCAAAAGTTATTGAGTCAGATCCAAAGGGGAAAGGCCATCGCAGTTGTTTTTGACGATTGGGTGAATGGAGTCATTAATGACGGTTGCAAATTTATTCGAGAATCCAGAAAAGTGTTTCATGAAACCTCACTGTTAATAGCAGACATTCAGTCACAGGTTAAAATGTGGGAGAGTGAAGAAACCAAATGGATGTCTGCCTCTTTACAGATTTATGAAATTCAAAGGTATGGAGTGGCTACGTTTCTGATTAAAAAACCACTTAAAACAGTTGATGAATCAGTCTTGTTCATTGGTAAGCGCAATATTGATTGGAGGAATGCAACACTCAAGACAGGATGTGTGGAATTCATCAAATGGGAGAAATAATTAAAGGGAATATGTCAAAATTTGGCAACTGAATTAAGACATATTCATACCACTTATGCCTGGGGCGATGGCCAAGTAGAAAAGAACATGAATGTGGTTGTAGAACTTTTGTGTGATACTATGAATGAAGTTAAGAAGAATGCAGCACTCACGAAAGCTGATTTCACAAAGGTTGCCAGAGTTGAAGCTGTATTATACATTTACGCATATCAGTTACCTAACTACGTGGATAAAATCAAGAAGATTCGGCTAGAGAAAGAGGTGTGGAAACAGAGGATGACATCTATTAAAATTCCCAGTATTCCATCTTTACAAGAGTTTGCCGCAGCGTACAAGGAATGGAAGGCGGCGCTGAATGTGAATGCCGAGGATGGCACAACTCGAAGATCCCCAATGCCTAGTTAGGATTTGTTTTCATTTCAAAGGACGTGTCCTCTTTTATCTCGCTCAAAAGACTTTTTCTGTTATTTATAGTTATATTTTCAAACTATTTCTATTGGTAATTGTTTACCACAGAAAATTACTCAGTAAGGGTAAAAAAGAAACAATGGATGTTATTTAAGGAAGGTTTTGAAACTGAAAGGGGGTTCGGATTTTTGGAGAAATCCAAAAGGTTTTGGGTTTATTACTGTTTGTTGTATGTTTCTTTCAGGAAGATAATCATGTTGAATCGTTATTTATCTTTGAATAAATGAAGAAAACAGATATTGGCTGAAAGACTTGAATCTGTGTGTTCAATCTTGAGCATTTGCCTCTTTGTGGGTTTAATTATCACTGAATCATATCTGTTTATGTGAATGATTTATCTGAGAAAGAATATTATCTAGCAAAACTGATTTGCCAATTCCTTGTTTATGTGAAGTCTGAAATCTGTGAAACTGTGTTTTCATGATCAAAGGAAATATTTACATATGTTATGATCATTGCATGTTTATGAATGAATGTATTGCCTTACTGCTTTCTAGTTAAAAGTGGGCACAAATTTATATCGAATGATTCATTGAATATTATATAAGGGAGTTGTACCTGTTTTAAAACTCAGAGGGAAAAGAAAAACTGTGTTTTTCCCAATTTGTTAGTTTACAATTGTGACTTCGTGAGGGCATGGAGTTTACTTGAATAAAAATCAAAGAAGCATAATATGTTAACTAACAGATGAGAAGAATAAAAGAGTTTGATAGCAGATTTATATGAGTTAGACATCATTTCAAGGCAGATTTGAAGATCAAGTTGGGAGGAAGAATTATAGTATAAGTTTTGAAGAATAGGATCATCTATCATCCGTTAAAAGTTGGAAATTTGAATGAGGTATTGGTGCCTCTAGTGGGTTGATATCTATGAGTTTGTAAAAGAAATTTTCTATACATAAGTAAGCTATTTAACATGGTTTTCTCCTATAAGGGTTTCCACATATATATCTTGTGTTCTACTTGTGTTACATGATAGTTAAATTTAATGTGAATGTTTATATGAAATGAACATGCTTTGGGATTAAGTAATGTGCTTTTGTTATTAAGTTTAAAAAGTAAAAGTTTGACCTTATACTGATTCACCCCCCGCACCCCTCCCTTCCCCTCCCCCTTAGTATAATTGTGTTCTCAACAAAGCTTGCCATAGGGAAGAAGATTCTGTACATGCTTGTTTACTCTCCTATCTGATAAAATGAATGCTTGAAATAATGAACAAAATTAATAATGAATACCAAACAGAGGAGTAAAAGTATATCTTTCTTTGCACATGAAGTTATTACAAAAGTAGACCAAAGTTACTCAACCAAGGATAAAAGTCGATCTAACTATATCAAACTGCCTTCCTTGATGATACAAAAATCTATTTAAAGAACTATTGTGACCATTTCACACATCACCCCATCAGGCTGGGGACCCCCCTTCTTTTTCTTTGGGTTTTGCTTTTCCTTAGTTAGTTTTTCTCTCTGCTTGTTGGGTTTTAAGTGAGTGAGTGATTGCCTAGGCTAGCTAGATTAGGGCTAATCTCTGAAAGATCGTTTTAGGGTTTCTTCCAAGCTGAGTCTGGCCTAGTTTTTGGAGGTCGTTAGTTGTCTGCCTGGGACCTTAAGTTTGCCTTAATGAAGTATTTCCTTTCAAGAGAATCAGGATGGTGAGACTGAAGAGCAGGGTGAATAGGTCTAAGGTCAGGATAGGTCTAATTTGATGGTTTTCTTGTTAGAGTCATGTTTTCTTCCAGGTCTGAGTCAATTGAGCAGAGTCAGTGATTAGAAGGAGATCGAAGTGGTGATTTCAGAAATTGATGAGCAAATGTACCTGATGATGATTGAAGGAGTTTTGGAAGAATATGACCAAGATTGTTGACTTCTGAGGCATAATTGAGAAAGTTGGTACATTTTTGCCTTGAAAGAGAGTTTTTAAGCTTTGAAATGATGAAAGCCAGTCTAGGAGGAGATTTTCGCTCCTGACCCTTCCAAAGGGTTCAGAGCGAAATCTCCCTTTCCTGCCTTTCTTTGGCCCTAAAAACCCAGTTCGACCTTACCTAGACCAAATTGGATGGAGATTTGTCTTGATTGTGAAGCAGGGGAGTTGATTTGATCAAATTTGATGGAAAAATGAAGTCAAGCAAGGTAAAGAACTAGCCAGGAATATAAATTTTGCTCCTGACCCTTCCAAAGGGTCCAGAGCGAAATTCTTGAAAGCTCTCGTTTTTACTTGGCTAAAGGCAGGATCTTGATGGGGATGCGTGAAGAAAGGTTTGTGTTCGCCTCTCAAGGAGGATTAGAGTTCAAAAGGTCAAGAATCAAGCTAAAATCTTGATTTTCGCTCCTGACCCTTCCAAAGGGTCCAGAGCAAAAATCCTTCTAGACCACCTTTTCTTCTCAGTTTTGGCTAAATGTTGCTTTCTAGGGCATGTTTGAGGGTGAATTGATTTGATCTTTCCTTGAGATGGAGTTGGTGGATTTTTGAAGGACAAGATTTTGACCTAAAGGAGAATTTCGCTCTTGACCCTTCCAAAGGGTCCAGAGCGAAATTCATCATAAACCTTGTTTCTTGCCTTGAATGGGTTAGAAACCTTGTTCCTAATGTGGAGAATGATGTAATTTTGCCCTATGAGGTGGTTTGAGGCTTGAAAAATGAGCAATCTGGCCTGGAATGAGATTTTCATTCCTGACCCTTCCAAAGGGTCCAGAGCGAAAATCTTCCTAAAGCTCATTTCATCCTAAGTTTGGCTAATTTTTGATTGGCAGGGTATCTTGGAAGGAAGGTTGGACATTCTTATTGCCTTTGAAAGGTTTGAAAGCGTTGAAAATGAAGGATTTTGGACCAAAAAGGGAAATTTCGCTCCTGACCCTTCCAAAGGGTCCAGAGCGAAATTCCTAAAAGCTCTTACTTTTGCAATAAAGGAAGTCAATTTTTTGATTTGTTATGGCATGGATGGAAGAAAAATAACTTTCTTTTGCCTCTTGAGGTCGTTTTGAAAGGGAGAAATGAAGGATTTAGCCCAAGAAGGGATTTTCGCTCCTGACCCTTCCAAAGGGTCCAGAGCTAAAATCTCTCTAAGAGACATTTCTTGCCTTATTTGGCCTCGTTTTGGTGTCCAAGACATGATGAGAAGAAGAATGAACATGTTGAAATCCTAGGGGATGTTTAGAAGTTGTGAAAATGAAGGATTCTAGCTAAGAAAGGGAATTTCGCTCCTGACCCTTCCAAAGGGTCCAAGGCGAAATTCCTTATAAACCTACCTTTTGACCTTTCTTGGACATGAAACCTTATTCCTAGGGTAATGAAGGATGAAATCCTACCTTGCAAAGAAGTTTCAAGTTTAGAAAATGATGATTTTGGGTCAAAAATGAAAATTTCGCTCCTGACCCTTCCAAAGGGTCTAGAGCGAATTTTCTCAAAACTTCTTTTTGCTATCAAGTTTTTGCTAGGTCAAGTGTGGGATAAGGAAAAATCAAGAGGAAGTTGCCCTTAAGAGTGACTTTAAGTTGCCAGAGACCATGAAAGATGAAGGAATTGAGCCTAGAGGTGATTTTCGCTCCTGACCCTTCCAAAGGGTCCAGAGCGAAAATCCTTAAAAACATCTTTTTTTCTAAATTTTGAGCAAAGCCAAGCTTGGAAAAGGGTGTGAGAAGGCATTTGGATTGCCTTAGAGTAGATTTTGGTTGCCAAGAATGCAAATTTGAAAGCCTAATGAAAATTTCGCTCCTGACCCTTCCAAATGGTCCAGAGCGAAATTTCTAAAATTCACCCTTTTTCCTTGCAATTCAAGACAAGATTTTGGTTTTTATACCCTAGAGAGGAGTGAGACAAGATGTTCTATGCCTTGGAGGTGATTTGAAGTTGAAAGAATGGCAAAATAGCCCTAAAACAAGATTTTCGCTCCTGACCCTTCCAAAGGGTCCAGAGCGAAAATCCTAAAACCTACTTATTCCTTTCAAATTTATGCTAAGACAAGACTAGACTAAGGTAAGAAATGCCCTTGAGACTACCTTTGAGTTGATGTTTGTTTCCAAGAGTGATGATTTTAGTCCAAAGGAGGAAATTCGCTCCTGACCCTTCCAAAGGGTCCAGGGTGAAATCCTCAAAAACACCTATTTTTCATCTTTGTTAGATTGAGTCGAAGGCAAGTTGCAAAATTGTGAGGGCAAGAGCATGGGAGATTGCAAATCTAGGTTGTGAAGATTTTGATTCATGAAGTGAACAAGCCTAGATAAAAAATTCAATTAAGCCTTGAAATAATTTAAGCCTCCATCACTTTGAATATTTTTAATGCCTAAGGAGAATAAAAAATTCATCAAGCCTTAATCAAGCTTTAACATTCCTAAGCTAGCCCATAATTTTTCACTAAATTAGCCTATTAAAAGACATTTGGGAGGCTGAAACAAGTTCGCATGAATTAAGGCATTTTTAATTTAATTAATTAATTTCTAAGCCTTGAAATAAATGAAAAAATCCACCTTTGAAGCTTTGGAATTAATTTTAAAAATAAAAAATTATGCTTGAGCGCTCAACACTCATTATTTTGCCTTTATTTGCCAAGTCGGCCATCCTTAAGAGGGGTTTTATTTCATTTTATTCCCTATTTGCCAAGTCGGCCTCAAGGAGAATCAAGGTGAGCGCCCTATATAAGGGAGGTGTATTGTGGCAAATTCAAATCATTCATTCATTGTTCTCATGCGAACTTGAAGAGCAGATCTAGAGGAGCGAATTCTAGCTAAGTTGGAGGCGAATTTCTTGCTAGTTGGAGGTTGATTTCCAGAATTTGCCAAGTATTTGAAGGCTTGTAGAAGACAAAATTCTTTTGAAGGCTGATTGGAGCATAATTCATCCAAAGGAAGACCAGAAATTCAGATCAAACATCCTTGCCCAGCAAATTCATCATCTTCCTTCTTTCATTTTTCAAGGTTGATAGCTAAAATTCAAGAAAGAGGTATGAAGAATCAGATTTTTGAAGTTTTTATTCAAGATTTAGTTTGATTTTCCATAGTAATCCTTTGAAAAATCTAAGTCTTGTACAATCTAATTTTAATTTAATTTGAAAATTCATAATTCTTAGATTTATCATTATTTTCAAATTAATAGTTAGTTATTTCCTTGAAAGGTCTCAAATCTCCTGTAATGAAGACATTATGCTCAAACCCTAATTTTAAGCTTTTGTGTAGGTATCAAATGACGACCCCCAAAGCCGGAGGATCTACTACTCGACAGGCTCTCATCAAGGAGGATCAAAGGAATGACGAATTGGAGACCAGGATCGTGTCCAAGTGGAGCAATATCGAAGACATCAACCTAGGAAACTTCAATGTGAAGAAGTTTCGGGAAGTGCCCTACATCGGCAAGCCGTCACCTGTTGCAAAGAGGACAACTGAGAGTGGCATCATCAAAGCTGCAGGTTTCCCTCCCGCTGTCAAGTGTCATGAGTTGATGATTGAGTGTGCCCGGCACTATGATTCACACTCAAGGACGATCGTGGCCAAGGATGGAACTCTCTTAGCCTATCTTTCGGGGGAAGCTATAAGTGAAATTTTTCATCTCCCGGAACATAGAGACATGATCTACAAAAGTCTAGAAGGAGCTAGGTCTATCTATGAGGATGATCCTGATTCCTGCTTGAACTTCATTAACAAGAATTGGCTACTCAAGAGTAGACCTCGCCTGAACAAGATTCCCAATACACCGCACAGAATCGACTTCCAAGAAGAATTCAAGGATTTGATAACCTTACTCAATTGGGTCACGGGTGCCTCTCAAGCTTTCTTCTTTAACAAATGGATGTTCTTCTTCATACAACTAATTGTCCAAGGAAAGGGAATGCTCAATTGGGCTAGAATCATTAGCAACAGCCTGGATGTGCAGTTGAGAAGACTAAGACCTACCAAGTCATTTCACATGAGTTCATATGTTGTATATGCCTTGATCAGAGGTTTTGAGTATGCAGGACTACCTCACAGAGGAGTTGTTGGAAGAGGACCCGGAGAAATAAGAGTTTGTGATTCTTATGTTCAACTACATCATCCGCCCAAAAGTGACTACAAGCTAGTCAATGACACCTTCACGGTGAATATTACCAGGATATTGCAAGGTGGGATTCACAATCGACTATCTCTGGAGCACAAGAGCTCGTGAAGAAGCATGGTACATGGTTCATTCAGTTTCCAAAATTCACATACATTAGAGTTCATGGGTGTCCTTCACCTCCCTACATGTTGCCAAGATATCCTACAGACAGGATAGTACTACTTGAGGTGACTAGACAATTGGCAGCTTATGTGAAGGCATCCAGACACAGGCATGGAAATGGAATTCCCATGCCCATCATACTAGGGAACTCAGTTGAAGTGTGTCCTAATACTCAAGCCGCGGAAGATGCAAAGAAGGAATTATCTCTATACTCATTCACATCCTTTGCCTCAAGAGAGAATTTTGATCCTCATGGTCATATAGAAGAAACAGTCGGGAAGAAGTACAGGCATGAGTCTTAGGTGGACTTTTGGATGAATGTCCAAGATGATGTCGAGTTCAAAAGAAAGATGCATTCTAGGTTATCCTTGGATCTCATCAGGAAATGCAAAATTTATAGAGTAGCCGATCAAGCCCAGGATAATGGTAGATACCTCCAATCATCTTATGAGAAGGAAGATAAAGAAGTGAAGATAGATTGGAATGAGCCTGAGGTTTTAGACCTAAGAGCTTTGATGGCTCCTGTTTTATCTTGTACTCGCAGATGGGTGGATGTACAGCATCAAAAGTTGAAGGAGCAGAATGTATCTATGACATTCACCTTGGAAGCAAGACCAGAAGAAGGAGAGGCAAGTGTGAGTGAGAATACTTCTCATTCCAAAGTGTCAAAGAGGAAAGAAGGACCTGAGAAGAGAGAACCTTCCAAGAAGAAGCAGAAAATAAATCCTGATCACCCACCAAGCACATCTTCTAGGCATGAAAAAGAAGCAAGTCAAGGAGAAGATCAAAGGCAGATAGTGTATGAAATTGATGAGTCTATGGAATCCATGGTACAGAATGATAAACAAGGAAAAGGACAAACACCTCAGCATTCATCAAGTCAATCTCCCCAAGTTGGTGCTAATGAGCAACAAGAAGAAAAGAATGATGATGAAGCAACATCTCCTTTCCGGGAAGATAGACCTCTACCCAAAGAAATACAAGTGAGGAAAACAAGATCTGTCATTCCCGATTGGCTGAAAGAGAGGCTGACAAGGGTAGTTGTGGTTGAAGAGGAAGAACATGTATTTGACTTGGAAAGCCTTATAGGAAATTCTCATGAAGTAATAGAGAAGAAGAAGGCCACAAAGATGTCAAAGGTAATTAGAGATGAGACAGGATCCAGAAAAGTGCAGATAGCTACACCAGTGGTGGACAAATATGAGGATGAGATTCTAGCAAAAGAATATGATCTAGAAACATTTTATCTTGGTCCACTTACCACCGAGCAAGCTATGGAAGAAGCAACTGATTCACTGAAAACACTCAAAGACAAACTCAAAGAGGAAGTGGAAAAGAATAAGAAGCTTGAAAAGGAGGTCAGTGCTTGGAGGAATTATTTTTGCCATCTTAACCAGCCTTTGAGACGACAAGATCCAACAATATCTCCTTTACACGCACTTCCTCTTGAATCAATAAGTGAGGCAAAAAGGGTGAAGAGCCTAGTTCAACTCATGAGTTCTTGGATTGATGAATCTCACAAGGTAGCCATTGAATTTGCAACAAGAATGATGAAGACAGTTCATCGAGCTATCTAGGTCCTTGAGATTATCCATAATCTAATGATAATTGTGGCTGCATTCACTCACACTCGAGATGTTATCATCCCAGTCTTACAAGTGATAAGAGAAACACCAAGACGGATTCTAACGCAACAAAATATAATGGATGGAGGAACCCATAGCCTCCTGCAGTGGTCAGCTCTGCTCCGGATGAAGGAAGTCCTTTTTGAAGACGTCAACACCAGATGCAGCCGAGTTGAAGGCATCATCCATCCAATTCAAGACAAGGTGTTTGAGGTGTTGTGTACCATCCTTGACAGGCGGATTGAGATCGAGACTGATGTGGACATCCAAGAGTTGGAGGACAGAATTAAGGTCATCTTTTGCAAGGAAGAAAACATCGTCACAGAAAGGCAACGAGATCAAATGTATGCTACTATGTTCCTGATTGAGAAGACCAAAGAACTTGAGCCTTGGTGGGAGACGACTCTTCTCACTGCTTTTGATCAAGTCCTTCACTTGGAAGAATGAATGAAGAATCTTCCTGAGATTCCCATTGCTGAGATTGAGGGAATTGTGTCCAGATTCATTGAATATGCTAGAAAAGAACATAGGAAAGGGAACAAAGTTCTAGATGAAAAGTTGTTATAGGATGATGTGGTAACTTAATTCCTATTGGTCTATGTCTCCTCGGTATTTGTGCCAATTTTTTATTGGCTATGGATTAATAATGTTTATCTAAATGGGGACTTTTTTGTAACAAACTCTAATTAGGTTTTAGGTGTCAAAATCTCGGCCATCGATCTTCTTTTGATCTGGGCCGTTCATTGTATTTGAGGATGCTATATAAGCCCTCACTCATTTCATTTTAGAAAGTTAGAGACAGAGAGAAAAAAGTTAGAAAGTTGGAGAGAAATAAGTTTAATTTTGTTAGTAGCAAATTTGAGTAGTGAAGAGAGAGTTGAACAATTGTTGTTTATTTGGCTATGAGATCAATGAAATATTGAAGTTATGGTGTTTTGTTGCAATCCTTGTGGCTATCTTCATGGTTGTTTATCTTCTTGAATCACTCTTAGTAGAAATATCATTTAGATTTTAAGTTTGAAGGACGAATGTTGTGCCTGATCTTTGATAAGACTCACATTCCAAACCACTAGCTTCTTGCTGATTGTAAAAACGCCTTGTGTGGTCAACTGGAAACATTGAACTTGATTAAGAGTTCAATTATCATTGGAAGTATTGGTACGTATCTCCCTGATAGTATCTATCTCCTTGGTGATTTGAAAATCGTTGAATACCCTTAGAAGATTGCACCAATTCCAGTGGAGTTGTAATCCTTTGGCGATACTGAAATTGGTAGAATCTTATCAAGACCAATCTTCATCAAGTCATTCTTAAGATTAGTTTAAGTATCTCTTCCTTGAAACCCTTATCTTTTGATTTTTCTTTTTTGAAAATCTGTTAGTATTAGGAAAATCCTGTTTCCTCATTTGGAAAGATAGTAACATGGACAAGCTTTCTTTGAAAGTACGTAAGGCCCCTTGAAGAAATAGCAAACACAACGACCACTGGTGCTTATCCGCGAATAGAGATCCTACAAAGCAGAACCTTGAAGTCCTTCCGATTGATCCTTTTTGCGATATCTTCAGCATTCAAAGACTTTACTCAAGAGAGGATAAGATACCTCTGGGTATTTTATTCTGTGTTTGGTCGTGTACAAAATACACATCAACAAGAACCCAACAATTGCCAAGAGGAACACAACAGTCAACTAACTCGCTCTTGTAACAACTTGAAGTTGACAAACCATTAATACATAGTCGAATAAACCATATTATTGAAACATAATAATAGGCATTGTACTTTAATTACAATGCTTTGGGAGAAAAAGATCAACTATAAATAGGTAACAACTCTCTTCAATTTTCGTCATTATTTTGTATTATATTTGATTGTTGTGATACGCTAGCTAGAAAATCATTAAAGAAAACTTTTTAAAGTATCTTTCTAACCACTTCATCCAAGATTGCTATGAGAAAAATTAATGACTGCTCTCACCATCTAAAACTAGATATATCATTTGGACTTTATTCCTTGAAAATCCCCAAAAATTCTGTCCTATAAAAATCACAAAGTTTCCTATATGTTTTCTTAAAAATAACAACTTTTCCCTTTTTACAAATTTCCTATATTTTCAAAAGGAAACAAATAACCCAAAACACTGATTAATCGGGAAATTCTGATTATTTTGGTTAAAAATGAACAAAAATATAAAATAAAAATTCCGACAACATTATTGCAACTTTGTTTTCAATAAAATTAATAAATTGAAACTTGAGCGTTTCTGAAATCTATATTTTTGAATTTTGAATCTGGTGGCGAAGCAAATCCAGCTGAAGGTGAACAAAATTTTATAGAAGTATAAATGATAAAGTGGTCTTTTATGCCTCTCTGAATGTCTCTGTCTTTGTCAATATTAGCTTACATTTCAATTCAGGTATGTTGGTGCGACCTTGAGAAAAATTTCTTTGTTTTTGCAAATGTGCAGTTGCATACTTGTTAGGGGTTCCAATTGTGGGATATTCGTTGGACATTGGAAAAGAGCATGTAAACCTGGCTGATGAAAAATTGCAAAAGCGTTTATACAGTGGCCAGCTCGATGAAAAAGAATTAGACAGGTGAAGAACATGGTGCATGTCAGTATAAAGTTATTGAAAGAAATGTCAGGAGATTCTCTTATTTTTTATGTGAAACTAAACCATGTATTACATGCAAAATAAAGTACATATAATGGTAACACTGTCATTGCAACACTTGTTCCCCCTAAGCAAAAGGAACAAGCATCTTCTATTGAGCCTCTGCAATCAAAAGATATCATATACCTCCCATGTGATAGGAGCTTTTTCTTAACAACCTGATTAGCTAAGCCATCCAAAAATCTAGCAAAATTCATGCCACAAAATGTCTTATTGGAACCTTCAAAAGTAACATCACATTTCTCCTTCCAATGGTATAAAAGAAAAAGAAGAGCATGCTGTAAACAACAACCAAAATGAACAGTTTTGCAAAGGATAACATGATATCATTGACCACTATGAACCACAACTGTCCAGGGAATTTAATTCATGGTACCAAAAGATATGCTTTGAGTTCTCATTTGCCAGACTATAGTACACAAAAACCATAGTAAGAGTGGTTCTAACTAGCCTATACAATGGTACATGGACTAAAACCTATCACCCTAGGAGTCTAAGCTGAAAGTAAAAATATCTGGGCCAGGAAGTGTTAGATCATCCTATGCTAGTGTTCCTTATCATTCATAACCAACCTCTAGAGTTCTAATTCACAAAAAAATCTAGGTTTGCACCTAATATTCATTTAAATGACATGTGAGTCAAAGCAGAGAATTGATTTTGTAATATTTTCCTCTTAATATGGCCAAATATGGCCTTTCTACCTTGGCTCAACATCTTCAAGGCCTTCCTTAAATATGTTGTCAAAGTCAACTATGTTGATCATGTGTATCATCAAGGATCAGATCCCTGGAAATATCCCTATGTGAAAACCAATCAACCTACTTAGATCTCCCATTATCATTTCATATACAAACCTCTTTCCTTGATAAGAATATACTAATCATTCTGGGAAGAGAATCAAGACATCCTAAAGCAGTTTGAAGACACCAGATACAGCCACTACCAAGATGCCATTTATGTCTAATACTGCACCAGTTATGAATTATGTGGAAAGCATATTTAGTGAGCTCTGTATATTCTCTTCAGGGCAAAAGAATCCTACCTCTCTACTATTAAATATGATAATATTTTAATAACTGAATATCTGCCATGGATTGAAGAAAATTGTGTTAAAACAGTATTGTGTAGTGAAATCATGTAAATATGCTAGTGCCATAGCCAAACAAGTGCCATCTCCTGAAAACTTTACTCAAAAGCCTGTTATTCCTGTTGCGGTGAATCCCTAGTGTGCATTGGTTCATTCTGTTCCTATCTTTATGTAGGGAATTTTATTTGAAAATAATATCTTCTTGAGCTTTTAGTGAAGCATTCTCATGAAAATAGTCAAAGTGTTGCATGTTTCATGATGTTTGTCTTAACAAAATTGGCACAATTATAAGATCTTAATTACTTACAAACTTTATTGAGCCACTTTTTATAATGGACAACCATTCCTTTGTATAAATATTCCCTTACATCATCCATTTGGTAACCATATCTCAGGATTATGTTGCTGTGCTGCTTTTTTTGTTGTGTTGACCACTGTCCAATGGTGATGTGTCCCCCTCTAAAATCTATCGTTTCTAGGGATGGGGACAACTAGGTATTGGGGACTTTGGAGGGACTTCAAGGCATCCTTGATACTCAACGGAAGCTCTTGGGTGTCTCTTGTATTGTCTCCAAGGCTATCAGCTATCCTATGCACCAAACATCTCCAAAAATGTAATGCCCCCTTCTCCTTAGTGATCACTTGGGTATTTGATTAGCCTATTTGTAATGTCCCAACCCCAGTGGAACATTGAAATCTGAAACTGAGTAACCTGCCTGTGAGTTCTAATTTATTAATCTTTGTTCTCCTGTTATTTGGTGGTCTTTTAGAGCTAGACAAAAGTTGCAGAAGATGTGTTTTCTATGATTTCTTTTGAACTTTTTGAAAGAGTGATAAATACTTTCTTTTACAAAAATGAAGCAAACTGAAAACTAAATTGAAAATTACATTCAAGCTCGTCTTTGTATCAGATTTCTATTGAAGATGAGTACATTAAGCACTTTGATATGAGTGCTATTACAAAGCCAATGAAGTCTCAAAAACACTAACTACATACCCGGTAGCTTGATGCAGATAAAGTAAACTTGAAAGGTAGCACACAACCAAGCTGCACACTTAGAAAATGAGGTGTTTACTCAGAAAAAGACTCACAGAGATCAGAAATATGATCCTTTCCTCTTCAAATCACTAACATATGATGGTCTGCTGAAGGCAATAATGATGGAATATATAAACTGTACTTTCCCCTTGAGATGGAGTTTGTTGTGAGCTCCAAATCCTTGTATGGGACAGCTTGCTGATGGACTGATTTTTATGTCTTTAAATAACCTTTAGACTGCTGCAACCTTTCAAAACTCGTCTGTTGTGTTTAGATGATTGTGTGACAATAAGGAACTGATGAGAAAGAAGTTTGTATTAGAGTATTGACCTTGCACAAGGAGAAGAGTGGGTTGGCTAGGCACACAAGCACCTCACTCAGCCAATCCACAAATAACTTCTAACTGTTGTTCCAAATACCACTAAAGATTGTTGTATGGTATTCAACATTTAGACAAAGTGTTGCTGGTGACAAACATAACAACTATGGTGCTGAAAACTATATTTCTTGAGCTCCCTCTACCCTGACACGGTATGGCCACACAAGCAAATAGGTGGCTTCAGATTTGCTACAACTTATCCAACTTTGATGCCCAATGGAAACTTCAAAAAATGAAGCTTCTCCTCACACCCTTGGCTGGTCTCTCGCAGCTGTAGATGTGCACTGGTCTCTCACTGCTGTAGATGTGCAAACAATGGAGGTTTCCGTCTCCAAAGTTCTCAAAACCCTGAGGTTGCCAAGCTCCTCAAAGGAGACATGAAAGAGAAATGATATCCAAAAACATGAATAGAAATGAGTCTCGAATGACCTTTAAATAACCTTTCCTCAAGTTGCCCTAATTAGGGTTGGAACCCTAACACCTCAATTGAATTAATGAATTAAATAATAGTTACTTTATCCTCATAATAATTGTCCCACTTGGGACATACACTTTATGTTATATGATTTTTCCATTTATACTAACCTTTTATCTCTCTCTTCCCCATTCACACTCTTGCTAGGAATAGGTGCATAGGAAAGGTGAAATTTAATATTATTAACATGTTTTAAGTGACCCAAGGAGAGATTATAAAGTAATATGCATCAACTTTAATATCTCTTTTAATTTGCTTTTTTTTCTCTCTCCTCATGGACACCTGACAAGGAAGCACCTCACTCTCTCTCTAGACTCATGTATGCCTTTGAAGGAGATTTTCTAGGGTTTAATGCAGTTTTAGACGCGGCGACTTGGAGATAACAATAATGTCGACTAATTCCACCCATGTTTACTCTAAAGTTCCCTCTGAAATAGGAGAAATCACCAGTCCAGTGTCCTCTACCCATCCTTATCAGTCTACGAGGACTTCGTTAATAGACTGATCTTGATATGTGGATTCTGGCTAAGGGGACATTACAATCCGCCCTTCCCAAGATTGCTTGTCCACAAGCAATGCTAATGCAGTCCTGGAAACAACTGCCTGAAACCAAATGAGAATATGAATGATCCCAGAGTCCCAAATTATTCTCAAGAATAATCCACCTGTTGGCATTATGTGAACCGGTATGTGGACATAATGACATTGTATGTTGTCATTGATGTCAATATGTTGAAGAGGTATGAACCGGCATATGTGAGAACCGGTATAACACTGTGAACCGGCATTTGTGCCAAAGTGAATCGGTGTGCTTGTTCAAGATGAACTGGCATATGGTTATGGGAACCAGCACATGGAAGCGTTGTATGACTATCGGTTAGTAGTCTCAACTTCAGGGTTTCCGGTTGAAGTGCTTCAAGCCTGTATGGCTCAACCGGTGACATTGTGTGATGAGTTAGCATTGTAATGAAGAACAGATCATGTTGCCACGTCAGCCTTGTGCGCGTGAAGGATCTTGCATAAAGGAGATTGTTCCTATCTACCTCGGGAATGTGCGAAGTCTGTAAACGGTGATAACGTGTGATGGGTTATCAGCCGCCATGAAATCGGTGGAAAACAAACGATGGAGAATGTCTTGAGATTGGATCAAGACTGTTGCATTCAATACAGTATGATCAACGATCAGGATTGAACCGTTTGAATTCCTTAACCTAATAGGTCTAGGGTTTAGGGTTTATGCTACCGACCTGTCTGTTGTCCTATAAGGTCAATGTTGTGATTCTTTCAGAGGTTGTTGGCAAAAGTTGTGTGTGAGTATCCAAGAGAAGGGATACGAGATCCTTGCCAGACCAGAGGAGAGAAGTGATACCTGCAGAGTGTAAGTGCAGAAGGTGAAGAGGAGCTTAAGCGGATCTGCATTGGCATTGAGTGTTGTTACCAGATTATTGTAATACCTGTTGATCTCTAACCACCTCAACAGTTGGAAAATCCCCTAACAGGGTAGCCTTAACCGGCTTGTTGTAAATCCCTTAACAAGGTAACTCAAAGTTATTGAGATCTGGAAAGCTAGAGAGCTCTGGAAATCCTTTAGCTATTGAGTTCTTGAAATCCTCTAACAAGGTACCCTTAACAGGGTTTAACCCTTAACCGTGTATTGTAGCCATCCTTAACCGGGTGATCTCTAACAGGATCGGTTCCTAGCAGAACCTTTTGTAATGTCTTTAACTGGACAAGACTCCTAACAGAGCGGACTTCCAAAGAGTTCAACAACAAGCTTGTGGGTATTCATCCCCACCATGGTTTTTCCCAGTTGGGTTTCCATGTGAAAAATATGTGTCATGTGTGATGCTTTGTTATTACCTGTTAAGCATATGATGGTTCTGTGTTTTATGCCTGTCAACAAAACATGTTGAACTAGCTGTTGTGAAGATATGATGATAGATTACCTGTTCATACATAACGGTGAAATGGTAGTGTAGTTCTGAGTTGAGTGGAAAGCTAAGTGAGTAACCGGTTTATGATTGTTTTAAGTTGTTCTGGGTTTTACCGGTTGCACTCTGTTTCAAACCGGTGTCACTGTTTGCCAGTCATTTGGAGTAATTGCTGTTGAACCGGTTTAGGACTGTATTTTGTCTATACTGATTCACCCCCCCCCCCTTCTCAGTACCGGTTTGGTACTATTTGCTCATCATTGAGCTACCCAGAGTCCCAAATTATTCTCAAGAATAATCCACCATGTTGTCTCTATGCCACTCTGGTATAAATATCGTCATGCCTTGAATGATGGAACAACTCATCCCAATCCCAAAGAAGTAGAGCACTGATCATGATGATGTCAGGATCCCAAATCATCATATCACCCATGCTGGAAGCAAGGAGATAAATGTATCTCGAGTCGTTACACATCTATTGTTCATGCATTATCTTGAATGGTGATCAGTGTTTGATGGTATACGATTTGAACATATTCGAAGCATTCTTTAGAAGATCGCACTGAGTTGGTGTGGAATTGTTCAGCCTGATGGTGAGACCCAGCGCAGTAGGACTCCACCTAGTCATTCATCCATCTTCTCACATTCTAGGTCTTAGAGTAGACTTTTTGAGCCTTTCATCTTTTGATATTTCTTTATTGTCCCGGTGAGTAAATAGGACTTGTGTTCCAGCAAATCAGATGCTCAGGCATTCAAATGTAAGTCCCCTTTGTGATTCCAACATAATCACATTAGACCAAATTGAGCTTATCCACACGTAGAGACCCTACATATAAAAACCTTGGAGTCTTCTCGAATGATCCTTAGGCGAAATCTTCAACATTCGGGGAAACTTTGTTCAAGAGAGGATAAGATACCTTGGTATTTTATTCTGTGTTCGCATGTGCATAAAAAACACATCAACAATACCCTTGTTTTATATTGCATTAATAAGGGGCCCACGGGTAGTTATTTACATTAAATCAATTCAGTTTTACAAACTGATTTTCTGAAATCAATTCCAGCTGTGTATTTTTTAGTATTCATACATTTGTAGCATTCTGTGTGTTCTTCATTGGTAATGCTCCGTGATCACCATCTTGATCCTGCGTTCTACATCTTCGCTTCCCTGCTTTGATTGCAATCATGTCTTCAATCTAAACTTCGAGTTTTTCCTCAGCTTTTTCCAACAGCATCGATCTACAAAAGCAAATTTAAATTGAATCAATCACCTTGAAAAATTAAAGTAATTTTGACAAATATTAAATGCTTTCAAGGCAACGCTGGGCTTTGATCTGACAAAATGATCACACCACTTAGCCTTTTGAGGGAAAAACTCGGCTTTGCAAGTTTGAATGCCCTTTTATTTTTACTTGGTTTTGCCCCCTTAGATTTTTAGAATACAACTTGTTGAGTTGGTGAGGGGAGAATTTCGGCTTTTTTAGGGAAATTGTGAAAAGTCGACTCCCTCTTTTCTTCTTTTTTACTTAGCCGATTCGAGAAAAGGGTGAAATTCGGTCATTTGAGGCAAAATGGGAATGGGATTCCTTTTTTTTAAAACGCCCCCTCCTTTATTTCCAAAATTGCGATTTAGCCAATAAGGGAAGAAATTCGGCTTTTTGAGGAAAAGTGTCAAAAGACACTTTAGCATTTTTTAAATGCCTCCTTTAAATGCTTCAATTTTTATTCATGTTGAGGCTCTATGTTTTCAACATATTATTGACTTTTAGAGGCAAAAAGAACGACGAAATGATTTCTCTTTGAAGAAATAAAGTTTGAACTTTATTTATTCTTTCCTTCAAAATTTACGTTTTGGGATATTTTCGGCCTATAAGGGGAAAATGCAAACTTTCCCTTTTCCTTTATTCTTTTAACTTTCATTTTGCATGTAAGGGGAAATTTTGGCGATTTTAAGTGAATTGCAAGAGGGTGATAATAAAGGCTTAAAAAAACCGTAGTTATACGTATCTTTTCCTCTTGACTCGGAAATATAAGTCATGTCGGATCCCTGTTGACCTTTGTAACTAAAATATCATTTGAAGCTTTATCTCCCTTTCATCGACTTTATTAAAAAAACACTCAAATTGTAGATATTTCGCCATCATTTTTTATGGGTATATTTTTGGGTTATGTAGGCTTAGGTTTTTTCTCGACAATTTTAGAAGCTTTGAAAGAGCAAATTTAGTCGTATTCACTAGGCTCGAACTTACCCTATTTCAAATGTCCAGCCATTCGGTATTTTTACGGCGATTCCAGAGTTGGGGAAGACAAAGAACATGATTGATGCAACCAAGAAGAATGCAGGAACTCTCTGCTTTGCATATGAAGGGTTTAGTTCAGCGAATAAGAGGAAATCGTGACTTCACTCTTTGCATTTTGATGCCCTCAAAACTTCACGCGCGATCATTTTGGGGGAGATTTTTGGGTATTCTTCGATATTTTCAGGGTTTTGTTTCAAAACACATGAACCTCAATACTTTGCTTTGACCCTCTAATATTGAACATGGCTTCTGCTCGAGATATTTCCATTGATTTTGGACATAATGGCGACCTATGATTTCGCCATCCTTCATGTCTGTGATTCGCGACTTCAAGCCCATTTTCTAGCTTAGACTAAATTTGGCATATATCAAGAGATTGTAGGGAGTTTGCTGACATTTGTAGAGGCGATTTCAAACATGGGCCTCTATCTCTATGAGGCAAACCACACACACAAAACAGGGGACCCTTGTCATGGACGGGGTGATGTGTGCGAGAACAACACTAAGGCTCTATGGTCCATACAAGATTTTGACGAGGATTGGAGAAGTAGCATATGAACTCGAGTTACCACTTGGTAGTAAGATTCATAATGTTGTTCATGTGTCTTGTCTCAAGAAGGCACTCAGGCAACATGTTTTCCTTCTCCATATTTACCCCCTTTGGATGAGGAGGAGATTGGTATTGGTTCCTACTGAGATCTTAGAAGTGAGGGAATGGAGATTGAAGAGTAGAGTGATCAGAGAGTATTTAGTGTGAATGGATAGATTTGCCTTTGGAAGACACCACATGGGAAGGAGAAGAAATTCTACTGCATCCAGAATTGCAATTGCTTAAGGCCAAGCAATTTCGGGAAGGGAGGACTGTAATGACCCCTTCTCCTTAGTGATCACTTAGGTATTTGATTAGCCTATTCCATCATTCTCATAGGCTAATTTTGTTGGAAAGGGAATGAGTTGTTGGACTTGTTGATATATTGGCCAAGGAGAAATTAAAACTGGAAATATTATTTTAATGAGCCTTTATAAAATAATATTATGGGAAGGATTGGTAATGCAGGGGAAAGATGCTAGGGTTAGGGTAAGGCTTAGATTATAGCAATAGAGCTGATAAATTAGACCTTGATGAAGAGGGAGACCTTTGGATTTAGACTAGACCACATTACCAAGTGGACAAGAGAAGAATGTATCCAAAAAGCAAAGTCAATTTTCAGATTGTGCCTAAAATTGCTTAACATGGGAAAAAGCTTAGAATGAAGTCATTTAAATCTTCCATCCAAGATGATGTACCTCATGAGATTCTCTACAATGAATAGCCACACCCCTAGTAGGGTCCTCGTAGTTAAACCTATTCTGCAAACAAGTAATCTTCTCATGTTTCTTGAGGAATTTTTTGAAATCCTTCTTCCTTATAGTTACCTTTAGGTTTTGTAGGGATGGAGACACCTTCCATGGGGAGACCGATAGCAACCGAAACTAATCGATAGTTACAATATTATATGGAAAGAAATTAGGTCACTTAAAGCAACTGAAATTAACCGATAGTTACAATATTATATGGAAATAAATTATTTCACTTAAATAACCAAGTTAAGTATTTTGTCGAACAATTATCCATCATCCTAAAATAGAGCATTTTATCAATAATTTGAAGGTAAAATTAATAACACATAAAGACATACCCGAATTTTGTTGATATCATTGAGTGTTGATCAAGTATTGAAGTTGGCCCAATAATCTGATAAACTGATTATCTCCAATATAATTTCCAACATCGAAAACTATAGTTGTAGCAATAGAAGACAAATTATAGTGCAATAAAAATTGCCTACAATGAAAATGAAATATTCCCCTTAAATTTTTTGATTTTTCAATAGCAAGATTACAATCACACCAATCACCCGTTAGGGTTAGAATAATGAAATCCAAACAACTAAAGGGAACCCTACACCTTTTGATCACTGAGAGCCCAGACTGGGAGGGTGAGAGCATACGGCAGCAGGGGATCGTTAGTAATAATTTGTTAAAGTGCTGAATACAATAATGGGCGGCAAGCCAGCCCCTTCCACCTATCCAGCGGGTGAATCAAGAAACTTGGCGATAGACCAGCCAAGAGAACCACACTCCCAAAACACGAATCACTCAACCGCAATGTTTCAATGGGAGAACTGAACACACCAAACAAGCTCAACTCAACCGCTTATGCAGCAGGAGGATCATTAAAATAAACCATCACTCAACTGCTTATGCAGCAGGAGAACTATTACAAATAGATATCACTCAACCCCTTATGCAGCGGGAGGACTAAGTAACAACTATCAAAATATAGGCGGCAAGCCAGCCTCTTCCACTTTCCAGTGGGAATGCTTACAATCCAAAAATGGTTAGTAGTACTACTACTTAACCTTACAATATAAAATAGAGAGATAGAATAGAGAAGTAATGATGTCCGATGCTGATAAATTTCTTCAAACAGTTACTAACTCCGAAAAGGTCCTTCAACATGAATTTATGAAATCCTAGGATCAATAACACTCAGACCAGCAGCTTCAAGAAACTAAGAAATGCTCAAATCTCTCTCCGAACTCACCCCAAAACACCCCAAATCACTCTCAAATCAACTAACCAACTCACACTACAAAAGGCACATCCAAACACCAGCTTCTGGAAATCTGTAATTTTATGATAGCAAGCTGAAATGCACAACCAGCAACACCCAGACACACCAAAATGCATAAAAATCACTCACAACTCACACCAACATCCCCAAACAACTCCCAAACTGCTAATATATCATTAATGACCAAGTACAATCAACAAACTGACCTCCAAATATCCCATTCAACTCAACTCGCTTCCAAAATGCCCACATAGAGAAAAACGCCAAAGCTGGAAAGTTCGATTTGCATAATAAAAATGATTACTCAGAGATTAGAGCCGAAAAATTACAAATGTCATCACCTAGGACATAGAAAAACAAAGAGCCAATACCCATAAGCAACAGGAGATCACACGGAGACTTATGAACAGAAGTATGCTTCAGCCATGACGTCCCCAGCAGCCTGGAAACACACCAAAACTCGAACTACAGAAGAACCAGCAATCCCACACTTCAACAAACTCACAAAGATCACTGAGAGAACATGGAAAACAGCTAGGTACTATCTTGCAAGTACGAAACTGCACTTAGCTAGGAAGGCTCACTTCGAAGCTCAGATTTCTATTGCCAAACCGGCAGCACAACGATGCAATTTTTCAAGATATCCAAATGGGAGGCCACGCACCTCTATTTATAGTTTTTTCCTCTGAAATTCAAATGTAATTGCCCCCAAATTCACCTCCAATTTGCATTTCATTTCATTTCCCAAGGTGGGCGCCCAAGTTGCACTTTTTACCAATAATTTAAACAAGTTCTAACTTGCCTAAGTCTTCAATAAGAGCATAATGCATTCTTCAAATTTCAATGCCTAACTTAGAAAAATATAATTGATATTAAATATAAATGTCTTTTCCTAAGTCACCCAATATATCATTAATTAGTAATAAAATAATTAAATATTAAACCTTAGGATAAGGAAATAATATTTAATTAAATCACTTATAACTCCAATACTGATTATCAACAAAATCCAAGATGAAGCTAAGCAATGAAGACCACTGAACTGCTACAAGATCAGGACCCTCTCCAAATTGATAAAATTAGAATTGCTCAATACTGCCACTTACTAAAAATAGTAAGTCATGAAATACTCCTCCGAAAAACATGATCTTCGCACCCAGAGAAAGAGCTTGGAAATCTCAATAAGACAGCATCATCCAAACAGTCGAACCCTAACTTACTAAAAATAGTAAGTTCTCACTTCACCAAAGAAACAAATGCATGTTATGCCACCCTGGAGCTCATGAAAAACCCAAAAGGAAACCATAGACAAAACTGAAGAATTCCCTCCTGGTAAACCCTAAAAAGCTCGAGCAGAACTCCACAAAAGTTGGAAACCCTAATTCTTCTTTCCACATAGCCTACGGGTCTCCAGAATAGGCCAATGGGACCACTGAATGCACATCATTGAGAAGGGGACATTACAGTCTACCCTCCCTAAAATTGCTTGTCCTCAAGCAATCGCAAACCAGGATGCTTTAATATCTCCTCATTTTCCCAAGTAGCATCCTGCACTGCTAAGTCTTTCCACTTAACCAAATATTCTCTGATGGTCCTCCTCAAAAATCGTTCCCTAACATCAAGGATTGCTTCAGGAACTAGCACCAACTCTCCCTCTTCATCCAAAGGAGGTAGATCAGAAAAAACTATCACATTGTGCCCAAACGCCTTTTTGAGGCATGACACATGAAAGACATTATGTACTTGGCTACTCGCGGGTAGCTCCAACTCATAAGCCACAACTCTCACTCGCCTGATGACCCTGAATGGTCCATAAAAACGTGGCTTAAGCTTTTCTGCTCCACTCTTCTTAAGAGTAGACTGTCTGAAGGGCTAGAGTCTCATGTAGACCATATCACCAACCTCAAATGAACGCTCAATTCGTTGCTGATCAGCATACATCTTCTGCTGATTTTGTGCAATCTGGAGGTTGTCCTTCAATGCCTTCAGAATATCCTAACACTGTTGAACCATATCCCTAGCTTGAGGTGCTCTGCTATCTCCAAACACCAAATCAGCAAAGCTAGGGGCCTCATATCCGTAGAGTGCCATGAAAGGAGACATCCGAATGGACATGTGATAAGTGGAATTATAGCAGTATTCACCAAGGTGTAGCCATCTTACCCATGCCTTCTGTTGTTCTGAAACATAATTTCTCAAATAACCTTCCAACCACTTATTAACTATCTCAGTTTGTCCATCTGTCTGAGGATGGTAACTTGTGCTTGGGGTGAGCACAGTACCACACAATCTGAAAATATCCTACCAGAAAGAGCTTAGGAACTTGTTGTCACTATCACTCATAATGTTTTTAGGCAGCCCATGTAACCTAAACACCTCACAAAAGAACAAATCAGCAACCTGAGTTGTTGTAAAGGAGCTGGTGATAGCGAAAAAATGAGCAAATTTCGTTAATCTATCTACCACCACATAGATACAATCCTTCCCACTAGCTCTTGGCAACCCAGTGATGAAATCCATAGAGTTACTTTCCCATTTTTGACTGGGAATCGGCAGTGGTTGCAACAATCGAGTGGGTGCAATGTGCTCATCCTTGTTCCTCTGACAAACATGGCATTCCCTGATATACTTCAGAACATCCTTTTTCAACCCTTTCCAAGAGAATCTCTCTCGGATCTGCCTATTAGTTTTGAAAAAAGCTTGATGGCCAGCAAGAGGAATGTCATGAAAGGTCTGTAATCCCTTCTCTTTCAACTTAGATTCGGGTAGAAAAAGAATCCTACCCTTGTACATAATCAGTTCATCAATCAATCTATACCTTTCATCATGAAAAGTGCCCTCTATGATGCTGGTTGCAAACTGATTTTTGGCATAATCAGCAAGCAACAAGTCCCTCCAATCAGCTGTAAGCTCACTCATAGAGCTCAAATGGGGTCGCCGGGAAAGAGCATCTGCCACTATGTTGTTCTTCCCTTTGACATAATCAATGTCACAGTCATAAGCCTGAAGCTTACTAACCCACTTCTGCTGCCTTTCGTTCAAGTCCTTCTAGTGCATGAAGTGCTTAAGACTGTTATGATAAGTCTTAACAACGAACTTACTCCCCACGAGATACTGCCTGAACTTCGCAAGGGCATGCATTATGGCAAGCATCTCCTTGTCATATATTGAATATAGCCTTTCCGGTCCTCTCAACTTCCTACTTTCAAAGACAATAGGATGCTTGTCTTGCATAAGAACTGCACCAAGACCTTCTCCTGATGCATCACACTGCAATTCAAAAGGCTTGGTGAAATCTGGTAAGGCCAAAACAGTGCATGAGCTCATGATCTCCTTGAACTGATCGAACACTGTTTGTGCCTTTTCTGACCACTCAAAAGCTCCCTTCCTTGTAAGATCTGTAAGGGGGGCAGCCAACTGAGAGTATCCCTTCACAAACCTACTGTAAAACCTACAAAGACCCAAGAATCCCTTCAAGTGTGTTATGTTCTCGGGAGAAGGCCAATCAATGATAGCTCTAATCTTTTCAGGGTCTATCTTCACACCTCCTTCACTAATAATGTGACCAAGGTAGAGCAATTCTTTCATTCCAAATTCACATTTGGACTCCTTTGCAAATAGGGATTCGGATTTCAGTAGGCTCAACACTTCATCCAAATGCTATAAGTGCTCCTTCCAAGACTTGTTGAATATGAGTATGTCATCAAAGAATATGAGCACAAACTTCCTCAACTTTTTTTGGAAGATTTTTTTCATGCATGACTAAAATGTTGTAGGGGCGTGTTGTGCGTTGCGCACGCTCCCTGTCGCCGACAGGGTCCCCCTTTCCTGTTTTGAGTTTTTTGATCGTTATCCCGAGGATCCAAGCAGAGTTTCTCGTCTCTCTTCGAGCGAGTTCGTGATCAGTCCATAAGCTGATCGACGTTGGAATAATGAACCAATGAGTCCTCCTGACTGATCTGGCTTTCGGGCGAGAATGCCGAAAGTTTGTTCCAAAATTTCAAAGTTTAACATGATGCATCTCCTTTTCGGACCCCACGTCCGAACTTCGTGAAAAGTGAAAGTCTAGGAATAATGTAAACACTTTTCGGACCCCAGGTCCGAACTTTTACGAAAGTAAAAGTTTTAAAACATGAAGGCAAGTTTAAACCGAATGCGCTCCTTTTCGGACCTTAGGTCCGAACTTGGCGAAAGTCAAGTTAAGGTAAAAAAACGTTATGCGCTCCTTTTTTGGACTTAAGCGTCTGAAATTTCGAAATTCAAAATTTAAAAACATAAGGTGACAATCACTTTCGGACCCCAAGTCCGAAATTTCCAAATTCAAGTTAAAACATAACACTGTGCGATCCATTTCGGACCTTAGGTCCGAACTTCAACAAAGGCAAAGTTTTAAAAACATCACGCGATCATTTCGGACCCTGAGGTCCGAACTTCAACAAAAGTCAAGTTTTAAAAACATCACGCGATCATTTCGGACCCTAAGCTCCGAACTAACACAAAGGCAAAGTTTTAAAAACATCACGCGATCATTTCGGACCCTGAGGTCCGAACTTCAACAAAAGTCAAGTTTTAAAAACATCACGCGATCATTTCGGACCCTGAGGTCCGAACTTCAACAAAAGTCAAGTTGAAGTTAGAACATAGTGCGAATATCGTTTTCGGACTCTAAGCCCCGAACATAGTGCGAATATCGTTTTCGGACCCCCACGTCCGAAATGGCGAAGTGAAAGTTTAAAAACAAAACATAGTGCGATTATCGTTTTCGGACCCCCACGTCCGAAATGGCAAAGTGAAAGTTTAAAAACAAAACATATTGCGAATATCGTTTTCGAACCCTAAGCGTCCGAAATTTCGAAAGTCAAGTTGAAGTTAAAACATAGTGCGATTATCGTTTTCGGACCCTAAGCCCCGAACGTCGGCGAAAGTCGAGTAAAATAACACTGTGCGATCGCATTTCGGACCCCAGGTCCGAACTTCGGCGGAGATGGAAGTTGAAAGCAACGCGATCATTTTCGGACTTTAGGTCCGAACCAAAAAACGAAGGCGAAGTTAAAAACCAATGCAATCATCTCTTCCGACTTAAGCTCCGAAGTTCTAAAACGCAGAAAGCGAAGTCCTAAAAAAGCAAAGTTTTCACGCAGAAGGCACAGTTTGTAACACGGAGGCCAGGGCGAGCAAAAACGTAGAAAGCGAAGTCCTAAAAAAGCAAAGTTTTAACACAGAAGGCACAGTTTGTAACGCAAGAGCCAAAGCTTCAACAAAGGCACAGTTTTAACGCAAAATCTACTATTCAGCGCAAACCACACCCTTTACCCCAGGTCCGAAGTCCGCGAAGGTTAAATCCGAAGCCTCCAATTTGTCAAAATTCAAAGAATGCAATTCAAAATTTGAAAGAGCTCTCAAATCCGAAAACAAGGAGGTAAGACACCGCATCATCCTCCCATCAACCATTTAAAATTCAGATTGCTAGGCACAGAACTATGTGAAATTGATAAATCCTCTTTCATCCTCCAAACCGCGAAAATTTAAATAGGAGGGATAACCGTTGGGATTCAAATTTTGCAAGATCATCCGCTCGCCCCGCGCAACAAGGTCGGGCAATCACTCATCATTCGCTCCAATCAGGTAAGTACGCTTTATCGCGTACGGTCATTTAAAATGTGTGAATCAAATAGGCAAATACGCAAAATTTGAAATGCTTGGAGTCTGCATCTCCGTTATTCGAACATCCGAAATTTAGGATTCATTCCCGAGGTTTGGCCGGAAACTGCATCTCTTTTCAAAATTCTCATGTTTTGCCTTTGTTGAAGATTAATCCAAAAATTCGAAAGTGAGAATGCTTAGTCATAAATCTTCAGGGATATGATGCTCAAATTGTTAGCCAAAATGATATTTAAACTAATCCCGGTCTGTTGAAGCACTTCTGTTATTATCTAACCCGCATTATCGTTCTTGTATCACCTTGTAATCCGTGTCTGGCTGTGCAGGATAAATGCCTAAATCGGCGGCAGAATCATCAAAAACACCCGCTGCAGCCGAAACCTCACGAGCATCCAAATCAGACATCCCGCAGAAAGTTGAAAGAATGAAGTATCAGTATCAGAGGGGAGGATTAAGGGAGTCAAAGGTCCAGAGCGTCTGGGACAACATTGGTGACACCGACCTTGGCCACATTGATATTCAGGATTTCAGGGATCGGGTCTTCTCACCCAAAGCATATGGCAGGCCTAGGCAAATGGTGGAAAGTGGCATCGCCCAAGCAGCAGGTTTTCCTCCAGCAATCCAGAACTATGAATTAGTAGTGGAGGCTGCTCGGCATTACGAACCAAAGTCCAGATTAGTGCTTCTGGAAGATATAACTATCGCCGACTTCTCCCCTGAGGCTATTGGTGATGCATTTGATATCCCCTTTCCAAATAATCCCATAGCTACAACAATGGACGAGGCACAAGGGGCATATGATATGAACCCGGCCCGATGCAGGGCATTGATTAACGAAGAATGGTTCAAGGAGAAAAGGCCTTCAAGCACCAGGATTGTGAAAAAGACCCCCAGGAGTGACTTTCATAATGAACATGGGGACATGGTCACCTTACTTAGCCGAGTCATGGGACTTCCTAAGTCCAACTACTTTGAAGAATGGATGTTCTATTTTACAGAACAGGTCTTTGCCGGAAAGTCTAAGTTTGACTGGGCCCAGATCATAAGTGATAACATCCACGCTCAGCTAATTGAACTCGAGACAAAGAAGTATTTCACCATGACCTCCTATTTGGTCTATATGTTCGCAAAGAACCAGCCACTGCCAAGATTAATAATGAAAGGCGAGATCGGGAATGGGCCTGGCCAGGTAAAGGTTTATGATTGCTACCCGCAGCTGCACTACCAGGATATAGCTCAAAGGGAAAAGAGCAGCCCGGCTTACGCGGTTGGTCAATACGAACGCGTCAACGACGCCTTCACAATGCGCCTAGTCAGGCTAATGCAGGGAGGGTTACACATAAGGCTCTCGGAGCAAGCTACCATTTTAGTGCAGAGGTATGGGGCCTGGTTCATTCAGTTCCCAAGGTTCTCCTACATCCGAATAGCTGGTTTCGAAGGTGCCCCCCTTCGACTTCCGCGGTACCCAACCGATAAGGTAGTCCTCATGGAGGTGGCAAGACAATCACACCCTACCGGCATATTATTACGAGAGAGCAAGCAGGCTGGATTCGCATTTCCAATGATCATAGGCAGCCATGATGTCCAATTGAGAACCCCCACCCTAGCAGAGGAGTCCCTTGCAGAGCTGGCCTCTTATGGCCTACAGGAACATTTCCCAAGGAAATGTTTTGATCATGACAATTTGGCAAAGAGAGCTTATGGTAGGCGCTACAGAGCAAAGGAGTCAATTGAAGATTATTGGAAAAATTGCTCCGATGACTACGAAGTCAGGCGACGGGAATATTCTAGATTGAGTGTGCAGCAAATGCGACTCTTTGAGTACCGTCAGGTCCCGGATCAGCTCACAGACTCGGGGAACTGTCTCCAAGTCCGAGAATTCGAAGCAGTAAGGCATCTCTTGCCAGGCGTTGATTGGTCTCAAGACCCAATCACGGATTTCGAAGCAGTCATGGCAGCCCCGGCAAGATACACAGATCAATGGTTACATCACCAGATCGAGAGGCTAGTCCATGAGGGTGTCCAGTTTACTTACCATCTGATGGGCAATTTCGACTCTCAGTCTTCCGAAGACGAAAGGTCATCAGCTGAAAAACCAGAGAAAAGGAAGAAAGCTAAGGCTTGCAGAGGGACTCGGACGTCCAAAAGAACAAGAAGGGAGAAGATTCCCATAAGAAGGCCAGAGACCACTTCATCTTCAAAGGACCCCAGTTCGTCCGACGACGCCATAGATTTGGATTGCATACCTGCTCCGCCTTCCCAGAGCGACATAGAGGCATTCCAAGCCAATGATCCTCCTGCTCCAGATATGCCGGACACCGAGCAAAAGGGCCCCAATCCAACTAAGCCGGGTGACCAAATAGAGGAAGGAGAAATCCCATCCACCCAGGGGATCGAAGTGCATGAACTTACCCAGCAGAGCCGCCACGAATTGCTACTCCTCCATGCAGCCAAGGAGGACTCGACTGTCGAAGGGGAACAAAGAACAGACGAGATCCATGAGCTCGAGGGAACCAAGGAACCAACGTCACCTGAAAGAAAACCGTAAAAAGTCCCCGGGAATTTATACATGGAATTGCCAATCAAACGTAAGTCCCCTTGTGTTTCCAGCATAAACACATAAAGCCACTGAGAGATCCCACAGTCAAGACCTGACAAAAGAAACCTTGAGGTAGTCTCCTTTGATCAAACTTAGAAAACAGCATTAGAGACTTCCTTATCTCAAGAGAGAGTAGGATAATCAGTCGGCTATTCTATTCTGCGTTGGCCGTATGGAGTTTGCAGCAATGCGATTTCAGACTCGTCAACAGAATTGGCGCTAGAAGGAGGGCATTCCGAGCAGTCTAGCTCAAAGATCATATCAGACTACTCTCAGAAAGGAAGACGCAGAATCAGCTTTTACCCTTTCTTGCGTACAACAGATACTAGGAAGGCAGCTCAAGATGCAGCATGGTGTTGCCCTGTGAATACTCACGTAACCTTCCCTTGAACAGCCAAATCAGGGGCTGAATCAGTCATACATTGCGGATTAGTTACACTCCCTGGCTTGGAAGTCAGAGGAAGATCATACCCTCCTCAGCCAGAGAAGGATCCATACCCCATCCACCAGATCAACTCCCAAGACAACTCACGCTGGAACGAATTGGGTCTTTTTCTCCTGAAAGATTCGAAAGAGTCCAAAAATCAAGCCCAGAACGAGAGAGATTTTTTGGTTTTCAGTTCTACAGACGCAGGGGTTATCGCCAGCCTTCAGACCCCAGTGAGTCCAGCTCGGCGAATCAGCAGTTCGCCGTTCCAGGGAGTTCAGTTTTTACGGTTCCAGTGGTTACAAATCCAGTTCCTATCACAACACAGATAACTCAGCCACAGATGGCCCACAATCCACCTGCTCCAAATGGTGCCACATGGTTGGTAGACAACCCGTCACCGCTAATTTTCCCAGCTTACCATGATATGCCCAAGAGCCCGGACAGATTCTGTTCCGTTTTTCATCCAAATGACCCAAACAGGACAGCGGAAGAGCATATCAAAATATTTGTGGATGCGTTGCGCAATAGGCGAATTGAATACGCGGATGTTGCATGCAGGCTTTTTCCTTATTCATTGGGTGAAGACGCATTTTACTGGTTCATACATTTACCGATATCTTCTATCGACTCTTGGGAAAAGTTGAAGACAGCCTTCACAGGAAAATATGGCATCCCTATAACCCCCACAGAGCTGTACAGGCAATTTGTGGAAGTCAAGAGACAAGAACACGAGCCTATAAGTTCTTTCAACAACAGGTTCCATAAGGCCTTCACTCGATTGCAGGATCCGTATGTGGTGAGTGACGCTTCGGCAAGAGAAATCTACTATTCAGCGCTGGATTATTTAACAGCCATGTTCGTCCGACAATCACATCCTGCGCCGACTACACTGACTGAGGCCTATGCTAAGGCTATGGAAATTAGTAAGGGGCTAGGCCAAAATATCGCCGGGCCCTTGATGCAATTAGGACCCCCTGCTGCGTCCAGCCAACTCCAGGGAATCAGTCAGGCTTTGGCCCACCAAACGCCCATTTTAAACCCAATCCCACAACCGGCATATCAGCCTCAGCAGCTCACCAGCCAACTGGTACTTCATCCAGGACCACCTATATCCCAAATCCTTCCTAAGCAGCCCATCTATCTACAAAATACCACTGTGTCATCAAGAACCCAAGAGGAGAAGGATGAGATGCGGGAACTGACTGACCAAATGAAAAGGCTGTCCTCTGAAGTTACTCATCTGCGAAATCAGAATAATCAGTTGCAAAGTAATCAGAGGAACCAACACCAAGGCCAATACCAGAATCAAGGATATCAAAGACCTGCAAGGACATGGAACACCCGTCCCAACAATGGAGGAGTGCCTACTCCGCTTGACAATCCGCCAGCATTAGAAAACAGGCCAACGGATACGGTATTTTTGGCAGAGGCAGCACTTTCTAACTGGTGCAGGTTACACAACACTAACCAGCACTCAGAGTTACAATGCGACGAATTTCAGGTTGCCGCCAGCATATTCCAGCGGGAGGTGGAAAACACAATACCTCAACCAGTGCTCCCTCCCTCTGGATTTGAAATAGTGCCGTCACCAAGGTATGACACTGCGCTTGTTCTAGAAACCTACATTCCCCCATTTTTCTTCCCCAATCAGGATGAAAATGAGGTGGCCGACCCGAATCAGCCCGTCGATGTAAATGCATTTCAGCAGTACCAGCGCGCAAATCGGGGGTATTACAACAATAACAACCAGAACAGCAACAGCAACCCCTACACCACTTCCACACCTCCCAAGGACATCCAGGTCCCTCCCGATCAGAATGCTACTAATAACCCAAGTTATCCAAAGGCATCGCAACAGTACGCAAGCCAAGGGCAGTCCCAGAAGGCCCCCCCCCAGCCAAGAATGCTCGTTCCGCAGAACCAGCCAATTACTGTCACAAATCCAGGCTCCAGTGATAGGTCGTCCAGCAATATAGAGATTGCTAAGCTAGGCCAATTGGTGGCAGACGAATTCAAAAGGATGAAAGTCAACTTACCCCTTTTTGAACTAATGAAAGTCTCCGAAGTCAGGGACATGGTCTTGAATAGTCTTAAGGAACCCACACCGACTCAACCCAAAGGGATGGACGATCACTCCGGACAGAGAATGGTACAAGGACAACCCCAGAAGATCAGTGGTGAGGTGAGAGGACCAACAACTCCCAGGGGTGCAACAGTGAATTATGCTGCACCACCTGAGTTCCAAAATGATCAACCTATGGAGGCTGGCTTTGGAGCACGTGCACGGGGAAGGACTCAGGATATCTCAATTATGAACAATGATACCTTACCATCGGAGCCTACAATAAGCTTGTTCACCGAAAAGCTAGAACCCCCCCCTTTTCTATTAACTCTTCGAATCTTTGGTAAGAACTTGCACAATTGCCTCATTGACTCGGGAGCTTCAGCAAATGTTATGCCCTTGTCAGTATGTAGTGCTTTAGGCCTGACCCCCACCAAGACTAACCGAAAGGTTACCCAGTTGGACAAATCTGAAGTAACTGTAGTGGGCGAGCTAAACAACATACACATGCAACTAACAGCTGACCCACGTATTCAGATGTACATCGATATTCAGGTGGTGGACATCCCGGGGGCCTATGGCATGCTACTCAGTCGAGATTGGACCCGCGTCCTGAACGGCTGGCTGCATTCTAGTTTCACCCATATGTGGCTACCATGGAGAGGGGTAGCAAATCAGATCCGGATTGAGTCCGAACCTCGGCTCAAGCTGATGATTACGGAATATAATCAGGCTAATGAAACCCTATTCTTAGAATCAGACCTGGGCACATATAGGGCAGACGTCGGGTCAATGAACGAAGTCTTGTTGGTACAATGCTCAAACCCAGTCCAAAATTTCGGGCAAATTGTAGAAAGTTATGAATTAGTAGTGGAGGCCCCGTCGCCAGAGGAAGGTGAGTTATTCGGCAGCCTCAGGGAATTCTTTTGCAAATGTGAAGGACCAGCGTCCCAGCTTAACTATCAAGATTCTATTGCGAATTTGCTCCTAACCAGTCGGTGCAGAGTTCACAATGCTGCCCATTCAGAAACAACTTGTTCACTATGCAGGGCAGCGTTGAGTCAGGCATGCAAGAGACATTCAGAGGTGCTACAAACTCATACCCTCAGGCCGGAAGTCACCACACCCCCTGAGCGGCAAAAGTATGAAATTACAGGTCCGGCAACCGCAGCAAGCAAGGTTACCAGCCCAAATCAGACTTGGACCTTAAGGTTCGATGGCTCTAAATCCAAGAGAGGGGCTGGAGCAGGGGTAGAACTGATAAGCCCCACTGGTGAAACCTATTTAGCTTCCTACAGGCTACAGTTTCACTGCACCAACAATATAGCAGAATACGAGTCTTTAATTCACGGTTTGCTATTAGCCACTAAAAAGGGAGCCCAGATCCTGCATTGTTTCGGAGATTCCGAAGTAGTAGTCAGGCAAGTTCGAAGACAATACACCTGCCATGACAAGAGACTCGGCCTTTACCGCAATCGCGTATGGGACATAATGGAAAGCTTTGATGCTTTTAACATCAAGACCATATTCAGGTCACAAAACCAGGTCGCTAATTCATTAGCCCAGGCCGCAAGCGCGCTTGAGCCACTATCAATGTAAAGTTTGAAGAAATTTACAGTAGAGTTAGCCTCAGTTCCATCAGTCCCAGACAACGTTACTAATTTTCAGGTGTTCAATGATGACAAACACATCATCGACTTCATTACAAGCTCAGATGTGTTTGCGACTCAGATTATAGATGAGGAAGAACCCCAAGAAGCCGAGATTGACATAGAGGGGGTCTTGAATCTCAGAACAAATACGATTCCCAAAGGTATGGTGCAGTTAGAACGAATTTTCGACTGGGACCAGCTCAAGTCTCGCAAAGAAGGCACTGCAGAAGGAGGCGCCTGTGATAAAATCAATATAGGCACGCAAGAAAATCAAAAGAACGTACTGATTGGAAAAGTGTGTACGCCCCAAGAAAGAGACGGAATCCTCAAAAATATGAGGGAATTCCCAGATATCATCGCTTGGGGGTATGAGGATCTCAAAACCTATGATACATCTGTGATAACTCATACCATACCCCTCAAGCCAGATTCAAAACCTTTCAGGCAGAGACAGCGTCCAGTGAATGCCCTCCTCGAACCATTAATATATCAAGAGGTAAAGAAGTTGCTGGCTGCTCGCATCATTTTTCCAGTGCGACATTCTACCTGGGTCGCTAATCTAGTCCCAGTAAGAAAGAAGAGCGGGGAAATCAGACTGTGTGTCGATTTCCGTAATCTAAACAGAGCATCAGAAAAGGATAACTACCCGCTGCCCTCCCTTGATGAAGTCCTGCAGACGGTCAACGGATCCCAGATGATGTCTTTCCTGGATGGTTACTCCGGGTACAACCAAGTAATGGTCGAGTACGAGGACCGGCTTAAGACTGCATTTACCACTAAGTGGGGGATATTTGCTTATCGGAGAATGCCCTTTGGTTTGATCAACGTAGGGGCTACATTTCAACGCGCCATGGACATCGCATTCAAAGACCTTGTGGGTCGCTGCATCATCGTCTATATGGACGACTTGACCGTCTTCTCCAAGCAAAGGGCAGATCACGTGAATGACCTAAGAAAGGTTTTCCAGCGCTGTCGTCGATTCGGGATATCTTTAAATCCAAGGAAATGTATGTTCGGAGTGACCGAAGGCAAGCTCCTCGGCCACGTTATCTCAGAAAAGGGCATAGCAATTGACCCTGATAGGATCAAGGCCATACTGCAAATCAATCTCCCTGCAAGTAAAAAGGAACTTAAGTCATATTTCGGAAAGATAAATTTTGTTAGAAAATTTATAACTGGGTTTGCCGAAATAGTTCGCCCTCTCAACGATATGTTGAAAAAGGACGCCAAGATAGAATGGACCCCAGTAACCAAAAGGGCGTTCGAAGAGATCAAGCAAGCAATCGTCCAGGCGCCGGTTCTGGTAAGCCCTGACTACCTAAGGCCGTTTTACATTTATTCCTTCGCCTCCGAGCACACCTGTGCAGCAATCTTAACTCAGCGAAAGGAGGAAAAGGGTGAGCACCCGATAGCGTTCATGAGTACTCCGTTGAAGGAGGCTGAACTAAGATACCCAAACATTGAAAAGCAGGCCTATGCGCTAGTCAAAGCCATCAGGAAGTTCCGGCATTATATACTAAGGAGTAAGATATATGCCATAGTACCAGATGTTGCAGTAAAGACATTATTGATGCAGAATGAGCTAGGTGAAAGGAGAGGCAAATGGGTGACCATCATTCAGGAATATGACATTGAAATCCAGCCTATGAAGCTAGTACGAGGTCAGGCCTTGACACAAACCCTCGCGTCTGAATGCTCAGGAATCGTACATCAACAGTATCTGATTGAACAGGTCTCTCTAGGCAGGTGGTATGATGACATAATTTTCTACCTTCTTAATCAGAAATGCCCATCACACCTCAACCCAGTGCAGAAAAGGGCACTAAGGATGAAGAGTAGCCGTTTCATGCTGCAAGGTGCCGTCTTATACCGCAGAAATCATGAGGGCATTTACCTGAGGTGCGTGAATGAGGATGAAGCACGCCAGATTATGGAGCAGTTCCATACCAAGTTTGGAACCGGCCACGGATCAGGCCTAGCAACGGCTCACCAAATCCTCAGGGCAGGCTATTATTGGCCTGCCTTATTCCGAGACACCCACGAACATGTAAAGAAATGTCATGTGTGCCAAGTATCCGCAGCAAGGGAGCGAACCCCAGCTATGCCACTCCGACCAGTCATAGAGGTAAAACCATTTGGCCAATGGGCGCTCGACTTCATAGGTACGATCAACCCGCCCTCCTCTGCGCAACACAGGTACATTCTAACCGCTTCTGATTATTGCACAAGGTGGTCCGAAGCTCAATCATTGAAACAATGCAATGCTGATGCTGTTATTAAATTTTTAGAGGAGAATATTATTACACGTTTTGGCTGTCCTCACGCTCTAGTCTGTGATAATGGTTCTGCTTTCACGTCATTAAAATTTTCAAATTGGGCCTTCAATTACGGGATCACTTTAAAATTTTCATCTAATTACTACCCCCAAGGTAATGGTTTAGCGGAATCCACGAACAAAAACCTCCTGAGTGTGATTAAAAGACTCCTAGACAAGAATCCGAGAGATTGGCACACCCAACTCCGATTTGCCCTTTGGGCAGATCGTACCCGATGCAAGGCCGCCATTGGAACTTCTCCATACCACTTAGTATATGGTCTTGACCCCATCTTCCCGATACAATTGAGAATACCAACTTTGCAGTTCATGGGCGAATACCTAGGAATCAATGACGTTGTGGAAGCCAGGTTGTCCCAGCTGTTATACTTAGAGGAAAAAAGAGACGACGCTATAAATAATTTCGCCAAACACCAAGAAGTAGTCAAGCGTTGGTTCAACAGACGGGCAAAAGTAAAGGCCTTTCGCATTTCCGATCTTGTCCTTTGTTGGGACAAAGCTCATGAAAGAAAGGGAGAGCACGACAAGTTTGACAATCTGTGGCTCGGTCCTTTTCAAATTTCAGAAATTTTGGGAGAAAATGCATTCCGACTCAGGACCCTAACAGGCGAGGACGTTCCCTTGCCCGTGAATGGTCAATTCCTCAAGCATTATTTCCAGCCATAGGCTTCCCCAAGCCTTTTTCATTGTGAATAGTGGCTCCGTTTTCCTTTCTTGTCTTAGCTTAGTTTCCTATTTTCCTGCTCCGTTTTGGGACCCCTATCATTTTCTTGAAGGAGGCCTTCGCCATGCACAACGCTGGTGCGACGCCAGATTGCTGCTACCATCTGTTTTTGGAATCCAAGCTCAGGGAGACTTTTGATTAATGGAGCACCCCATGATACGTCCGGTTAGATATAGACGACCTTTCTCTACAAAATCTTGTCCTAGTCAAAACCTATCCCCAATATCGTGATTACTGCACAAATACATATTAAAAATTGCATACAATCAGTTGCTAATCAAAGGGACGCTATATCGATGAAAGGTCCGTGGCTATGCTTCAGCGACCACTGTTACGCTCAATCCTGCGTAGGCTTCACTGCCTACTATGTCAAAAAAAAAAAAAAAAAAAAAAAGGGAGAAGAGAGGAAAAGGAAATTGATCAAGCACTCTGAAATCAAGTGTTAAGCGCAAAATTGGCAAAAGGGAATGCAGGCATCTCTGCCGGTATAAAAAGAAAAAGGAGTAAAACCTTCTTGCCGGAAACAGAGCAATCTCTGTGAGCTAACAGGCGATAACTCCGCCGGGGCTATAGACGCTTGCTGGCAGCGGGGCTCTATCCGGGTTGCTTTTGGAGTATTAGCCCGTTGGACATCTCGACACAGTGAAACATTGATGCCACAACTTTTTCTAGGCTGGAATGAACTCCATTTGCACACACTAGTTGATCCGATCTGCGTGTGGTTCGATTTGACTATTCACACTATCTTGTTTTGAAAGACTCTTCTCCTTCTCTCCTCTCAATCGTGGTGGTTAACCAGAGATTCTAGGTTCGATCCGAACTTGCGTTCCCGAAATGACTGGGAGCATTTCTCCAGCAGAGTCGCCATTTGTTGTGCGTTGCACACGCTCCCTGTCGCCGACAGGGTCCCCCTTTCCTGTTTTGAGTTTTTTGATCGTTATCCTGAGGATCCAAGCAGAGTTTCTCGTGTCTCTTCGAGCGAGTTCGTGATCAGTCCATAAGCTGATCGACGTTGGAATAATGAACCAATGAGTCCTCCTGACTGATCTGGCTTTCGGGCGAGAATGCCGAAAGTTTGTTCCAAAATTTCAAAGTTTAACATGATGCATCTCCTTTTCGGACCCCACGTCCGAACTTCGTCCAAAGTGAAAGTCTAGGAATAATGTAAACACTTTTCGGACCCCAGGTCCGAACTTTTACGAAAGTAAAAGTTTTAAAACATGAAGGCAAGTTTAAACCGAATGCGCTCCTTTTCGGACCTTAGGTCCGAACTTGGCGAAAGTCAAGTTAAGGTAAAAAAATGTTATGCGCTCCTTTTTTGGACTTAAGCGTCCGAAATTTCGAAATTCAAAATTTAAAAACATAAGGTGACAATCACTTTCGGACCCCAGGTTCGAAATTTCCAAATTCAAGTTAAAACATAACACTGTGCGATCCATTTCGGACCTTAGGTCCGAACTTCAACAAAGGCAAAGTTTTAAAAACATCACGCGATCATTTCGGACCGTGAGGTCCGAACTTCAACAAAAGTCAAGTTTTAAAAACATCACGCGATCATTTCGGACCCTAAGCTCCGAACTAACACAAAGGCAAAGTTTTAAAAACATCACGCAATCATTTCGGACCCTGAGGTCCGAACTTCAACAAAAGTCAAGTTTTAAAAACATCACGCGATCATTTCGGACCCTGAGGTCCGAACTTCAACAAAAGTCAAGTTGAAGTTAAAACATAGTGCGAATATCGTTTTCGGACTCTAAGCCCCGAACATAGTGCGAATATCGTTTTCGGACCCCCACGTCCGAAATGGCGAAGTGAAAGTTTAAAAACAAAACATAGTGCGATTATCGTTTTCGGACCCCCACATCCGAAATGGCAAAGTGAAAGTTTAAAAACAAAACATAGTGCGAATATCGTTTTCGGACCCTAAGCGTCCGAAATTTCGAAAGTCAAGTTGAAGTTAAAACATAGTGCGATTATCGTTTTCGGACCCTAAGCCCCGAACGTCGGCGAAAGTCGAGTAAAATAACACTGTGCGATCGCATTTCGGACCCCAGGTCCGAACTTCGGCAGAGATGGAAGTTGAAAGCAACGCGATCATTTTCGGACTTTAGGTCCGAACCAAAAAACGAAGGCGAAGTTAAAAACCAATGCGATCATCTCTTCCGACTTAAGCTCCGAAGTTCTAAAACGCAGAAAGCGAAGTCCTAAAAAAGCAAAGTTTTAACGCAGAAGGCACAGTTTGTAACACGGAGGCCAGGGCGAGCAAAAACGCAGAAAGCGAAGTCCTAAAAAAGCAAAGTTTTAACGCAGAAGGCACAGTTTGTAACGCAAGAGCCAAAGCTTCAACAAAGGCACAGTTTTAACGCAAAATTTACTATTCAGCGCAAACCACACCCTTTACCCCAGGTCCGAAGTCCGCGAAGGTTAAATCCGAAGCCTCCAATTTGTCAAAATTCAAAGAATGCAATTCAAAATTTGAAAGAGCTCTCAAATCCGAAAACAAGGAGGTAAGACACCGCATCATCCTCCCATCAACCATTTAAAATTCAGATTGCTAGGCACAGAACTATGTGAAATTGATAAATCCTCTTTCATCCTCCAAACCGCGAAAATTTAAATAGGAGGGATAACCGTTGGGATTCAAATTTTGCAGGATCATCCGCTCGCCCCGCGCAACAAGGTCGGGCAATCACTCATCATTCGCTCCAATCAGGTAAGTACGCTTTATCGCGTACGGTCATTTAAAATGTGTGAATCAAATAGGCAAATACGCAAAATTTGAAATGCTTGGAGTCTGCATCTCCGTTATTCGAACATCCGAAATTTAGGATTCATTCCCGAGGTTTGGCCGGAAACTGCATCTCTTTTCAAAATTCTCATGTTTTGCCTTTGTTGAAGATTAATCCAAAAATTCGAAAGTGAGAATGCTTAGTCATAAATCTTCAGGGATATGATGCTCAAATTGTTAGCCAAAATGATATTTAAACTAATCCCGGTCTGTTGAAGCACTTCTGTTATTATCTAACCCGCATTATCGTTCTTGTATCACCTTGTAATCCGTGTCTGGCTGTGCAGGATAAATGCCTAAATCGGCGGCAGAATCATCAAAAACACCCGCTGCAGCCGAAACCTCACGAGTATCCAAATCAGACATCCCGCAGAAAGTTGAAAGAATGAAGTATCAGTATCAGAGGGGAGGATTAAGGGAGTCAAAGGTCCAGAGCGTCTGGGACAACATTGGTGACACCGACCTTGGCCACATTGATATTCAGGATTTCAGGGATCGGGTCTTCTCACCCAACGCATATGGCAGGCCTAGGCAAATGGTGGAAAGTGGCATCGCCCAAGCAGCAGGTTTTCCTCCAGCAATCCAGAACTATGAATTAGTAGTGGAGGCTGCTCGGCATTACGAACCAAAGTCCAGATTAGTGCTTCTGGAAGATATAACTATCGCCGACTTCTCCCCTGAGGCTATTGGTGATGCATTTGATATCCCCTTTCCAAATAATCCCATAGCTACAACAATGGACGAGGCACAGGGGGCATATGATATGAACCCGGCCCGATGCAGGGCATTGATTAACGAAGAATGGTTCAAGGAGAAAAGGCCTTCAAGCACCAGGATTGTGAAAAAGACCCCCAGGAGTGACTTTCATAATGAACATGGGGACATGGTCACCTTACTTAGCCGAGTCATGGGACTTCCTAAGTCCAACTACTTTGAAGAATGGATGTTCTATTTTACAGAACAGGTCTTTGCCGGAAAGTCTAAGTTTGACTGGGCCCAGATCATAAGTGATAACATCCACGCTCAGCTAATTGAACTCGAGACAAAGAAGTATTTCACCATGACCTCCTATTTGGTCTATATGTTCGCAAAGAACCAGCCACTGCCAGGATTAATAATGAAAGGCGAGATCGGGAATGGGCCTGGTCAGGTAAAGGTTTATGATTGCTACCCGCAGCTGCACTACCAGGATATAGCTCAAAGGGAAAAGAGCAGCCCGACTTACGCGGTTGGTCAGTACGAACGCGTTAATGCAGGGAGGGTTACACATAAGGCTCTCGGAGCAAGCTACCATTTTAGTGCAGTGTAATGTCCCCTTCTCAAACCTGATCCTTTCTGCAACCGTTGGTCTCTTTCTAGGAAGCTCGGAGGCCAATCGGAGGGTAAAATTAGGGTTTCCTATTTTTGAGGAGGTCTTTTTGGATGGGTTCATCGTCGGCTTTTTCTGATGGTTCAGAGGGCTTCGCAACGATGTCTTCATCTCAGTTTTTGGAGCAGTTTTCAGAATTTACTATTTTAGTAAGTTCTATTTTTGGCAGGGCTCGCGTGGCATCGGGCAATCTCTACATCCTGTTCAGTTAACTCCAGGAGCATGGTCAGGTTCTAGCTTCAGATTTTGGAGTTGTGTGGTCAAGTAACTTTATTTTAATTAAATAATCATTATAATTATAAAGTTGCTTATCCCCCCTTGGCCTAGTCCAACAACTTAAAAACATCACTTAAAAGGGGGACTTTATGGGTGGCGCGCTCATGGAGGATTTAATTAATATTTTATCCTTGGCCAAAGTCAAAACATGGCGAAACTTACTAAGGTGATATTTTTATATTATTTCATTGACTTTTTGGCTAGGTGTGATGGCGCCATGTTGAGGAGGGGATTAGGGTTTGCCTTGGAAATCGAATTAGGGTTTTGAGGAGGCAAGTGAAGCTATTTATTGGAGTCTTGGGAGGATTGAAGGGATCTTTTGGCAGAATTTGTATTTGGGCAGCCGTCTGGCTCTGGACATGCTTCAAGGAATGGAAGCCTTCTAGCATAGGCATCTCTTCTTGCTTGAAAGATAGCAACTAGGGTGATTATATTCTCTATGTAATTGCATTTAGCCGTAGTTTATCATCAGAGTTTTCATTGTAATCATTTAGGCTTATAGTTCATTCAGTTTTCTGCATCTAGAATTCCCGCGACTAATTTCATGTTTTGTTCACAACCAGAAAATACAAAAAAATTGCATTGTGGGTATTAGTTCTTTGCATTTGCCTCACCTAGGCGTTGCATTTCCTAGGGTTTCAGCAAGTTTGGTTCATGCATTTATTTTTAATGACAAATCGTATTTTGCAGCCAGCCGTACCATTTTAAATGCATTGGAAATCGTGCCATTTTTCATTGTGAGGGTTTTGCAGTGTTGTTTGAGTCTTTCGCAGGTTTTCACGTCACCAAGGCATTTTGCAACTAGTTTCCGGAGGAAAGAAGATTGTACGAGGAAGAAATGAGCTGTTGGCAATGATCCATGGGTTCGCGGTTGAATGTGTAGATTTATGTTGAATCAGAAACTCTCTTCTAAAAGGGGAGTTGTGAAAGAATTTCTTTTGATTGTAATCTGACCAGTAGTACTGGCAGTCTTGAACTGTGATCTTGGTTGTAATTGTCAAGCTAACCAAACTTATCTTATCTACCTCCATCCTATGGTAGCTCCTCTCCCTGTTGGGATTGAAAGCACATCCTGGATGTCGAGTGTCTTTTCAGTTTCTGCAATCAATTAAATTCAAGCATTTAAGTTTCACTCCGTCATATGGTAGCCCCTATCCGTCTGGAGTGGGTAGCACATACTTGGCGTTGAGTTCCTTCCAGTTCTAGATTTCAGGGACCCTCTGACCAATGCTCGCCATCCCGGCGCCATACTGGTTAGAGTTCTTTGCATAAGCAACTAAGATCCTCTGACCAATGCTCATCCACACGGTGCCATTCTGGTTAGGGTTGCTTCAGCAAATCAAATACTTTTTCTCAGAACTAATTGATCACTCATATAGTTGTTGTAATTAAGTTGATCAAAAATTTTTAAAAAAAATTGGCTAGGGATATTTCAGTGGTATCAGAGCCAAGATCCTGCCATCCTGTGAGCAACTTGTCTATGAGTGACAGAGAAAAACGATATTGGGCAAGAGAAGATAAGAAGGTTGGGAAACAATTCCAGTTTCATCAGCCTCCTGAGGGTCAAACAGCCTCAGAAGTCTTGTGGGCTCACTGGGAGTCTTCTCAGGAATCCGATATGGCAGAAGGTGAAAGATCAGTTGGGGGTAATGAGAGGCACACCCACAACAGAGAAGATAGCGGAAAGGAAAGGGAAAGATCTCTGAGTCCCGGGAAGAGGTTTGAAAGAAAGATGGATGCTTTGATGGACATGGTCTCCCTCATGATGGGAAAAATGGGTCAGAACACCACTCCTCAGAATAACTCAGGCCATAGAGGAGAGTATAGTGCTTCCAAACCGCATGATGAGCATGCAGGCCGGATGGTGCCTAATAATACCAACATTTCTTCCAGACCCTTTAAACCCACCTTTCTGGCACCCGTAGTTAATCAGCCTGATCCCGAGGAGAATGCTTCATTTGTGGAGCAGTTGAGACTCGGTCGAGCAGAGTATGATTCTCTACCTGACGACATCAAAATGGATATGTCCTATAATGATTTCATGGATCATAAAAGGAAAAACAAAGGACAAGGGAGATATTATGATCAGAGGAGACCATTAAATCAAGGAGACTTGTACCAAGCTGTCAACAAAGTTACACTTCCCCACTTTGACGGGAGTGATTCCAATTCAGCCCGAGCTTGGATTCAAAAGCTGGATAACTATCTAGCTCTCCGACCAATGGCAGAAGAAGAAGCGATCAAGTTCGCTACGCTACACCTTGATGGGGTGGCGCACGAGTGGTGGTACCATGGCCTCATCACCTTGGGTCATAGGTCTATCACAGCATATGATGAGTTCACCACTAGGCTCATTGAGAGATTTGAGAAGAAGGATCCTGAAATCCACTTTAGAGAACTTGCACAACTAAGACAGTATAGCACAGTCGATGCCTACATTGCAGAATTTCAACGGCTCTCAGTCATGGTGACGGGAATCACGGAAAGGAGATTGGTGATTCTTTTCAGTGAAGGGTTGACAGAACCTCTCAAGGGGTGGATTAAAGCTTTCGATCCCCCATCATTGCAAGAGGCCATGAAAAAAGCAAGAAATATGGAGTGGGCCACTCCTAAGGCCAAATTTCAGTCAAATTCCCCCTTTCAGAAAAGGGATAAGGGAAAAAGGCCTCAGCATAGACCGCCCTTGAGACCTCAACACCAAGAGTTCAAGAACCGCAATCCCAATGTCACCCGGTTGGATCCAGAAACCCTGAATGAACTCAGAAGAAAGGGGTTATGTTTCCGGTGTAGGGAAAAATGGTCACAAGATCATGTTTGCCAAAAGGGGGTTAAGTTCAATCAGATTGAATATTATTCTGCTGGTGAAAGTGGGTCTGATTTATCCGACCAGCAATCTGATTATGAAGAAAGTGAAGGTGATAGAGCCCCAGAAGAATCTGGAGATGAAAAGGAGTGTGGTGGAGTCTTGGCCCAGCTCTCTAGTTTTCAAAGAAACGAATCATTCAAGGTTCATGGGATGATCAAAGGGCAGCGAATTGTTGCCTTGATCGACACCGGAGCAACACATAACTTCATTGATGAAGTTGTAGTAGCCAAGAAGGGGCTGCAAACTGAAGAGTTTGAAGGGTTCAAGGTCATGGTTGCAGATGGATTTCATATCTCTTGCACCAAGAAGATTTCAAACATGACCATGCAGTTGGGAAACTACGAAGTCAAGGATGACTTCTACGTAGTACACATTGGGGATACTGATGCTGTCTTAGGTATTCAATGGCTGCGATCTCTTGGAGAGATCTCCTTGAATCTGCAAACTATGGAGTTAAAGTTTCAATCAGATGGGAAGAGAGTAGTTCTAAGAGGCATGTCTAATGGAGGTCCGCGAGTGGTGTCATTCAAAAGAATGGCAAGACTGATCCGTCATGATCAAGTTGAATGGGTTGCCGAATGTATGATCCTCCCTGCAAGTCCCATTGAGGCTAAGCGTGATCAACCTCCTGATATCCAGTCTCTGCTTGCAAAGAAGAGTGCAGTTTTTGCCGACTTGCCTCCTGGACCTCCCCCTGAACGGGGTTCAGAACACATTATAGAGCTCAAGGAAGGAGCTAAACCAGTGATCACAACTCCATACCGGTATCCAAAGAGGCAGAAGGATGAAATAGAAAGGAATATTCAAGAACTCCTGGAGATGGGTTTCATTCGCCCAAGCAAGAGTCCCTTTGCTTCAGCAGTAGTGCTTGTTAAGAAAAAAGATGGGACCATGCGCATGTGCGTGGACTATCGTGCTTTGAATCAAAGCACCATCAAAAATAGATACCCCATTCCCAGAATTGATGAACTCATTGATGAGTTACATGGGGCCAAGTTCTTTTCGAAGATCGATCTGAGGTCGGGCTACCACCAGATTCGGATGAGGGGATCTGACGTGGAAAAGACAGCCTTCAGATGCCACTATGGCCATTTTGAATTCCTAGTCATGCCCTTTGGGTTGACTAATGCTCCAGCCACCTTCCAGTCTTGCATGAACCGTGTCTTTCAGAATCAGTTAAGGAAATTTGTGCTGATATTTTTTGATGACATCCTGATTTACAGCAAGACTTGGGATGAGCACCTTAAACATTTGGAGGTAGTGCTTAGTACCCTAGAGTCAGAAAGTTTGTTTGCAAAAGCTTCCAAATGTGAATTTGGAATGGAGGAGTTATTGTACTTGGGACACATAATCAGTGCTGGGGGAGTAAAGGTGGATCCGGAGAAAATAAAAGCAGTAATGGATTGGCCACCTCCCGAGAACTTGACTCAATTAAAAGGATTTCTAGGTCTATGTGGTTTTTATCGGAGGTTTGTTAAGGGGTATTCCCAGAATGCAGCTCCTCTTACTGATCTCACCAAAAAGGGGGCCTTTGTTTGGTCCGAAAGAGCTCAAGAGGTGTTTGATAAATTTAAGAAAATCATGAGCTCGTGTCCAGTTCTAGCCATTCCAGACTTTTCCAAACCATTTGAGTTGCAGTGTGACGCATCAGGTGAAGGAGTTGGCGCTGTCCTGATGCAAGACAAACACCCTATCGTGTTTGAGAGCAGAAAATTGAGGGGTGTGGAGAGATCCTATTCAATTTATGACAAAGAAATGCTTGCCATTATGCATGCATTAGCCAAGTTCAGGCAGTACTTGGTGGGAAACAAGTTCGTGGTAAAAACAGACCACAATAGCCTCAAGCATTTTATGCACCAGAAGGATTTAAATGAGAGGCAACAGAAATGGGTGAGTAAGCTGCAAGCTTACGACTTTGACATTGAATATGTCAAAGGGAAAAATAATGTCGTGGCCGATGCTCTTTCCAGACGGCCTCATCTTAGCTCATTGTGTGAGCTTACTGCAGATTGGAGAGACATGTTGCTTGCTGATTATGCCAAAAATCAGTTTGCAACCAGCATTTTAGAAGGTACTTTCCATGATGAGAAGTATCAGGTGGTTGAGGGATTGATTCACTATAAGGGAAGAATCTTTTTGGTGGTTGATTCTAAGCTCAAAAGAAAGATCCTTGTGAATTTTCATGACATCCCAGTTGCTGGCCATCAAGGTTTTTTCAAGACCTATAGGCAGATCCGCGAAAGGTTTTCTTGGAAAGGTCTGAAGAAGGAGGTGCAACGCTACATTCAGGAATGTCCTGTTTGTCAAGCGAATAAGAATGAGCATACATTGCCCGCCGGATTGCTGCAACCACTTCCCATTCCCAATCAAAAATGGGAAAGCATTTCAATGGATTTCATCACTGGGTTGCCCAAGGCCCAAGGGAGGGATTGCATTTACGTGGTGGTTGACAGATTAACCAAGTTTGCTCATTTCTTTGCCATTACCAGTACTTTTTCTGCAGCCCAAGTTGCAGATTTATTTTTTCGAGAAGTGTTTAGGCTTCATGGATTGCCAAAGAATATTGTAAGTGATAGGGACAGTAAGTTCCTAAGTACATTTTGGCAGGAAGTCTTTAGAATGAGTGGTACTGTGCTGACTCCAAGCACAAGTTATCACCCCCAAACTGATGGGCAAACTGAAGTTGTGAACAAGTGGCTGGAAGGCTACTTGAGAAATTATGTGTCAGAGCAGCAGAAAGCTTGGGTTAAGTGGCTGCATATAGGCGAGTATTGCTACAACTCTACCTATCATATGTCAATCAAAATGTCTCCCTTCTTGGCACTTTATGGGTATGAAGCACCCAGCTTTGCAGATTTGGTGTTTGGGGATAGCAAAGCCCCTTTAGCCAAGGATTTATTGCAGCAGAGTCAAGACATAATGAGGTCCTTAAAGGATAATTTGCAGATTGCACAGAATCAGCAGAAGTTATATGCTGATCAGAGACGGGTAGAGCGTTCTTTTGAGGTTGGGGACATGGTCTATCTCCGGTTACAACCTTATAGACAGTCTACTCTCAAGAAGAGTGGAGCTGAGAAGCTGAAACCGCGCTTCTATGGACCATTTAGGGTCATCAGGAAGATTGGGGCTGTAGCTTATGAATTAGAGCTACCTTCAGATAGCAGAGTGCATAACGTCTTCCACGTGTCTCGCCTCAAGAAGGCACTTGGACACAATGTGGTTGCTTCTTCACAGTTGCCACCGTTGGACGAAGAAGGACTATTGATTCTAATTCCCGAGGAGATACTTGATGTCAGAGAACGTTCTTTGAGGAATAGAACTGTCAGAGAATATTTAGTGAAGTGGAAGAACCTACCTTTGGAGGATGCAACATGGGAAAATGATGAGATATTGCAGCATCCTGGTTTGCAATTGCTTGAGGGCAAGCAATCTTGGGGAGGGCGGACTGTAATGTCCCCTTCTCAAACCTGATCCTTTCTGCAACCGTTGGTCTCTTTCTAGGAAGCTCGGAGGCCAGTCGGAGGGTAAAATTAGGGTTTCCTATTTTTGAGGAGGTCTTTTTGGATGGGTTCATCGTCGGCTTTTTCTGATGGTTCAGAGGGCTTCGCAACGATGTCTTCATCTCAGTTTTTGGAGCAGTTTTCAGAATTTACTATTTTAGTAAGTTCTATTTTTGGCAGGGCTCGCGTGGCATCGGGCAATCTCTACATCCTGTTCAGTTAACTCCAGGAGCATGGTCAGGTTCTAGCTTCAGATTTTGGAGTTGTGTGGTCAAGTAACTTTATTTTAATTAAATAATCATTATAATTATAAAGTTGCTTATCCCCCCTTGGCCTAGTCCAACAACTTAAAAACATCACTTAAAAGGGGGACTTTATGGGTGGCGCCCTCATGGAGGATTTAATTAATATTTTATCCTTGGCCAAAGTCAAAACATGGCGAAACTTACTAAGGTGATATTTTTATATTATTTCATTGACTTTTTGGCTAGGTGTGATGGCGCCATGTTGAGGAGGGGATTAGGGTTTGCCTTGGAAATCGAATTAGGGTTTTGAGGAGGCAAGTGAAGCTATTTATTGGAGTCTTGGGAGGATTGAAGGGATCTTTTGGCAGAATTTGTATTTGGGCAGCCGTCTGGCTCTGGACATGCTTCAAGGAATGGAAGCCTTCTAGCATAGGCATCTCTTCTTGCTTGAAAGATAGCAACTAGGGTGATTATATTCTCTATGTAATTGCATTTAGCCGTAGTTTATCATCAGAGTTTTCATTGTAATCATTTAGGCTTATAGTTCATTCAGTTTTCTGCATCTAGAATTCCCGCGACTAATTTCATGTTTTGTTCACAACCAGAAAATACAAAAAAATTGCATTGTGGGTATTAGTTCTTTGCATTTGCCTCACCTAGGCGTTGCATTTCCTAGGGTTTCAGCAAGTTTGGTTCATGCATTTATTTTTAATGACAAATCGTATTTTGCAGCCAGCCGTACCATTTTAAATGCATTGGAAATCGTGCCATTTTTCATTGTGAGGGTTTTGCAGTGTTGTTTGAGTCTTTCGCAGGTTTTCACGTCACCAAGGCATTTTGCAACTAGTTTCCGGAGGAAAGAAGATTGTACGAGGAAGAAATGAGCTGTTGGCAATGATCCATGGGTTCGCGGTTGAATGTGCAGATTTATGTTGAATCAGAAACTCTCTTCTAAAAGGGGAGTTGTGAAAGAATTTCTTTTGATTGTAATCTGACCAGTAGTACTGGCAGTCTTGAACTGTGATCTTGGTTGTAATTGTCAAGCTAACCAAACTTATCTTATCTACCTCCATCCTATGGTAGCTCCTCTCCCTGTTGGGATTGAAAGCACATCCTGGATGTCGAGTGTCTTTTCAGTTTCTGCAATCAATTAAATTCAAGCATTTAAGTTTCACTCCGTCATATGGTAGCCCCTATCCGTCTGGAGTGGGTAGCACATACTTGGCGTTGAGTTCCTTCCAGTTCTAGATTTCAGGGACCCTCTGACCAATGCTCGCCATCCCGGCGCCATACTGGTTAGAGTTCTTTGCATAAGCAACTAAGATCCTCTGACCAATGCTCATCCACACGGTGCCATTCTGGTTAGGGTTGCTTCAGCAAATCAAATACTTTTTCTCAGAACTAATTGATCACTCATATAGTTGTTGTAATTAAGTTGATCAAAAATTTTTAAAAAAAATTGGCTAGGGATATTTCATGCAGAGGTATGGGGCCTGGTTCATTCAGTTCCCAAGGTTCTCCTACATCCGAATAGCTGGTTTCGAAGGTGCCCCCCTTCGACTTCCGCGGTACCCAACCGATAAGGTAGTCCTCATGGAGGTGGCAAGACAATCACGCCCTGCCGGCATATTATTACGAGAGAGCAAGCAGGCTGGATTCGCATTTCCAATGATCATAGGTAGCCATGATGTCCAATTGAGAACCCCCATTCTAGCAGAGGAGTCCCTTGCAGAGCTGGCCTCTTATGGCCTACAGGAACATTTCCCAAGGAAATGTTTTGATCATGACAATTTGGCGAAGAGAACTTACGGTAGGCGCTACAGAGCAAAGGAGTCAATTGAAGATTATTGGAAAAATTGCTCCGATGACTACGAAGTCAGGCGACGGGAATATTCTAGATTGAGTGTGCAGCAAATGCGACTCTTTGAGTACCGTCAGGTCCCGGATCAGCTCACAGACTCGGGGAACTGTCTCCAAGTCCGAGAATTCGAAGCAGTAAGGCATCTCTTGCCAGGCGTTGATTGGTCTCAAGACCCAATCACGGATTTCGAAGCAGTCATGGCAGCCCCGGCAAGATACACAGATCAATGGTTACATCACCAGATCGAGAGGCTAGTCCATGAGGGTGTCCAGTTTACTTACCATCTGATGGGCAATTTCGACTCTCAGTCTTCCGAAGACGAAAGGTCATCAGCTGAAAAACCAGAGAAAAGGAAGAAAGCTAAGGCTTGCAGAGGGACTCGGACGTCCAAAAGAACAAGAAGGGAGAAGATTCCCATAAGAAGGCCAGAGACCACTTCATCTTCAAAGGACCCCAGTTCGTCCGACGACGCCATAGATTTGGATTGCATACCTGCTCCGCCTTCCCAGAGCGACATAGAGGCATTCCAAGCCAATGATCCTCCTGCTCCAGATATGCCGGACACCGAGCAAAAGGGCCCCAATCCGACTAAGCCGGGTGACCAAATAGAGGAAGGAGAAATCCCATCCACCCAGGGGATCGAAGTGCATGAACTTACCCAGCAGAGCCGCCACGAATTGCTACTCCTCCATGCAGCCAAGGACGACTCGACTGTCGAAGGGGAACAAAGAACAGACGAGATCCATGAGCTCGAGGGAACCAAGGAACCAACGTCACCTGAAAGAAAACCGTAAAAAGTCCCCGGGAATTTATACATGGAATTGCCAATCAAACGTAAGTCCCCTTGTGTTTCCAGCATAAACACATAAAGCCACTGAGAGATCCCACAGTCAAGACCTGACAAAAGAAACCTTGAGGTAGTCTCCTTTGATCAAACTTAGAAAACAGCATTAGAGACTTACTTATCTCAAGAGAGAGTAGGATAATCAGTCGGCTATTCTATTCTGCGTTGGCCGTATGGAGTTTGCAGCAATGCGATTTCAGACTCGTCAACAGGGCGTTAGTCAAGCCAAAGGGAATGACTATGAACTCAAAATGCCCAAACTGGTATCTAAAAGAAGTCTTCTCTACATTTGATGCTCTCATCCGAATCTGATGATACCCTAATCTGAGATTGATCTTTGAGAAGAACACTGAACCATGTAGCTCATCAATGAGCTCATCAATTCTCGGAATAGGATATCGATTCTTAATAGTTTTCTGATTCAAGGCCGATAGTCCATGCACATGCGCATGGGCCCATCCTTCTTTTTTACCAAGACCATAGCCGAAGCAAATGGACTCTTGCTTGGCCGTATGTAACCCATATCAAGCAACTCCTGGATTGCTTTTTCGATCTCATCCTTTTGCTTCTTGGGGTAACGGTATGGAGTAATCATTACCGGTTTTGCTCCTTCCAACTCAATGATATGCTCAGTTCCTCTTTCAGGAGGTCTTCCAGGAGGAGGATTTTCAAACACCTTACTCCTCTTGGTGATCAAAGATTGAATGTCTTCGGGATAGCTTTGTTTCTCTTCTGGTGATTTGGAAGGCATGACCTTGATCTCAGGAGGTCTATCAAGTGGTGGTTTCCCAAAGACCTTACTTCATTCTATAATCAATGCTTGAATGTCTGCAGAGTAGCTACCCTTGTCCTCCAATGGATTTGATGGCATTATCAAACACTCTGCTGCCCACTCCACTTGGTCATGGAGGATCAGCCTCTCCATCTTCTTCAATGAAACAACTCTAAGTCCTCCATTTGACATTCCTCTCAATACCACCTTCTTCCCATCAGACATGAATTTCAGTTCCATGGTTTGCAAATTTAATGTGATCTCACCAAGAGATCTCAGCCACTGAATCCCAAGGACTGCATCATCAGTCCCTCCAATGCTAACCACAAAGAAATCATCTCAAATCTCATGGTTTCCCAACTTCAGAGACATGTTGGAAATCATTCGGTTGCAAGATATAGTGGAGCCATCAGCTACCATGACTTTGAAGCCTTCTACTTCCTCTGCCACTAACCCCCTCTTTGCAACAACTCTCTCATCAATGAAATTATGAGTTACTCCTCTGTCAATGAGAGCAATGACACGATGCTCTCCTATCACACCCCGAACTCTAAAGGACTCATTCTTGTGAATGCGCGAGAGTTGAGCAACCACTCCTCGTGTAATGTCCCCTTCTCCGCAGTGATTAGTTCAGTGGTCCATTGACCTATTCCGGAGACCCATAGGTTATTTGGAAAGGAGAATTAGGGTTTCCAACTTTTGTGGAGTTCTGCTCAAGCTTTTTAGGGTTTATCAGGAGGGAATTCTTCAGTTCTGTCTATGGTTTCCTTCTGGGTTTTTCATGAGCTCCAGGGTAGCATAACATGCATTGGATTCTTTGGTGAAGTGAGAACTTACTATTTTTAGTAAGTTGGGGTTTGGCTGTTTGGATGATGTTGTCTTACTGAGATTTCCAAGCTCTTCCTCTGGGTGCGAAGATCATGATTTTTGGAGTATACTATTTTTAGTAAGTGGCAGTATTGAGTGTTTCTATTTTTAGCAGTCTCGGACAGGGTGCTGATTCAGCGCAGTTTTGTGGTCTTCGTCGCACAGCTTCATCCTTGATTTTTATTTTAATCAATACCGGAGTTATAAGTTATTGAATTAAATATTATTTTCTTATCCTAAGGTTTAATATTTAACTATTTTATTACTGATTAATTGTGTTTTGGGTGACTTAGGGAAAAGGATAAATATATGCTACTAATATTATTATCTCCCTTAGTCAGGTGGTGTTGAGAGTGATTAAACATGTCATGTTTATATTGTTTTAATATTGCAAGTTGTTCACCTAGCAAAAGTTCGAACTTTGCCTAGGGAGTTGGGAATAAGTGGACACCATTTTGAGGGGACATGTTTAATTAAATTCAAATGTGTTGGGTGCCTTGGAGGACATGTAATTTGGGCGTATTTGTGTGCATTTGCATTTGAATTTGGTGGAGCAAGAAGTTATAAATAAGATCCTTGGGCTCTCATTTTGGCTATCTTATGAAATTGCATTGTTATGCTGCCGGTTTGACGATTGAAAATTTGAGCTTCGAAGTGTGGCTTCCTAGCTAAGTCTCAATTTTGTACTTGGAAGATAGTACCTAGTTGTGTTCCTGTAATCCCAGTGTTGTTCGTGAGTGTTCTACAAATTGTGGAGAGTTTTGTGTGGATTTTGGAGTGTTTCCTTGTTGTTGGTCGCGGAGTTACTGAAACCATATTTTGCTCATACCTCTTGACCAAGTGATTGCATCGTTTTGGGTATCGGCTCTTTGGAAGCGTACTGGGAAGACAATCATTCTCCTATCTTGGCGTGGCATTTGGTCGTCATTAAAAATTTTTGGTTGCAAATCTAAATTTGTTGCTATAGCGCCATTTTCAGACTTACCTTGGGATGCGTGCAACACATTTGGGGCTTCCAAATTGCTAGTTTGAGGCATTGGATTGGTTGCCTATGTCATATTAGTCATTTTCATTTTATTTGGTGTGATTCCAATTAGCTTTGAGAAAGTTATGAGTGTTTTGGTGTTTCCGGTAGTGGCTGGATAGTGTGTTTTCTAGCTTGCAGAATTAGAACAGCAGTAGTGTTCAAGTGTGGAGTGATTTTGATAGTGGATTGTTTGAGATCAGCATTAAGCTTCTTATCTTATCTCATATCTCTATTTTCTAAGATTGTTGCAGTAGTACTGACCAATCATTCTTGTTGTTCTTATTTGTAATTCCCACTGCATAAGTGGAAGAGGCTGGCTTAGCCGCCTTCTTGCTTTGCAATTCAGTTTATGTACTCAGTCCTCCCAGTGAATAAGTGGTTGAGTGATAAGTTTTATGCAATTGTCCTCCCGCTGAAATATGTGGTAGAGTGATAGCTTAATGTAATGTCCTCCCGCTGAAATACACGGTAGAGTGATTGAGTTTCAGTTTCTTGTTATTTCCCTTAGCTGGTTTACCACCAAGAGTTCAGTTTCTATCCTGCTGGATAAGCAGAAGGGGCTGGCTTGCCACCCATGCATTGTAATTTCAGTTTGATTTATGGTGCTAACGATCCCCGGAACACCGTATGCTCTCACCCTCCCAGATTGGGCTCTCGGTGAACAAAAGGTGGAAGGGTTCCCTTTCGGCAATTTGGATTATTTCTCTAACCTTAACAAGTTATGGTGTTTGCTTGTAACTCTTATTGCTAAAACAAAAAAAAAAAAAAAAGGGGAATATCACACCTCTGTCTTCTAACTCAGTTTTAGGCCCTTCAGGAGCCTCTTCATACTCGTTGTCCTCAATTTCAGTCTATTGTTCTGACATTTCAGAATCTGATCCATCAGTAGAATAGCACTCCATTTGATGCAAATTGCCCTTCCCATGACACTTATGTCCTGGGGCCCAAGGTTCTCTGCAAGAGTAGCAAAGATTCTTCCTCCGGAGCTCTTGATGAAGCTCATCATCCATTCACAAAGGAAACTTCTTGGTCTGATTTCTAAACTGCTTATCCTTTCAGAAAGGGAAAGGCTTGGACTGAAATCTGTTCTTTGGGGCAGCCAAATCCATGCTTCGAGCCTTCTTGATTGCATCTGCCAAGGTAGGCGAGTCAAAGTCTTTTACCCAACCTTTCAACGGTTCTTCAAGTCTCTCAGTAAATACAACCACTAACCTCTTCTTTGAGATGCTACTAACCATAACTAAAAGGCTTTGAAACTCAGTTATGAAAGTGTCCAAAGAATCTTGCTATTTGAGTTGAGAAAGTTCTCTAAATTTCACCTCCGTGTCCTTGGTATCAAACCTTTCAATGAGTTTGTTGGTGAAATCAGCATATGTGGTGATCAAGTTATGACCAAGGGTGACCAACCCATGGTACCACCATTCGTGGGCAACACCATCCAAGTGCAAAGTGGCGAACTTGATGGCGTCTTCTTTAGGCATAGGCATCAAGGACAAATAATTATCCAACTCCTGCACCCACGTCTAACTGTGCTCTTATTGCTTCCATCAAAATGTGCTAGAGTCACCCTTCCAAGAGCTTGTTGATGATCTCTTGGGGCAGAAAATTTGTTGTCATTCCTCCTTCCTCACTTCATTTTCTGATTCATGAACTGATCTAAGGTGAGGATATCTCGGATCTCTGCAGAGAGAGATGCATACTCCATATAACTGTTCCTTATCTCATCAGCTGTAGTTATCTCAATTTCAGCTTGTGGTGCTTCTCTAGGTAGGAAGACGGGTTGCAAAGGTCTTGGAACTAAACCTCCACTGTTGCTCCCATTATTACTCCCATTTCCATTTCCTCCAGGATTATTAGAAGTACTAGCTTACGAGCCATTGTTGGGTTGATTAGGGGTCCCAACAACATTCTGGTTAAATTTGGCCAGCAATTGAGACATCATATCCATCATGGCATTAAACTGTCTCTCAGCCTTTTTGTCAGGTGCCTCATTCTGTTCTGCAGCCTTCTCTGCAAAATCCACTTCCTTCCCTCTGTTTCTCAATACTTCTGAAAAGGTATCTTCTTCCGGCACTAAAGGAATCTGAAACTGTTGTCTCCTTCGTTCTCTGTTGTAGTAACAAACGTCTCTGTCACTCATGGAGAACTCTGATCACTTTGAATTTCACAGGCTGGCAGGAAAACCAGCTCTCATACCACTGAAATATTCCCCTTAAATTTTTTGATTTTTCAATAGCAAGATTACAATCACACCAATCACCTGTTAGGGTTAGAATAATGAAATCCAAACAACTAAAGGGAACCCTACACCTTTTGATCACCGAGAGCCCAGACTAGGAGAGTGAGAGCATACGGTAGCAGGGGATCATTAGTAATAATCTGCTAAAGTGCTGAATACAATAATGGGCGGCAAGCCAGCCCCTTCCACTTATCCAACGGGTGAATCATGAAACTTGGCGGTGGACCAGCCAAGAGAATAACACTCCCAAAACACAAATCACTCAACCACAATGTTTCAGCGGGAGGACTGAACACACCAAACAAGCTCAACTCAACCGCTTATGCAGCGGGAGGATCATTACAATAAACCATCACTCAACTGCTTATGCAGCAGGAGGACTATTACAAACAAATATCACTCAACAGCTTATGCAGCAGGAGGACTAATGAAAGATCCCTGATAGATCTTTGCTGTTAACCTGCTGTAATTTTTTTATTTTTAATTTTGTTTTCCTGTTTATTTAAGTTTTTCTTACAGAACTAGACAGAAGTGCAGAAAGGGTTGTTTGTTTTTGTGTTTTTGATTGTTTAATAGCATAGGAAGGAATAGATAACAGCAAATATGAAGCAATACTGAAATAAATGAGGTATACAGCAAAAGTCAGAATTATTGCAAATCGTACCAGGCAGATTTGTCTGAATTACAAAGCCAAACAATGAATCCAATGTATTTCCCAAGCTCTCATACAAATTCGAAGTCAAATTGGAAGATGAAGAATGTTCTCCAACCCCACATACACTGGAAGTGAATACAAGCAATACCCTATACACCACGTGGTGTATTTGCTGCAAATGGCATTCCTCCAACTGCAATGAACCACGTCTCCACTGGAAAGATGGTAGGCTACGCTGAAACCCTACTGAGAATTGATGCCTCTTTCCTTAATCACCACGCACAATGCCTTATAAGTCCGGTGCCAAAGATTGCTGAGGGCTACGTCCCAGCCAATCCTAATCCTGGGGTTTGCGTCCCAGTCTAGAAATCGCTCTCTAGAGCAAATTCATACAAGTTGTCAAATATGCAAAAGATGATCATAGAATGAAGCTCCTATCCCCTTATAACCCCTCTCAATTGCAAATCGAACCCTAATTATCTCCAAGTGGCATGGTCTAGTGGAAATGTTATAATTTCTTATTTTAAAGTGGTCATGTTACTAGAAAATGACCTTTTTCCCCATAGACAGAAATCCGCTCACTGAATTGCCCTGAGACCAAAGAGAAAGATTTAAAGAATTTCAAGATCTTTCCAACGAGCTATCACACAATAGGGTGCGCATCCAGATGAGGCCAAAAATCCCCTTATTACTCCAAAATGGCTAACAACTTAGCCTTATTTAATTATTAAACGCTAACTTAGGAAATATTAAAAATATAACCCAAATAGCCATAAAATGCCCAACTGACATTACAAACCCTAAAATCATCCTGTCACCTGTCTGTGACTGAAGTCGGAAATCAAGGATTCACTGGTAGTCTCATCCCTAAAATCTAGGGATGCTCCTAAAATTTAGGAAACAAGCCCAATCTCTCTGAAACTGAACCCAAAGAGGCATCTCATGGAGACCCAACCTTGGGCATGATCAAACCTCCTAAAAAGTAGGAACTGCCTCCTAAAAACAAGGAATGTCTCCCAATTGATCAATAACTGCTAGAACACCAAGTCTCCAACACTGAATAACCATACCGGGTCTCTGTCCAACCCTGTCAGCCTACACGACCCCATAATAAGCTGACTCACATGTCTCTGCTAGACAGAGCTAAAGAGGGGACATGACAGTCCTCCCCTCTTGGAGATGCTTGCCCACAAGCAACTGAAACACCAATCCTCCACCATCCCAAATAAGACGTAAACAAATCATTGCATGTAACTGTTGCTCATCTCTGATATAAACAACATGCAATACCTCGGTCTGGAATGGCTCCTCAAAATGCTGAAGCACCTGTGCTGTCAAATCAACACTGCTTGGGTCCCAGAGCGAAGCATAGCTCCCGCTGAATACCTCAAGTGAGCAATGGAAAACTATATCATCTCCATAGATCAAATATCCATAAATTCCAAGATCACTAGTGTGTCGGTGATCACCAACATGCATAACATCTGTCATAATATCTAATGAATGCCAATCCATGGAAGACCCTCTATGATCTGACCCCATTTGACACAAGTGACACACAACTGCCACACACTGCTGCTGATGTGCTGGAAGATCTAATGCCAACTCACTAAACAATATATAATACTGACTAAAATCATCACTGTCCAGACTGGCATCTAAAAATATGTAATCACCAACCAGCAATGAAACAATCACCCTGTCTAGAGAATCAGGTGAAACTGCCACATCAACTGGCTCAAAGTACTCACTAGGAGTAACATCACATAACTCATCCACGTTAGCTATCTGATGACAATCAACCTGTGGATCAATTGTTGTCCCACTCTGCTCGATAAACTGAGATGGATAGTGGGTAAACTCCAGCTCCATCCTCATGAAATTCCGAACATACCGTCCAAGTGTCAACAACCACTGTACACCCATGACTACATCTATACATCTGAAGTGAAGCAACCCATGTAGGATCCACGAAAGAAAGGTATTACACATGTCTATACCATGATCCCACACAAACCACCTGTAGGACATAAACTGCTCCTGCTGCTCTCCTCTGATATAAGTGCCATATAATCTTAATATTTGGAGCAACATACTATAATCCCTATAAGATGTTTTATCAAATGAATCAACACCTGGATCCCAAATAAAACTAAATCCACATCCATTTGTCATGAAGAGACAATGATAGTAAGAGGCATCCTCGATACCGTGTCTCTCTACAGCCACTGTGAAACTCTCACACCTGTGATAACCATCCACAACAACACACCTGCTAATCCATGCATCATCCTTCCCCCATGATCCTGGATGAAGTCTCTGTGTCAAGGAGATGAAAAACTCTGACGGTCGCTGCTCATCATAACGGTTGATTGTTTGCTGATCCTGCAAACAATCCATCCCAAACTGCTGGATCAGGTGCCTGCAATCAATAACTCTATCCTCTGAAGATGGGAGAGCACTATCGCAACACGGATAGTATAAGTCCCGAACCAACTCACATCTGCGAGCCATCCAATCATCTACAATCGGACTAAAAGAGAAATGAAGTGCACTCCTCACGAGGTAATCTAAATGGACTCTCGTAGGCTCACTCAATGGCTCTGTATCATAATCTTGTCCATCAAACTCATCATCACTCCCACTGCTCTCAAACCATGAATCCGAAGACAACTCATATGTCTGAGATCCAAAATCGATAATACACCTCAACTGAGCACTGTGGCTCTGCGGTGTAACATACTGGTTTCCCTCGTCAGCTGTAAGAGGTGTAAAAGAAGATTTGCTTTCCAGAGAAGGAAACAAGTCAACAGGAGTATCATACTCCCAACCAGCTGACAAACTGCTAGTCGCCTGTGAAAACAATGATGGAGTAATATCGTGAGTCAAATCACAACTCTTTGGTGAATCTCGTAGTGTCACAATAGAACACTGTACTGTATCTATCGCTGATGATGTCTGTGCCACTCTCAATCTATCAGAAAGCTCCTCCAATCTGGAGTTCGCTTCTTGAAGGGACAACTGGGTATCCTCCCATGCAACAACAGTCGCCTCAAGCTCCTGAGAGAGGATATCAACTTCCTCCTCTTCCCTCAACAAAGCACCATAACTAATAAAATCCCTCTGAAGGAGATAATCTCGGTCAGCCACTAACTGTAAATACTCATGTTTCAATATCCCAATGGCTCCATAAAGAGCATGAAACTCTGGTAAGGAAAAATCACTGCTGCCCTGCTCATCAATCATGAGGGTGCTCCAACTATGTGTAGCCAACAACTGGCGAGTGACATCGAAATGCTCAATAACTGTGTCTATATGCCTGTCATCAACCTTGAGTTGTCCAATCAAGTGATGAGGAGTCCGAAAATGTTGGCTCTCCTGTACCTGTACAAACTCAAAATCTACATTGTGGAAAGAATTTGTATCTGTATCCTGTACCTCTCTGTAGTCAACATCATGTATGCACTCGGCCATGGATACAACCTCATCCAAAGTACTGCTGCTCTGTGCCTCTGAGAACACCACATCTATCAATGATGATACTGCTGAAAATGCACTGTCATCACTCTCTTCTGCATCCCATGTGTCCGCACAACCCACTGGCTCACGATCCTGGGGTCCAGTGCTACTAAGAGAACATACTGGGCTGGATTCTAAGGTCTGATCTATAAAATCAGAATCATGATGATATGAGTTCTCAACATTCCAAGCATCATTGGTACCCGAATTTTGAATACCTTCATGTGACAGCCCATTGGCACCATCTTGCACAAGTGTAGACATTGATACCTCAAGCTGATGCAAAGGTACCTCACTGCTGTCATAAAAATCAGAATTGCTAACCTCTAAATCAGTTGCCTCTTGGGAAATCCCCTGCATGGAAGGTGAGGACAATTCATTATCCAAAGCTGTCCTAATGTCTCCTTGAGTTGAATCCACATGTCTAACAAAATCATCACATAAATTCTTGTCCCACTCATCGGAACTTGAGGGCACCAAAACATTCTTATGTAGAGGTATATTACCCCTAAATGAAAGTTCTCTGTCCATTCCTAATTCCTGCACCCTTGATTCTTCTTTCCTTCTTTGCCACTGACCTGAACTTGTAGCTACCAAGTTATTTTCGTCTGCTCCGGGTACACCCATAAATTGTGTGAAGGAAAGGAGCTCACGTATCATCTTAGGAAGAGAACAATACTGATGATAGCTGCTCATAACTGTATCATTAAATATCTTGGCAGGAGGCATCCTTCTTTTACGTGCTGGAGAAGATGAAACTTTTGAGTGCCCAATTTTAGTTCTAGCCATGGTATTTACCTGTAACTAAACTAATATCCCAACGGATCTTGAAAGTCGAAATAAAAGTTTGTTCTCAACAATTTTGGGACTTTGGCCAACGTATTGTCTTACTAGCTGTCGACTGTAAGCATAAATGTGTAGGCTGACAACTACCCGGTTGCTGATATGAATTATCAAAACCTTTTATCCAGTATCCAGATGCTGAAATGAATTATCAAAACTTTTTATCCAGTACCCAAATGTGATAATTTCTCATAAACCCTACAGGCTGGCAGGATGCAGGCTCTGATACCAGTGAAAGATCCCTGATAGATCTTTGCTGTTAACTTGCTGTAATTTTTTTATTTTTAATTTTGTTTTCCTGTTTATTTAAGTTTTTCTTACAGAACTAGACAGAAGTGCAGAAAGGGTTGTTTGTTTTTGTGTTTTTGATTGTTTAATAGCATAGGAAGGAATAGATAACAGCAAATATGAAGCAATACTGAAATAAATGAGGTATACAGCAAAAGTCAGAATTATTGCAAATCGTACCAGGCAGATTTGTCTGAATTACAAAGCCAAACAATGAATCCAATGTATTTCCCAAGCTCTCATACAAATTCGAAGTCAAATTGGAAGATGAAGAATGTTCTCCAACCCCACATACACTGGAAGTGAATACAAGCAATACCCTATACACCACGTGGTGTATTTGCTGCAAATGGCATTCCTCCAGCTGCAATGAACCACGTCTCCACTGGAAAGATGGTAGGCTACGCTGAAACCCTACTGAGAATTGATGCCTCTGTCCTTAATCACCACGCACAATGCCTTATAAGTCCGGTGCCAAAGATTGCTGAGGGCTACGTCCCAGCCAATCCTAATCCTGGGGTTTGCGTCCCAGTCTAGAAATCGCTCTCCAGAGCAAATTCATACAAGTTGTCAAATATGCAAAAGATGATCATAGAATGAAGCTCCTATCCCCTTATAACCCCTCTCAATTGCAAATCGAACCCTAATTATCTCCAAGTGGCATGGTCTAGTGGAAATGTTATAATTTCTTATTTTAAAGTGGTCATGTTACTAGAAAATGACCTTTTTCCCCATAGACAGAAATCCGCTCACTGAATTGCCCTGAGACCAAAGAGAAAGATTTAAAGAATTTCAAGATCTTTCCAACGAGCTATCACACAATAGGGTGCGCATCCAGATGAGGCCAAAAATCCCCTTATTACTCCAAAATGGCTAACAACTTAGCCTTATTTAATTATTAAATGCTAACTTAGGAAATATTAAAAATATAACCCAAATAGCCATAAAATGCCCAACTGACATTACAAACCCTAAAATCATCCTGTCACCTGTCTGTGACTGAAGTCGGAAATCAAGGATTCACTGGTAGTCTCATCCCTAAAATCTAGGGATGCTCCTAAAATTTAGGAAACAAGCCCAATCTCTCTGAAACTGAACCCAAAGAGGCATCTCATGGAGACCCAACCTTGGGCATGATCAAACCTCCTAAAAAGTAGGAACTGCCTCCTAAAAACAAGGAATGTCTCCCAATTGATCAATAACTGCTAGAACACCAAGTCTCCAACACTGAATAACCATACCGGGTCTCTGTCCAACCCTGTCAGCCTACACGACCCCATAATAAGTTGACTCACATGTCTCTGCTAGACAGAGCTAAAGAGGGGACATGACAACTAAGTAACAACTATCAAAATATAGGCGGCAAGCCAGCCTCTTCCACTTTTCAGTGGGAATGTTTACAATCCAGAAATGGTTAGTAGTACTACTACTTAACCTTACAATATAAAATAGAGAGATAGAATAGAGAAGTAATGTTGTTCAATGCTGATAAATTTCTTCAAACAGTTACTAACTCCCAAAAGGTCCTTCAACATGAATTTATGAAATCCTAGGATCAATAACACTCAGACCAGCAGCTTCAAGAAACTAAGAAATGCTCAAATCTCTCTCCAAACTCACCCCAAAACACCCCAAATCACTCTCAAATCAACTAACCAACTCACACTACAAAAGGCACATCCAAACACCAACTTCTGGAAATCTGTAATTTTATGATAGCAAGCTGAAATGCACAACCAGCAACACCCAGACACACCAAAATGCATAAAACTCACTCACAACTCACACTAACATCCCCAAACTGCTAACATATCATTAATGACCAAGTAAAATCAACAAACTGACCTCCAAATATCCCATTCAACTCAACTCGCTTCCAAAATGCCCACACAAAGAAAAATGTCAAAGCTGGAAAGTTTGATTTGCATAATAAAAATGATTATGCAGAGATTAGAGCTGAAAACTTACAAATGTCATCGCCTGGGACATAGAAAAACAAAGAGCCAATACCCAGAAGCGAAAGGAGATCACACAGAGACTTATGAACAAAAGTATGCTTCAGCCATGATGTCCCCAACAACCTGGAAACACACCAAATCTCAAACTACAGTAGAACCAGCAATCCCACACTTCAACAAACTCACAAAGATCACTGAGAGAACATGGAAAACAGCTAGGTACTGTCTTGCAAGTACGAAACTGCACTTAGCTAAGAAGGCTCACTTCGAAGCTCAGATTTCTATTGCCAAACCGGCAGCATAACGATGCAATTTTTCAAGATATCCAAATGGGAGGCCATGCACCTATATTTATAGCTTTTTCCTCTGAAATTCAAATGTAATTGTCCCCAAATTCACCTCCAATTTGCATTTCATTTCACACACACATGGCGTCCAAATGACATTTTGTTTCATTTCCCAAGGTTGGCGCCCAAGGTGGGTGCCCAAGTTGCATTTTTACCAATAATTTAAACAAGTTCGAACTTGCCTAAGTCTTCAATAAGAACATAATGCATTCTTCAAATTTCAACGCCTAACTTAGTAAAATATAGCATTGATATTAGATATAAATATGTCTTTTCCTAAGTCACCCAATATATCATTAATCAGTAATAAAATAATTAAATACTAAACCTTGGGATAAGGAAATAATATTTAATTAAATCACTTATGAATCCAATACTGATTATCAACAAAATCCAGGATGAAGCTAAGCAATGAAGACCACTGAACTGCTACAAGATCAAGGCCTTATCCAAACTGCTAAAAATAGAATTGCTCAATACTGCCACTTACTAAAAATAGTAAGTCATGAAATACTCCTCCGAAAAACATGATCTTCACACTCGGAGAAAGAGCTTGGATATCTCAGTAAGACAGCATCATCCAAACAGCCAAACCCTAACTTACTAAAAATAGTAAGTTCTCACTTCACCAAAGAATCAAATGCATGGTATGCCACCCTAGAGCTCATGAAAAACCTAGAAGGAAACCATAGACAGAACTAAAGAATTCCCTCCTGGTAAACCCTAAAAAGCTCGAGCAAGACTCCACAAAAGTTGGAAACCCTAATTCTCCTTTCCACATAGCCTACGGGTCTCCGGAATAGGCCAATAGGACCACTGAATGCACATCACTGAGAAGGGGACATTACAGAAAACAATAAAACATTTGAATATATGTTGCAACTGGGACATGAATTTTCTGAGGTCTGAAACAATAGAGAACTTCAGTTCATTATTTAATAGCAGCTATAACACCTCTCAACAAAGAGTGAGGATTGTACCCAAGTATATAGCCAAGATTAAGTAGTATGACCCAAAAATGTTATCCTTAATTAGCATGCTAATGAGATGTAGAGCCAACGGAGCCAACATAGATTGATGATGATACAACACATATAGGGTTGGTTGGTATTGGTTTGGAGGATCTTGAACTTGAGGAGCCTAGCAGTTCAAGTGATGAGGAGTTTGGTGTGGACTTTGGAGATGACAGATGACTAGAGGCATTTGGACATTGGTCAATTGTATTTGGATTTTAAATGTAATTATCATTTTTAATATATTATAAATATACTTATTTTTGGCATGTTCTTGTTCAATGCAAGATGTTTGAATATTTTAAAGTTTAATATGTTATTCTTTATACTTTTTTTTTAATGCTATATATATTTGCATTATTGCTCCCCTATCATCCCCAAATTTGGGGCCTTGGTCCTTGAGACTTGTCCTTGTGTCCCCCCTCCTAAGACTCGATGAAACATAGGTGTTAACAAAATTGGTTCTCTTCAATGGTTAATGGTGGTTGCAAACTTAGAATCATAGAATACTTAACAAGCCAAAATATTGCAACTTAGATAGTACTTGGCGGAACTTGGCAACTTAACAAACACTTAAATTTTTGAAAAAAACATAAATTATATGCAAAATACAACTATGCAATGTATCAAATGAGTTTGTTGGGGGTCTAGGGGCAACACCTCTTGTGGGATTGAGGGGAAATGCCCATTTTAGGGGTCTAGGGCCAATGTTGTTGGTGCATTCCTTGTCACAATATAATGTGGGGTTGAGGGGCAAAGCCCCTACCACAAGCCCAAATTAAAACTTTCAAAACTACACAAACCTTCATAGTGCACAACATTTTCATAATCTTTTAAAAGGGAAAATACAATTCTTATAAAGCCAAGAGAAATTTTTGGAGTAGTTAACTTACCTTTTTTCCATGATTTTGACATGATGCTAGCATGGCAAGTAAAGCAGGAAAACTTGCAGAGTTTTTGGCAAGTATTCACCAAAACCTCAGCAAAAATAATCGGTGGGTAAACCTTTTGAGTACTTGCAGAGTTAAAAAACTCAAGTACTCAACAACTTGTCAAGTACTCACCAAGTTTGTGAACTATGGTGGTAAATTCTAATGAGTTTTCACCATTTTATTTAATGTGAATTTATAACAAGCATGGACATAGTGGATCACTACTCTTACAATGAAAGAGAAATTATGAAGGCTGCAGCATTGACTACCACATTTTCGGCTTTTAACTAGTTTCTTTGGATTTATTCTCTTGCTCTGGTCATGAATATCATAGAAAATTGAAATATTCGTTCAGATGATTCTCTTACCTAGTTATATAATATTCATGGCATGACATGTGGTATATATGGGAGCTATTCTGGAGTATATAGGGTGTAAATGTGGTGATGTCTTTAAAGTGAATGAAATTGAAATATTTCTTCTCACGAGTCTTTGAAATGGATGAAAATGGATACACCCATGGAAATTAAATGAATGCTGAGGAATTTTAATTGTAGTGAATTTTCTGGAACTTCTTTTCTTTTCATTGTAAGAACACAAATGGTAAAGTTTCTTTGTCTGTATATGTCTAACATATGGAATCTTTCAGATTGGCTGTTGTATCTATGGCAGGATTAGCGGCTGAGGGCTTAAGATATGATAAAGTTGTTGGCCAATCTGCTGACCTTTTCTCTCTTCAGGTTTCACTATTTTCTTTCTATAGGTTTTCAAAATTGGTAGATGCCAATTCTGATTTTTTGTTTTATCTAGATTTTTTGAATAAGCTAACCAAGTTACTAACAGTGCCTCATCCACAGAGGCTCATAAACAGAAGCAAACCTCCACTCAGTAAAGAACAACAACAAAATCTTACTCGATGGGCAGTATGTATTGTGCCAATATTGAATTATTCCAATATAACATGGTTAGCTTAAACAAATACACAAGATTCTGATACTGGTTAAAGTTTCTTAAATTTTTCAGTATGATTAGATCTTTATTTGGTTTTGTTTCATGTGCATTTCTTACATTCACAGGAACATGAGTAAATAATTCAAGCAAGTTAAGTTTTGACTTGAACTGTCATTTCCCTGTGAATTATTCCAGGTGCTATTTGCTGCTTCACTTTTGAAGAAGAACAGTAAAACGCATGAGGCACTGATGTCAGCGATGTCACAAAAATCCTCCCTCATAGAGTGTATACAAACAATAGAGAAATCTGCATAAGTAGTTGAAAGGACCGATCCTTCTTGAGAAGGCAGAAATTAGTAATTAGTAGAGCAGGAAGTCTGAATCTCTAGTGATGTGTATGATTTATTTGTGAAGTATATGCTTAACTTCTTTGTGTGCATTTTTCCTACCCAAATATATGCCCTTAGCTCCTAAGAGCCTGTTAAATTTGTCCAGAAATCTTATTAACAAAGAGAGTGCACACATAATCTTCAGACGTTTCTGACGATGGAAAATGCAGAAGCATAGCATAACATGTGCATTCTAATCTATCCATTTGTAAGTATGAATTGTTAGTGTTCAATATTTCAATCATATGACAAACAAGACTCCTTTAAAGGAACGTCTTGAATGAGAAATCTTGTCCTTTATGAAGATAATGAGTACTCAACCTTGATCTCTTCTCCCAATGTTTCATGGTGTAATGGTTCTTTGTAATCCTATTCCTATAGGTCAAATACCTTGGTTGAGTGCATAAATGCTTGGAATGATCGAGTGCCTTGAGTGACATCATACAGGAAAATACAATGAATACCCAAGGTTTGTATAAACTCATAAAGTTATCCCCAACCTGCTTGACTATGGCTTAGTCAAGATAACCAACTCACTTAAACTACTTGGTGAAAAATGAACATGTTTGACTGAGAATATATATGAAAATTTTCTCAATGCAAAAGGTCAGTAAGTTTAATTATGGAAAGTACTAAAGCAAATACACAATATCTTGCCTCAGGATTTAGAAAAATATATAATCACATCTACAGAGTAGAGAGACCTTGAAACTATTGCCCCTAAATCTGGACATAATAAAAATAGATCCCCTTAAAATTGCTTTAAACAAAGGCTTTAACAATAATTTGTACCATTTTTCTATTAAAAGGAACTCTTAGGGAACATGATCATGAAATATGTTTTGCCTATACTCTTGACTAACAACAAATCATGTTATAAAGGTAGCTTATTTCACACAGAGAAATCATTATTGAATTTAACATGTTTTTAGCATTTCTTTAGACTACTTTCTTTATCCTTTCCAACAAGTAAATGGCTTATGGATTGCTTGTTCTTAATTTCTTTGTATTTTATTCATTCGCAAAAATTAATATAATTTCTTTATCAAGGAATCATGTAATGGGAAAAAGCTCCAAACCTTCTATTATGTGTTTTGTTTACAAAATGCTAAAGAAAAATAAACATATAATGGGAAAAAGTATCAAGATGTGAATGGAAGCTTAATTGCATCTTTTATAAGAATATGTCATGTAGATTCAAATGGAAGAAAGGCTATTCCCGACTTGTGGATGCAACTAATGCTGGTTATTTCATTAATCTGTGGATGTGTCAATCTTTCTTTTGCATTGTATGATGGTCAATTCACAAGGTGATCTACTAGGTTTAATAAAACATTTGGTCAACAAATGTTGATTTTCTTCATGATCTTTTCATTGTACCTATGATGTTTAACTTAGAAATAAGCTGGCAAATGCAAAACTAGAAACTAGGTCTATGACTTGGTCTATATCACACTATGATTGCAAACAAATGATATCATTGAAGACCTTTTTGTGTTTCTACAAGAGTTCTTCGAGTTGGCAACATCAAAAGTATTGTGCTTCCACCTTGGATGTTGCAATGACAAAGCATGTAATGGATTTGGAACAAGGAAGATGGTGAGGACAGAAACTTCAGTATTAGTTATGAAATGACACATGTTTGTTATCAACACTAATGCAAGAGACTTTGAGTCCTTGTGCTGCGAAGATGAATGTGCCTGCCTTTTGGTGCACATATTAACAACACTTTGTCTCTTGTTAATATATAGAGGCTAGCAAATATGTAATGACATTTCTATATTATAGAACTGAAATAACATGGATTTATTAAAAAACCTTTGATAATAGCATACAAAAGAATACCAAATATAGTATAAGGGCAAGAGGAGTTAGATCCAAAATGATAAATTATCACTAAAGGATCAAAACATAGAAATAAGATAGTTGAGCCATATTGAGGGGAGGACTTCCAAAATCACCAGGCCAAGAGATGGATTCATATGCATTCCACATAAATTCCTAACTCTTATTTATATGGCTAATCAAGTCTAGACACCCTCAATTAGTAACTAGGTTCAATAAGTGTGAGCACTTTAATTTGTCTAATGCTAGACAACAAAAAAATAGAGCAGCACATATGGAAGAAGTATTCTTCAAGTTGAAAGGGGAAGCTCCCTAAGATCTAAATGAACCTAAAACTAACATACTTTATAAGTATCCATATTGTAGAAGATTTAAAAGGGGGTTTTACATAAATAAAAAGTATCTAACTATGTTCTAGCCTTCAATGAAACAACCATACTATCAACAATCAAGACTTGTAGTGAGATTTTAAGATTAAAGGGAGAATAATCTTAAGCACAAGTGGATAATTTCAACCTCCTATTGGTTGAAGCAAAGAGTAGTATTTGTTGGTAGGGTGGTAGTTGTACCACAAATATCTTTAAACAACCTTCTATGAGAGCATCTTATGTTGCAAAGGGTTTGTGATGTTGTGCAAAACAAGGATGTCCTACAAAGACAAAAGAGAAAATGGTACAATATCACCATTGAGATCTTGTAGTACAACATATGAGCATTAGACACTTAGTAGAGGGATGTTTTGATTAGGTAAACTCAAGAAGGGCCCAGTTCCATAATTCAAAGAACAATTGGAGCAAAAAGTTGGAAAACAATAGCCTAAATGGCAAACACAACATATCTCATGAGAAGAGAGACAAGTGCAAATAGAAGCAAACAAAAAATGCTTTTTACTAAAGCATGTAACCAAAAGAAGCCCTTAAAGATTGAGAGAACAACAAGGACCAGCAATAGACTCTCAAGGTGCTTTTAGTCCCATCTTCACCCAAGGCCTTTGAATAGGGGGAGGGTAGGGATGAAAAGCCTTTTTAGGAAACTCAATTGGAGCACTCTCAAGGACGCAACTCTCAAGGACATCTGCAAGTTTCCTCTTGACATGACAAGGGGAATCTAAGCTCACATTAGCCTTTTAAACTCTTCTAGTAGAATCTAGACTCTTCCATTACAATGAGGCTGAGGACAAACCTCTTCAAACATGAAGACCTCATCGAAGTCCACATTTTCATGAAAAGCTTGGCATAACCAAGAGAAATGCCCATCACTATGGAAGTGATATTGCCATGAGGTCTCAAAAAAGAGTTACTATTCCCAAACACCCAACCTCGAGTACAACTTAACTTTGTTGGGTAACTTCGATCCAATTCCCACATGAACACAAAATCTAGCAAAAATCAACTTGGTTCTAGACTTTGTGATATCGTCAATGGAGATGAACTAACCAATAACATCAACAATACTATAAAGTCCTCATTTGATTTGTAAAGCCAGTCAACCACGAACAATGCTTTCGGCCCACAGCATGGCAAATAATGGATGTTACACGCATCAAATAAAGTTATCACTGTCGAAGAAATGAATATTAAGTTCGATTAAATGATAATCAACTCATTAGTGTTATTATTAGTTAAGGACCTAATTAGGAGAAAGATATAATTAATTAAGTTGTTTGTAAAAGACATGGATGTAGGAGATACAACTCACATCATGCATCTTCAAGGAGTATAAGGGAAGCATCAGGTATTCTCAAGGGGGCATTCAAATTAGTTTTTTATTCATATTCAGTCCAGATTTAGAAGCGCTCAAGAAAAGCCACAAATAGCCAAGGCAAAGGTGGTACTCCACCACCCCATTAGCAAGGCTAAGGTGCACAAACACAAGGACAATATTCAGACATAGCATCAAGAGGATATCGCATGAGCATAAGTTTAAGAATTAGGGAAAGCGATCAACTTGAGACCATTGTCTCTTACATACATATACTTGCAGGATTACAGAGATATCACTCTAAAACAACAATTGCATATATAACATATACATTTACAGTCTACTCCATAAGGGAGGATTGATTCGTAGTTATATCAGACATCCTTCCTTTCTCAGATCGATGCACATATTAGAGTTCTTACTTGGAGCGAAATTGCAGAATCTATAATAAATTTGATTCTTGTCATCATAAGAGCATTTGGCAATAATATTAATTGAATTCCTCACTCCTTTACTAAGCCATTGGTATAAAATATATAGATATATAGACACACACACATCAATACAATTCTTTAGAGATCATTGATTCATTTGCAATATTAGACACTTAATCATTAATAAGTAAGGCAAACTTAAATTGGATCTACAAGGGACATTACAATGGTATCGGAGCTGGTCAACTTGTTGGCATGTTGGAGAAACTTCAAAATTGATTTTAGACCAGTTGTGGGAACGTAGAAGATGAAGATGATTGAGGAAATGGTGTTGAAATTGAAATTAACTATCCAAAGGGGTGATAAAAAAATTAGCCAAATGGGGTGAGTCAAGTGTTGAGCTAAAAAGAAAAGTGAAAGAAAATGAAGAAGGATCTTCTAGTACAAGAGATCTTGATAGTAAGAATGACTTATGCATCGGAGAAGTACTAAAAGTCACAAAAGGACAGATCGGAAAAGATCACCTATCCAAACATCACAACTGAAGACTATGCTAATAATAAACCTACGACTTCTCGAAATCTTGTACCATCATTTTAGAAGTTTCAAAAAGAGGAAATAGTCGATTATTCATGTGCTTCTCCAATTACAAATGAAATGTGTACTTTGATTCATGAGGATTATGAGACAACCATTATTGTGGAGTTGATGCATGAGGTGATAGTTCTGATACTTAATGTTAAGTACAGATGCCAAGCTAATAAGATGAGAGCGGGGGGGGGGGGGGAGGTGAATCATACAAACTTAATCTTCCAGAAAAACAATAGATTCAACCTCAGTAACATATACTTTAGTAATATAACCAAAACTGCAAAACATGCAAACTCAAAAACATATAAACATCATAAAACTCATAACACCAGATTTAACGTGGAAACCCGAATAGGGAAAAACCACTATGGGATTTCGGACCCACTAAGAAATATACTCTTCTAGAGTATGCTCGGTTAAAAGCAAAGCCTGTTAAAGATTACAAACACATTGCTAGATGTGACTCGTTTAAGGGATTTCCCTCAGATCTGTTAGAATCTTCACCTTGTTAGAAGTGACCTTGTTAAAGGATTTCAAGCACTCAATCAGAATGTCACCTTGCTAGAGGGTTTTACAAATAAGACTGTTAAGTCCACTGGGTTAAGAGATTTTCTGTCACTTTACAAAATAGCAGTAATAAAAATCTATCTGCAACTTCACATCTAAAATGCTAAAGCAGATTCTTATTTGCTCAATACAATCTAGTCATAGGACTTATCTTGTCCATCTGTTGGGCTCTATACTCTGTTATTCAAACAGGTCTTCAAGCTTCTGTGCTCGGTAATCACTATGTAGCATCCCTGTGCATACACTTGCCCGCATCCATTGTTTATCAACAGTTCATTATTTATAAGCAATTTGCCAACCGCTTAATCTCCTTGATCACATTTCCCATGATCAATCATAGCCATCAGATCTTCAAACTTGACTAGGTTCAATGTATCCTTCGATCTGAAAATGTTTTACCTCGCCTTGGAACTTGCATATGTTTCTTGGAACTTGTGTTAGGGTATTATGGTTCAATCTAAGTTGTAGATCTTCCCGCCGATTTTCCTTTGCCATAGATTCTTTAACAAACTTCATTCACGGTATACCAATCATTTAATCATAACCAACTCATCAGCTTAATTCATTAAATAATGCTTTTATTCATTCAATGCATTCTATTATTACTCGGTTGCAACTCGGTAAATACTAAACTTCACTCGGTAGACATTCTGCCTTCATTAACCGATAGCGATAACCTTGTTGTCCTCATTTTTGTTTCCAAAAATGAAGGACCACTACATGAAATTTTTGTTAAAAAAATGAAAAATTTTACTCTGTGGCACGCTTCTCGAGGTAGAATTTTGACGAATCCTTGGGCTGGCTTAATCCTCAGTATATCCTCAAACTACATTTTGAATTTCACCAAATTTTGGGTTCGTTTGTTGTCTTTCTTTCAATTTCGGGTTTTAAAACCCCGACTGCAGGTGGAGAATTTTCTTCAAACTGCAAGTTTTAATGATATTCATTGTTTTGGTTGTTGTAGGGGAATTTTTAGCTTATTACATGTACATCTTTATTAAAAGATGTTACTTGCAATTTGTTTTAAATTTCCCTTTCATGTTTTTGTCTTTTTTATTGTTTTTTGGTCTTTTTTAGTAAAATAGGGATTTTTTGACCCAATTACAAGTAAACTTGCAGTTTGGTCAAAAAACCCCTACTTTAATGGTTTTTGCATGTAATAGGGATTTTAAATCCCCATTACATATGTGCAAGTATTTCTAACTTGTTGTAGGGATTTTATTTCCCTTTTACAAGTAATTAAAACTTGCAGTTTGCTACAAAAATCCCAATTTTGCCTTGTAAGTGGAAAAAGTGAAATTAAAACTTGTATTCTTCTCCCAAAAACCCGATTTGCATTCTCTTATGCAAATTTGAACTTGTCTTTTGCTCCAAAAAACCCGAAATGCAAGGAAAAACGATTTTTGACCATTTCAAGTCAAATTTTGTGGAGAGATTGTTGGAGGAAGGAGGCGTTTTGGTTTGCATCCTATTTTCATGCATTCATGGACATCTTTCACGCCAAATGAAGGTTGCATTGACTGGTTTTTCGCCCTAAATCAGCAACCACATTTTTCATAAATGCGACTTTTTGAGGGATTAAATCTTCAACAAACTCCACTCTCCTAAATCATTTTGCCCTTTCTCATCTAGGCGTGGAGTTTAGGAGGATTGTTGAGCTATTAAATGATGCCATTTGGTGTGCAAATGATGGCCACGTTTTTTCCACGTGACTCCTTTGGCTACACTTTGCAAGCAGAAATCATCATTTCTTCTACATCCTCCTTAGGCGTTTTGCTCCAATCCTTTTAGGCGTTCTCTCTCATTGGCACTTTGATCTTCCAAATTTGGGATTGCTGCTACATTTAACAGTTTGGGGCATTTTTACAAAAACGTGTTAAGGGTTTTGGCATAGTGCATTGCTTCTATTTTTGGTCTTCCTTCTTTTTTCCAAAAATTGGTTGCATTATTGGAGAAGCATTTGCATTTTTAAGAAAGGTATGTTCTCTTTCCTTTCTTTCCTTCATTTTATTATTTTCTTGTTTTCTTAATTTTCGTTCTTAGTTGCATTTTTTGGCATGTGTTGTTCTTCCCCAAAAAATCGATTTTTGTGAAAGAAATTTTCCCCTTGGTATGCAATTTTTGAATTGCATTGTTCTTCCCAAAATTCCCTCTTTACTTGTATTCAAGATTTTTAATCTCAATTACAAGTTCGCTAGAAATTCTTGTTCCTCCCCTACGGTTAAGGAATTTAACCAATTTTGGTTAAAATTCCAAGTTAAAAAGTTTGAAATACCCCTCCCTTGCAAATTCGGGTTGTGAAAACTGGATTACATGTTGAAGAGTTCTTCCCATTTTCATCAAAATGACTTTTCTGGATTTTCCCATTTCTATCCATTCATGTTCCCCATATCCGTACTTTCCATTTCTGTCATTTCCCGCAAGTCAAAATCTCATTTTTCGTCTATTTCTCCATTTTCAAATTTACAAGTGTACGTGTATTTGGGTTTTAAAACCCCGATTGCATGTATGTCCTTTCCAACTTGTATACTTGCAAAAATTCTCCCAAGATCCGAAATTGGTCAAAGACAAGATTTTCTCGTTTCTACATATTTCCCGTCTTCCTCTCACAAAATCGCGAAATTCAAGAATCAAAGTTTTACCCATTTGGAGAAGGAAGAATGATATTTGCAACTGACTATGATGTTGCCTTAACTCTTTTAAGTCTTCATCACAGCATTCCAGGTTCACAATCGATGTCAGATTTGCCGGCATCTCCAACTCCAAAGAAAATGAAATACAAATATGACAAATATCATAATGAGGTTGCACCTTCCTAGGTTTCTTCTCCTTTGGATCGCATCAGAGACATGGAGATAGGGCACGTTGATATGGCTGAATTCATCAACACGGTAGAAGATCTATAGGATAATAACTTGCAGCGGCTGTTGGACAACCATATCCATCATGCATCTTCCTTCCCAGTGGCTTCCCTAGAACCTGAGTTTGTTCTTGCATGCGCCCATCATTTTGACAAGGAATCAAGAGTCATCAAAAATGATGATGGTGAAGCTATAATTCGTCTTGATGCGGATACAATCGAGAAGGTCTTCAGAATACCTCCTGCACCTGTTTATATGGAAATCACAAAAGAAAGTGCAGCGGAATATTACGTGAAGAGGGAAAAAGATTGCAAGCGGCACATCAATAAGTGGATCCAAGAGCCACATCCTTCTTTCTCAAGGTGGGCAAAGTTGTACCATTGTGATTTCAAATGGGAGATAGGAGACACCATCACTCTTCTTAGTAGGATGATGGGCCTTGAGCATTCGAATGTCTTTGAGCCATGGATGTATCAGTTCATTATGTTCATACGTGTTGACGTGTCTGAAATCGCATTGCTGCAAACTCCATACGGCCAACGCAGAATAGAATAGCCGACTGATTATCCTACTCTCTCTTGAGATAAGGAAGTCTCTAATGTTGTTTTCTAAGTTTGATCAAAGGAGACTACCTCAAGGTTTCTTTTGTCAGGTCTTGACTGCGGGATCTCTCAGTGGCTCGATGTGTTTATGCTGGAAACACAAGGGGGACTTACGTTTAATTGGCAACAAGCTAGTCTGCTGTGATTCTCGAATTATGCAATAAAGAGCAAAAGGAAAGGGTTAGGAGATCTAAAACTAACAACACAGGTATGCGGGTAGACAGATTCAACATAACCAATTCCTGCTTGGCCAGAATGGCTCACAACCTTGCAGGAACGGTGCAATCTTCAAAGGAACTTGGAAGATTTTCAGATTGGAGATGCACGGCTAAGCACCCAATTCTGGCGCAGCTCAGACAGACACTTGCAATTGAACTAAGCACAATCGAAGGCTCAGGTTAACCACACAAAAGGATACACAATCAGCATATCCTCAGTGGTATGAGCCCGAATCTATCAAATACCTGCACACCCAAAACATAAAGATCTATCTAAAATGCTGAAAGAAACCATGCAAACAGGATGAAAACAAGACAATAAACACCAAATCAATGTTCATATATTGATCTCAACTGCCTATTACAACAATTCCTGCAGCATCTCTATGCTACTGCTAAGATCTAACCTATTCTAACTCTAAAATCTAACTATCTAGCAATTTCTAACAATCTAACAATCTCTCTCTAACAATCTAACCCTTTACAAAAGAAAGGCCTCTGCCTTTTATAGATATTACAATTTTGAATCAGAGGCCAGGATGGACTGCATCCAAGGGCCCTGATCTGTCTTCCAGAAGCTGACAGCTTTGACCCATGCCGAATTAATTCTCAGTTATCCAACCAGCAACTATTTCAACTACCTGCCACTATTTGGCTTTAATTCAGGTCTATCCAATCTTCTTGGTGGTTGGGAATAGTTATCCACAAAAATATCTTGCACGGGAGCCATAGGCAGTTTACAATAAAGCAATTTCAGCTTTAAAACTGAATTTTTGGACTTAAATCCAGCTGTGTGCTTCTTTGAGAATGCATAAACTTGCAGCATTCAGAGTGTTCTTTTGCCTTTTGCCTCCAATTTCGCCAGTGGACTTCATCTATGTTCAACGGCACGGTTCCCAATGCTCGGTTGCTCTTGCGCTCCTGCATCTTTTCTTTTCCAATCTTCAGCGCCTGGCCTTGAATTGCGATCCTTCCTCGATTTGCGTTTCAGGACTTTCTCCTGGTTCTTCGATGACGTCCTGCGATCAACCAATTTCACTTAATTAAATAATTTAATTTTAACAAACATTAAATTTAATTACGATGTCTGGCTTGAGAAGCTCTTTGCGGGATGTATCTTGAAAATGCTTCTCTTTCTCTTCGATTGTGAAATCTGATCCTTGGTTTTTTATTTCTGCGTATTTTACCTTTGGAGTCTTGGACGTTTTAAATGGGTTTATGGCGCGATTCTGGAGGTTTGGAGAACTTCTGCAGATTTTAAAACTCTAACTCTCATGCTTTCTTGTAAATTTCGGAGCTGGAGGGCACCTTTTGAAATTTGCAAAAAACTTCGGACCTTTTGGCGTTCTTTGCAAATTTGGAGCATTCATACTATTTGCAAGTTTTCAAAACCTTTCACTTTTGGCTCATGGGTCCGATTTTGAGGACTTAAGGCGAATTTCGGACCTTGCCATCCTTTTGCAAAATAAGTGAACTTCGGACCTAAACATGTTTACAAAATCGGAGTTTGAAGGCGTTTTACAAATTTCTGAGTTTTAAAATTTTGGGGCTGGGGTCCGAAAATGGGTGTCCAAGGCAAACTTCGGATCTGGAGGAGCTTTGTAGGATTTCGCACCTTTATACCTTTTTTTCGATTTCGCCCCATGGTCCGAAAATGGACACTTTAAACGATTTTTGGGGCTTGAAGCGCTTTTGGTAAATTTCGGATCTAAAACGCGTTGTTTTTTTTTTGTGTTTCCTAAACTCGACGCACTTTCTATTTACCTCCGAGGGTCCGAAAATGAGGGCGCTTAAGTGGTTTTCGGACCTTGTAACATATTTCGCAAAATCGCGTTTTCACTTTTCGAACCTAAAAACGCGTTTGGAAATTTAGAAGAAACTTCGAATTTCGGCCCTAGGATCCGAAATTGGTGCTTTAAGTGAAATTCGGACCTGAAGGCACGTTTGCAACATTTCACTTTTTCGGACCTCCTGCCAGTTTTATCAACTTTTTCACTTTTTGGCCCAGGGTCCGAAATTGGACAACTTAAGTGATTTTCGGACCTCTGGGGCATTTTCGCAACTTTTGAACTTTTTCACATTTTGGCCCCAGGGTCCGAAATTGGGCATTTTGGGCGATTTTAAACGTTTCCTCAAGAAGTGCGAGATTGGGCGCTTGGGCAAGTTTGCCCAGATCTCCCCGGAGGATCATTTAATGGAATATAACATTTAAGTATAAGTGACATTTCCATATGTCTTTCTCCTTTCTTATACTTTAAGTTATATTCCATATATACTTTCAGGATGTTTGAGAGTGGTTTCGGCCCTCCGGGAGTTACATTGCAAATTCTAGTTTTTGGAGGTTTCCTCAGTTTTTGGAGGTTTCCTCAGTTTTCAGAGTTAGCCAAATTTCAGGATCAGGGAATTCCAGACTTAGCCAAATTTCAGGATCAGGACAGAAAGGCACAAACTGGGGGTCCCTGTCCAAGACGGGGATGGGTGTGCGATTCGCACAACAATACGCCAGTCACATCACATTTCATGGGGGGAAGTCATCAGCGATGCCTTGTGCGAACAACTTGCAGTAGTTCCTACCACCATGACCTTCTTCATGAATTCTTATTTGGTATACTTGGCAGCATCACTTAGACACTTTCCAAGTCTTTCTACCAAGGGTGATCGCTCGCTTATACCAATTTGGGAATATTATGACCAGTTTCCATTGAGACCCGACAGACTGCATTTTAGAAGGGTCCAAGATGCATTCTTCGGATATTTCATGTGTCAGTTTGACAGAGATCTCAGGAACAAAAGAGTATCAAATGAGGCATGGGTCAAGGTGTCTGAGTACAGGTGTTTGTTCCTGCAATTTCCCACCTTCACCTATATGAGGATAGGATGCTATGATGGTCAACCATACATGCTTCCAAGATACCCAACCGATAAGATAATTCTTATGGAGTTGGGAAGACAGATCATGGTTGTTCACACTTTTCAGTCTGCTAAGCACAAGGTTGGAATGGGGATCTCTACCACAAACCCACTGAAAATTAGTCGATACTCCCTTGTCACATCTATGAAGGCTAAGGCCATGGAGGCTGAATTGCAGGAAATCAAGCTTAAAAGGTTCAAACCTAGAGCTGATTTTGATTATAGAGGTATGAAGGAGAAGATCGACAAATCCTTTGTGCATGTTCATCACATTGAAGACATCTAGGTAGATCTCCGCACAGAAGCCGAAGTCCTCAAGATGGATTACTGCAGGCTCACTGTTGTGCAAATTGTTGACTTGAACTTGGCGGATATCCCACAAGGGATGATTGATGACGGGCATATACTTGATCCTGAATACACTTCACGGAGGGTTGAGGAAGCTCCACTTCCTTTGATCCAATGGTCGCACAAAGAGTGCATCTCCATCCTTGACAGATTTTAGCCTATCTTGGCCAACACTAACGCATGGCTAAAAAGTAATGCTGTTAGACTTATCAAAATCAAGGTTGGTAAAGAAGATGATTCTACGAGGCCTCTTGGATGGAAATCTGAGATTCAGATTGACAACAAGGAGGGTGCTTCATCTTCGGGCACAAGGATCAAGTTACGAGTCAATCATTCAGTAGTGCTCCCTCCTGAGGAGACAACTATTCGTGGAAAGGAAAAATCACGATTCCATGTTCAGGTGATCGATCTGGATAATCCAGAAGAGGGGCAGCAATATGATGACGCTCCTAAGTCTCCAGTTTCAGACTCGCCTCATGAGGCCATTCCTCCAGTTTCCATTGAGATGCCTCTTTCTCCTCCTGATTTGCTTGTGGATGAGTCTCCTCAGAATGCAATTCCCATTTCAGCATACGAGCCATCTCCTGATCATTAACAAGAAAGTCTATTGAAAGTTCCTGAAGATATTCCTACTTGCATTCAGTTATCAAAAATTGATACTTCCACTTCTGGTTTTGAAGAATTCATGAGGCAATCCTCATGCCCATTGGTAACTGAGCAAACCATGGTTGCTGTCCAAACAGATATTCCTCCTAGGATGACCACGGTAATTCAAACAGAAACTGCTTCTCCTTTGCCTACGGCTGCTACTGGAAGAGAGTTGATGACTTTGCCTCCATGGCTTAGTTCTTTTACCCCGAAAAGGAAGAAGCAAGAGATCTCACTTGATGCCTTCGACTACCAGCAACTCAAACAGTCCAGATCCAAAGTTGCTTAGAACGCCAAGACTATCTCTAGGGTAACTGTTGATAGCAACAAGATGAAAGTAGCTGAAATTGTGGAACCTATTGTAGATAAGCCACTTGATGAAATGTCAGTTGTTGATTATAAGGTTACGAGGATAGATTTGGGCAAGCAAACGCATGAGGTCATTAAACATGATGCTCAGTTTTCTGTTACTTCATTGGTCCAAAGGTGTGATGATCTTCTTGTGAAGAAAGACAAGCTAGAAGAGGAAAATCGACAGCTTATGGCAGCCATTCATAAAATCACAAAACCTGCTGCTGAAGGGAGTAACTCCATAGGTTCTTCTGGTTCCCAAGAATCGATTCATGGAGTGCAAAGGGCTGCTCAAAAAGTACAAGCACTGGATTCCTGGGTTGATCAGCTTCATGATCAATGTGTACAAGTAATGAAAGACATTTTTCAAATAATGTCTAAGTTGGAAACCATTGAGGAGAAACTGGATCAGACTTCTAACACTTTCAAAAAGAATCTCGAAAGTGTTGAGAAATGTCTAACAATCTGGCATACCATGCCCCAACAACGGCTGAGTATTTTGCAGGAGCATGCCATCATCTCTTCCAGGGTCATGTACTTGGAATTTGAAGAACTCCTGGAAAACAAGACCCTTGTTCTTAAATCCCTCATTGAGGAGATCGGTGATGCAAAGAGATTCCGGGGTGAAGTTTACCAAGGTATTGTCTCACATTGTGAAAAGGCCTCTTGCAACATAGTAAGTCAGGATGGAGAGCTGATTCCAGAAGAAGAAGTTCTTGTTGATTTACAGATGAGGATTCATAATGAATGGAGGAGCGAACAATTCTCGGCAGCTTCGATTCAAGCATTGATAAAACACCAAGCCTTTCTGCATGAAATCCAGTCTCTCCTGGATAAAAACAATTATGCGCTCCTCCACTGTCATGACACTATTGTGAAGACTATAGTTGTTGCCAAAAATACCCATGAACCGAATCCCGATGAATTACAAGCAACCATCCAGAAATTTCAAGGATTTTTGTCTTCACAAAATGCAACTTAAGTGTTTTTCAACACTTAGTTGAATTTTCCCTCTTTTGTAATCTTTAATTGTAATTTAGTTTTGGCAAGTTACATGTAAAAAAAAAAAAAATTTGTAAAATGCAAGTTACACATTACTTGCACTTTTGTAATTACATGTAAGGCAACTACAAGTTGTGTCCGATTAGGACTGTAGTTGGAATAAGTTTTAATGAGTTGGAGTAACTCTTAGTTAGTTAATAAAGTCTCAGTTATTTATTGAATGAGTCTTGGTGGTTGAGAGAATCTCTCAAGTTAGTTATGATCCTCCCACCTTTTTCTCAAGGCTCCTCTTCTATAAATACTTGAGGGGTCCTTTGTAATTATCATCTTTTGGGAAAGCAAGCAAAAACTCTGCCAAATTTACAACAATAAGTCTTTGAGCTTATGTATGTGAATTGAAGGTTTTGAAGAATAATAAAGAAGGATTACTCAAGTTTTGAGTCTTTGAGGTACATGTTTGAGTTTGAATCTTTTTATTTCTTCTATGCAAAGTGTTTCTAAAGGAGCTTAGTCCAATCTGATTTGAAGTCTTTGAGCTGCAAGTAGAGAAGATTAATTAAAATAGGAAAATCTCTAGAAGGAGCAGCAAGTCTTTGAGCTTGCGTCTATTCTTGAGGAAAAATTACTGTTTGATAAGAAATAGCAGCAAGTCTTTGAGCTTGCATTAGTTTTTGTCTTTGTATTAAAAGAATAAATTATTCTAGTCTTCGAGTTGTTGTCTTTTATTCGTTGTAAAATTTAGTATAACAAAGGGTAGATAGGACTTCCAATAGTCAAGTCTTTGAGCTTGATATTGTTGTCTCATCCCAAAGGAATTGATGGAAGTCTTTGTGCTTTCAGGAAACTTCATTTCCTTTCTCTTATTTCACTTAAAAGTGGTTACTGTTGTTATTCAATCGCTATCATTTTCTGTGAAGAGAAAAGGATATTGTCTTTCTTGAAGAAAAAAAAGAAAGATTGTTGTCCCATCCCATTTTATTTTCCAAGTTGTATTTAGATAGGGGGAGCCTTCCCTTAATTAGGAGAGTTTTTACTCGTGTGTTGTGGTTGAAACCACAATTTTGTATATTTCCCAAGTGTACAAAATTTTCAACCAATAGTTTTTTGGCGACTCTGTTGGGGATGGAACGCATTCGGAAGCCTCACACTTTCATTTGAAGACTAGTGTCTTGTTGTTTTTGAAAGAAGAGCTTGGAAATTCTTTCATTTCTTTAAGCTGGAAAGTTTGCGTGTTTACGTTCGTCGAAAGAAAGGTGAATATTCAGAAGAAATATCTGCTGCTGAAATAGCTAGATTCTTTTTACTCACTAGTACATCTTGCCTATCACGAACCAATAGTTATCCTCCCTCAACAAAGAAGAAATCTATCCCAAGTCAAAATTCCTCTTTCTTTTTCAAACCACTGATACCTTCACTATCTAATATGGCTAATCCACCTCCGCTTCCTCCTCCCGGTCCATGGGGAGTAGCTTTTGGTCCTTTGGCATTAACCCCACCTCTTCATCCACTTCCACAAGGTTCTCGCAAAAATCTTCCCAAATTTTATGGCGATGGAAAGCAACACCCCGATGAACATGGCAAGTCTTTTTATATGGCGTGTGGTGTTCTTGGATTTGAACATCAAGATGTTGTTGTTCGGTTGTTCATAGAGACTCTTCAAGGTATTGCAGCAAACTGGTTTTTCAATCTTACTGTTGGTTCGATTGTTTCATGGAACTCGTTGAGAGACAAGTTCGAGGAACGTTTTAAGCCTGCGGAAGATGAGCACGCCTTGTTGGCCCATGTGACACAAATGAAGAAGGATACGCATGAAGGCATGCACGAATTCATTGCTAAATTTAACAAATTAGCAAATAGAATTCCTGGTAATTCTAAGCCTACTCCTAAGAACCTCAAGTGTTTTTTCATTAACACTCAGTTGCCCGAGGTCAATTTCTTCTTAAGGCAAGCATCTCCTACTGATTTAGAAGTTGCTCAATCAATGGCTACTGAAATTGAGGATGATTTGATCCTAGCTGGTAACATCAAAAAGGATTCTAATCGGTCCAAAGGAGGTTCACATATGGATGGTTCATTTTCTGGTTCTACTGATCCTATGGTACAAAAATTAGCAAATGAGCTACATGCTCTAAAGAAGCAAGTATCTCAGAATTCCTACCCCGCACCATACAAGGATATCCCAAGAAGGACATATCCTAATACTGCTGCCAGTTATGCTACCAAGAATCAACCCAAGTTGCCTCCCCCTCTAGAGAGACTTGCACTTGAGACACCTCCTTCAAAGGCAGCGGTTGGCTATTATGAGACTGATCAAAATGAGTCTTCTTATTTTGATTATCAATCCGACGAAGTTGCTCTTCCTCGACAAGAAGAAGAAGAATTGATTGGCAACTCTACTATACGTTACATGCACTATGATGACTCTGATGCTGCCGAAAGGACTCATAGCCAAGCATTTGTTGTGACGACAAGATCCTAGACCCGGTTGGCCCAACAAGAAGAAGCTGCAAAGATTGCAAGTGATTTACAACCACCTATTATTATTGCTAAAAGAGGAACACCGCTGCCCTATATTCCAAAGGATGCAGCGAAAATCCAAGTAAGTAACAAAAGTCCTCCTCTTGCTTCATCTATTAATCCCAAGCCCAGTATGCCCAACCCCAAACCACTATCGGACAATTTTAATCCCTTTCTAGCTGGTTCATTTCAAGCCTTTGATATCATTGACCATGCTAGGAAGACTAAGATTCAAATGTCTGAAGTTGAGTATTTACAAGCTAATCCCGATCAATTTGATAGATTAGCTGATTTTGTTAAAAGTAAGGAGATTCATCCTATACTTGAAAACACTATCCCACAAGAACCCAAGAATTTGCCCAATCATTTGGTGACCATTCCATCTACCACCCAGGGAAAAATAGAACCTTTTTACATTTCCTTGTTTATCAATGGTTTTCAATTGAGCAATTGTGTCTTGGATTATAGTGCTTCTGATAATGTCATGCCCGCAAAAGTTGCTCAAGCTTTGGGGCTGACCTTGACCAAAACTTTTGGTCATTGTTATTCCATGGAGAACAAGAAAGTGCCTCTTATTGGGCAAATCAAGGATGCTCAATTTGCATTTGCTGTTTTTCCGAATAATAAAATAAAGATGATTGTCTTTGTGGCTAACGTTCCTGCGTCTTATGGAATGTTACTTGGTCGTAATTTTTGTAAGGATGTTGGAGGTGAACTCAACATGGATATGACGGAAGCAAGAATACCTGTCAAAGGTGTTGTGCAGAAGTTAATTCCTGAAAGAGAAACCAAGTACACAGTTGTCAAGTCCAATGACCCTCATGCCTAGATTCTTTTTGAATCTTCGGGTTTTGGGAATTATTATCTCCATATAGATGAAATTTCAGAATTTGTTGAAGATTATCCTTCTAGCAGCTCCGACATTTCACTACTTTCAGCAAATGAAAATTTTGTTGATACTGATCAGGATCAAGCATCAGAAGATGGGTCATCCAGTTCGTATGTTATGGTTGAGGAAGTCACATCTTCACTTGCTAATGAAAGTATTCCATTACCTCCTCAACAAGATGATTTTCAATCTTTGTCTATTCAAGAGGAAAGTTCATCCTCTCCTATGGAAGAAGATGACAACTTTTCTTTTCATAATGCGCCCATCTCAGATGAAGGCAGCTCTAATCATTCCAATGAAAACAACTATTCAAATGATGTGTGGACTCTTGAATTTGATGGCAGCTATGCTATGAATGGATCCAGAGCTGGTGTAGTTCTTATATCTCCCAAGGGAGAGATCTTCCCTTACTCTTTCAAGTTGCAATTTGCTAATACTAACAATACGGCTGAATATGAGTCGCTTTTGTTAGGAATGAGTGTTGCATTGAAAAGAGGAATCAAAAATCTTCATGCCCAAGGTGATGCATAATTAATTGTTTGTCAAGTGAGAAACATATATCAAACTAAGAACGATAGACTCAAGCATTACCACAATTTGGTATGGGAAAATATTGAAGATTTTGATTCTTTCAATATCTCAGTTGTTCCTCGTGAATACAATGATAGAGCTGATTCTCTTGTTGTTTCAGCTACTTCATTAATTCCCCATCTTGACTTTGGTCAAGATAAGTATATTATTGAGATAATCAGCAGACCTAGTGTGCCTGACAATTGGTATCATTGGCAGATCTTCAATGATGACAAGTAGATCAATAATTTCTTGCAAGCTGAGGATGGTTTCAACAACCTGTATTTTGAAGGAAGTAATTCTCCTATTTCTTTGTCATCAGATTCAATGTCTGATACCTCATCTGAATCAGATGAAAATATTCTTCAACTGAAAGGAAATAAGATTCCCAAGGGGTTGGTTTCTCTTGAAAAACTTTTTGATCAACATGATCGTTATATCAAGAGACGACAACAAGAAAGTGTTGATTCTCCTATGGGATATGAGAAATATAATATTGGATCTGATGAAGATCCAAAGTTTGTCAATATTGGCAATAACTGCACTTCAGATGAGAGAGATCAGTTTATTCAGCTTTTGTGCCAATACCATGATGTCTTGGCATACTCATGTGATGATCTAAAATATTTTCAACCTAAGGAAGTGCAGCATGACATTCCTCTCAAGCTTGGTGCAGAACCTTTGAAATAGAATCAATGCCAGTATAATCCAAAGATTTCAAGTACTATTCTTTCTGAAGTTCAAAAAATGCTTGATGCTCGGATTATCTTTCCCATCCATCATTCAACATGGTTGGCGAATATAGTACCGGTGCGTAAGAAGAATGGAGAAATACATATCTGTGTTGATTTTAGAAATCTTAATCAGTTATCACTCAAGGATAATTATCCATTGCCAATCATGGATCAAGTTTTGCAAACGGTGACAGGTTTCGAAATGCTATCTATGCTAGATGGATTTCCGGGATACAATCAAATTGAGGTTAGTGAACCTGATCAACACAAGACTGCATTTACTACTCCATGGGGTACATTTGCATACCGCGGAATGCCTTTCGGGTTGATCAATGCAGGGGCTACTTTCCAACGAGCTATGGATTTGGCATTCCATGGTATTGTAGGAAGGTATATTGTAGTGTATCTTGATGATCTTACTATTTTTTCTAAAGATTGTGAGAATCATCTTTTTCATCTACAAGATGTACTTGAAAGATGTCACAAGCACGGCATCTCTCTTAATCCCAAGAAGTCAGTTTTTGGGGTGACGGAGGGAAAACTTCTTGGTCATATTGTTTCCAAGGAGGGTATAAAAGTTGATCTTGGGAGGGTTAAATCTATTCCGAATCTCCCTTTGCCATCCAACAAGACTATTGTTCATTCCTTTTTTGGTAAGGTAAATTTTCTGTGAAGATTCATACCTGACTTTGCAGAGAAGACCCATCATATTGTGGATATGATTAAAGGAAAGTCTACTTTCCATTGGAATTTTGAAGGAAGAGCAGCATTCAATGAAATCAAAGATGCAATTGCTCATGCACCTGTGTTGGTTTGTCTCACTTACACCAAGGAGTTCATCATGTATAGTTATGCTTCCGAGCATACTTTGTCGGCTATTTTGATGCAGAAAAATTTAGAGGGGATTGAATCTCCTATCGCTTTCATGAGTTGTCCTTTGAAGCCTCATGAACTCAAGTATTCCTCTATTGAGAAGAATTCCTATGTGGTTGTTAAAGCAATTAAAAACTTCCGTTTTTACATCTTGAATTCTCATACCGTTGTGTTAGTTCCTGATACATCAATCAAATCTATCTTAACACAACAGGAGTTTGGCACAAAGAGAGGAAATTGGATTGCTAAAATCCAAGAGTATGACTTGGAGATCAAGCCTACAAAGCTTGTTCGAGGAAGAGGACTCTGTCAGCTGATGGCGGAAGGTATTCCAGAGGAGCGAGAATTGGATGATTCTGAAGATCTTCCCAAGGTGTTGTTTGTTAGTACTACTGATGAATGGTACTCTAATATAGCATTTTTCCTTACTTATGGCGAATGTCCACAACATTTGTCATTCAAGGAAAAAAGAAGTATCAAGTTGAAAGCTGTGAACTTTGTATTATGGGATACTGGTTTGTACAAAAAAGCCATTGACGATACTTTCCTTCGTTGCGTTGACAAAGAACAACAAACCAAATTGCTGGAATCTTTCCATGACAAGGCTTGTGGTGATCATTTTTTTGCGCCAGTGACCGCTCACAAAATTTTGAGAGCAAAGTATTATTGGCCTACGCTCTTTCAAGATGCTTTCCGGTGGGTGCGTAAGTGTGTACATTGTCAGCAGTTTGTAGGCAAACCAAAGCTTGCAGCATTACCATTGAAGCTGGTTATTGTTGAAGAGCCTTTCCGGCAATGGGGCATTGATTTCATTGGTGTGATCAATCCCTCTTCCAGTGAAGGTCATTTGTATGTCCTTACAGCTACTGATTATTTCACCAAGTGGGTGGAAGCAATATCGGCAAAGAACACCACTTCTGAGGTAGTATGCAGATTCCTCAAGGAGAATATTATTTCCAGGTTCGGTGTTCCATTCAAAATTGTGACTGATAATGCAGCCACCTTTTCTTCCTCAAAAATTTCACAATTTTGCTTTGAGTATAATATCTTGTTAACTCATTCATTTGATTATTATCACCAAGGTAATGGTCAGGCGGAATCTAGTAACAAGAATTTGATTACTATTATTCGCAAACTTGTGGAGGAAAATCAAAGGTCCTGGCATAAGGCTCTTTTTGATGCTTTATGGGCGGACAGAATTACACCCTAAAGGGCTATTGGTATGTCACCATTTCAGCTTCTTTATGGGATCAATGCAGAAATACCCATCACTTTGGAACTTCCTGCTCTCAAGTTGGCTAAAGCAATTGAAGATCAAACTTATGAGAATGCTTTAGACAAAAGGATCATGTATCTTTCTCAGCTGGAAGAACAAAGAACACAAGTGGTAGACCGAATTGCTCAGCATCAGCAACAAGTCAAAATTCTTTTTGATAAGAAAGCAAAGCAAAAAGGATTCCAAGTTGGTGATCGTGTTTTGCTTTGGGATAAGCGAAGGGAACCGAAAGGTTTACATGGCAAATTTGATTCTCTTTGGCGAGGACCCTTCACTATTCACCGTGTTGCTGGAGAAGATAGTTTTATCTTGGCTTATCATGATGGTACACCATTTGCGCTGCTTTATAATGGTCAGCATTTGAAGCATTACTTTGAAAGAAGATTCGAGATAACTTCTTGTAAATAATGTCTTTCTCTTGTTTGTTTTGCGTCTTTTGTTTGTTTGTTTTTGCTTTTTTTGACCCTATGACCCAATGGATAAGAGGAAGGCACTTAGAGTTCTGGATTCTCTTTTTTCACAATCTTGAAGGATAAATGAAAGAATTCCCCAGTCAGAGCCAGTTGTTGTCCTCATTTTTGTTTCCAAAAATGAAGGACCACTACATGAAATTTTTGTAAAAAAATGAAAAATTTTACTTTATGGCACACTTCTCGAGGCAAAATTTTGACGAATCCTTGGACTGGCTTAATCCTCAATCTATCCTCGAACTACGTTTCGAATTTCATCAAATTCTGGGTTCGTTCACTATGTCTTTCTTTCAATTTCGGGTTTTAAAACCCCGATTGCAGGTGGAGAATTTTCTTCAAACTGCAAGTTTTAATGATATTCATTGTTTTGGTTGTTGTAGGGGAATTTTTAGCTTATTACATGTGCATCTTTATTAAAAGATGTTACTTGCAATTTGTTTTAAATTTCCCTTTCATGTTTTTGTCTTTTTTATTGTTTTTTGGTCTTTTTTAGTTAAAATAGGGATATTTTGACCCAATTACAAGTAAACTTGCAGTTTGGTCAAAAAACCCCTACTTTAATGGTTTTTGCATGTAATGGGGATTTTAAATCCCCATTACATATGTGCAAGTATTTCTAACTTGTTGTAGGGATTTTATTTCCCTTTTACAAGTAATTAAAACTTGCAGTTTGCCCCAAAAATCTCGATTTTGCCTTGTAACTGGAAAAAGTGAAATTAAAACTTCTATTCTTCTCCCAAAAACCCAATTTGCATTCTCTTATGCAAATTCGAACTTGTCTTTTGCTCCAAAAAACCCGAAATGCAAGGAAAAACGATTTTTGACCATTTCAAGTCAAATTTTGTGGAGAGATTGTTGGAGGAAGGAGGCATTTTGGTTTGCATCCTATTTTCATGCATTCATGGACATCTTTCATGCTGAATGGAGGTTGCATTGACTTGTTTTTCGCCCTAAATCAACAACCACGTTTTTCATAAATGCCACTTTTTAAGGGATTAAATCTTCAACAAACTCCACTCTCCTAAATCGTTTTGCCCTTTCTCATCTAGGCATGGAGTTTAGGAGGATTGTTGAGCTATTAAATGATGTCATTTGGTGTGCAAATGATGGCCACGTTTTTTCCACGTGACTCCTTTGGCTACTCTTTGCAAGCACAAATCATCATTTCTTCTACATCCTCCTTAGGCATTTTGCTCCAATCCTTTTAGGCGTTCTCTCTCATTGGCACTTTGATCTTCCAAATTTGGGATTGCTGCTACATTTATCAGTTTGGGGCATTTTTACAAAAACGTGTTAAGGGTTTTGGCATAGCAGATTGCTTCTATTTTTGGTCTTCCTTCTTTTTTCCAAAAATTGGTTGCATTATTGGAGAAGCATTTGCACTTTTAAGAAACGTATGTTCTCTTTCCTTTCTTTCCTTCATTTTATTATTTTCTTGTTTTCTTAATTTTCGTTCTTAGTTGCATTTTTTGGCATGTGTTGTTCTTCCCCAAAAAATGGGTTTTTGTGAGAGAAATTTTCCCCTTGGTATGCAATTTTTGAATTGCATTGTTCTTCCCAAAATTCCCTCTTTACTTGTATTCGGCATTTTTAATCTCGATTACAAGTTCGCTGGAAATTTTTATTCATCCCCTACGGTTAAGGAATTTAACCATTTTTGGTTAAAATTCCAAGATAAAAAGTGTGAAATACCCCTCCCTTGCAAATTCAGGTTTTGAAAACCGCATTACATGTTGAAGAGTTCTTCCCATTTTCATCAAAATGACTTTTTCGGATTTTCCCATTTCTATCCATTCATGTTCCCCATATCCGTACTTTCCATTTCTGTCATTTCCCGCAAGTCAAAATCTTATTTTTCGTCTATTTCTCCATTTTTGAATTTACAAGTGTACTTGTATTCAAGTTATAAAACCCCGATTGCATGTATGTCCTTTCCAACTTATATACTTGCGAAAATTCTCCCAAGATCCGAAATTGGTCAAAGACAAGATTTTCCCGTTTCTACATATTTCCCCTCTTCCTCTCACAAAATCACAAAATTCAAGAATCAAAGTTTTACCCATTTGGAGAAGGAAGAATGATATTTGCAGTTGAATATGATTTTGCCTTAACTCTTTTAAGTCTTCATCACAGCATTCTAGGTTCACAATCAATGTCAGATTTGCCGGCATCTCCAACTCCAAAGAAAATGAAATACAAATATGACAAATATCATAATGAGGTTGCACCTTCCCAGGTTTCTTCTCCTTTGGATCGCATCAGAGACATGGAGATAGGGCACGTTGATATGGCAGAATTCATCAACAAGGTAGAAGATCCACAGGATAATAACTTGCAGTGGCTGTTGGACAGCCATATCCATCATGCATCTTCCTTCCCAGTGGCAGCCCTAGAACCCGAGTTTGTTCTTGCATGAGCCCATCATTTTGACAAGAAATCAAGAGTCATAAAAAATGACGATGGTGAAGCTATAATTTGTCTTGATGCAGATACAATCGAGATGGTCTTCAGAATACCTCCTGCACCTGTTTATATGGAAATCACCAAAGAAAGTGCAGCGGAATATTACGTGAAGAGAGAAAAAGATTGCAAGCGGCACATCAATAGGTGGATCCAAGAGCCACGCCCTTCTTTCTCAAGGTGGGAAAAGTTGTACCGTTGTGATTTCAAATCGGAGATAGGAGACACCATCACTCTTCTCAGCAGAATGATGGGCCTTGAGCATTCGAATGTCTTTGAGCCATGGATGTATCAGTTCATTATGTTCATATGCCAGTCACATCACATTTCATGGAGGGAAGTCATCAACGATGCCTTGTGTGAACAACTTGCAGTAGCTCCTACCACCATGACCTTCTTCATGAATTCTTATTTGGTATACTTGGCAGCATCACTTAGACACTTTCCAGGTCTTTCTACCAAGGGTGATCGCTCGCTTATACCAGTTTGGGAATATTATGACCAGTTCTCATTGAGACCCAGCAGACTGCATTTTAGAAGGGTCCAAGATGTATTCTTTGGATATTTCATGTGTCAGTTTGACAGAGATCTCAGGAACAAAAGAGTATCAGATGAGGCATGGGTCAAGGTGTCTGAGTACGGGTTTTTGTTCCTGCAATTTCCCACCTTCACCTATATGAGGATAGGATGCTATGATGGTCAGCCATACATGCTTCCAAGATACCCAACCAATAAGATAATTCTTATGGAGTTGGGAAGACAGATCATGGTTGTTCACACTTTTTCAGTCTGCTAAGCACAAGGTTGGAATGCGGATCTCTACCAAAAACACATTGAAAATTGGTCGATACTCCCTTGTCACATCTGTGAAGGCTAAAGCCATGGAGGTTGAATTGCAAAAAATCAAGCTTAGAAGGTTCAAACCTAGAGCTGATTTTGATTATAGAGGTATGAACGAGAAGATCAACAAATCCTTTGTGCATGTTCATCACATTGAGGACATCTGGGTAGATCTCTGCACAGAAGCCGAAGTCCTCAAGATGGATTACTACAAGCTCACTGTTGAGCAAATTGTTGACTTGAACTTGGTGGATATCCCACAAGGGATGATTGATGACGGGCATATACTTGATCCTGAATACACTTCACGGAGGGTTGAGGAAGCTCCACTTCCTTTGATCCAATGGTCCCACAAAGAGTGCATCTCCATCCTTGACAGATTTCAACCTATCTTGGCCAACACTAACACATGGCTGAAAAGTAATGTTGTTAGACTTATCAAAATCAAGGTTGGTAAAGAAGATGATTCTACGGGAACTCTTGGATGAAAATCTGAGATTCAGATTGACAACAAGGAGGGTGCTTCATCTTCGGGCACAAGGATCAAGTTACGAGTCAGTCGTGCAGTAGTGCTCCCTCCTGAGGAGATGACTATTCGAGGAAAGGAAAAATCACGATTCCATGTTCAGGTGATCGATCTGGATAATCCAGAAGAGGGGTAGCAATCCGATGATGCTCCTATGTCTCCAGTTTCAGACTCGCCTCATGAGGCCATTCCTCCAGTTTCCATTGAGATGCCTCTTTCTTCTCCTGATTTGCTTGTGGATGAGTCTCCTCATAATGCAGTTCCCATTTCAGCATACGAGGCATCTCTTGATCACCAACAAGAAAGTGTGTTGAAAGTTCTTGAAGATATTCCTAATTGCATTCAGTTACCAGAAATTGATACTTCCACTTCTGGTTTTGAAGAATTCATGAGGCAATCCTCATGCCCATTGGTAACTGAGCAAACCGTGGTTGCTGTCCAAATAGACATTCCTCCTAGGATGACCACGGTAATTCAAACAGAAACTACTTCTCCTTTGCCTACGGCTGCTACTAGAAGAGAGTTGATGACTTTGCCTCCATGGCTTAGTTCTTTTACCCCGAAAAGGAAGAAGCAAGAGATCTCACCTGATGCCTTTGGCTACCAGCAACTCAAACAATCCAGATCCAAAGTTGCTAAGAAGGCCAAGACTATCTCTAGAGTAATTGTTGATAGCAACAAGATGAAAGTAGCTGAAATTGTGGAACCTATTGTAGATAAGCCACTTGATGAAATGTCAGCTGTTGATTATAAGGTTACGAGGATAGAGTTGGGAAAGCAAACGCATGAGGTCATTAGACATGATGCTCAGTTTTCTGTTGCTTCTTTGGTGCAAAGGTGTGATGATCTTCTTGCGAAGAAAGACAAGCTAGAAGAGGAAAACCGATAGCTTATGGCAGCCATTCATAAAATCACAAAACCTGCTGCTGAAGGGAGTAACTCCATAGGTTCTTCTGGTTCCCAAGAATCGATTCGTGGAGTGGAAAGGGCTGCTCAGAAAGTACGAGCACTGGATTTCTGGGTTGATCAGCTTCATGATCAATGTGTACAAGTAATGAAAGACATTTTTCAAATAATGTCTAAGTTGGAAACCATTGAGGAGAAACTGGATTAGACTTCTAACACTTTCAAAAAGAATCTGGAAAGTGTTGAGAAAAGTCTGACAATCTGGCGTACCATGCCCCAACAACGGCTGAGTATTTTAAAGGAGCATGCCATCATCTCTTCCAGGGTCATGTACTTGGAATTTGAAGAACTCCTGGAAAACAAGACCCTTGTTCTTAAATCACTCATTGAGGAGATCGGTGATGCAAGGAGATTCGGGGGTGAAGTTTACCGAGGTATTGTCTCACATTGTGAAAAGGCCTCTTTCAACATAGTAAGTCAGGATGGAGAGCTGATTCCAGAAGAAGAGGTTCTTGCTAATTTACAGATGAGGATTCATAATGAATGGAGGAGTGAACAATTCTCGGCAGCTTCGATTCAAGCATTGATGAAACACCAAGCCTTTCTACATGAAATTCAGTCTCTCCTGGATAAAAACAATTATGCGCTCCTCTACTGTCACGACACTATTGTGAAGACTATGGTCATTGCCAAAAATACCCATGAACCGAATTCCAATGAATTACAAGTGAGCATCCAAAAATTTCAAGGATTTGTGTCTTCACAAAATGCAACTTAAGTGTTTTTCAACACTTAGTTGAATTTTCCCTCTTTTGTAATCTTTACTTGTAATTTAGTTTTGGCAAGTTACATGTAAATATATTTTTTTTTGTAAAATGCAAGTTACACATTACTTGCACTTTTGTAATTACATGTAAGGCAACTACAAGTTGTGTCCGATTAGGACTGTAGTTGAATAAGTTTTAATGAGTTGGAGTAACTCTTAGTTAGTTAATGAAGTCTTAGTTATTTATTGAATGAGTCTTGGTGGTTGAGAGAATCTCTCAAGTTAGTTAGGATCCTCCCACCTTTTTCTCAAGGCTCCTCTTGTATAAATACTTGAGGGGTCCATTGTAATTATCATCTTTTGCGAAAGCAAGCAAAAACTCTGCCAAATTTACAACAATATGTCTTTGAGCTTATGTATGTGAATTGAAGGTTTTGAAGAATAATAAAGAAGGATTACTCAAGTTTTGAGTCTTTGAGGTACATGTTTGAGTTTGAATCTTTTTATTTCTTCTATGCAAAGTGTTTCTAAAGGAGCTTAGTCCAATCTAATTTGAAGTATTTGAGCTGCAAGTAGAGAAGATTAATTAAAATAGGAAAATCTCTAGAAGGAGCAGCAAGTCTTTGAGCTTTCATTAGTTCTTGTCATTGTGTTAAAAGAATAAATTATTCCAGTCTTTGAGCTATTGTCTTTTATTCATTGTAAAATTTAGTATAGCAAAGGGTAGATAGAACTTCCAATAGTCAAGTCTTTGAGCTTGATATTGTTGTCTCATCCTGAAGGAAGTGATGGAAGTCTTTGCGCTTTTAGGAAACTTCATTTCCTTTCTCTTATTTTACTTAAAAGTGGTTACTGCTATTATTCAATTGCTATCATTTTCTGTGAAGACAAAAGGATATTATCTTTCCTGAAAAAAAAGAAGAAAGATTGTTGTCCCATCCCATTTTATTTTGCAAGTTATAGTTAGATAGGGGGAGCCTTCCCTTAATTAGGAGAGCTTTTACTCATGTGTTGTGGTTGCAACCACAATTTTTTATATTTCCCAAGTGTACAAAATTTTCAACCAACAGTTTTTTGGTGACTTTGTTGGGGATCGAACGCATTCGGAAGCCTCACGCTTTCATTTGAAGACTAGTGTCTTGTTGTTTTTGAAAGAAGAGCTTGGAAATTCTTTCATTTCTTTAAGCTGGAAAGTTTGCGTGTTTACGTTCGTCGAAAGAAAGGTGAATATTCGAAATAAATATCTGCTGCTGAAAGAGCTAGATTCTTTTTACTCACTAGTACATCTTCCCTATCACGAACCACAAGTTATCCTCCCTCAAGAAAGAAGAAATCTATTCCAAGTCAAAATTCCTCTTTCTTTTTCAAACCACTGATACCTTCATTATCTAATATGGCTAATCCACCTCCGCTTCCTCCTCCCAGTCCATGGGGAGTAGCTTTTGGTCCTTTGGCATTAACCCCACCTCTTCATCCACTTCCACAAGGTTCTCGCAAAAATCTTCCCAAATTTTATGGCGATGGAAAGCAACACCCCGATGAACATGGAAAGTCTTTTTATATGGCGTGTGGTGTTCTTGGATTTGAACATCAAGATGTTGTTGTTCGGTTGTTCATAGAGACTCTTCAAGGTATTGCAGAAAACTGGTTTTTCAATCTTACTATTGGTTCGATTGTTTCATGGAACTCGTTGAGAGACAAGTTCGAGGAACGTTTTAAGCCTGCGGAAGATGAGCATGCCTTGTTGGCCCATGTGACACAAATGAAGAAGGATACGCATGAAGGCATGCACGAATTCATTGCTAAATTTAACAAATTAGCAAATAGAATTCCTGGTAATTCTAAGCCTACTCCTAAGAACCTCAAGTGTTTTTTCATTAACACTCAGTTACCCGAGGTCAGTTTCTTCTTAAGGCGAGCATCTCCTACTGATTTAGAAGTTGCTCAATCAATGGCTACTGAAATTGAGGACGATTTGATCCTAGCTGGTAACATCAAAAAGGATTCTAATCGGTCCAAAGGAGGTTCACATATGGATGGTTCATTTTCTGGTTCTACCGATCCTATGGTACAAAAATTAGCAAATGAACTACTTGCTCTAAAGAAGCAAGTATCTCAGAATTCCTACCCCGCACCGTACAAGGATATCCCAAGAAGGACATATCCTAATACTGCTGCCAGTTATGCTACCAAGAATCAACCCAAGTTGCCTCCCCCTCCAGAGAGACTTGCGCTTGAGACACCTCCTTCAAAGGCAGCGGTTGGCTATTATGAGACTGATCAAAATGAGTCTTCTTATTTTGATTATCAATCCGACGAAGTTGCTCTTCCTCGACAAGAAGAAGAAGAAGTGATTGGCAACTCTACTATACGTTACATGCACTATGATGACTCTGATGCTGCCAAAAGGACTCATAGCCAAGCATTTGTTGTGACGACAAGATCCTAGACCCGGTTGGCCCAACAAGAAGAAGCTGCAAAGATTGCAAGTGATTTACAACCACCTGTTATTATTGCTAAAAGAGGAACACCGCTGCCCTATATTCCAAAGGATGCAGCAAAAATCCATGTAAGTAACAAAAGTCCTCCTCTTGCTTCATCTATTGATCCCAAGCCCAGTATGCCCAACCCCAAACCACTATCGGACAATGTTAATCCCTTTCTAGCTGGTTCATTTCAAGCCTTTGATATCATTGACCATGCTAGGAAGACTAAGATTCAAATGTCTGAAGTTGAGTATTTACAAGCTAATCCCGATCAATTTGATAGATTAGCTGATTTTGTTAAAAGTAAGGAGATTCATCCTATACTTGAAAACACTATCCCACAAGAACCCAAGAATTTGCCCAATCATTTGGTGACCATTCCATCTACCACCCAGGGAAAAATAGAACCTTTTTACATTTCCTTGTTGATCAATGGTTTTCAATTGAGCAATTGTGTCTTGGATTCTAGTGCTTCTGATAATGTCATGCCCGCAAAAGTTGCTCAAGCTTTGGGGCTGACCTTGACCAAAACTTTTGGTCATTGTTATTACATGGAGAACAAGAAAGTGCCTCTTATTGGGCAAATCAAGGATGCTCAATTTGCATTTGTTGTTTTTCCGAATAATAAAATAAAGATGATTGTCTTTGTGGCTAACGTTCCTGCGTCTTATGGAATGTTACTTGGTCGTAATTTTTGTAAGGATGTTGGAGGTGAACTCAACATGGATATGACGGAAGCAAGAATACCTGTCAAAGGTGTTGTGCAGAAGTTAATTCCTGAAAGAGAAACCAAGTACACAGTTGTCAAGTCCATTGACCCTCATGCCTAGATTCTTTTTGAATCTTCGGGTTTTGGGAATTATTATCTCCATATAGATGAAATTTCAGAATTTGCTAAAGATTATCCTTCTAGCAGCTCTGACATTTCGCTACTTCCAATAGTCAAGTCTTTGAGCTTTATATTGTTGTCCCGTCCTGAAGGAAGTGATGGAAGTCGTTGCGCTTTCAGGAAACTTCATTTCCTTTCTCTTATTTCACTTAAAAGTGGTTACTGTTGTTATTCAAACGCTATCCTTTTCTATGAAGAGAAAAGGATATTGTCTTTCTTTAAAAAAAAGAAGAAAGATTGTTGTCCCATCCCATTTTATTTTCCAAGTTGTAGTTATATAGGGGGAGCCTTCCCTTAATTAGGAGAGTTTTTACTCATGTGTTGTGGTTGAAACCACAATTTTGTGTATTTCCTTAAGTGTACAAAATTTTCAACCAACAGACCTTAGGATTTATTGACTAGGTTCCTTAGGGTTTACCGACTAGGTTCTTTGCTCGGTAACATAGTATAGTATCAACCTTACAATCAACAACATATGTAGGATATCAAAAAAATCAAAACATCATGATCTCATCATTGTCTAACTCGGTAATAGTTTCCCATTGAATAATTTATTCCTCCCCTTATTCATCACATTCTTTCTGTGTCTTTTACCGACATCTTTATTCTCATCAAATCATACTTCTTAAGATATGGCAACATCATACTAAATTAGTAAATCAATTTCTTGACATCAATGACAAAATAATAATAATATTAATACAGTAAACATCCTTAATCAGTTATATCCATAATCATCAACAACCTTCTCAATATCCTTATTGAAATGCCAACAATCTCCCTTTGTCTGTTATAATGCCAACAATCTCCCCCTTTGGCATTGATGGAAAAACCAATTGATTTGACCTAATTGATTCAGATTGCTATTCTGAAATGTTGAAATGCTCTCCCCCTATCATCAGTCTTCTCCCCCATACATTAGTCTTCTCCTCTTTTCTTTTGTCTTCTCCCCCTTTGACAGTGATGCCAAAAAGTAAAGAACGAAAACATAATTTATTCCCGTATGAAGTGATTTCCTGTTGTTATGTGTCAACATAGTCTCGGTTAGAGCATTTTGTCTTGAATTCTTGTTCCCTGTTATTGTTTCCTATACA